>NW_026775574.1:91114750-92314750 GCF_030987335.1 Cornus florida
TAAATGGGCAAGCGCCCACCCGTTACAGATATCCATTACTATAAACGATCAGGCTTCTAGATCTTCTAGAACTCCTTTGGCATTAGGTTGATGAGTTGAAAAATGAAAACAACTAAAACATTACTTTGGCCTCTCGTGTTTGTAAGTTAGTTTTCGAACCCAATGTTAACCTACTATGGAACTCTTTCCAATCCGTGTTGAGTTTTGTGTTGTGCACCAAATTGTTTTGAATTGAATCTCGTGTCATTTTTGTGCAGAACATGATATTCTGAAGTCGCGAGCTCACAGAATGATAATTAAATTAAATTAGAAAATTGAGTGTTTTTTGAAAAATATTATTACTAAAGGATGTGTAATTCGGGGATATAATATTTACTTTCAAAAGTAGAAGGTGAGGGTTTGAGTCTCTTTAAACAAACGCATGCTTGAGATAAAAAATTTATGATTGATATACTAAATATCTCGGTAAAAGAATTACTGTTAAGGATTTGGAGATGCCGTATATGCATTATTGTATTGATTTTCTTACACAGTTTGGTTGTCAAAATTATTTTTAATAGTAGTATTAATATATTGAAAGTTTTATAATATGTTTAAAGGATTTTATCACACATTTTTCTCGTAATTTGTAATAGTCATATAGAAGCAATTACTTGGGAAAATTAAAAGCTTTTAAGCCGAAGCCCAAATGAGTCGAGATAATACACGTGGTAAAGTAAGACTCATTACCTCCAACATAAATTTATACAACAAAAGACATGCCTCCATGAGGGGAGTAAAAATCATAAGCCTTTCATTATCGCAGCTTTAACAAAGAGGAATGGAGTCATATGATGGGCAAACTATTAGCATACAAAACCAAATTGCCGAACATCAAATCATAATTGTTTCACAAGTTAAAAACACATATGACCATTGTTATACATATGACTGAAGACCATTAGCATAAAAAAACCAAATTACCAAGCATCAAAATCACAACTGTTTAAGTTAGAATCACAACATTAATGGTGTAACCACCACTGGCGAAATCAATCGTGTTAGACATAAGAAAACTCTGCGTTAGAAAGGATTTCATACTGTTCTTAAGACCAATAAGATTGAATCTAATCGAATAGGTTCAGGCGAGGTTCACAGAAGTATTTGCTAATGTAATTTTTATAAATATGGATAAACTTAATTTTTTCTATGTAAGATGAAGATATCATCTAAACATTGCTAATCATACACAACCCATTATTATTATTATTAAAATAATGATAATGATAATAATAACAATAAATAAATAAATAAAATCTCTCCACTTCCTTTTGCAACTAATAAATAAATTATACAAATGTATAACTAATTAAAGGATCACCAAAGCTGCTCCAGCGGGGAGTTTGGTTTGAAATTTCTCAGCGTGCTTTCTTGCTACTATTTTTCTGCTTAGTCTTCATAAACTCCCAAGGAATTCCTTATAAGGGATGGATTGTGAGGATCAAAAGTAATCTTTCAGGTTTGTGAGCACTCTCGATTAAATACATTGCAAGCTCAACATCAATTATATGCCCAACAAACCCAATGAATTCGACCACCTTAAGGTACTGATGGGCCAACTTTTCACACATTGCCATTTTCTTCTCAATTTGCAATTGGTCCATGCAAGCTGTAAACAAGGAGTAATGGAGGAATGGAGTCATACAGTGCTTTATACATTCAGGTAAACCTTTAGCATACAAAACCAAATTACCAACCATATTCAGGTCAAATTAGAATCACGACATAACACTGTAAGGCTCAGGGAATTTTTAATTTTTTTTTTGACATTAGTCACCCAATCATAAATAACTATTCTGCCTTAAACATAAGATTAAGTGGACATGCAAACTAATAGAGACCTTTAATCAATCCATAAAAAAAAAAAAAAAAAAAAAAAAAAAAAAAAAAAAAAAAAAAAAAAAATTCTGAAGATTTAAGAAATAATAAAATCAAGATAAGTTTTGATAGATGGTTGTAAAGTAAGACTTGTTACCTCCAACACAAATTTATACAACAAAGGACATGCCTCTATGAGGGGAGTAAAGACCATAAGGCTATCATTATCATCTGCAGTAATTATCAACGTCAGCTGCTTAAGCTTATTAAATACTGGAAATTTAGCAGCAAACTGAATTCTATTATAAATAAACCAAAGAAAAAGTAAATTAGCACAGATTGATAATTATGTTAGAAAATAATAAAGTAAAAATGAAGGGGAGGAGATAAGATGAATTAGATAGTCAACTTGCTAACCTTCTTGATGGAGGTCATCTCCAATGTAAGGCTCTCTAGCCGAGAAAGATAGGTTGAAATCTCCAAAAAGTTAGAAACTAAATGTTTGCAATACTCACCCCCCATATACAATTCAACAAGCTCCTGAACATTCTTAAATCGTAGGTTTATTTTTGGTCCGAAGTACTTAAATGATACGAGATTCATTACAAAAATCTCAATACTTTTCACATTGAAGCAGAAAATTATCTCTAATCGCTTCAATTTGAGTGATAGATTAGGAACCGTCAAATTTACGAGACTTCAGATTCTTCCACAGACAATTGTTCCAAAAATGGATAGTTAATTAAGAAATATTGGAGAACTTGTCCAGTTACATTGACATGTGAAAACAAGAGATTGGTCAGGGAGTTGCAGTTACTAAACCCAATAGACAATGAATGCAGGTGATTTGTGTCAGAAAAATTGTAATTCTCATCCTCTTCTCTAGTACATTCGGTACTTTCTGTTAAGTCTAAAGCAAGATTTCTAACTCTCTTTTCCATTGCAAAGTTAAGCCAATTGTCAATATCAAATCTACAAGTTTCATCAAGATCAAATTGAACTTTGAATTCGTCTATAATTGAGTCGTTGTGCGATTTCAAGACTTGATTAACCCAACTTAAATACAAAGGCCTTTCTGTTGCAACTTCCTTGTCTCCCAGTAGAATTGCATCGATTATATGTGATGCATCAAAGTTCAAACGAGTAATGTGTGTCCACATGTACCTCCATCTCTTTGAAAAGAGACTCGTTCTTGCAGCTTCTTTCATTGTGACAATATTAAAACGAGTATAACTTTAGGAAGTCCACTAATGCGGTCCTCTAAACACAACCCTCCTTATTTTCCTTCTCACCATTCCAATTAAAGATAAAAATTTATTATTAATAATAATAATTAAAAAAACTTTTAGATAACAGAAACACTATAGTACTTCCAATACCGTGTGAATTTGCTCATACACATGCATTATGCCTAGAGCCCAACTTGTGAGGTAGTACTTCTAAGCTGATCATATTGTGTCTATTATGATTTTGCTCATACACACGCACCCACGTCCTGATCATTAAGATTTCTAACGTGCTTGACTTGAGGTAAAAACATTACATTTTCTCTCTCTCTCTCACGCGCGCGTGCCCAACACACACATAGAGAGCTATTATTGCATATCCACAAATAATTTGTTAGAAGCATCAGCCAATTGTTTGTTGAATAATTAGTTTGTAATCCACAAATATATAGGGATCCAATTATAAAATAAACTAATTAAACAATATGTTAAGGGAAGTTAGTTACTTTAGGTCCACGGCAAAAACTTTCTTTTACCCAAATGATGGTTTTACTAGCCACTTGGTAACTTGTATTTTTATTATCTTCTACAGGTTTGCCTCTATGATATTTCTGCTCAGAGAAGGTCAGATTTTCACGAGACCCCAATTAAAGCAGTCACTGAAGATCTAGATGGTCATATAATATTTGTAGGAAATGGATCGGGTGACCTTACTTATGTTGATGTACGAACAGGTATTAACAGTTTCTTATACACATAATTCCAAGAACTTGATTTTCTATGTATTTTTTCTATATGTACATGTGGGTCGTAGTTTTCCATATTGAAATGGTTAGCATTGATGTTTTTGCATTTCGGATTCATGTTTGTAATTGGTCCAAGTTAATCCTTGCAATTATTGCTTAAGTGAGTAGTTGAATATTTTGACATGAAGAATTTTGGTGGAGATTTAGTAGCTCTTTATTCTTCAACTGGAACCAAACTTGCGCTGGACAGGCCAGGATTAGCCCATTTGGGCCAAAACTATGCAGTCTAGCCATTGCTTAATCTGAGGTCTATCTTGTCAAGGAGTTAAAGGATAACTATCCATTAAAGCATTAATATGTAGTTTTTAGTTTGTATATGGAGGAACAGGGGAGAGAAAAGTGAATGAAAAGGAAAAATTAATAAAATTTTGATATTGTAGTAAAAATAAAATAAATGTTCCCAAGGTTCAACTATCCAACATACAATACCAAATAAACTTACAACGGAAGGATGTAGGAGAACTAGCATATACAAACATATAATTAAAGCATTACCAAAGCTGCTCCAGCTTATACAAACAATTACCAAAGTTGTTCCAGCTTATACAAACATATAATTAAAGAATTACCAAAGTTGCTCCAGCTGGAAGTTTGGTCCCAAGCTTCTTGGCGCGCTTTCTGGCTGTCTTTTTCTTTTTGGCATCCTCTTTGGTCTCCATGAACTCCCATGGAGTTCCTATAAGAAGTGGGTCGTGAGGATCAAAAGTAATCTTCTCAAGATTGACAGCACTCTTAATTAAATACATTGCAAGCTCAAAATCACTTTTGCACCCAACAAAACCAATTAATTCCACCGCCTTAAGGTACTGATGGGGCCGAGATGTAAACATGCCACGTTTTATTTTCCGATGGAACGAGACAAATTGCAGCTGTAACAAGGAGAAAAGTAACTTGGTAAAATTGGCGTTCTCAATTTGAGAGCCTGACTATCATTATATACAAGAGGAAAATTATAAATATGAAAAAGAGAATAAAATCAAATCTGAATAAAGTGAATAAAATCAAATCAGAATAAAAATAAAATCCCTAAACATTAGCCTATAATGAAGACCCAATAAATCTGTCACAATCATTGAGTCAATTTATAGATATGATTTCCAAAACTCCCCCTCAAGCTAGAGCAAATATGTTGACTAAGCCCAGCTTAACTATGGAAGACTGGAGAAGAGAAGGCCCAACAGACTTTATGAACACATCTGCAGTCTGTTCTGAAGAGGGAACAAAAATAGGATTAATGATACATGATCGAACCTTCTCTCGGATACAGTGAATGTCTACCATAATATGTTTCGACCTTTCATGTAAAACAGAATCAAAAGCAAGCATAATGGCTGATTTATTGTCACAAAATAGCCTTGAAGAACCTTTCTCTACAAGACCCAACTCTCCCAAAATTGATTGAAGCCAAAGGAGCTCACAAGTACTTTGAGCCATAGCTCGTTATTCAGTTTCAGTAGAGGATCTAGAGACAACAGTTTGCTTCTTACTCTTCCATGATATGAGATGATTACCATAGAAAGTACAGAAGCCAGAGGTAGAACGTCTATCTGTCTTACATCCAGCATAGTCTGCATCAGTAAGGCATGTGAGTCCAGACTGATTTTCTGAGGCATAGAACAGACCAAGACCAGGGCATAACTTAAGATACCTCAAAATATGGTAGATTACATCCATATGAGCTGAGCGAGGGGCATGCATGAATTAACTAACTACACTAACAGCAAATGTCAAATCGGGCCTTGTGGTAGTCAAGTAGATAAGATGACCTACTAAACATTGATACACGGATGGATCTCGAAGTAATTCCCCTGACTTAACAGCGAGTTTGAGATTGGGGCCCATAGGAGTAGAAGCGGGTCGACACCCAAACATGCCAGTATCTTGAAAAAGATCCAAAATATATTTCCCTTGAGATAAAGAAATTTCACGACGGGATCTAGCAACCTCAATTCCAAAAAAATATCGAAGAGGACCTAAGTCCTTCACATCAAAGGACTTTTGAAGATGAAGTTCTGCCTGAGCAATCCCTGAAGCATCATCACCTGTGATAATGATATCATCCATATATACCAATAACATAATGCAGTGACTATCATAGCGACGTCGAATAAAGCAAGTATGGTCTGAGTGGCAACGCACAAAGCCTATGGATAGAACAACATTGCTGAAACGACTAAACCAAGCTCTAGGAGATTGCTTCAGACCATAAAGAGACTTCCGCAGCCGATAGACTTTCCCAGCATACTCCCCCTCAGCTTGAAATCCAAGGGGGTGGATCCATATATATAGTCTCAAGTAAGTTTCTATTAAGAAATGCATTCTTGACATCTAACTAATGCAAAGGCCAAGAATGGGCCGCAGACAACGAGATAAGTAGTCACACAGACGTCAACTTTGCCACAGGAGCAAATGTAGCACCAAAGTCTTTGCCCGGAATCTGAGTAAAGCTTTTTGCCACCAACCGAGCCTTATACCTATCAATAGAACCATCGGCTAAGTACTTCACATTAAAAACCCATTTGCAGCCAACTGTTTTCTCCCTAGCAGGTAAAACAACAAGTTCCCATATATTATTATGTTGTAAAGTATCCATTTCTATTGTCATGGCAGACATCCAATTGGGACCTTGGAGAGCTTCTGACACTGATTGAGGAATAGAAGCGGTCCCAATCTTGCTCAAGAAGGATTTATATGCACCTGAAAGACTATTATAGGACACATACTGGGAAATAGGGTGGCTAGTGCTACTAGAGAAACCATACCAATTAGGAGGGTGACGATCACGAGTAGGATAACGGGAGGTATGCTCAGGAATGGTAGGAGCGATAGGAGAAGGAGAGTTACCCTAACCTGGTTCTGAAGATGATTCTGGCAGGGAAGGTTGAGTGCAATAGCGACGAGAGTAGACCTGTAAAGGTGAAGGGGAACCTTACATGGATGGAGAAGGAGATTCCGGGACAATATGATTTTCAAAAAGAGGAACATGACGGGCAATAGGAGAAATCTCCTTCTCTAGACCACAAGAGAGAGAATCCTGTACCATAGAATTAGTACTATAAAAAGGAACAGTTTCATGAAATGTCACATCAAGAGAATGATACATATGTTTGGCTACAGGATCATAACAACGATAGCCCTTTGACATAACACAATACCCCCAAGAAAATACACTTAATTGATTTATCATTAAGTTTATAACGAGAAGGACTACAGTTACAAACAAAACAAGTACAGTCGAAAACACGAGGCAGAAGGTGAAACAATGTATAGTCAGGCTGGAGAATCTGAAGTAGGGCCTTACCACCCAAAACTCGACTGGGAGTACAATTAATCAGAAAAGCAGCTATAAGAACAGCTATGTGCCAATAGAATTTAGGCACATGCATACCACTCAGAAGACATCGGACCACAGACATAAGATGACGGTTTTTGCGTTTAGCCATGCCATTTTGCTCAGGAGTGTAGGGGCAAATGAGTTGATGTAAAATTCCCTTTTTATTAAGTTCAGTCTCATTTGAAACATATTTACGTCCATTATCAGAACGAATATTACAGATAATAGTGTTATACTGGGTTTTGATCATTTGAAGAAACTGGATAAATAAAAGAAACACATCAAATTTCTTTTTCAATAAATAAACCCAAGTACAACGAGAATAATCATCAATAAATGTCACATAATATCAATGTCCAAAGAGAGCAGTAACTGGGGAAGGGCTCCAGATATCAGAATGAATAAGATCAAATATACTAGGAGCACGACTTATATGAGAAATATAGTTAGTTCTAGTATGTTTAGAAAGCTCACAAACTTCACATTGAAACTTATGGTCCTTACATGCTTTATTTAACAAAAGAAACAATAGACAAAGATATTGAAAGTTTACATGCCCCAAACGTGCATGCCACAGACTAAAAGTGCGAAAATAAACATCATAAACATTAGAATTAGGTAGGACAGAAACTTGAAGACTCGTTCTTGGTGGTTCCCCAAAGTGGTAAAGCCCATCACACTCATAACCCCTGCCAAAAATCCTCTTTGAAAATAAAGGTCCTGCAACAAACATTGATCTGGTAAAAATATAACTATACATTGGAGGTTTTTTGCAAGCCGGCTAACAGATAAAAGGTTAAAGAAAAATTTAGGTACATGAAGGACAGATGAAAGAGTAATATCAGGAGATAGACAAACATCACCCTTATTATGAATGTAGGATATAGAGCCATTCGCAAGATATACAGATTGGGTAACAGGTATGACATTAGAAGAAAAAACTGATAACTCACCAGTCATATGATCATTGGCCCTAGAATCCAGAACCCAAGTGGGTCGCTTGGCCTTAACATGAAATGTAGTACGAGTACTTGTAGCAATTGTGGCAGTGGGAGCAGCTGAAAGAGCACCAACTTTAGAAGCAGGGGGCCAAGCTGGTCCTGGATCTGCCTAATTTGAGACTGAAGTTGGCTCAGTCCAGGAAATACAGTAGATCCACCAATAGTAACAGGAGTCTCTGCAACAGCCTCAGTACGAGAAGAACCAGTTCTAGATAAACGATCCTTAGAAAATTTCTGCTTCAGTTCAGGATTAAGTTTGAAACAACGAGCCTGAACATGTCCAACCCCTCCACAATGGTGACAAATAATCTGACTTCCAGAAGCACGTGATCTAAAGTTGGCTGCAAAAAGCCATACTATCGCCAGCAGGCTTAGACACTGGTAGAGGAACAAGTGAGGGTTGAATTAAATAGTGCCTGCATGCTTCGCCATCAACAGTAGCAAAGGCTTTCAACAGGGATGGCATTGGTGATGTATTCACGATCTGAGACTTTAGTGGTTTAAATTCTGGGCTAATCCCATAAAAAACTGATAGTTATGCTGATAATTAAGACGTTTGACAAGAAGAAAGGCTGCCTCGGAAGAAAATTCACTGAAAAGCTCATATGGAGTTAGTTCATTCAAACGAGATCTCAAATACCCAAAGTAATCAGCTACAGATAAATTTAGGCCTTTCTACGAGGCCTTAGCAATATCCTGATATAATTCAAAAATACGAGCATCATTCCTAGAATGAGCAGAAATTTGATTCAAAACAGTCCACAAGTCATTAACAGAGTCATAAAACATGAATATATTATAAATGCGTTCTTCTATAGAATTAAACATCCATCATAAAATGGTGCAATTATCCATATCCCACTGAGCATATTTAGGATCTTTAATATCTGGCATCTTTTCAGTACCCAAAATTCACTCTAATTTGCCTTTTCCACCCACGTAGAGACGGAAGGAATGAGCCCAGGATACAAAATTACGGCCATTCAATAGCACACTAGTAACTCGTTGAGTCAGTGTGTGTTGTGCTGAAAAGAGAGTTTCTTTATTATTACTTGATTAAGCCATAATATTAAATAGAACAATTCAACAGATCACCAATAATTTCAAATAAAGGAGGAATAAACCTGATTTTGATCAAACCAAGAAGCCGACGACACGGCGGTTTAATCCGAAAATGCTGCCGAATATCTCGGCAGCCCGAAAAAATTACAAACACGTCTTCTGACCCTTAGTGCATGAAAAAGATTAAGGAAATACCCCTATAGGGGTTGAACTTAAAGGAGATTGGCTCCCCCTAGGAATATCGCAATAGCGGCCTGAAGAAGAGAGAGGGTCTGTGAAGAAAAGGGAAAAAGAAATAGGGAAGGGGCTGTGACGAGATAGAAATGGGGGAGGCGTAGGTTTGAGGCTCTGATACCAAAAGGTAACTCAGTAAAATTGGCGTTCTCAATTTGAGAGCCTGACTATCATTATATACAAGAGGAAAATTATAAATATAGAAAAGAGAATAAAATCAAATCAGAATAAAAATAAAATCCATAAACATTAGCCTATAATGAAGACCCAATAAATCTGCCACAATCTTTGAGTCAACTTATAGATATGATTTCCAACAAGGAGGAATAGAGTCATATGGTGGGCAGACTATTAGCATATATACAAAACCAAATTACCAAGCATCAAATCATAATTCTTAAAGTTAAAAACATGACATTGCTAGAATCAATGGAATAGCCACCACAAGCGCCAAGGCTGTTATACATATGACTAAAGACCATTATAGCATAAAAAACCAAATTACCAACCATTAAATCATAATTGTTCAAGTTAGAATCACAACATTGCCAGACTTAATGGAATAACCACCATTGGCGAAACCGGTCGCGTTAGACATAAGAAAACACTACATTAGAAAGGAATTCACACTGTTCTTAAGAGCAATAAAACTGAATTTGACCGAATAAGGTTATAGACCTCAAGAGGTCCTACTCCAGGAGGAGTTCTTGAACAATTATGAAAATAAAGCAATCTAAGAACATGTAACATATTAAAAGACCATGTATAACTCCAAGGTAGTAAAAATTAAACCAACATTGGAACAACAGAATGACATTCAGTTATAAAATACTTAAACAAGAGACTAGAGCAAGCTAAGCTAAACACTGTAAGAGCATTTTTCCTATTACTAGTTGTAATTTTGTAGTAGTTAAAAAAAAGCAATTAATTGGAAAATTAAAAGCTTTTAAGTTGAAGGACAAATGAATCAAAATTTCCATTTGAAAATTCAATCATGAAAGCAATAAACCTTACAAATTAGAAATACAGGTCGTGATGTAAAACTTATTACCAGGAACACAAATTTAGACAAGAAAGCAGATGCCTCTATCAGGGGAGTAAAAACAATAAGGTTTTCACCATCCATTATGTCAAGTAGCAACTCTAGTCACTTGAGTTTATTTAATACAGGAAATTTAGCATCGTCAAATCTACTCTACATAAACCAAAGTAAAAGTAAATCAGCACAGCTAAGCTAAAAAGTAAAAAGAATAAAATAAAAACGAATGGGAAGAGATCAAATGAAATAGTTAAACTTCCTAACCCATATCATGGTTATTAACTGCCACGCAAGGCTTTCTAGCGGAGAAAGATTGCTTGAAATCTCCAAAAACTTATATATTAGATATTCACAATAATCACCCCCAATAAACAAATCAATAGGTGGCTGGACATTCTTAAATGGCAAGCTAATTTTTGGTCCGTGGTACCTAAATGACATGAGATTCATAGCAAAAATCTCAATACTTTCCACATTGAAGCAGTTAAGAGTGTTGATATTCAGCCCGACTATTATTGAACCGACACTTACCGACTATCACACGTTGCTGTCCAACTTGTCAAATTTTTTTTTTTTTTTTGTTCAACCCGATGTCCCTTCTCTCTCACTC
Organism: Cornus florida; assembly: GCF_030987335.1. Lineage (NCBI taxonomy): Eukaryota > Viridiplantae > Streptophyta > Magnoliopsida > Cornales > Cornaceae > Cornus > Cornus florida. Next base: position 91,125,920 of record NW_026775574.1, read on the forward strand.
CTCTCTCTCTATCTAACAATCGAGCCCATCTTTCCAGCAGAAAAACAAGCAAGCAAAGAATCAGCTAGAACAGACGGAAAAACAACCACTAGCCAACTTCAGTGGTGTGGGTCAGATCCAGGTGACGCTACTCTCCGTCCGCTGTCTTAGATGAAATTCAGGTCATTAAAGACGCTGAACTGGCCGGAAACAGCTCTTTCGGCATCGTCATCGACCGTCCCATGAATTGGATTCTGGTTGCCACCGCCGACGTCCCGGCGTATTCACCGCTGTCCACCACCGCGGCTCAGATCCTTGTTTGTCGCCGCCATTTTAGTGCCACCACTAAAGTTCCTTCTCCATCACCGTTCAGAGCATAGATTTGCTCTCTGTTTCGCCGGAAACTCCCGGTTCAGTCCCGCCACTTCACCTCCGACCTTGCCCATTGTTCTGTTGTCCGTCGCCTCGTTAGTTAATCACATCAAAACTGACTAAATTAGAGAAATTTTAGGTTTTGAAGAGGCAAAACAAATTGAGAAATTAGCTATTTTAGTTTGAGTGGTACTTAAAGAACCCCAACATTATTTTAAAATCAAAATCAGCGAATTCTTGGATCCAATAGAAGATAATTGGGTTTGTCAGCAGAGATAATTATATGGAATACAAATTTAGGATTGCAGAGATTTGGGTTTTGCAAGTGATTTTATGAAATTTGTTGATAGATTCATAGAAGTGAAAGAAAGAGAGGGCGCAGAGGAGAGGGTTGTGAGCTGTCAATAGCGCTGTGTAGAAGGGGGGAGGGGTGACGTGTTGAGTCAGTTTTTTATCGGTTAAAACTAGTCGCTCAAAATATCATTTTTCAGCAGTTAATCATCTTCAAATACTTAATTTGAGTGATAGATCAGGAACTTTCAGATTTATAAGACTATTTTTATTTTTTCACAAACAATTGTTCCAATAATGGACAGTTTGTTAAGAAGCACTCGAGAACTTATCCATTTACGTTGACGTCTGTCAGGAGATTGGTCAAGAAGTTGCAGCTAGTAAACCCAAGAGACAATGAATACAGGTGATTTGCAATACCATTTGGGTCAGGAAAATTGTAATTCTCTTCCTTTCTACTACCTTTGATACTTTCTGACAAGTCTAACTCAAGCCTTCTAACTCTCTTTTCCATTGCAAAGTTAACCCAATTGTCAATATCAAGTCTATAAGTTTCATCAAGATCAAATTGAGCTCTGAATTCATCTATAGTTGGCGCATTGTGCGATTTCAAGACTTGATTAACCCATCTAAATACAATGGCCATTCTACTTCAACTTTCTTTTCTCAGAGTATAATTCCAAATTTTATAGGTAAGGAATCAAGGATCAAACCAGCAATGTAAGTCCACGTGTATCTCCATCTCTTGGATAGTAAACTTGTTCTTCTAGCTTCTTTCATTGTTAATAGTGACAAGATTAAAACGAGTATAACATCTGGAAGTTTACTAATGTGATCCTCAAAATACAACCCTTCTTTATCATCCTTCTCACTATTCTAATTAAAGATTAAAATTTAATAATATATTATTATTATTATTAAAAAAATAACTCAGAGAAAATATAAAAGAGGCATAGAAATCCGTTTAAAAAAAGATGGTACCTTCCGATTTGAGCACAACATAGTGAGGTGGTTTTCTCCATGGGATTTGAACTTACAATTTTCTGCATAATTTAACAAATAAAATTTGCAGAATAGTAGCAGAATAGTAGCAGGAGGAGAAGATGAACTGATTAGAGATATAAAACCCAAACAACAGAGAAAAAGAGAGAAATTTTTGTTGTTGTGTATAAACAAACAAGACCAATTTTTGCATGGAGAGGAAAAGAGAACAATTTTGTGAGAGGAGGTTAAATTGGGTCTGCACCAACTTGAAAAGTAATGTTGAATTGGGTTTCTACGAACTTGGAAAATAATCCTCTCTTTATATATATAGTGGTGTTCAACCCGTGCTGTGCAGGACAAGTAAACTCACTTTTAATCTTGATCTTAGAATCTAATTTTATGGTAATTAATTAATCAACTTTTGCTTTTTCTATTCTAGGAAACTTGGTTCTTTATCTATTACCATTATATATTATTAATGAAAATGAAAAATTAGACATGTTTTTAATGAAAATGAACTAAAACCAAATTGGCTGGCTTTTCTTCTATTGCCGTTACTTCCCCCGAAAAAAAAGAAAAAAAAACTTGTACATGCCAAGCTAATTAAGTAATTCCCAAAGCATGAAAAAATTTATTCCCACCCGTTCAGCCAAAGAAGGGAATTCCGTTCAGCCATTGAAGGGAATTCGCAAAGCATACCAAAAAAAATAAAAAATTTCTTTTCAATCCATTCAACCATAGATGGTTGAAACATAGATGTGGCTAGCGTTTAAAAAATAAATAAAAATCATTCCGTTCGCTACGGCCAAGCAAATAAAAAATTTCCATTTTACCTAAAAAAAAAATAAATAAAAAATTTCCAACAATTCAGAGTGATAGTCTTCTTATTCCCCTACCAAGATGAATGAAATTAATTAAAGAGAAATAAGTAATTCCATTTTTTTTTTTTTTCTTCCTCTGTACTTCATCCATTCTAATGATAAATTATGTAATAAAAACTATGAAAATACATTAAATTTGTCCTTTATCATGGCAGTTGAAAAATTCACATAGGTGCTACGGCCTTCTATGTTTCAACTTTCTATTGTTGAACCAATTGGAAAGAATTATTATTATTTTTTTATTGGTATACTTTGCGAATTCCTTTATATAACTGAATGGATGGGAAATTTTTTTATGCTTTGAGAATTTCTTAATTAGCGTGATATGGTTTAACGGCAGGCACAAGTTATTTTAAATTTTTATTTTTCTTGTCGGAATTATCGGCAAGTAGTATAGAAGAAAGTCTAGCAATTTGATTTTAGTTTAAATCTATTACAAACATGTCTAGTTTTGTCATTTCCTCCTAAGTTTGGTCATTTCCTCCTAATAATATATAATGGTAATAGAAAAAGAAGAAAGTTTCCTAGAAGGAAAAGTTGATCTTATAGTAGATTCGAAACTATTTCACGGTAGGATTTGTGAATTCACACAAATAAATTTTAACTTGATAAAAGAACGAAGTTTACTTATAATAAATAGGTTATTTCAATTCCCAGACATCTTGTATTTACAACATTGTCCAAAACATAGCTCAAATTTTTTTTTTTTTTTAATTGGCAATGGTTAGTGGGGTTAGGCAGTTAAATGTTGAAGGGGGAGGGAAAATGATGCTGGTAGGTTTTGAAATGGTCCAAAGACCCCAAACAATACACGTCCTATCGCTGAGTTAGGTCCGCTAAAATGTATTTTATAACATATTACTCACAACCATCTCAATCTTGCAATATTTTTCACCAATTTCATATTATTAGTTCCAAAATTTTTGCAACAAGTTTTATATTAACAAACATGCTTTCAATCACTATTGAACACACTACACAACAAAATATAGTTTCTATTTCGAATAAAAACATAAACTCACTACAAATGAGCGGAAGAAGATTTGAAAAAAAGTACAGAACAAGTGACAAAGATGTGTAGAATTGGACTTGACTTTTGCAAGAGAGCTTTGCTCTACCATTGAGATGGAGATGGCGGAGGTGAATGAAATATTAATTTGTAATTGACAAATTTAGGTGTCAAAACATTAGAAAATGTATGCTGGCGAGGACGCGTTATTTTTATTAATTGTGAGTTTTGGTATTAGGCACTTGGAAAATATTCAAAGTGCACTGCCACACCGATCGAAACATGTTGCGTGTCACACAACCGGTTGTGATCTTTGTACCCAATCTTTTTTTTGAAGAAAATCATTATGGTGTAGTGGAACAGGTCGCTGGCACTTAACCGATTGCACTTTTGGGCTACAAAATAATTGTTTTACAAAATTCACTGGCCAAGCATAACCAGTCGCGTCCCACACAACCGGTTGCGCTCTTGCAAACTAGAAAATAAAGTTACAATTCTATTCTAATTGTGTTTCCTTTGTTGTTAGTTTTTGGGGAGATGTATTTGAACGATGTTGTCTTAGTTTCCAAATGTTTTTGGGTCTCTCTAAAATGTATATATTGATCCTAATTAATTTCATAGTGGCAAACCTATGTAATTTACCAATGGTATAAATGAAAATTTCTTTTTTTATCTATTTTAGTAAATGTGTAAAGGTAATTTTTGTTTTCAATTCCAAATTCAAATACCATCAGTTCTAGCATTCCAAACACCATTAGTCATTAAATGGAAACATATCTCAAATATTCTCAATATATCTGGTTATACAGTACTACGAAGTGTGTATATATATATACATATATATATCTATTCATTATCGCTTCTCCTGTCGTATATTCGATAGTCTATATATATGCCTATGAGAAGTACTACGATTCATTATCGCTTCTCCTGTCGTAAATTCGTCTGCGGGAATTCCAATTTGTTTCAAAGTTCAATACTTGCCAAAGGGTTATTGTTTTTGCCTCTTTTACTTGTACAGCTTATAGAATGAAAAAAAGACGACTGGACTCCAAATTTGCATTTGCGAAGTTATTATATATATTTCATTTTTATTCTCAATTTCTTCGTTTTGTTGTGAATTATTGTTTGATTATACATTTGTGCGCGTGTTTTTTGATTATATATATGTTTTTTGTTGTGAATTATTGTTTGATTATACATGTGTGCGCGTGTTCTTTTTTTTTCTTTAATTCCTTCGTTTTTGTGGTGAATTTTATTGTTGTATTTGTGGGTGTGCCTGCTTGTTTTGTTTTATACTGATTCTCCTCACTCCCACTGACTTTGTCTATATGCAATAATCAGTGTAAAAAGAGGATTAATAATTTGGAAGATGGGATCAGTCAATTACCCAATGATATTCTTATTCGCATCCTGTCTCACTTGACAATGAAAGAGGCAGCAAGAACTAGTCTACTCTCAAGTAGATGGAAAGAGTTGTGGACATATTCAACTGGTGCTTTAGATTTTGATGCTTTGAAGGTGTTGCGGAAAGTTAAAGAAAATCCGGAGCTGTTAGAAGTGGAGAGGTCTAACTACGCGAGTTTGGTGAATGGGGTCTTGAACTCACACAAGGGTGCAACCATTGATGACCTCCGAGTTCATTTTGATTTGGATTCTAGTTTCACATCTGATATTGATAATTGGGTTCACTTTGCATTGCATAAGAGAGTTAAAAGGCTTGAGTTGAATTTACACAATTATTTTCGATGAATAGCCCAAAAGGGCGTTATTGTTTATCTATGCGGTCACTGGATTTTTCAAGCCTCCAATTCCTAACTACAATTCGTTTTACTTGTGTAGAAGTGACTGAAGAATGTCTTGAACGCTTCTTGTCGAGCTGTCCATTTCTTGAAGAATTATCTGTTAATAGCTCGTTATGTCTAGTAATCTAGAAGTTTGTGGTCAATCACTAAAGCATTTGAAAATAGTTCACTGTTGGCATTTGGAAAACATTGAGATATCTGCAAAAAATCTTGTGTCATTTGAATATTCTGGTCCCAAAATAAACTTGTGTTTCAAGAGTCCATGCGATCTTTCTAAACTATCGCTGCATATTGAACCTGGCCCATTTACACTCCATAAATTGTTTCAGCTGTCTTGCTATATCTCTCAGCTGTTTCAGCTATCTAGCTATATCTCTCAGCTGCAGACACTTGAATTGCACTTGACGCATCAGGTTAGTATCTACCTCTCTTTTGTGTTTGTATGCCTTCTCTTCATGGGTTTCTGACACATTTTTGTTATTACTCTTGGTTGGACTCTTCAGGCATTTGATGACTTCCCCAAATTTCCTAAATTAAGGAATCTAAAGCAATTAAGATTGAGAGTGAAAGCATTTCTTAGCTTCCTTCCTTGCATTTCCCTGATAGAGGCATCTCCTTGTTTGTATAGATTTTCTATTGAGGTTAATGCCCTTACTTTCCAGTTTACAAGAAGTAATGTTAACTTGTTATAGCATTCATATTACATCCTCTTTTTCTTTTTCTTTTTTCTTTTTCTTTTTTTTTCTTTTTACTCTGAATATGTATGCTTTTGCTTTACATAATTTGAGAGATAATATATAAGATTCATGTCTTATGTAGTTTATCGAATATCGTAAGAATTTGAGAACAATGGCGCATCTAGTTTGCTCTCATTAATTTTGTAGCTTAGGCTTAGCATCAGCCATGGTAGAAGGTCTGTTTGGTCAAGCAGGCTGCGTGCTTCTGATTTTACTTAATAGCAGGATCTTTTTCAACATATAAACTAACCATGATGGATTAAATCTATCTTTCTAGCAACAAAATAAATAAATTTATAAATAAAATAAAAAATTTATGAGAACACACTATTCCTACATTGCCTTCCAATTTTTATTCTTTTGATGTCCAATATTAATCTGCATCTCTCTCTATCTCTCTTCTTTAGGAAAGTTGGTGAAAAAATTCATTATTTCTTTGCCTCGCACTTGTGAATTGATGATTACCGATGTGTGATGTGCACTAGATGCTAATATAAAGGGAATACGTTACATTTGTTCTTAGATGGTGATGCAATCAGCTTATGAAAGAAAAAGAAAATTTGTAAGAAGGAAAAATAGAGAGCTAGATCAAGCTAAAGTACAACTTAAACACTCACCACTCAATTCCAAAAGAAAGGTAGAGGTAGAAGGCACATGACTAACTAAATAGATGCATAATGACAAAAATATTCCAACTAGAGCTTAAGATAAACATTAAACAGAAAATTAAGTCAGATTTACGGCTTTACTAAATGACTTAAAACCAATAAACATTGTTTCCCTTAATAATGCAATTTTCAGTCCAGTTTTCTTAGCATTTTCAACTGTTTGAAGAAAGACCTCTTCCGCTTACTCTGAATCAGATGGAATTGAAGTTAGAGGTATTATACATAAGACAATAGTCCTTTGTGGACTAGGCTACTTATGAGAGTAAGGTGCTGTTTGATAAAACTGAAATATATTTTTGAATTTTAAGAGTAGGGTGCAGAATTTTAAGTGCGGAAGTTTTAAGCGATAATTATGAATTGAGATTATATATATATATATATATATATATATATATATATATATATATATATATATTTGAATTTTAAGTCTTCAAAATTCAACGTTCAATGTCATTGTCAATTAACATAGGGATTTTGAATATGTCATCACACTTAATTGAATAAACACTTAATCCATTCGAAAATTAGTGTTGAGTTGGGTTATCAAATGATAGCTAAGTGGGTAGCAATAATGAAATAAGCAAGGATTCTTAAGGATTGCTTTTGGTCTTTGAAACTTGTATAAGTTTTAAAGAGGCATAGGTCTACGTAGATGCTCATAGAGCTCTTGGAAAACGGCTTTGTATTAAATGTGCCCGAGTGTCTCCTATATTGTAATGTGAGGGGGGTAGAGGTATGTTCATAGTTTCTACAAGGGAAACTGGTGCTCATGTCAATGAGGTTTCATTATGGGATATTGCACACATCATATTAGGGTCCAAATGAGATTTCATCGCGTTTAGTGGGTAGACGATGCTATGATGCGGTATGTTAGTCCGCAAGGTTTCCAGGTTGCCAATACAGCTCAAGGACAATGCTGAGGTAGTCAGGTCTTTTTGCAGTTAGTTATCTGTTGTGGTAATAGGTTAGTCTTATGGTAGGTGACCACATAGTGAGAAGTGTTGCTGTTATTATATCGTCACATAATTAGGGGCTTTCCGAATTCAAGAGTTCCATTAGGTATCTCTCTAAGAGAAGCCTAGATATCGACCACTAGGAGACATCTACGAATTTTACTACGCTGACAGGTATTCCTAGAGTTGACTGGCATTACCTCGAGGCTCATTCAATAACTGCTCTCTAGTTGTGAAGAAGACTTCTTGCACAGACTGTGAAGTCAGAGGAATGCACATTCAGGCCTTAAGAAGATTTGTCACTGTGCTATTGTTTAATCATTTGTCTGCAGTGCTTGATTAGGATAAGCAGCCTTGCAGCTTTAAGTAGTGTTGATTTGGCCTCAGGGTTCATGGTGATGAAGATAGTCATCTACCTTTGCCTGTTTATTGAAGTTGGAGGTTTTAACAGTTGGGAGTTACTGTGTTTGCCATAGGACTTGACATGTTTGGCATTCGAGAGCATTACATTTCTTGTGAAACCATGTCTGTCCACTGCGTTTTGGAAACTATTCTAGTAAAGTGTGCAACAAGTAAAGCCGTAAGAGTACATAGTGTGGGTTTATGTAAGAGGTAAACGCGCAAGAATGTTGTCCCTTTAGGGACATCAATTGGAATGATACAGAGAAGATAAGCATGGCCCTTACGCAATCTACCGGGAAAAAAAAGCTACAAGAATGTGGCATATTGTGGTTTGTGTGAAGATGTCATGTGAGTGGTTGAAGATAGGCATTGGCTAAGGTTAGTTGTTGCTTTTGTTCCCTTTGGTTCGGTCTGGGCCCTTGCCTCTTGGGTGTAGTAGGTTCCTTAGGTTGTTTGTTGTATGTGGCCTTTCTCCTAGTTTGTTGAACATCATAATAGATAAACAATTTAATTCAAGTCTTGTGCAAGAATTAGGGTTCCTCTATTATTAATGGAGTTGGAATATTAATCCTTCTTCCTGTCAACAAATATGTGTTAACGTACTATGTTTTTTTCTCATGGCAGGTTTTGGATTCGTATAATGAGCTTTTGCAAGAAAAGTTTGTTGAAAGGCCGGAGAAATGTCTGCATAAATGTCTGCTTAAATGTCCCAAGGTGGTCGAATTCATTGGATTTGCTGGCCGTGAGATTGATGTTGAGTTTGCCATGTACTTACTTGAAAATGTTGTGTCGCTAGAGAAGATTACCATTGATACTTGCCGACCATATAAGTTACCCCCCGAATTTGTAAGACCCCAAAGGAAGGAATTTGAGGGTCAAGTAGAAGCGAAAATGTGTGCTATCGAGCTGCAAACAAAATTGCCTTCAGGGGTTGAACTAATTGTACTATGAAGTATATTGATCTAGTGATTTTGTGAAGGCTGTTCATGTCATTAAGTCGAGATAGTTGTATTAGGGTTGTGCTTTATAAGATTGAAATATAGATTCAGAACTTTTGTAGGTAAAATTTCATTAAAGATTGTAATGATACGATGTTTTTGTGTATAAAACAGAGGACAGGCGTCTGTTTAGCAAGTGGAAGAATGCAGTGCTAGCATTTAACTGTTGTGATTTTGTATAGTTAATAAATGATGAGAATTTTTGTACAGTTTATATGTAATAGAGTTTAACATATCTGATTGTGTAGATTAGATGCTCACAAAAACAATTTTCTTTTATATAGGTAACTAGGTAAGCAATTCACAAAGTGAGACTTGGAACCCTCATCCTTGAAGAGAGATCACCTAAGTTAAGACCTGAGCAAAATTTTCAATTTTTTAATAATTTATTTTGTTATATTTTCTTCTTCACTTTCCTTGAGCTTCCGAGCTTTTGGTGTAGGGAGTATGTAGAAAGGTAGTTCTTCCTTTCTTGGATCCCCTACAAAAAAAAGTTGTCATAAAACTTCCCTAAGAATTTTGGTTGTTGCAACTTGCAACACTGCCTACTCAGTCAGAAAAATCCTTTTCTGGGACGAAGTTGCCCCTCCTCCCAACCCTTATGTAAGCCACTTATTGTTTGATTTTTGAAACTGATATAATTAATTTTCTAAATATGCTTTAGATTATAAATGTGGTTACTTGCATTCAAAAAAAAAAAAAAATTTAAAAATTCGTTTTACTTGTGCAGGAGTGACTAAAGAATGTCTTGAACGCTTCTTATCGACCTGTCCATTTCTTGAAGAATTATCTGTTAATAGCTCGTTATGTTTAGTAAATCTAGAAGTTTGTGGTCAATCACTAAAGCATTTGAAAATAGTTTACTGTTGGCATTTGGAAAACATTGAGATATCTGCAAAAAATCTTGTGTCATTTGAATATTTTGGTCCCAAAATAAACTCGTGTTTCAAGAGTCCATGCGATCTTCTTAGAGTATCCCTGGGGAGTAACATTTGCACATTTACCATTTATAAATCTTTCCAGCTTTCAACATATATCAAGCAGCTGCAGACACTTGAATTGCACTTGACGCATCAGGTTAGTATCTACCTCTCTTTTGTGTTTGTATGCCTTCTCTTCAAGGTTTTCTGACACACTTTTGTTATTACTCTTGGTCGGACTCTTCAGGCATTTTATGACTTCCCTAAATTTCCTAAATTCAGGAATATAAAGCAATTGAGATTGAGAGTGAAAGCATTTCTTATCAATAGCTTCCTTCCTTGCATTTCCCTAATAGAGGCATCTCCTTGTTTGTATAGATTTTCTATTGAGGTTAATGCTCTTACTTTCCAGTTTACAATTTGTGGATCATGGGATGGTATTTTATGTGTTTTCTTGTGCATTCTATCTTGATTTTTTGAGTTTTATGTTCTCGTATTTCTTACGAAGTAATGTTAACTTGTTATAGCATTCATATTACATCCTTTATTCTTTTTTACTGTTAATATGTATGCTTTGCTTTACATAATTTGAGAGACAATATATAAGATTCATATCTTATTTAGTTTATCGAATATCATAAGAATTTGAGAACAGTGGCGCATCTAGTTTATTCTCATTGATTTTGTAGCTTAGGCTTAGCATCAGCCATGGTAGAACGTCTGTTTGGTCAATCAGGCTACGTTACTTAATAGCATGATCTTTTTCAACTTTTAAACTAACCATGATGTATTAAATCTATCTTTCTAGCAACAAAATAAATAAATATATTAATAAAAGTAAAAAATTGATGAGAAGACAGTATTCTTGCATTGCCTTCCAATTTCTTTATCGATCTGCATCTCTCTCTTCTATAGGAAAGTTGGTGAAAAAAATCATTATTTAATTTCCTCATACATGTGAATTGATGAGTAGCGATGTGTGATGTGTACGAGATGCTAATATAAGGGGAATATATTACATTTTTTCTTAGATGGAATTGATGTTAGAGGTATTATACATAAGAAGATAGTCCTTTGTGGACTAGGCTACTTATGAGAGTATGGTACTGATTGATAAAATTGGAAGTTATTGAAAATTTTAAGTTCTGAACTTTTAAGTGGATATTATGAATTGATATTATATATATAAATATATATTTGAATTTTAAGTTTTCCGCATTCAACATTCAGTGATATGTGAAGGTATTGTCACTTAAAATAGGTATTTTGAAGGGATTATTACATATAAATGGGGTTAGGGTTTCATATTTACTAAGAGGCCGAGTCAAAGTCTCATATTTCTTAAAAATAAGGTTGACTAAATTGATGACATGGCACATAAATTATTACTGTTTAAAACTTGTGGTGCCTAAAATGCCCTTCTCACTATTCCAGCACATTTACCTTATTGCCCCCGTTTAATTTAGTCACCCAACTCTAAAGCATTGTTGCCCTAAAATACACAATCGTGCATCACAAATCCAGCGAAGCTAGCCCAGGCAAACACAGCATCACCGAACATGGAACCCTAACCCTCCCTCATCTCATTCGTGAAGAGCCCTCAAGAGCCCTCTCTCTCTCTCTCCCCCCATCTCTGTAACAGGATTGAAGCGTAGCCGTTGAGCCCTAACCCTCATTCAAGCCCTCTCTCTTTCCCCCTCTGTAACAGCGAAGCACTTCTCTACGTCTAACCGTCGTTGGTGTGCCCTCTCTGTAACCCAGCGAAGCACTTCTCCACTTCTGCCATTCATTTATTGTTGTTCTAGTAATATGGTAAGTACTCTCTCCCTCTTAACACACACACGTTTATTTTTTAGATGATTATGGTCCTGATTTAGTGTTATAATTTTTTTTTTTTTTTTTTTTTTCCAATTGGATGTCTGATTTTCATGTAGGTTATGTTTATATATATTCTCCTCTTATAATTTCTATTATGCAATCATATATATATAATTTCTATTCTGCAATCAAGATTGTTGTTGCTTTGTTTGTTGTATATGTTTAAAATGTGCGTAACAAAATGTTGCTCTCTTGTGCGTGACAAAATTAATTTTAAAACTCAGTTTTATCCCACCAACAAAGGCAAAATTTTCATAAAGTAGATACTTAATTAATCAAATGTTTTTTTTTATTTTTTATTTTTCTTCTTCTTCTTTTGTAATTAGGTTTGCTTGTTTTTGAAGAGTTCATGCTTTCTTTATACGTTGATTGAACTGAAATCCCAAATGTTATCCTATAATCTTTTCACTAGCATGGATTTTCATAGTTAAAATACTCGGAATTTGCTGAAGAAAACATAATTAAACAGGATAAAAAACAAATTTCCATGCATGTCCTTTGTTACCTGCTGAATTTTTTTTTTATAGAACATTAATCTGATCTTAAAACTTAAACGTTGTACTGTTAATGCCTGCCTGTGTATAGTAGAGATTCAATGTCCCTAAATCCAAATAATTCATGTTCTTTAAATTTACTAGGACCATGTGGAAGCAAGTGGCAGTACGTGTGGTGCCTACAGGCTTTTTGTTGGATTTCACTAGTTAGCTAACTAGATTGTGCCAAGGTAACAAGCTTAAATCCTATCTTCATAAGTCATTTGCTCTGGAGACCTTATGATACAATCAATAAATGTAAACTGTAAAGAGGCATGCATGTGATAGTCTTTGGGTAGGGACACTTGTTATCAAATGTTTGTGAAATCTACATTCCCATTTGCATTTGCTTAATAAAAGAATTGTTTAAGATTACTAGTATTGGTTCTACAATATTAAATTAAAAACAGGTTTTTCATACATACTATATTTGTTATGGTTTAGTGGTTGAAATGTAATTACATATAAAATTTGAGTTTGGTTCAATTAAATGAAAATGCTTTATAATAATTTCATGATTAATATCTTGGGTGTTAAGAATCACTAATAAAGATTTTAGTTCTCAATATAAAACAAAAGGGAAGAAGCTACTCTATTTGGATCTTTGGACTGTGACTCAGAGATGAAGTAACAAATCTTCATGGTTATGCTATGATTTGTGCCTTAGCTTACAAGGTTGGAAGTCTTTGGTAAATGTTTTCACTAGGGAAACATAGCATTTTAGAGCATGTCAGTGATGGCCTTGGTGTCTGATAATTACCAACATTTGAATAAATTAGATAAATAATTCTTTTTAGTAGACTGATTGAATATGTTAACATTTTTGAACGATTAAAAAATTTAGTCTAAGATATTGCCATGCAATGACTAGAAATGGAAAAGATTTCTTCACCATCTGTTCATGAAATTTGAATGGGTTTAAACAACAAATTTCTAGATATGCTCACAAGTTCCCCCCGCGCCCCCCCCCCCCCCTAACCGGTGAAGAGTGCAAGCTGCTTTATACCTAAGCCCAAATTCAGTTGAAAATACAAGACACGAACAATAATGGGAAAACTGTTATATGACCTTTACGTCTAAATTGTATTTACGGGAAAAGAAAGAGAGAATGAAAGAAAGAAGTAAATTTCGATCAAAATTCTGTCCAAGACTGATGCTTTGGAAGTAATTTAGTTTCTAACGAGATGGAAAAGAGAAAATATAAAGCAGTAGGTAGTTATCTAAACACCAGTTATATAAATAATAATAAATAAATAAATTAAGTACTTATTCAGTTTTATCAAAAGGGATGCAGAAAAACCCAAAAAGATAAACATATTGTCATAAAACAAGACATAGCATTGGTAATACTAATACCTCTACGGGTGTTGATTCTCTTCTCGAATAGCCGAATTGGGTCATAACCCTCCAAACACGCCGCATAAATAATTATCCTGACATTGAAATTCAAGCAATTTTCAACCCATCAAAGAACCAAAACAAATAGCCCGAACTCTATATATATATACACACACAGAAGAACAAAAATTGGTAAGAGGGGGACATACAAGGTGATCTCTCTGGCGGCTCTGGGGCTGCAAAACCTGCCACTCTCGTCAATTCTGGGCAGCATTTCTCTGGGAGATGAGAGAGAGTTTGCCGATTTTTCAAGAACTTCCCTAACAGCCGTGAGAGCTGAAGAAGTGCGAAGAGGAAAGCTTAATAGAGAAATTAAGCTTTCTGAGAATTAGGTTTTGAGTAGCATTCTCTATACTAGATCAGAATATGACACCTCTTTGCATTATTTGGAATCAAAGTAGAAATAGAAGTTAGAACTAAATTGAAGAGTAACACTACTTTTTGTATAAATTGAAGAGCAACACTACTTTTTTATCTAATATATTCTATACCCGTGCATATATATAAATATATTGTGGAACATACATATTAAATTGATGACTTAATATGAATGCCACAATTAAACACACTACCTTAGGGGGGGTATTCCCAAAGTTTCTCATTTTATTTGTTCGATTTTCTAATAATAGATAATAAATAATCTCCTATTGTGTACAGAATCACAACACGTACTCCAAAAACATATTATATATATATATATATATATATATATATATATATAATATTGTGAGTTGAGTTGAGAATTTCACTTGATAGAGCTTTGATGTCAAATAAATAAAGAAAGACAGGTTTCATAAATGAGGAGTGAAGAGGTTGAGGGAACACTGACAATATTTCTTTGTATTTTGCTTTGTTTTGAAAAGGCTACATGAGAGAGCTGTCTCTCTCTCTTTGAGGTGGATCTGATTTTTTTGGTCCAAAACTCTGGCACTACAATCAAACCAAAGACACCACCTTTATGTGAAGGTGAATACGGATACTACATGTCTTTGCACCAGGAAAGGAATCAAAATCAAAATCAAAACAGCTAAAGGGTGATTTAAAGTTTTCAATGGGAAACAGATAAGTGTAGTACTACTAAAGTCTTTTTTAAAAGAAAAGCCTTCAAACATGGTAGAGTTTATAGATTTTTGTGGGGATTGCTTTATTAAATCTGCCTATGCTCTTTTAGCTGCATTATATATTTTTCTCGCAATCGAGATATACATGGTTTTACCCCACTAATTCTCGGAGCTCCCAAAGAATTATTTGTACTCATGAAAGCGTAGTCTCAAAGAATTATTTGTACTTATGAGGAATCTAATTTTAGATCTGGTGCTTCATGTACTTTTATTTTTTGATTTTCAATTGTATCCAAACATCTTATTTTTTTATATTTCCATTAAAATCGTATCTTTCTTTGATTTTGGATCATGTGTGTGATTATGAAATTATGTGTTGATTTGTAAGGTTGCTTTCAGCTTTGGACAAAAATAAAATGAAATGCTCTTTGAATTATCGACTCTCAATTAACTATGTTGGCAGCCTATTGCAATCGATTAGAATGATTAATAAATTCTAAAATTTTTGTTTCATGTGAGGGAGGGTCTAATTTTGTAAATTTGCTTTAATGGTATTTGATAGTAACAGAAAAATTCAGTAAGTTAATATTTATATTTGGTTTTATACTAAGTCGCATAAAGTGGTAGATAGAGCGCAAAGTAACAAAATTAAATTACAAACAAATCGTGAGAATGGGAGCTAGATTTACAACTGTTAAAAAGAATTGTATGACCTAGATTTTAACACAAACACACTTGTCATAGGCTAGCTACACCTATTGTAACTTCTGCGGCTAGCTATTGGTCACTGTTTGGTGTTTGTTTGAGTGTGTTTGGATCATAAAAAAACAAACATATTTCAGCGACTACATGAATAGCTTCCCAATGAGATTGAGGAAATACTTCAAGACAAAATGGCTGAGCTAAATCTAGTTTATGATTATGTTAAGTGCTGTTAGGAGGAGATTGAAACAGCACTAGACCGTCAATAAGCACATCAATCTTAAGAATCATAGTGTGAACTATACTTTAATACAGGTCCATAGAACACGTGTGCCATTAGGGGAGAGAAAACCCTAACGTACCTTGATTTGGAAGGAGAAAGAGAAGGAATGAGAGAAATGGTATAATAATACTTGTTTAACCTTCCAAAAAAAAAAACCTTTAAGAGTCATCCAAACCAACATGAATTTGTTCTGATTTTTACAAGAGTTGGGCTGAAATATTTAAACATAACACGACTTTGTCATATATATGTATGTTTATACATGATTTTAACACACACACACTGGCCATAGGCCTAAATACCACACATTCACTAGTACATAATGGAACACATACACAAAACTAGTAGTA
The DNA here is from genome assembly GCF_030987335.1 of Cornus florida. Taxonomy (NCBI): domain Eukaryota; kingdom Viridiplantae; phylum Streptophyta; class Magnoliopsida; order Cornales; family Cornaceae; genus Cornus; species Cornus florida. Next base: position 91,142,124 of record NW_026775574.1, read on the forward strand.
ATCATGATGCAACTAATAAGCTCCATAAGATTAAAGTAGTTTCACGGCTTATTTATCATTAAGCAGTAGTTGGCATGGACTGATATAGATATATATTCAAAGCATATAATTTTAAATTTTTAAGCTCATTACATCAACAAACTATCAAGACTTTCATTTTATTTTCATCCAAATCTGAAAGCAACCTTACAAATCAACACATAATTTAATAACCACACACATGATCCAAAATCAAAGAGAGATACCATTTTAATGGAAATATAAAAATTTAGTTAAAACCATTAATATTGACCATGGTTATATCCATTTGAAATTTTAAATTCACATTGTCAGTTACAACCAATACACACCATAATATTGCTCGATAGCTATGAGTAGTATCAATTCACTCCGTTAGAAAATAATATCTATGTAAAATCAGCTATATCTGTATCCTCCTACAAAAAGAGTCAGAATTTATCAATTTTTTACTATTATTTTTTACATGGAAATTGAATCCTTATTTGGAAGCGACATGAGATACCACTCAAGCTGAGTCGCTTGGATGGGGAAGGGTGGTAATAGAAGTGGAAAAAGTAAGTAATACAAAAAATAAAAAATGGTTCCTATTAGAAAGAATTCCGAAACTTAACAATTTGTTCAATTTTAAGATAACCAGACTATTTACGGGAATCTTCCATGCCCACATAGTCAGAGGGCCAAAGAAGAATGATTTTATTTGTTTTGGTAGCTTTTTTCATTCAAGCTATATATTCAAGGCTCTTTGATGACTGCAGACTAAATCCTCAGCAGAACCTAGGAATTTAGGAGTTAAAATTCAAAGCCACCAACACATAGGTAGTCCAATTAGTTTTTATGTATAATTAATTATTTTAACTCAATTTAGATCAAGAATTATTCAAGATTGTTGCCTCTTTCTCAAATGGCATGTAGAGTATACCTCTGTGTAATATGTCTTTAGGCATCTACGCACATGATAGAATTGATGCAAAAGCTAGCAAACTCTATAAATGAGGATTTTTTAATATATGTATTTAGCATTAATTTATCAAAAAAATGTATTTAGTATTAATTTATTATTCCAACATTCCCTTGTACTTGTCTCCCCCATTTTCAAGACTTACACATATAAATTATGTGTGTGAAAAATATTCAACACTCTACTCTCTCTCGATTTAACTCTCAATTTTTTATTTTCAACTTATATTGTCCCATTTAACTCTCTATTCATCTCATAATCTTCCTCATCTTGTATATATGTTTGTTGTACACATAGTGATACAATTATCTAGTAATCAATGGCATTGATTTTGTGGTTGTATTTTGATTTGAAAAAGGTCTGTAGTGTGTGTTTAGGAAAAGTTTAATCTTGACATCGCCTATCCCTATTGAGGGAATTGGTAGTGTTTCGCTGTAAATAGATCTCTAAATTACATTATATAATTATGATATTTAATTGTTTTATATTTCATTATTTTTTGAACTTCATATTTAGTGTTTTTTTTTTTTTAATTTAACTAATGAGTCAATTTTCGAAGCAGTTGGACAAATGGATGAGAGACAAATTATATGCTATTGTCGATTTGATGGGAAAATTGACAAAAATGAGAATGGGGAAATTATATACATCGGCGGTGTCACAGACCCTTTTATGATAACAACAACAACAACATATGAATCATTTATAAATGAGTTACAACAACGTTCATCTTCAAACATGAGTGGTAAAGTCATATATTATACCACCGAATCTAACAAGAATGAACTTTTGAGGATGACGGGAGAATCTGGATTTAGAATGATGCTTGTAGTGAGTGGTCCCATGCTAAATGTGTATATGGAAGATGCAACGCCTGTAATTGCATCATGCACAATTCCTACTGATCATAGTGAGAGGTAAGACACATATATTTAAAGTAATACATTGATGTATGCGCTGCATAGGTTATGTGATTTTTAATATACCTTTTTATCCACTTGTAGACAATTTGTTGAAGCCACATCGCCAATTGGTCTTCTGCAAAGTGTTGCGTCAACGTCTTCATTTCCTCCGATAAATGCGCATCGAGATTCTTTCCGACACATTGATGACATTCTTTGCGTGGATCAGCTTTTTGACAGCCCAAATGATTTCAAAGATGCACTCGTTTTGTTTGGTCTTCGTAATCATTTTTGGTTCAAGTACTTGGACAATAGCAGAAAATATTATAGAGTTATGTGCAAGGTTAATAATTGTCCATGGAAATTGTCAGCTGGTTGTGAAGGAAGTGGTGATATAGTGAGAATCAAGCGGTTTAATAATGTTCACACTCACACTGCTCAAGACATTTCAGATTATAAAGCCATTTTTTGGTCAAAGGAAATGGGTCGAGCTATTGTGAACAAGGTTAGGGACAATCCTAAATGCACCCCCAAGACTATTTCCACAGACATAAACGGTGAATTTTCTGCTAAAATGACTTACATGCAATCGTGGAGAGCTAAGGAGTGTGCACGTCATATCATTGAGGGAAATCCCAAGGATAGCTATATTTTAGTCCCGTGGTTGTGTGAACGAATAGCAGAATATATTCCTGGGACAATTACATCGTGGGAGTGCACGGATGATAGGAGATTTAAGCGAGTGTTTGTAGCTTATGGGTGCTCCATACGAGGTTTCATCAATTATTGCAGGCCCATGTTAGCAATCGATGCTTGCCACTTGAGTGGCAATTATAAAGGAACAATGCTTGGTACAACGGGGTTCGATGCGAATGATGGCTTGTGGCCTTTGGCGTATGCTGTTGTTTCTTCTGAGAATGATGATGATTGGCATTGGTTCTTGAGTAAGGTGAAAGAGATTCTAGATGGTCACATTGTGACAATCTTAACCGACAGGCATCCGAGCCTAATAAGCTGTATTAGAGATATTTTTGGCTCCCAGTACCACTCATGGTGTCTTCGTCACCTAACGGCGAATTTTTCTACATCCATTCTTGGGAGACAAAGTTTAGGATTGAGGGCTTCGGGTAAAGAGCATGTGAAAAAATTACTCGATAAAATTGCATATGCTCGAACTGTAGATGAGTATAAGAATGCATTGGCTGCCATGCGGGTATTTCGAGGGGAGTTGTGCGATTGGGTTTTGGCGAATTCACCTGAACATTGGTCAAATGCTATGTTTACTTCCAAGCGTTGGGATAAATTATACACCAATCAAGCAGAGTCCTTCAATGCATGGGTGAAAGAAGAGAGGGTTTTTTCAATCACAAGGCTGATGGATACACACATGCAAAGACTTAGCAATTTTTATACCAAAAGAGTTTGGACGTTCAGAAGTGGACTATCCCGGTTGGGGATCGTATTGAGGAGAAAATTAAAAAAGAGCAAGAGTTAGCACTTGGTTTTCAGTCGATGCGTGTTTCGCCTACTGAGTGTACAATATATGATCGAGACAGAAAACCATTCAGGGTGGTATTTGGCAGTGAAAATTCTTGTAGTTGTTTGAAGTGGACCATGAGTGGGATTCCTTGTTTGCATGCATGCTATGCCATCCATGAATTATCTTTAAATATTTATGAGATGGTTGATCCATGGTTTAGGGTTGAAACACAACAAAAACTATGCGAACATCTCATGTCTTCTGTCCCCATGCATGATATGCCGAATCCAGCTGCTGTTGCTGCTGCTGCTGCTGCTGACGGTGAAGGTGCTTCCCATCTTAGGCCTCTTGCGGTAACACGTCCCCCTGGACGACCTCGTATTAAACGAATCGAATCATAATTTCAAAATGTAAGGTCGTTACACTGTTCGCGATGTGGCAAGAATGGTCATAATCGTCGAAAGTGCAAGTCTCCTATACCTGGATAGAATAGTTATATAATTGCTAATTCTAGTGGAGTTATTTTGTAAGGTGTTAAGGCCTTAAATATGGAATTATTTTGTAATTACTATTAATTCCTTGGAGCTCACCTACTGCATTAGTATAACTATGTTGTGATAGTATTTCTAACTTATTTAGAAAACATTTCTAAGTATGATGTAACTTATTCTAAGTTGAATCTGTATTATTCGTCTGGTGGTTTATTTTGGTATTGAAATTATTTTCCTGGGTCCTCGTATGAGTCTCATGTGGAGTGTTATTTAAAAATCATAGGTGTGTGAGTTTTCTGGCAGCTGGAGGGTCGTGAAAGCAAGGAGGTTATGGGATTATGTGACAATGGACGGGCTTACATGTTACATGCTTACGGAAGGCTAGGAAAATAACATCATATTAAAGTCATTACGACTTGTTTCCTCACTATTAATTCCTTGGAGCTCCCCTACTGTATTATGACTGTTATTTCAACCACAATTTACCTCGTGAGTCTCTCTCTTCCTCACTTTCTTTGTGTCTCAAAAATTATATGAACATTGTGTTTACATTATCAACATTGTTTGACAGATGAGGCTGAATGGATAAATCAGTACAAAGGAAGAGTGTTCAGTTTAAACGACAAGCCTGTGGTGCACAAAATTTGGCTGCCGAATGAGGAATGCCCCAGATTGGCAATGTCTAGAGCCTTTGGGGACTACTTTATTAAGGATTTTGGACTTATATCCGTCCCTGAAGTGAGGTGTTGTCACATATAACCAGCAGAGACCAATTTGTTGTGTTGCGAACCGATGAGGTATGTATGACACTTTTTGGTATTTATCACTTGTTCTTTTTTATACAATGACAAAGAAAAAGACTTGTTTGTTTCTCTATTAAATATCCAAAAGATCACGTGAACGAATACGTTTCAAACTCACGAGCATAATTGACAATAATCACTTCAAATTATGTTGTATCAGTTATTATTAATGAGTTTACAGGTTTTTGTTTTCGCTCAAATTGATTGGATTTTGAAATTAGTATGGATTTTTGAAGTTAATATTAACATGCTGTGATCCTTGTTTTGTAAGTAGAATTTTTCCTATCTTTTCCTTCAAACCTGATTTAATCGGTAAGAAAATTTATTGATTTAAATTGATAGAAGAAAAATTGTGTGTTTAAGCTTCCAATGGACTTGGTTTCATGCAAATTGTTTGAGAATTTCTTTTTTATTGATTTTTCAAAGGGAAGTATGTATTTCTGGGAAAAATTGTTTCAAATAGATTTTTGGGCTTCCTTCTGATTTTTTGTGGTCCAAATAGTCCAATCATATTTGATAAAATAAAAAAATAAAGAAACAGTAATAAAAAGGATTTTGCTATAATCTTAGTTGACTACTGTTACCCCATTTATTTATTTATTTTGTTTAGAGTCTTGCTTTTGGTTACTAGCGCCTAATAAAAAAGTTGTCTGCTCATATGTCCCTTATTTTTGAGTTTTTTCATTTAACCATCTCCACTTGTACAATATTTTGGTGTTATATTTTCTTTAATTGATTTACAATAGGTGTACTTCAAATGTCGTCTTCCCGCTAGGGGCTGGGAAGAGATAACAACGGGAGCGTCGATTGCATGGCTATCAAGTACATCAAATTTGTAAGTTATATGGTCTTTATGTTCGATAAAAATCTTTTATGATTGCACATTTGTAATGCTTTTTATACTCATACTCGGGGGGGTCACATGCCTTTAAGTGACCAATTTTATGGTGTATCTTGAACTTTATTACCTTATTGCTACATCGGCCTATGTGGAGGCCATTTTTTTTTCTTGTTTTAAAATGTTGAAAGCATGGGAGTATGGGATCATCGTATGTGGAGGTTTTGATTGATTGTTGTAGAGGAGAAGTTGTTGATATGTTGTTTAATGAGTTAATGCAAGTTCTCACGTTCTTCATACATGTTGATATGTGGAGGTTTTGCTAATTTTCTCTTAAACCCAACTCATTCATCAACGCTCTCCTGCTCTCTCTCTCTAGTCTTGTTCATCGTTTTGCTGGGATTTCTACTCTGTTTTTATACAATTTTGATCCCTATATATATATATATATATATATATATATATGCTGTTCCTAAAACATCAATTTTGGATTCAGGAATTGGACACAAAAATGTCGCAATTCCCTCTCTCCGATCAGAAACTTCGAAGGCAAAATTTGTGCGAAAAAGTATGTGTTTCCATCTACTTGTGTGTGTTTATGTATGTTCGCCAACCGATTAATTTTCGGCTTTCTGTTTCGTTGCAATGAATTCAAGAAAACGAGAAAAGTATAAATTCTTTTAGCTTTTGTATCGAATTCCTTTTGATTTTCTTTCTTTTGTTTGTCTTCGTGAATTTCTTGGACTTTTGGATTTACTGTGAACTACGGTTTCTTCGTCTAATGTTTGAATGTTTCTTTTTTTTAGACGATATCTAGTGTTGTTTGCAATATCTTTAGATTTTTGTGGTTGATGTTCCCATTAATTTCTTGGATTTTGATTTTGTTTCACGTGAGGGTTTCTTTAGCATATTTGGATGGTTTATTGTCTATGAATATGTGTTTTCAGGAATTTAGGGTTTATTTGTTCAACTTGTATAGATTCTGCACGACTAGAATTTTTTACATCATTAGATAATTTTTTAAGTCATGGTCCTGTAGGTTTCTTGGTTTGGATTTCCATGGGATTCAACATGAAGATTCAGGGAAAACACACTCAATATGTTTTTGTTTCTATTTGTATAAAATTGGATTTACGTAGTTATTTCTTTATTCAGAGAAACAGACCCAATAAAGTTTAAATAATCAATAGGTCCCATAATCTCTTGAGAGAGGTGCAATGAGATTGTGATCAAAGACACATCAAAAGAAGAAGGGAATTCAAATATATTTGATAATGAAGCAATAGGTATAGCCATTTTAGGGCTTTCCTTTCACAATTCCTCATTGGGGGGATCTACAACACTTCTCCCTTTTTCCCTTATAACTTCCTCCCATTAATTCAAATTAGGTCTAGCCGTCCTCCTTCATTCTCCATTTTTGTGTATGCTTAGTAGTGGGCTCAGAAGAGCAAGATTGGGTAGAATGACCAAAAGATTCACAATCTAACATCTGTCACTTCTCATATAGCTTCCTCTCTATATATACCAGTCTCGAACCTTGACCAGTGGGTTTATAATTTAAACCATAAGCCAACAGGCTATAAGGTGAACCGGTAAGCATTTTCATTTCTCCAATTGTTAGGTTTCTAAGTGAGGAAAAGAGATAATAATGTAATATTATCATATGTCCTATTGTCTTGGATTGCAAAGAATTTTTACTCGAAAGGAACCAAAATAGTTGTAGAAGACAGTAACGACAGTTTCAGGTTTTGTTTTTGTGTTCCATATAAAGAAAATATTTGATTTCAAAATATACTCTCTTTATTTATTTAATTTTTTTTTTAATATCTTTGCCTGCCTTCTTTTGTCATTGCAATAGGCTTCACACTAATCTTGCTCCTGGGTTTTAAACTCTATGGCTGATTTTGTCCTGTCATTTTGCCTTTATATATATATATATATATATATATATATATATATATATATATATAGGTTTTATTGGAAATTCACACTAATCTTGTTCTTTTGGGATGGCAGCTGGATAGGTTTATTCCCAACCGATCTGCAATGGATTTTGATTTTGCACATTACATGCTCAACGGTGGGATGGTAAGAAAGGAAAGCCCAACACCATGCTCTCCAGCCAAAGAAGCTTACAGGAAGAGGATCCTTGCTTTTAAGAACAAGTCTAGGAGATAGATTCCCCAAGTGGGTTTTCTTTCTTTCCTTTTTCTTCTTCTTGTTGCTAAGCTCTCATTCTGATTTGTGTTTTGGATTGATTGCTTTCTTGTTGACATGTGTTTGTTTGGTAATTTAACAGTCTCCAGAAAGGATTCTTGTTGCTTCTGAGCTCCTAGATGAGTTTTATTTGAATTTACTGGATTGGAGTAGCAGTAACATTGTCGCTATCGCTCTTGGGAATTCAGTATATTTGTGGAATGCTGCTAATGGCGCTACTTCTGCACTTGTTGTGATTGATGAGGAAATTGGGCATGTGACAAGTGTCAGATAGGCGCCGGATGGAGTACATCTTGCTGTTGGTTTAAGTAATTCCCACATCCAGTTGTTGGACCCTTCATCTTGTCGGATGGTAAGAGTTTTCTTTTAATTATGCTTTCGTTTGGAAGAGAAAAAAGTTGGTAGTTTCTTTTACCTTTTATTTAGTTTGGAAGAGAACAAAGTCCAGTTTAGTGGTGAAGTGCAAGGTTGAATGAGGCATGTATCATTGAAGATTTTATTATACTGATATAATGCATAAAGTGAACATATTTGAAGGATTATGGCTTGTATAGTTGGCCTATATTTTAGAAAACAAATATTAGAACTAAGAGTTTTATATTCTTTATTTGGAGTGAAATTAAATGTATTTATTGCAAATTGTCACATTTCTCATGATCTAGGCATTAGATTTGATTTTTCTGGTGCCACCTCTCCATCCTGTACTCTAATTTGCTTGGTTTTTCTGAACAACTGAGGACTTTGCAAGACGGGCATAGTTCAAGGGTTGGTTCTCTTGATTGGAACAATCACACATTGTATTAGAAAACTGTATTAGAAAATTAAAAGAAACCAAAAACTGTCTTGGTATGGATGATGGCTTTAGGATACTGCTGAAGAAATTACTAAAAAAAAAAACTGTGTTGGTGTAGGAGTGATCCCGAAGTAGGGTTATTAAAGAAATTAAAGACTCAAAAGGTGATGTTTAACTGGTTAATCTTCAAATATAGTTGCAGTTTCTTTGTCCAGTTCTTTTATGATCCTGTTTTCTTACCCCTTGTTGAAAATATCCTATACTGGATCTTGTTTCCCTTTACTATTTAGTCTATTACTACTTACATATCTTGTTCACTGATAATCAAGTTAAATTATACCTGTAGTTGAGAATCCAATATAATTAATTGGTCTTTTTGGGTGTATACCAAAATTTACATGAAAATACAAAACGTTTGGAATTAAATTAGGCGGGTCACGGGGATTTAGACCTCCATTACCCAAATTAATTGTATGGGAAAGCAGTATTGTTTATCAGGAGTAGCGGAATTAAGTTGCCAAATGCCTAAATTAGCACTAGTCTCTCTTATCTTGGTTTTGTTTATTTATGTATGTTATTTTGTTCGTACGTTTTGGTAGTAGTTTCTTCGCTACATTTTGTTTGTCAATGATGATGATGTCTATTTGATTCATAAATGACAATCTTGTTCTTTCCCTTTTGTGATTAGCATACTGAATTTGAGACTTGTGTGATGCAGCTACTTGCTTGGATTTTGTACCATGGACAATGAGGTGATTTTTTTACAAGTGCAGACTGAAACTCAAGTTCTAGAAGGTTTATAAATTTGGTAAACAGCAGTGCTAGGAAATTGATGATATTCTTGACAAATGGATTTTGTTCTTGTTTTGGAACATTGATGAATGGTGAATTGTTTTGGAACTTTAGTAAATGATGAATTTTTTTAATGTACAATGAATTTTTTGTTGTAGTGATAGGCAGACACCATTCATGCATAATTTGAAAAAGTGATGGATGAAATAATTTAAAGATTATCCAAATGATATAAATAATTTATAGGAGGAAATCTATTTAAAAAATAAATTAACATTATAATAGTGTTGTTAAAATAAAGACATTAGATTAGTAAATTGTAATTACAAATAGGGATGTCAATACTCTGCCTCATGACAACAATGGTACTATTTATAACTTTTTCAAACAGTAAGGCTTTTTCTTGATGATGTGACCATACCTCTTTATCTGCCATGGTGTAAGGCTATTTTACATTATTTGGCTTTTTGTTCAATCACATGGCTAGACACAGAATGGGACTCTTACTGAATAAATCAACTCTTGTAGTATCTTATCATCACATGGCTAAAGTTAAAAATAGTGGTGCTAGGTGCATAAATACGTGAACTATTATGCAAGACACCCCACTTCCTGCCAAAGAGAGAGAGGTGTAAGTCCCTTTTGTCAAATCATCACATGGGTAACATCTGACATATAAACACGTGAACTATTATGCATCTTCTTTGCAATAGAAATGCTCTCATTCCTGCAACATCTGACATATAGATTTTTTAATAGCTTTGATCAAATATGAGAAAAAATAAAGATACTACATAATCAAAGTGCACTTAGAAATCTATTTAAAAAATAAATTAACATTATAATAGTTTTGTTAAAATAAAAACATTAGATTAGTAAATTGTAATTACAAATAGGGATGTCAATACTCTGCCTCATGACAACAATGCCACTATTTATAACTTTTTCAGACACTAAGGCTTTTTCTTGATGATGTGACCATTCATCTTTATCTGCCATGGTCTAAGGCCACTTCAAATTATTTGGCTTTTTTTTCAATCACATGGCTAGTCACAGAATATGACTCTTACTGAAAAAATCAGCTGTTGTAGATACACAAAACCAATCCACTTTCTCATCTTATCATCACATGGGTAAAGTTAAAAATAGTGGTGTTAGGTGTATAATATGACAACTATTATAAAGACACCCCTATCATGCCAAAGAGAGAGATGTGTAAGTCCCTTTTGTCAAATCATGATATGGGTAAAATTCATTCACATTTTTGTGAATTGGGCTCTATAAATAGACATATGGCATATGCACAAAACTATAACATTAGCACTAGTAAATCTCAGTTGTTGATCTATGGACCGAAAGTATATAGAACGAAAGTACTCGTTAAGAGATGCATGGATTGAAAGTAGTTGTTTTACATTCGCAATCGTTCTCAAAACTATTCCATTTATAACTCCTCACATCGATGGTTCATTTTTTTTATGTAAAACTAACCTGGCATGTAATCGTCGTCACCTCCATCGAGATTTGGTGTGTATTTATTTTTCAATGTGTTCAAGTGTGTATTTATTTTTCCGTCAATAAACGTTTTGATTGTGTTTCTACAAATGTACCCTGTATTTATTTTGCTATTATTTGGCTTCTATTCATTATAGCATTATAAGCTATTCCATTTTTAACTCCTCATATTTGAAACTATTCCACTTTTAACTCCTCACGACACTTCGTGAGGCCATGAGACCCCTCCGACGTATAGGATTTTGCAGCTTGCCATTGTCTTCAACCATCAAATGTTCTTCCTTCATATATAAGAAAATACTAGGAAATCTCCTCAGTATATATAATAAGATACTAGGAAATTTTTGAACTCTAGTGAATTGTCTTCCATAAATTCATGCCAACCCTTGTAAAAATATTTTGTGTTGTTAACCTCTCTCACTTCAACCCGCTACGATTTGCTTGCATAACTCCTAATTATAGATTTGGAAGGTAAAACTCTATCAAATTGCTTAAGGAACGCTGGTGGAAGTTGCAGTGGTTGAGAGCTCCGTTCCGGGAGAAAAACTTTGAAGAACTAAGGACACTAATCAGGTAAGGAGAACTTTTTGCAAAGTACTATTTCATAATGGAACTGGCTTAAAAGCAGCTTCTTTACCTATTAGGGAGAGAATAATTGTTTTTAGGATATCTTATAGAATAAAAAAAAAAAAAAATTAGCTTCTGTGTAATGTTTTAAGTGATGTTGGAGTATATTTTGTATTATTCATTCCCTCAAGTTAGATAGATTGGAATAAAGTTTGTACTCTTTATGGCACTAATGGATTTATTTATGGATGTAATGTGTAACCTAATTAGCGGTGTGGGTTATAATACCATTTTCAATTGCAAAAATAAATCCCTTTTGCGAAGGTATCACTTTTTTTCCAAAGGTACCACATTTTTGAACTGAAGGTACCACTTTATGGCGTCAAGGTACCACGTTTTCTCTAAACACTTATTCATGGTGCTAGCGGTGTGGGGTGCAATACCATTTTCAATTGTAAAAATAAGTCCCTTTTGCGAAGGTACCAATCTTTTAGCCAACAGGCCATGTTTTTGAATTGAAGGTACTTGTTTTTCACTTCAAGGTACCACGTTTTCTCTTAACACTTATTCATGGCGCTAATGGAGTTGTTTATGGATATAATGTGCAACTTAATTAGAAATGCGGGGTGTAATACCATTTTCAATTGCAAATATAAGTCCCTTTTGCGGAGGTACCATTTTTTTTTCCAAAGGTACCACGTTTTTGAACTGAAGGTACCACTTTTTGGAAAAAAGGTACCACGTTTTCTCTAAACATTTATTCATGGCGCTAACGGGAGCTATTTATGGGTGTAATGTGCAACTTAATTAGCGCTGTGGGGTGTAATACCATTTTCAATTGCAAAAATAAGTCCCTTTTGCGAAGGTACCACTTTTTCCCCAAAGAGACAATGTTTTTGAATTGAAGGTACTTCTTTTTGGCGTCAATGTACCACATTTTCTCTAAACACTTATTCATGGCGCTAATGGATTTATTTATGGATGTAATGTGCAACCTAATTAGCGGTGTGGGGTGTAACCATTTTCAATTGCAAAAATAAATCTCTTTTGCAAAGGTACCACTTTTTATCCAAATGTACCATGTTATTGAACTAAAGGTACCACTTTTTGGCGTCAAAGTACCATGTTTTCTCTAAACACTTATTCATGGCGCTAATGGAGCTATTTATGGATGTAATGTGCAACTTAATTAGAAATGCGGGGTGTAATACCATTTTCAATTGTAAAAATAAGTCCCTTTTGCGGAGGTACCATTTTTTTTCCAAAGGTACCACCTTTTTGAACTGAAGGTACTAGTTTTTGGCGTCAAGGTACCACATTTTCTCGAAACTATTCATGGCGTTAATAGAGCTGTTTATGGATGTAATGTGCAACTTAATTAGCGATGTGGGGTATACCATTTTCAATTGCAAAAATAAGTCCCTTTTGTAAAGGTACTACTTTTTTCCAAAAGGGACCACATTTTTTGAACTGAAGGTACTTCTTTTTGGCGTCAAGGTACCACGTTTTCTCTAAACACTTATTCATGGTGCTAATGGAGCTGTTTATGGATGTAATGTGCAACTTAATTAGCGATGCGGGGTGTAATGCCATTTTCAATTGCAAAAATAAGTCCCTTTTGTAAAGGTATTACTTTTTCCCCAAAGGGACCACGTTTTTGAACTGAAGATACTTCTTTATGGCATCAAGGTACCACGTTTTCTCTAAACATTTATTCATGGCACTAATGAATTTATTTATGGATGTAATGTGCAACCTAATTAGCGGTGTGGTACCAATACGATTTTCAATTGCAAAAATAAATTCCTTTTGCGAAGGTACCACTTTTTTTCCAAAGGTACCACGTTTTTGAACTGAAGGTACTACTTTTTGGCGTCAAGGTTCCACATTTTCTCTAAACTATTCATGGCGCTAATAGAGCTGTTTATGGATGTAATGTGCAACTTAATTAGCGATGTGGGGTATACCATTTTCAATTTCAAAAATAAGTCCCTTTTGTAAATGTACTACTTTTTTCCTAAAGAGACCACGTTTTTTGAACTGAAGGTACTTCTTTTTGGCGTCAAGGTACCACGTTTTCTCTAAACACTTATTCATGGCGCTAATGGATTTATTTATGGATGTAATGTGCAACCTAATTAGCGGTGTGGTACCAATACCATTTTCAATTGCAAAAATAAATTCCTTTTGCGAAGGTACCACTTTTTTTTCCAAAGGTACCACATTTTTTAACTGAAGGTACTACTTTTTGGCGTTAAGGTACCACATTTTCTCTAAACTATTCATAGAGCTGGGGTATACCATTTGTTTATGGATGTAATGTGCAACTTAATTAGCGATGTGGGGTATACCATTTTCAATTGCAAAAATAAGTCCCTTTTGTAAAGGTACTACTTTTTTCCCAAAGGGACCACGTTTTTTGAACTGAAGGTACTTTTTTTTGGCGTCAAGGTACCACGTTTTCTCTAAACACTTATTCATGGACATAATGGATTTATTTATGGATGTAATGTGCAACCTATTTAGCGGTGTGGGATATAATACCATTTTCAGCTGCAAAAATAAATTCCTTTTGCGAAGGTACCACTTTTTTTCCAAAGGTACCACGTTTTTGAACTCAAGGTACTGATTTTTGGCGTTAAGGTACCACGTTTTCTCTAAACACTTATTCATAGCGCTAATGGATTTATTTATGGATGTAATGTGCAACCTAATTAGCGGTGTGGTACCAATACCATTTTCAATTGCAAAAATAAATTCCTTTTGCGAAGGTACCACTTTTTTTCCAAAGGTATCACGTTTTTGAACTGAAGATACTACTTTTTGGCGTCAAAGTACCACATTTTCTCTAAACTTTTCATAGAGCTGGGGTATACCATTTGTTTATGGATGTAATGTGCAACTTAATTAGCGATATGGGGTATACCATTTTCAATTGCAAAAATAAGTCCTTTTTGTAAAGGTACTACTTTTTTCCCAAAGGGACCACGTTTTTTGAACTGAAGGAACTTCTTTTTGGCGTCAAGGTACCACGTTTTCTCTAAACACTTATTCATGGGCATAATGGATTTATTTATGGATATAATGTGCAACCTATTTAGCGGTGTGGGGTATAATACCATTTTCAACTGCAAAAATAAATTCCTTTTGCGAAGGTACCACTTTTTTTTTCCAAAGGTACCACGTTTTTGAACTGAAGGTACTAATTTTTGGCATCAAGGTACCACGTTTTCTCTAAACACTTATTCATGGTGCTAATGGATTTATTTATGGATGTAATGTGCAACCTATTTAGCGGTGTGGGGTATAATACCATTTTCAACTGCAAAAATAAATTCCTTTTGCGAAGGTACCACCTTTTTTTCCAAAGGTACCACGTTTTTGAACTGAAGGTACTAATTTTTGGCGTCAAGGTACCACGTTTTCTGTAAACACTTATTCATGGCGCTAATGGATTTATTTATGGATGTAATGTGCAACCTAATTAGCGGTGTGGAACCAATACTATTTTCAATTGCAAAAATAAATTCCTTTTGCGAAGGTACCACTTTTTTTTCCAAAGGTACCACGTTTTTGAACTGAAGGTACTACTTTTTGGCGTCAAGGTACCACATTTTCTCTAAACTATTCATAGAGCTGGGGTATACCATTTGTTTATGGATGTAATGTGCAACTTAATTAGCGATGTGGGGTATACCATTTTCAATTGCAAAAATAAGTCCTTTTTGTAAAGGTAACACTTTTTTCCCAAAGGGACCACGTTTTTTGAACTGAAGGTACTTCTTTTTGGCGTCAAGGTACCACGTTTTCTCTAAACACTTATTCATGGACATAATGGATTTATTTATGGATGTAATGTGCAACCTATTTAGCGGTGTGGGATATAATACCATTTTCAACTGCAAAAATAAATTCCTTTTGCGAAGGTACCACTTTTTTTTTCAAAGGTACCACGTTTTTGAACTGAAGGTACTAATTTTTGGCGTCAAGGTACCACATTTTCTCTAAACACTTATTCATGGCGCTAATGGATTTATTTATGGATGTAATGTGCAACCTATTTAGCGGTGTGGGGTATAATACCATTTTCAACTGCAAAAATAAATTCCTTTTGCGAAGGTACCACTTTTTTTCCAAAGGTACCACGTTTTTGAACTGAAGGTACTAGTTTTTGGCGTCAAGATACCACATTTTCTCTAAACTATTCATGGCGCTAATAGAGCTGTTTATGGATGTAATGTGCAACTTAATTAGCGATGTGGGGTATACCATTTTCAATTGCAAAAATAAGTCACTTTTGTAAAGGTACTACTTTTTTCCCAAAGGGACCACGTTTTTTGAACTGAAGGTACTTGTTTTTGGCGTCAAGGTACCACGTTTTCTCTAAACCCTTATTCATGGCGCTAATGGATTTATTTATGGATGTAATGTGCAACCTATTTAGCGGTGTGGGGTATAATACCATTTTTAACTGCAAAAATAAATTCCTTTTGCGAAGGTACCACTTTTTTTCCAAAGGTACCACGTTTTTGAACTGAAGGTACTAATTTTTGGCGTCAATGTACCACGTTTTCTCTAAACACTTATTCATGGCGCTAATGGAGCTGTTTGTGGATGTAATATGCAACTTAATTAGCGGTGTGAGGTGTAATACCATTTTCAATTGCAAAAATAGGTACCTTTTGTAAAGGTACCACTTTTTTCCCAATGGGACCACGTTTTTGAACTGAAGGTACTTCTTTTTGGCGTCAAGGTACCACGTTTTCTCTAAGGAAGATCCAAACCAATTTTTCATTCATTAAACTATCCATTTATCGACACCATGGAACCAAGGAAGATCCAAACCAATTTTTCATTCATTATAAACTGCTTCAGTTTTAAACTCCATCAAATTTGAAATTAGTACATTAATATAGTAGTGAAAGAAAGTTCATTGAGACCCTAATATAATAAGCCATGCAATACTAATTCCTGAAAACCCAAAAGAGCAACTTCATTTGATTTCATGTAAGGTAGATGCCGGTATAATAAGCCATACAATAGTTGCAAAAATATACCAACCTAATCCACAATCAAAAGTTGCAAAGCTACTATTCTTTAAAACTTTAAAAATAGCTAACACCAACAGAGTGCAAAATACATGCAAAAAAAAATGACACTATTCAACATTACAAATGTCCCGTATCCCACACCATTTCAGGTACCACTTTTTAGAAAATTCAGCGATCCTCCTATCCCACTTCCTCTAGCTTCCAACTGGGTAAATACTGGTATGTATTTCCTTGTTATGTGGTAAACCAATTTGTTGCCCTTATCCTTTGAAGACTAATCAGAGTCCTCTTGTTTGTGTATTTGATGGACATGCATTCTTTCTGTCTCTGTGTAGTTGGAACAAAATAACCACTTTGTCTCTGTGATTGTCACATGCAAAAAAAATTAAAGTATTAAGGCATTGTATAATATTAATAAGGAACAAAAGCAATATAAAAACAGACAATTCGAAACTTTGAATAATAATAATAATTTTAAAAAGAATCATCAAAATTAAAAAAGAATTTATAATTTGCCCAACACCCTGCAAGTGACCTCATTATCCAACCAACTTAGCAGTACTGTTATTTAAAACATGTTTGAACAATTACATAATAATTTTGAGTTTACTTAAGAGGTTGAATATTTCCATTGGAGCTCTTGACAAATATATCACATGGAAAAGTGCAAATGAACATTGAGCTATAGTACTAACAACTAATTTATACTAATAAATTGTTGTATAGCAAAAAATTATATTAGAAGTCGAGGAAATTACATCTTATATGCCTTGATGGATTAAGATGGAGATAGTGAGGTTCCTTGAGGTAAATGGTACCTTGTTGGCTGATGGAGGTGATGTTAGAATCATAAAAATAAAAAAAATAAAAAAAATTACTAACCACAAGTAAGCTGATGGAAGCTTACTTGAAATCAACATGCTTGACCAAATGGATAAAGTGCTTTGTTCTTTACAAAATCCTTCATTTTGTTATTGTCATCTGAAAGCAAATTTGAACCAATAATTGCACATCATCTATCAACGTCCACTTGCAAATTAAACCAGGTAAAGATAAATCATGAATATAGGATAGGGAAATGGACTTCATGCGTGAATACATATAAGTGTAAATAGATAGGAATCTAGTGTTGTAGAAACTATATATTTGATAAAGAAAACTTTTTCAACAATGTTGAATTTGGCATATGCACAAAATCTCGGTGATACTAAACTTTTATATGTGAAATATTGCATAAACAGGTAGCTTCATCCTTGGGAAATATGTTAGCAATTTGGTTAGATCAACACAGAGACAGAACATAAACAAAACCACAACAAATCTAATAATACGAAAGATCTCCCTGTCCCAAAATAGTTGTCCCTTTTTACTGATTCCAAACACTCAATGGCACGCACCTTTTTTCTGACATTCCAAAAGTAATCTTAAAGTGACTATTTATTTTGAAATTTTTTAATCATTCATTTCAATATGTCGTAGTTTCAGTATCTTTTGTGTTCGGTTCATTTTTAATGAGCACCACTAAGTACAGTGAAGTGACCATATAACCTGCAATATGTTCATTTAAAATGACAGGAGTCCAGTATTTGCGTATCTAATTGGTTAGGTGATGTAGGAAAAACAAGGTTGACTGATGATTTAAGCTACTGATCTCATACTGAATTCTTTGACAATGAAAAACTGTCTGAAAATATTTTAAGAGTATGCTATTCATTTAAACCTCATCTAGCAAAGCTGGTTTCTACTCGATAGGACCCATTATATAGTGGATGTCAAACATTTTCTATATCATTCATTACATGGTTCATTTTATTGCTTACTTCATGTTAGATCCGTACTCACTAGAGCTGGATGCTTTCTCTTTCCAAAAAATGGCACACATTAAGGGGGTTCTAAGGTTGAAAATTTTGTTGCGTAAAGGGGGTGCTTACCGCTCTCTTTGTTTCAACACGTGCCGTAGTCCCCTGGTCTTCCCGCTATTGAGACTACGACATTGCAGCCTAGCAGGGAGAGATCGGAAAGCGAAGTACTTGCACACAAACATGGGTTCAAAAGATGCAAAAAGAAAAAAGAAAGGTATAAGCTAGAAAACGTGTAAAAACAGAATGGGGAGTACAGTGAAGAGGAAGGAAAACGTTATAGTGGATGCATTTTGTGGTTGCATTAATTTTTTAAATTATGTTTGCGTGTATTGGAATTGAAGACCCTCCAGTTTCAACGCTTAAACAAAAGTGTGTAGGAATGTGGATCAGTTTTACAAATATATTTTTTGAAACCTTTAAAGGCAAGACCCATTTCTTCCTTTGAAGACTAATGACCAGTGGTTGCTCAGATTAACAATGCACCAATGGTTTAGAAGAAAACAGAGAATTAAATGATTAACGAAGAGTATCGAGGAGATTGTGTGATTTAGTAATTCGGTATTTTCTTTATTCGGGAAAAAAATAAATAAGACCCATGTAAAAAATAGAATTGGGCTTCACCTTCTCTTTTGGGTGACTGAGTGAACCATCCCATTTCTCCATGAAGTCCAACATGAAAGCACCACCACTATCACTGAATAAAAGACTGTTTAGGTATCTATCAATTATAATTGTGAACATAATCAGTACACTAAACTAGGAACATTAAGTGATAAAATTACCTATCGGGCTGTTGAGGTACGTTGGGCACATTGTATATGATGTTTTGTAGATCTCTTCCGGTGAATATCTCAACCAACATTACCTACAAATGCACAATATATAAATGATTAGAGTAAAAAATTCAGTACCACATTCTTCAACTTGTATACTTTACCGTCCTAATTTAACAGTAAATGAATACATAATAAAAAAAAATGAGCTCATATGTAATAAGCGTTTACCAAATCTTTTGACATCTTGTCTGGAGTACGCTTATCATGCGAACATTGCTTCATTGAATCCAACACATCCATACGACTATCGCAAATGTTAAAGACATACAAGCACCAATGTTTCTCATTTACAAGTGTTGGAAAGAAAAGCTGCATATTTAACAATGTAAAAATTTAATAACTTTTAGAATCATATTTTTTTGATAAAAGTATAATAATTATTTATGTTTCCAAGCGATAAATATTACCATATTGAATTGGCGAACTTTGTTATCATCGACATTCCTTATCCTTTTATACTTGTTCCAAACTGCTTGTATTTTACCCTTCCTATCAACCACTTTTGAAGGTATCTTGGAAAGTTCAATCTGAAAATGCACACAATTGATAACCTAATATGTGTCAAACAAACACTCATTATAGATAGAAGAATTTGTTATCCCAATCGAAGGCGGAAAGAAAAATTTGGTTCCTCTACGCTTTTGTTTCAGCTGGAGCATTTGGCAATAGACTTCAACCACCTACAATGATCACATTTAAACCATTAATGCATGCGTGTGATTGGTTTGAAAAATCAATGAACTTTAAGTGAACATACCATATTTGATATCCAATGATTGTAAGAGATTGTTCTCATCTCTTTTCTTGTGAGGAAAATATCATTTATGTTCACCAGCATTTCACTATAATTAAACAATAACATATTAAGTGTTTGAGCATAGAAAGTAAGTAAATATATAGCAAATAAGAAATTATTTAATTTCTCACTCATCATTTCTGCTCTCATCCATGGCTTATGAGATGACTGCCTTTGCTTCTGGATGAAGGACACATAATCGGTTGACCTTTATTTCAATCCAAGGTGATCCCTTATGGCGCCCAGGCTTTATAACACGTAATAAAGGGATCACTGCTTCCTGCACATCACGCTCCTCTTCCATTGCTGTGGAGGTTCCCACTTCCTCCTCCATTGGTGCGGGGATTTCTCCTTCCTCCTCCATGGGATCGTGTTTTGTAAAAGATTGCCAGGGTGAGTTTGCTTGTCTTGTGGAGGTTTCGAATTCCTCCTCCACTGGTATGTGGGATTCATCTTCCTACTCCATCGGATGGTGTTGTGCAAACAATTGCGAAGATGGGTTAGGTTGTCATGTGGATGAACTGGGTTCTGAGGATCTCGACCCCCTGCCTTGGCCTACATTGTGCTGTTGCTTCCATTTCTTAACAACTGTAATAATTTCATATGCCAACTCCTAACAATTTTAAACAAGTTTAATAAATATATATATCAGTTAATATATAAATGTAACCCTTGAGTTCCAAGTAATTATGAATATACAAATATAACCGTATATTTAGTACCAATTATAAAAAGCCATAATTGACGTGATTACCTTATCAGCATCTTCAGATGTGTCAGTTGTAAACTTTACCTCACCGAAGCCGAAACCATTATATTTACGCTTCTCCAAATTCAACATCTCGCTTATTAATTTGTTGGTCCATCCACATAAGCATGACATCTCAGGCTTCGGTTTTGGTCTATTGACATCCACACGGTGTAGGTAGAAAAGCTACAACATATAAGCCATTATGATAATGACATTATAGCTATTTAAAATAAAATGATAGACACATTACAAATATTATATCTTAGAACATACCATGAGAAAGAACAAGCATCCATGTATGTATGTACAACCTTCTCTTCCTTCTTTTCCTTTATAGGACGCAATTCCTTTTTTTCAACCAATCTAAAACAAACTTCCCCCAATTGTACGATTTAATAACATCCACATTGTCAACCGCTGCCAATAACCTTTTGCTTGTCTCATTTTTCGATATGGGTGCTAGAAGTGATCCGCAAGCGAAAAGGACAAAAGCCCTCTTGAAGTCATCCCCAACAGGAAGAACGTCTAATTGATGCACTAAGTTTGGCACTTCTATTGCACCATCCTTTAAAAAAATACCATTTTCTAACCAATGCACACTTTGTACAATATAATTTGGCACATCTTTTTCTCTTCCCGAGGGTAGGCCAAGTACCTCTTCAACGTCACTTGGCGTAACATGGATCCGAGCGCCAGATTCAAGGGTGAGATGAGATGTTCTAGGGTCAAAGTGTTCTACCAACCATAAGCACAGGTTGCGCTTCAAAATGGTACACTCGATGTCTAAAAGGGACCCAAACCCAATCTCTTGTACGGCAACCTTTTTGTCTTCACTTAAATTGCAAACTGGTTCCTTGAATTTATTTGGAGAACACCGGGTATTCAACATCTACAAATAAATTACCAACACGGGCACATTAGATACAAAAAGGAAGGATAGAGCACATATGTGGACATAACAGTCCAACTTAAATTTACCAATTTGCACTTCTACACATTACATGTTGAAAAGATTCAATCTCAAATCTGCTAGCTTACAAAGGCACTTGGGAGTACTCATATATTCCTAATTCATTAATTCAATACACATTCTTTGGAATTAATCCAACTAAGCACGTTAATGATAGGTAAAACACACTAAAAGAAGCATATATAAAGCATCACTCAACCCAATCAAACAGATAAAAGGAAAAAAAAAAAAAAAAATGCTTACAGTTTTTATTTTTATTTCTTTTATTGAAATTGTTCTAAAGTTCTTTTCCTTGGATGTTAATGGTCGTATGGTTTACCTAATAAGGGAAGGAGGAAGGATCCAATGTCCTCATACCATTTGTTATGGGAATGAAGGTTCTACCTCGTATTTTTAATTAGAGAATAACTCTAGGGGGTTTCGATTACCATTGGAAATGCTCAGCTCAGAGGATAAGTAATGGACCTTTTTGTTGATGATCTTATGTTAATCGCAGCTGGGATGTTGAATCTGTTAAAATACTGACAGAATCAATAGCTCAATTTAGTTTTAACTTCTATTTCTAGCTTGATTCCAAATAATGCAAAGAGGTGTCATATTCTGATCTGGTATAGAGACTGCTACTCAAAACCTAATTCTCAGAAAGCTTAATTTCTCTATTAGGACCTTCCCAATTAGATATTTGGGAGTTTCATTATTGTCTAATAGACTGAATAAGCCGCACTGTGATCCTTTAATTGAGGAGTTTTGGACTACCAACTACTCATTTTGTGCTGGAAGGTTACAACTTATAAAGTCTATGCCATTCTCAGTGCAAGTTTATGTGGCTTCCACCTTTGAATCTAGGACATTCAAAATTCAAACACACAATCAATTACCAATTAAGCGCCCAAATTGGCCCACAAATATTAATAACATCAGTTTCTCGAGTCAAATAAATAAGTTAAGAATTATCCTTTTTCAAATAAAGTTTTATGACAACACCATGATAATGATATTTTTATTTTTAGGAAGCACTGGAAGTGTTTTTGCTGCTTCTACAACTAAATAACTACACAAATCTTTCAACCTTTAAACACAAAAACACACACACAAAAGAAAATAAAAAAATAAAAAAATGAAAATTTTGTTGTTTATATATTAATAAATTTTGTTACTTTATATTGTACTTTGTTTCATATACAATTGGGTGCTTGTCTTAATTGACAGATTTATGCTTCATGCGGTTAACATCCAATTTATTATTAGCATGAAAAAAACTGGAATAAAATATATATATATATTTAAATAATTGAAGATATGACTTACCAGTATGAAGTGATGAAAGCACTCTAAAATATGGTAAGACCGTAGGTTGCTGCAATTGTAAAAATTATAATCCACAATAAGGGCCTTCAGCTTGTTCAAGACTAATGTTCAACCCAAATTTACCAATTAGTCTTTCAAATCCTACAAAGGGAGATCCTGTTTCAGTCATTATCTTCACAAATATTTATAACTAAAATTCATTAAAAAAAAGTATATAAAAAAGATCATAAAAATTTTCACCAAATAGGATTTAGTTTGCAAAACAAGAATTACAGTTACAAATCTCAGAACAAGATAACCATAAACACGAGAAGCCAGAATGAACACGAACAGTCATCTTAAGACATATACACCAACTTATTAACTATTAATAGAAAATCAAACATGACACAGATATTCAAATTTATAAGTCCAGTCTTCATTTAAGCTGAGTCTTATGCAGTAGTTATGCTATAAAATAGGAACTACATGCTTTAGCTTTTATGTTACTATAATTATAAATTAAGGAAGGCTATTCTAAGTGTAAAGAAATAAGAAAGTGTGCATCAGAAACAAAGAAATAAAGAAAGAATTAATGAAAGAAAATAGAGTTAGCATGCTTAGGAATGCAAGGCTCTCTTCAAACTGGCAACTGTATGCTAAACTAAAAACTACTTCAACCCTTGTTTTCTTTGGATATACTCTTGTTGAAACTCATAATTTGTAATTTGGTGGTTTGACAAATCTCACACATACATGTTACTTTCACAAAAATAAGTGTACATGAGTCCAGTTAACTGATGGGAGATATTCTGATGACGTTTTCTTGAGTCTCCGTTCAAGTTTCAAGCTTAAATAATTTATCCTATCATGAATTTATAAATAAGGTCACATCAAATCCAACTTCTAAATATTAATTTTTTTGTCTTTCTTAAAGGGCAATAAGAAAATTGAAGACCCAATCAGGGTCATCTCTCCTTTCTGCATTTCGATCAGCAAAAGGAGAAAAGGTTTTGGAAGTGGAAGGGACAATCACCAGCCAGTCGTTTCTTCAAGACGTGGGAATTTCTACATGGCCTGGTATATTTTTGTGATAGTTCAACTCTTTAGTATTCAAAATGCTACTTTATATATATATATATATATATATATATATAATTTGATAAAAAAAAAGGGGTCAGGTGACATGGTGAAAGCTTAAACTGGCCACTATAAGGAGACATATTTAAGTATGAGATCAGCCATTTCGTAGGCTGTAAACAAGCTGAGTCAAGCCAACTTTATAGAGCTTATGCTCAGCTTGGCTGGTTAGAAGCAGTGTCTGAGCTTAGTTTGAGCTTGGTTAATTTTTGAACAGTTGTGATCAAACTTGACTCACTCAAATAAACCAATTACTCAGCTCGGTTCGCATAAATCAATTGAGTTCTTAAGAAGTTCTGGAGGATGGGAAATTTGGAGCCTTGTTATCATAATTGTTAGTCAAAATAAAATACGCGCGTCATGCTTTGCAACTTCTCACTGTTGGAGCAAAAGATTGAGAAAGTGTGTCTGTGTGACTGTAGATTCTTAGTTTTAATTGTTGATTAAATTTGGACCATTGACTTCTTTTTCTGTAAACAAATGAATATCAAATCTAAAAGATAGGTGAAATGCATGAAAAACTTAAATTAACAGGATAATCTGCCAAGGAATGCTCTACGATGTCTCTAAATGCTAGTTCAAAGTTTCAAATTATGTATTCACATAAGGTATAAAGGAAAAAACAATCATGAGACTTGCTACATCAACAATATTCAAACATATATACAATAATAACAACGAAATAGTAAAAAAAGGTTCAATAATTGTTGTACTACTTTCACAAGTGATTGAAATTTGCAATAAACTGTACATTATGCATAAAAAGGCTTCCTAATAGCTGTTGGAAAATCTAAAAATTTGGATACAAGTCCATTCAACCAATCTTTTCCTAAGTCCTTATACTTTATCCTATGTTTGGTTGCCAAGAAATTGGGAAAACAAGAAGAAATTAGGAAACATGGAATCTTGTAACAATTCTACTCCTTTATAGAAACTTGTTAATCTTAAAGTTTTTCTTCTTTCCTTATTTTCTCTGCTACCAAATAATGGACAGTTCAAAATTGTTGTGTTCTAGCCTAATTTAAGCTACATCTTAACTTAAAAAGTCCAAGCAATGACTTAAACTTTTATAAAAGATTGGGATGATCAATACCAAAGTCCATGCCTTTTAGCAAACAAATTTGATGACATAGCTAGCCCTTTGTCCTACATTGTTAATTCTCAACATACACAAAGAAACATCATCCACATATGCTACAAAATGAAATTTTGCATATACACCATTATTAGTAAGACAAATCCAACAAAATGAGATTAATTAATCAACAATAATCTACTTATCCTAAATTATTTTTTCAGTCAACTTGTTCATTCTATAGAGAAAAGAGTATCACCCAGTGGCCTAATTGATAGAGTGGCCAGCTTCCTGTGTTCGAGTCCTTTCTCCTTCTAGTTTGCCAAGGAAAAAAAAATAAAGAGAAAATACCATTTTCATGGTTGGGAATAACATGCACTTCTACTGTTACGTTATTAGAAATAATTGTACTTTAGCTTGATGGAATGTCTGGAACAAAATTTTAGCAACTTGAGGTATAAAATCTACAAAAGAAGTACATTATTCGCTTGGAATTCAACATTTTACTAGAAAGAAATCTTTAGTATGCATATGTTTCTGGTAAGGGGAGAAAATTGTGACATTTCAGTAATCAAATAGGCATATTAGGGAATCTAATCCCTAATAATTGAGAAGTAAAGTCATAAGATCAAAGATGCAAAACTAAGACAAAGATGAAATAATTAACACATTTATTGTATAAGATAACTGCAATTGTTGGTAGAATATATCAACTACTTATTCCTATATAAGAGATTATACCTAGTTGATACTTCCATAATCATTATCTTCACCTTCTCACCAAAATTAAAGCACGGATGTAAAAAGCATGCTATTAACCACCATTAAACTTAACTAGAAAACTTAAAAATAATAATTTTTGAGTAATTATCTAAAAAACAAAAGTGACTAAACAAGATTCTTGAAATTGTACCAAATAATTGAAGAAATATAATGTTAGTACATTATTGGAGGTAGTGCATACTATGTCCCAGGAGGTAGTTAGTAGCCAATACATATATACTCCATATCTTGTAGCAAATATTTTGTAGTCGTAGTTCCTTATTTTGTAGCAGATTAAGGTACTACTTCTTTCCGATATTCCCTATGGCAACCACTTAGTTATCGCGTATGTGTCTAACTTCTGGCTATAAAATAGCACTTTTAACTACACAGTCAGACATAGCATAGGTACGTACTCTCTTCTATACATACCAATATTGAAGAGCTTCTTCCTTACATAACTACTAGTATATTAGGAACGACTTGACTGCCTTACCCATTATACATGGATTTGTGCTCTATGGTAGATTGAGTTTATAAATTTGTATATAACCTCTCATCACATGGTACTAGTCACAGTTGTGAAGTCCTTGGAGAGAGTTCAGGCTTATGGGTTTTTAGTGAAGTAGTTCTGATTGTCTTTTTGGGTTAATATAATTTATAGTGATTTCGATTATATTCTTAAGAGGATTATAGAACCTAACCTTCTAAAGTTCACAAGAACAGGAATGACATCAGTTTAAAAAATCTTAATAACAACTTCCACTTTATCTTCACTAGCTGAGAACTTATCCTGTCATTATCTACAAAAAATTGAAGTCAGTGAAGGTTTCCTGTCTCGAAACAACAGAAATTTGAGATTTACCACAACTTTATAAAATTCTGCATGATTAGTTGCAAGTGTTTCCCAATGAGAACTCATTAACATCACAGTTATTTTTCCCTTAACTTTTGGATTTGACTTATTTACTTCCTTGCATAATATATAACCAATAATTGTATTGCCATCAGACCTACCATGAACAGAGGAGTTATCAATAGTAATCATAGTCATATTTACAATGAGACTACAAAGAAATTACCAGTATTACTGGTATGCAGTTATTTTGAAAAATCCTCTAGTATTTTTTTTTTCTTTTTTTTTTTAAAGTAAAAAAAATCCTCTAATCTTATCTTTGGAGAAACAAGAAAGTTTAGTTCCACTTTTTATTGCAAATTAGTATGCACCCAATTGGAGCAGTAGCACAACCAAAACCAAAAAGGATAAAACTGAATCATTCTTCTATAAAAAAAATAAATAAATAAAAGAAAGTAAAAAAAAACCAGCAACTTCATAAGACAGAAAAACACAGCTTACAGCATATGAATCCTCAAATCTAGTGAATATGTAAACAACACATGAATTGAAATCATGTTAGCAGAAAGTAACAACAACTTAATTGATTGAAATTTTCACCACATAGTATCATTTACAGAGAGACTCTACAACTTTCTAGGGGAAGGCAGAGATGAAAAAGGAAATTGGAAAATAGTACCCGGGTTAGAGAGGGTCAGGGCTTATCCCTATGCTTGAAGAAATAACTTCTGCGATTGAAGAAAAAATTAGAAAATTGATGAGAGTTCAGAGAAGGAAGAAAGCAGAATAATAAAGATCATTGAAAGTTTAGAAAAGGAAGAAAGGAGAACAAGGCCGGTACTTGGGCGATTTTCCTCTGAAGGTGAAACTTGCGAAAGACAAAGCTTCAAACAATCATCCTTTGTGATTGAGGCAAAGTTATGTCAGTGCTTAGAAAGGGTTAGGGTTTCATTGATGGATTCAATAGAGTGAGGGCTAGGTCTCATTTGAGAATGGGAGAGAGAAGGGTCTGCACAAATAGAAATATGAAAGAGCATTAGGGCTCTAATTAGGTCAAAGTACCTATTTCAAGAGTTAGAACATGACCGGAGGCTGAGATGACGGTAAAAAACCCCAATTGTTTCCAACCGTCCAGTTATTGCCGCTACACCAGAAATTAGGAAGAAAAAGGTTAGGGTTTCAGCAAAGAGGGAAAGAGGAACCGTTGAGCCTGAGTATTTGATTTCCCTTCAGCAGATCGAAGATTGTTCGTGCCATGGCAGATTGTATCTGTATCGCAGGAAACAAGTGAGGGAGAAAGAGTCGTGAGAGAGGGCTACACCGAATGGAATATGAAAGGCATTAGGGCTTGGAATTAGGCAAGTGTAGAAAAGGACATTTTAGGCAACACATAAAATAGGAAGAAGGGTATTTTAGGCAACAGAAATATCAAACAGTATTTTTTCATGTGCCACCTCAGCTTTTGGGTCAAACCCATTTTAAAGAAACTATGGGACTTTGAGTCAATCTCTTAGTAAATATGATACCCTAAGTCCATTTATGTGTAATAATCCCTATTTTGAATATGTTATCACACTTTATTGAATAAAACACTTAATCTATTCATAAATAAGTGTTGAATTGGTTTATCAAATATCTAAGTGGGTAGCAATCATAAAATAAGCATGGATTCTTAAGGATGGCCTTTGCTCTTGGAAACTTGTATAGGTTTTAGAGAGGTGTAGGTCTACATAGATGCTCATAAAGCTCTTTGAAAATGGCTTTGTATCAAATATTGTAATGTGAGGAGGTAGAGGTATGTTCATAGTTTCTACAAGGGAAACTGGTGCTCATGTCAATTAGATTTCATTATGGGATATTGCACATGTTCATATCATGGTCATTGACATTCCGTCGCGTTTAGTGGGTAGAGGATGTTTCCAGTCTGCCAATACAGCTCTAGGACAATGAGGATACATCTACAAACCCTTGATTTCAGCGACGCTGACAAGTACTCCTAGATTTGGCTGGCATAACCTCGAGGCTCACTCGATAACTGCTCACGAGTTGTGGGAAGCTCTCTGGAACCTACTTTCAACCTAGGTAGTGCATGGTATGACTGAGGCAGCTGGGATACATCTACAAACCTTAGATTTCAGCTATGCTGACAGAGGCTCACTCAGTAACTGCTCACGAGTTGTGGGAAGATCTCCGGAACATACTTTCAACCTAGGTAGTTCATAGTATGACTCAGGTTACTGAGACGAATTTCATGGAAGAGGTTTGTTTGTAAAAAAGACTTCTTGCACAGACTGTGAAGTCGGAGGAGTGCACTTTCAGACCTTAAGAAGATTTGTCACTGTGCTTGTTTAGTCATTTAGTGTGCAGTGCTTGATTAGGATAAGCAACCTTGCTTGTAAAAGTTTTGATTTGGCCTCAGGGTTCGTGGTGATGGAGAAGGTCATCCTCATTTGGCTGTTTATTGAAGTTGGACTCTGTTGGAGGTAGTTACTGTGTTTGACCACGCGACTTGACATGTTTGGAGTTTCATGGAGAAATTGAAACTGTTGTGATTTACGTGGCATTCGAGTGGATTACATTTCTTGTGAAATCGTGTCTTTCCACTGCGTTTTGGAAACTATTCCAGTAAAGTGTGCAACAAGTACAGCCGTAAGAGTGAGATATTGTGGGTTTATGTAAATCAGTAAATGGTAAAGTTGCTAGAGTATGGCATATTGTGGTTTATGTGATGATGTCATGTGAGTGTTTGAAGATGTATTGTTGACTACTTTACTTACTATACGTGGACGGCAGCGAGTCTATGTCCCTGTGGTTTTTACTTCCTGTAGTAATGGGTTTTTCTGCCTCAAATTCAGCACTGAGGATGATTGTAATGAGGTGCTCACTAACCAAGGATAGCTGCAAGCATATTCTTCTATGTGGCAAGTGGAGTAAGCAAACATCTTTTTTTTGATCACTTAACAGAGTCTAGAAATAGACTGAGCTATGCTAAGATATGTGTGGAGATTGATGCTTCTAAGCCTCTTCTGGACAATTTTGAGTTGAGTTTGTTCAATGGCAAATCTACCAGGTAAGGATGGACCATCAGTGAAGAACTCAAATCTTTAGGGATTGTCACTCCTTTGGGCGTATCTCCCATAAAAGTCTTACAAGAAGCACCCAACAAAATGATAAAGAGTACCCATCATTCTCTTGATCAAGCACAAGGATAAAGCCATTCTACCTTCCAGTTTTTGCTATGATGATTATGATCCCTTGTTTAATGGCAACCCTTCCCAAAAGCAACCTGAGAACTGTTCTCTTACCACTCAAACCCCCTTTAATTCTTCCTCTAAACACATTACCGGTTCCATTATCCAAGAGGGGCACCAGAGTGTTTACTTAGCAGACTACAGTGGTCTGGTTACTGTGATTAACCATGTTGTGGTTGGCAATCCTAAAGGTGTTACTAAAGTTTGTGAGCCGTCTTGTTTTTCTAACAACCCTTCTGCAAGGATTGAGGAATAAACCTTAAGTCTGCAGCAGTTGGGCGGGTAGTCACAAGAGTAAGTTTGAGGGATTCAACAACTAGTTCTTAGTAGAGTATAGTTGGTGTGAGCTTTTAGACAAAGTTTATGTAACTTTATGACAGTGGATTGTTTCACTCAAGACGGCTAAGTCTCCGTGGTTTGTGTGTTTGATTGTTTTAATTGGACTAAAAATTAAAATAATTGGAAAATCGGATAGAGGAGCAAGTTAAACCTATTCACACATTTAAGTTTTGTGAAGTTTAAACTTTCACAGTCACTTCCGCGTCGGGTAACTCACAATTTGTTGTGTTACTTGTTGCATTTTCATCTTTCATGGCTTCCATGGAAAGGTTGATCATGATTTGGAACCGAAGTCTTGGGTATTCCTGCGTGTGGTGAATCCCATTCATTTGAACATGAAGAATGTTTCAGTTAGCCTTAATGTCTACTCCTCCTTTTGGGCTTGGGCTAGTAGGTTAGGCATTGGCTAAGGTTAGTTATTTCTTTTGTTCTCTTTGGTTCTATCTGACAAAAAAAAAAGGGAAAGAAAGAAAGGATAATTATGCAAGACAATAATAAGTGGAAGAAAATGTCAACTTCCAATAGACTAATACTCTTGATTCATATAATTTGCTTTAGATCTTAGCTTCAAGTCATCTTTCCATTTTCATGGTTTGGAATTTAAAGTTCAATTTCACTCTTCTAGAAAACATTGAATTAGTATTCGGACCATTGGGGTATGTTGATGCTTCCATAGAAGTAGTTAGCAATTTGTTCGTATCCGACTTTGAACACTAGAGAGACTACCCGAATTGCCCATATTTGTTGAACATCATAAAAAAATAATCAATTTAATTCAAGTATTGTTCAAGAATTAGGATTCCTTTAGTATTAATGGAGTTGGAACATTAATGCTTCTTCCTGTTAACAAACATGTTTTAACTACCTTTTTTTCCTCATTGCAGGTTTATTGTTCTTCAGGGTTTATGCAAGAAAAGGTGTTGAAAGGCCGGAGAAACGTCTGCTTAAATGTCCGAAGGTGGTAGAATTCATTGGATTTGCTGGCCATGAGTTTGAAGTTGTGTTTGCCATGTACTTACTTGAGAATGTTGTGTCGCTAGAGAAGATAAAATGTGTGCTATGGAGCTGCAAACAAAATTACCTACAGGGGTTGAACTAACGATACTATGAAGTATCTTGGTCTAATGTTTTTGTGGAGGCTGTTCATGTCATTAAGTCAACATAGTTCACAACTTGCGTTAGGGTTGTGCTTTATAAGATTTAATTATAGATTATTGAGAACTTTTGTAGGTAAAATTTCAGGAAACATTTAATTGTTGTGATTTTGTATAGTTAATAAATGATGAGAAGTTCTGTACTGTTCATATGTAATCAAGTTTAACATATCTAATTGTCGATTGCATATGGATTAAAAAGTGTGAGATTATTTAGAATAAAGTGTTTTAAAAAAAAAAAAAGCTAGCATTTTTTTTTTATAAAGTATATATAAATCCATGTATTTTAAAAATTTATACCAAATTACCTCCTCAATTTTAACCAAATATTTTTATAAAAATCCCAAAATACCTTTAAGGGAATTTTAGGTATTTCTTTGTTCTAATAAATATAAAATAATAAAACAATAAATAAATTGGTTTTTTTTTTAATAATTATTTAAAAAATGCCCTTGTTTTATTATTATTATTATTATTATTGTCTTAGGGCATTTTAGGTATTTTAGTCTTCAAATTGAAGAATTGTTGTTATTTGCTCAATTTGAAAAATATAGAGTTTTTTTTTTTAACATGATTGGAGTAGGAGTATTTTGCACATTATGTTTTTTTGTTTGTTTGTTTGTTTTTTTTTTTTTTTTTTTTTTTTTTTTTTTTTTTTTTGGCACTAATGATAGTTAGAGAACCAACATTCAAATAAACATTGCTAAGAGAGATTTTCAAAAATCAAAGCGAAATTTCATCAGCAAAAATGGCAATTTCAATTTCAAATCAAACAATGGATGCTCTCGAATTCTTGTGGAAGTTGGTGAAAAAACTCCAAAGTTGTTGGTGTTGTGGACAAGTGACTGAGGACAATAAAACCCAATCTGGAGTATAACAAATTAACAGACTTCGTGCGGATGATAAGAAAAAAAAAATGTTTGCATTTTTCTTTTTATAACAACATAAAGTAAAGTTTAATTTTGTTAGACAATTTTTTTTTTTTTTTTTTTTTTTTTTTTTTTTTTTTTTTAATGAAAAATAGAATGGGGTATATAACATAACCTAAAAAAAAAAAAACCTTTCACTTGTCACTATATAAATCTTTCTTTTGATTTATCTCGACATGGCAGGTTTTTGTCCCCACCTTGCCCCTAATGGGGCAGATTTGGTAGCCCCCGAAATGGGTTTGGGGCGAGTATAGTGAAATAATTAAAAACCCGAAGCAGGTTCGGGGCGGGAGCGAATTTACTGATGAATGGCCTTGATTATATATGTACCTTTAAAATTTATATGTGTGTGTGTGTATGTATATATATAATATTTAATATTTTTTAAGAATTACTTTGCTCGAAGTGTCAGTTAATATATTAATAGTCACTACTTAGTAATTTAACACTTGGGCTAGCTGTACAATGGGTCAAGGTTTTTTTTTTTTTGTTTTTAACTACATAATAAAAATGACATAACCCACACTGCAATTAAATGAAATATGTGGGTGGAGTCGGTACTTTGTCTATTGAAATATGGCCGGGATGATATACTAATTACAAACGCATTTCGAAATAGAGATAGAGTTGGTATAATGAATTTTTTAACGGGGTGGAGTAGAATTTAGCCAACTCCTTCCCTTTGCCCCCCTAACAAAGGGTTTCTTCAAGTTAGTGGTGGACTATTTTGACTTAACAATGCCCCATTTTTTGAGCCAAAAATGTCCCTTAGTTTATACTATAATTTATACATATAAATGTATATATATATAATGATATACATGTGTTTTTTTTATTACAACCATATAAATATTAGTGTGAATAAATATTTTTTGTACCAATATTTACATATTGATGCATCTTATAGTTTTGTTCTAATGGAGAATGGATGTTTTTCATTTCCCTGCTGATTGATGTTATTCAATATTATATTGGGTATTGAATTTAAGGGAAAACTAGGAAATTCTCTGTATTTCTAACAGAAAAATAGTCAAAATGTCTTTCTTACTTCCACCCCTAGAAATATCAGACTCCGGGCTTTTAGATTCATCTGAATGAAAAGGAAATTTAACAATTATCAAAGAAGCCACTAGACGAAAATGAAAAAGTAAATTAATAAAATTCTGATATTGTAGTAAAAATAAAATAAATGAAAAATCTCTCTACTTATTTCCCAAGGTTCAACCATCCAACATATAATACCAAATAAACTTACAAGGGAAGGATGTACAAGCCATAGCTTATACAAGGAGGATGTAGGAGATATAGCTTATACAAACATATAATGAAAGAATTACCAAAGCTGCTCCAGCTTATACAAACATATAATTAAATAATTACCAAAGTTGCTCCAGCGGGAAGTTTGTTGCCAAGCTTCTTGGCACGTTTTCTTGCTACCTTTCTCTCTTTGGTCTCCATGAACTCCCATAGAGTTCCTATTAGAAGTGGCTGGCGAGAATCAAGAGTAATCTTCTCAAGATTGATAGCACTCTTAATTAAATACATTGCAAGCTCAACATCACTCGTAAGCCCAACAAAACCAATTATTTCCACCACCTTAAGGTATTGATGGGGCAAAGTTGTAAATATGCCTCGTTTTAATTTCCGAATGCTCCTAAACCATTGCAGCTATAACGAGGAGGAATGAAGTTACATGGTGGGCAGATGATTATTAGCATACAAAACCAAATTACCAAGCATCAAATCATAATTGTTAAAAACATGACATTGCTAGAATCAATGGAATAGCCACCACAAGCTCCAACAAGGTTGTTATACATATGACTGATAAAAAACTAAATTACCAAGCATCAAATCTTAACAGTAAATTAGAATCACAACATTGCCAGACTTAATGGAATAACCACCACTGGCGGAAATCGATCGCGTTAGATATAAGAAAACACTACGTTAGAAAGGAATTCACACTGTTCTTAAGTGCAATAAGACTGAATCTAACCGAATATGGTTATAGACCTCAAGAGGTCCTACTCTGGGAGGAGTTCTTGAACCATCATTGAAAATAAAGCAATCTAAGAACATGCAACATATTAAAAGACCACGTACAACTCCAAGGCGGTAAAAATTAAACCAACACGAGAACAACAGAATGAAAAACATTCAGTTATAAAATACTTGAACAAGAGAATAGAGCAAGCTAAGCTAAACACTTGTAAGAGCATTTTTCCTATTACTGGTTTTAATTTTGTAATAGCTATAAAGAAGCAATTAATTGAGAAATTGAAAGCTTTTAAGTTGAAGTCCAAATGAATCAAAATTTCCATTTGAAAATTCAATCACGAAAGCAATAAACCTCATAGATTAGAAATGCAGGTTGTGAAGTAGAAGTAATTACCTGGAACACAAATATAGACAAGAAAGGACATGCCTCTATCAGGGGAGCAAAAGCAAGAAGGCGTATACCATCAATTGAGCGAATTTTCAACTCCAATCGCTTGAGTTTATTTAATACAGGAAATTTAGCATCTTCAAGACCAAGCTACATAAACCAAAGAAAAAGTAAATCAGCACAGCTAAGCTAAAAAGTAAAAAGAATAAAATAAAAACGAAGGGGAAGAGAATAAATGAATCAGTTAAAACTTCCTAACCTCCATAAAGCTTGGCATCTGCAATGTAAGGCTTTCTAGCTGAGAAAGATAGGTTGAAATCTCCAAAAACTTGTATATTAGATAATCACAATATTGACCCCCAATAAACAAATCAATAGGTTGCTGGACATTCTTAAATGGCAAGCTTATTTTTGGCCCGTAGTACCTAAATGACATGAGATTTATAGCAAAAATCTCAATACTTTCCACATTGAAGCAGTTAATTATCTCCAAATGCTTCAATTTGAGTGATAGATCAGGAACTTTCAGATTTACAAGACTATAGGAACTTTTCACAAACAATTGTTCCAATAATGGACAGTTAGTTAAGAAGTACTCGAGAACTTGTCCATTTACATTGACGTCTGTCAGCAGGAGATTGGTCAAGAAGTTGCAGCTAGTAAACCCAAGAGACAACGAATGTAGGTAATTTGTAATACCATATGGGTTAGGAAAATTGTAATTATCCTCTTCCTCTCTACTCCCTGCGACACCTTCGGACAAGTCTAACTCAAGCCTTCTAACTCTCTTTTCCATTGCAAAGTTAACCCAATTGTCAATATCAAATCTACAAGTTTCATCAAGATCAAATTGAACTCTGAATTCATCTATAGTTGGCGCGTTGTGTGATTTCAAGACTTGATTAACCCAACTCAAATACAATGGCCTTTCTACTTCAATTTTCTTTTCTCTAAGTTCAATTCCAAACATTATATGTAAGGAATCAAAGTTCAAACCAGCAATGTAAGTCCATGTGTATCTCCATCTCTTTGATAGCAGACTTGTTCTTCCAGCTTCTTTCATTGTCAATAGTGACAAGATTGAATCGAGTATAACATCAGGAAACCCACTAATGTGATCCTCCAAACACAACCCTCCTTCGTCATCCTTCTCACTATTCCAATTAAAAATTAAAATTTATTATTATTAATAAAAATAATAATAAAAACTGTGAGAAACACCATAGTAACAAAATTTCTTCATTTATTTAAGAATAAAAAATATAAAAGAGATGGTCACTTGCGTTTTGAGCACAACATATTGAGGTGGTTTTTTCTATGGGATTTGAACTTACAGTTTTCTGCATAATTTAACAAATAAAATCTGCAGAATAGCAGCAGGAGGAGAAGATGAACTGATTAGAGATATAAAACCCAAACAAGAGAGAAAAAGAGAGCAATTTTTTTGTTGTGCATAAACAAACAAGACCAATTTTTGCTTGCTTTATTCGACGAGAAAAAGAGACCCGTTTTATGTACATTGTACCAACTTGGAAAGTAATAATACAGTAATACGCGCGTTTCCTGTGTCTTACTAGGATTAAGGCAACTTGATACCCATTAAAAATAAAAATTGATACACCTTTAAGGCAACTCGATATTTGGCACGGTCCTGGCCGTAAAAATAGAATACTCACCGGTTTTGCTGCAGGGCATATTTGAAAAAAAAAAAATTAATATGAGTAGAAAAAAATAAAATATAATATTTACTAATTTGTAAACAGTCATCATTGTTTCACATTGACAATTGGATCATAATAATAATAATAATAATAATAATAATAATTAAAAAAAAAACTGTGAGAAAATAGAAACACCATAGTATTGCTCAATTTTTGTAACAAAATTTCTTGATTTAAAAATAATATATATAAAAGAGGCATGCAAATCCGTACATAAGTAAAAAGATGAACAAAAGTAATCTTCCCAACGATGAACAAAAGAGGCATGCCAAGCTTTATTCGAAGTGGTTTGTGAGTATCAAAAGTAATCTTCTCTGTGTCCTACTAGGATTAAGGCAACTTATAATTCTATGGGCTTTTTTTCTTTTGAAATTGGGCCTTAATGTCTTGTCTTTTCTTCTGTCGGCCTTGAGATGGCGTGATGCTTAGTTTAGAAGGCAAAACAAAATACTTTCCCAATTATGAAGGGTACCTACTCAATGTTGATAAATAAAAATTAATTTGTAAATTAAATTGTCATATTTTCTATTAAAAAAAAAAGTGTTTGTCTATGGATACTGAGATATTGAAACCATTTCACCCGATTTGTGAATGTCGATGAATTTTAACTAGATAAAAGAACAAAATTCTAAATAATAAATAGGTCATTTTAAATTTTTTTGACATCGTTTGTTTCAAGGTAAAATATTCTTCTTGAAAAATATTTTTCTTTTGCAAGCAAAATATATATATATATTTTTTATTTTGTCGGTGTTTGGGAAAAGTCTACGAGGTTGAGATTGAGGTCGAGCTCGAGATTGAGATTGAGGTCGAGCTCGAGGTCGAGTCCATCGCACGGAATATGTAAAAAAACTTGTCGAAAATTAATGGATAAATTATTTTTATTTAATTTTAATATTTTTTTTTTCGTAAATATTTTACAACAACAAAACACTAAAAAATAAAAAAAAAATACTTTTTGAAAAAAAATTTATGGGCAAATAAACGGAGCCCTAGTCTTTACAACATTATTTGAAGTCAATGGCCTAATAATATTTTAAGACATTTTATTCAACAATTTTGTCACTCAATCTTATAACGTTTTTTTATTAAACATGTTTTCATGTTATTCAAAAATTGTTTTTGGAGAACTAAACTGAGTAGACACTTTGCTCCCTAACAGTAACGACCAATCAACCATCCTATAAAGTTTTACTGTTCTGCTATGGTAAGTCTTGAGCTGTGGAGGAACTATCAGTCAATAGGCCAACAGGGATTTAATACAACAAATAAGTCAATGGTTTGAGCGGCACATATTCATCGGTGCCATTGCATTAAAGCTTTGCTTTAGAGAAACTACGAAGTGTAAGTATGTTCTTCTCCTTTAAAAAGTATCATTAAAAAAAAAAAAATCTGCTATATAAAAAATATGGGTTTTTTTAATAATTTTTTTTTAAAAATACCCGTTTTATTATTTATTATTTGTCTTAGGGCATTTTAGGTATTTTAGTCTTCAATCGAAGAATTGTCCTTGTTTGAATTTGAAAAATGTAGAGATTTTTTTAAAAAATATATTTTTTCCACTAATGATAATTAGAGAACCAACATTCAAATAAACGTAGCTAAGAGAGATTTTCAAAAATCAACTGCGAGCGAAATTTCATCTGCAAAAGAACGATTGACGCGAGGATGATAAGAAGAAAAATGTTGCATTTTTCTTATTATAATAACATAAAGTAAAGTTTAATTTTTTTAGATGAACAATTTTTTATAGAAAATACATCGGGGTATAGAACATGACTTTGAAAAAAAAAAGGGTAAAGTGCATTAAACCCCCCTGAACTATATATTTTTTTGCAGTTTATCCCATCCGCGCGAATTGATTGACTGAAAGGGACGATGAAGCGGAGGAATTTGTTGTTGGGATCGATGGGTCTCCTATTATAGCTCCATCATAGCCGTTGCACCACCTGCTAGATCCGTTGGCCATATATAACGCACTTCTCTGCACCGTTGCGTCAGCCCATCGCCGTCACCGCCTTGCCCGCCGTTCAGCTCACCTTGCTCGCCGGTCCATTCCATCGTCCATTCCAAGCTCGCTGGCCCATTCCGTCATCTCCATAATCGAGCACACCGCCGTTCGTGTTTCGACCACACAGCTGTCCATAGTTCACCGCCGAGCCCCCTTGAGCTCGCCGCCGCCTCCACAGTTCACGGCCGAGTCAACCGAGCTCTCATCACAGCCGAGTCCTCCGTGCATAAGCCACCATCATCCGAGACCGAGCCATTCCGCCGACCTCGGATTTCTTTGGTCTTTTCTCTCTCTCTCTCTAGCTTTCTATTTTGGGTTGTGTTGGGTGAAAAATATCTTTTGGCAGAAAAAAAATGTAAGAAGTGTATAAGTTAAAACGATGCAGTGTGTTATAAGGGTAAACTAGTCTTTCAAAATTTTTGGTGCCAGAAGCTGATGTCATGGGGGTAAATTGCAACAAAATCATAGTTCAGGGTGGTAAATTGCAACATAGTCATAGTTCAGGGGGGGTTTTTTGTAGTTTAGGGAGGTTTCTTGCAAATGACCAATAGTTCAAGGGGGTAAATTGCAACAAAATCATAGTTCAGGGGGGATTTTTTGTAGTTTAGGGGGGTTTCTTGCAAATGACCAATAGTACAAGGGGGTTTAATGCACTTTACCCAAAATAAAAAATAAAAAATAAAAAACATTCATTTGTCACTGTAAATCTTCCTTTTTCTTCGACACACCCACCCTCAAATAACAGTGGGTTTCTTCGAGTTAATTATGGACCATTTCTTGAGTTAACAATGCCCCATTTTTTCAGACAAATATAATTGGACAAATTACACAAAGGACCCCTCAGGTTTTCATTTTGTACATGTAGATAGAAGATATCACAATATAACAGAAAGACCCTAAATTAACTGTTCGTGCTTAATGAATTGATATGAATTTATATTTTTGTCCTTAGAATTAAACTATTTGATTAATGAAAAAATTATAACGAATCACTGCATTCGACCGTTGAAGATGATGGTTGGCACTGGGTTGCCACCTATATTTTCTGATATGGTATTAGTGGAAGGCGGCTCCAAAAATCACTTCCTCTAATGATTTTTTATTCATTTTCGACACAAGATTCACTACTGGGATGATCCCAATTAATAATACCCAACTTCTTTCATTCCGAGTGTGGGAAGTTTCCTCGTGTGTGTGTGAGAATGAGCCTTAACCTTACCTTTTATACTAAGCATTGTCTCCAGACTCCAACGTTATATTTCCAGGAAGCTCCATTCTTGATATCAAAGCAGAATACACTGTAAGTTCCAGGAAGTCTCTATTATATCAATCAAAGCCAAATATACAATAAGCTCGATGCTTGATATCAAAGCATAATATACAGTAATTTCCTGGAAGTCTCTATCAAATCTTTTGGTATTTGAAACTATTATTAAAAAAGAAAATGGAGAGAGAAAATGGAGGCGCCGGCGCCGGCGCCGCCACCACCACCACCGATTCCTCCACCGTCAAAACCCTCTTCCTCTACCGATCCCCTTCTCTCAAAGGGGCAAAACCGTAACATTAACAATACATAAAAAAAAAAAAAAAATTAGATTTTTTCTTTAAGCAAATAGTTTCACTCTAAGGATAAAAATGTAAATTCATATCAATTCACTAACCACAAACAGTTAATTTAGGGATCTTTCTGTTATATTGTGGCATCTTCTATCTACATGTACAAGATGAAAACTTGAGGGGTTCTTTGTGTAATTTGCCCGATATAATTATACACATATACATGTAAATGGAGAATTGATATTAGTGTGTTCCAAATATTTACAAATGGATCCATTCAATAGTTTTGTTCCTACAATGTAATGGAGAATTGATTTGAGAAAGAGACTTTAATTTCCTTTCTCTTATTTATGTTATTGGATATTGTATTGACTATTGAATTTAAGGAAAAACTAGGAAATTCTCTGTTTTTCTAATAGATAAAAAAAATTCAAAATGTCTTTTAGATTCAGCTAAAGGAAAAGGAAATATAAACGATTAACAAAGAAGCCACTAAATGAAAAAGAAAATTAAATAAAATTATGATATTATAGTAAAAATAAAATTAATGAAAAAACTCTCTACTTATGCCTCTTCCCCAAGTTCAACTATCCAATATATAATACCAAATAAGCTTACAAAGGGAAGGATGTAGGAGAAATAGCTTATACAAATAGTTAAAGA
The DNA here is from genome assembly GCF_030987335.1 of Cornus florida. Taxonomy (NCBI): domain Eukaryota; kingdom Viridiplantae; phylum Streptophyta; class Magnoliopsida; order Cornales; family Cornaceae; genus Cornus; species Cornus florida. The sequence goes on from NW_026775574.1 coordinate 91,182,901, forward strand.
ATTACCAAAGCTGCTCCAACAGGTAGTTTGATTCCAAGCTTCTTAGCGCGCTTTCTTGCTGCTTTTTTCCTCTTGGTCTCCATGAACTCCCATGGAGTTCTTATAAGAAGTGGGTGATGAGGATCAAAAGTAATCTTCTCAAGATTGACAACACTTTTAATTAAATACATTGCAAGCTCAACATCATTTGTACGTCCAACAAAACCAATAAACTCAAAATGTGTTCTTTTTCCAAGGGGCTCACACCATCACAGCTGTAACAAGGAGGAATGAAGTCATATGGTTTGCAGACTATTAGCATACAAAACCAATTACCAAGCATAAAATCATAATTGTTCAAGTTAAAACCACGACATTGCTAGAATCAATGGAATAGCCACCATAAGCTTCAAGGCTGTTATACATATGAGTCAAGATCATTAACATAAAAAACCAAATTACCAAATATCAAATCACAACTGTTCAAGTTAGAATCACAACATTGCCAAACTTAATAGAATAACCACCACTGGCAAAATCATCTTCGACATATTTCGTTATCAGAGATAAAGATTTCCATCGGATAAGAATAATGACATTTCTTATCTAAGATAATGAATGACGACGTGGTTCAACAGGGTGAGGATAACCTTGGCATAATTTGAGAAAGTCAAATGAGCAAATCATATCCCCGACAAATCTGGTAACAGACGATCTCCTCTGATCTCGCACAAGCAGATCTCCCGCGGAACCAATTTGATTCTAATCGACAGCCATAAATAGGGCACCAAGCCATTAAAGAAGGTACGTGAAAAAAACCCCTAAACATGATATACATAATTATTATGTGATACGATTACAACTACTAACTTGATCGTCGGAGGGTCCTTGGCTAGCACCCCACCAATGCCATTTGAGGTGATGTCTCTTTGTTTTGCAGGTAAATGTTGTCGTTCCGAGTCGTGAGGATTTACGCATCAACACAGTGAAATCAATAGTGTTAGGCACAAGAAAAGACTGTGTTAGAAAGGAATTCACACTGTTCTTAAAAGTAATAAGACTAAATCTAACCGGATAAGGTTAGAGACCTCAAGAGGTCCTACTTCAGGTGGAGTTCTTAAACAATCATGAAAATAAAACAATCTAAGAACATGTAACATATTAAAAGACGAAGGTAGTAAAAATTAAACCAACACAGGAAACAATATAATGATAAACATTCAGTTAAAAAAAAAACTTGAACAATCACGAAAATAGAGCAAGCTAAGCTAAACTTTTTCCTATTTGGTAACATTGTAATTTTGTAATAGCAATAAAGAGCAATTGATGGGAAAATTGAAAGCTTTAAGCTGAAGTCCAACATAATCAAATTTTCCATTTGAAAATTCAATCGCAATAAACCTAACTACTTAGAAATGAGGTTGTCAAGTAAAATTTATTACCTCAACCACAAATTTAGACAAGAAAGGATATGCCTCTATCAGAGGAGCAAAAACAATAAGGTCTTCATCATCAGCTGCACTAGTTATCAACTCCAGTCGCTTGAGTTTATTTAATACAGGAAATTTAGCATCTTCAAGACTATTCGACATAAACCAAAGAAAAAGTAAATCAGCACAACTAGGCTAAAAAGTAAAAAGAATAAAATAAAAATGAAGAGGAAGAGATCAAATGAATTAGTTAAACTTCCTAACCTCTATCATGCTTGTTATCTGCAGCTTAAGGCTTTCTACCTGAGAAAGATAGCTTGAAATCTCCAAAAACTTATAAATTAGATAATCGCAATACTCACCCCCCGATAAACAAATCAATAGGTGGCTGGACATTCTTAAATGGCAGGCTTATTTTTGGTCCAAAGTACTTAAACGACATGAGATTCATTGCAGAAATCTCAATATTTTCTACATTGAAGCAGTGAGATATCTCCAAACGCATCAAATTGAGTGATAAATCAGGAATTTTCAGATTTACGAGACCATTAGATTCTTTCACAGACAATTGTTCCAAAAATGGACAGTTCATTAGGAAGAACTCGAGAACTTGTCCAGTTACATTGATTCTTGTCAGCAGGAGATTGGTCAAGGAGTTGCAGCTAGCAAACCAATGTAGGTGATTTGTAATAACATCTGGAATAGGAAAATTGTAATCCTCTTCCTCTCTTCTATACAACAAAGTTTCTTTAAAGTCTAACTCAAGCCTTTTAACTCTCTTTTCCATTGCAAAGTTAACCCAATTGTCAATATCAAGTCTACAAGTTTCATTAAGATCAAATTGAACTCTGAATTCATCTATGGTTGACTCGTTATATGATTTCAAGACTTGATTAACCCAACTCAAATACAATGGCCTTTCTACTTCAACTTTATTTCTTTGAGTTTAATTCCATATCTTATAGGTAAGGAATCAAAGTTCAAACCAGCAATGTAAGTCCACGTGTATCTCCATCTCTTTGATAGCAGACTTGTTCTTCCAACTTCTTTCATTGTCAATAGTGACAAGATTGAAACGAGAATAACATCAGGAAGTCCACTAATGTGATCCTCCAAACACAACCCTCCTTTATCATCCTTCAAACTATTCCAATTAAAGATTAAAATTTATTACTAATAATAATAATTTAAAAAAACTGTGAGATAACAGAAACACCATAGTAGTGCTGAATTTTTGTAACAAAATTTCTTCATTTATTTAAGAATAAAAAAATATAAAAGAGATGGTATCTTGCGTTTTGAGCACAACATATTGAGGTGGTTTTCTCCATATGATTTTAACTTACAGTTTTCTGCTTAATTTAACAAATAAAATCTGCAGAATAGTAGCAGGAGGAGAAGATGAACTGATTAGAGATATAAAACCCAAACAAGAGAGAAAAAGAATTGGGTCTGCACCAACTTGAAAAGTAATGTTAAATTGGGTTTTCACCAACTTGGAAAGTAATGTTAAGTTGGGAAGTACAAAGACTCAAACTTGACAGAGTTTCAAAAGTATTATTATGATGACATATTTGGTTGAATTTTTTAAAAGCATCTCCCGAGAAATTTTTTTTTTTTTTTTATAAAAAAAACACTCTTTTTTAGAAAATTATAAAAGATAACTTGTTCTAAAAAAAGAGAAAAAAATAAAAAATAAAATCCGTTAAGAAAACTATAAGACAGTTTTAAGTAGAGCAAATACATAACAAATTTCATGATGAAAGCACAACTTACAAGATCTTATAGTAGATTCGCACTGCAGATTCCTCGCACTCGCACCTTAAAAATCGTGTTTGAGAGAGACAGGGAGTTGTATCTCGTATGCGGAGGGCTCTTCATGTGGTGGTACCAACTTCAATTTTTTGTTTCCTGCGTCTTACTTGTATTCGAGCTCAATTAGGTTTGAGAGTGAGAGAGGAGTAAAGGCAGCCTCGAAAATAAATAAAGGGATTATTACATATAAATGTACTTATGGGCCCATATTTACAGTATTGTGAAGTCAAAGTCCTAAAGTTTCAAAAAAATGAAGTGGACCAAATTAATGATGTGGACATAAACTTTTACTGCTCACCACAATTTGTTACCTAAACTAACCTTTCACTTTTTAAACTCAATTACTATACTGTCCTCATTCATTAATATACCCAAAAGAAAGCCCATCCGTATAAAAAACATCACAATAATGAACCCACTTTGATTTCTCTCCCCACGCCTTTCCGTTAAGACTTTGGACAGTCTCTGGGACCGCAGTCAGGTATGGTTTTTATGGGGCTTTCTTTGAATAACAATCCTAAGAAGCAGATGGAAGGGTAGAAGAAAAATCTAGTTAGTGGTGATCGGCAGAGTTTTTTAGTCACAGTCACCTCGCAAAGGATCCCTGTCTCGGTAATCATGACTTACAAATTCGAAACTAAAAACGTGTGGATCTCTGTCCCAAAGCTCAACTATTTTTATTTCTCTATATCCAGTACTCTAAAGAGCAAAACAACTCTATCCTACGGGAGCCAATATGGCGTAGAGGAAGGAACCAGTTTTACATGCAATAATATTGCCAATATTCATGTAGAGGAAGGAACCAGTTTTACATGCAATAATATTGCCAATATTCATGAAATCACCTGTAAGGTAGTATGACAAAAGAAACCATTGTTCAAAAAATTTCTGAAGTAATAAAAATCATTAAGCAACCTATAAAATTTTTAAATGTAATAGGAACAAAAATTTATCTTCTAAACTAGAAGATAATTTTAATACCAAAATCAACCAGTGACTTGAATACCATTTATAATAAGTTACAACATAATTATAATAAATGGTTTCCAAATAACTTAGAAAGAAGAGTACTACTGCAGTAGCAAAAAATTAACAATGATTACAAAATATTCTATCCAGGAATAGGAGCCTTGCAGTTTCGGCGATTATGACCTGTCTCGCCGCATCGCGAACAGTGCAACGGCCTTACATCTTGAAATTGTGATTCAATCCTTTTAATACGAGGTCGTCCAGGGGGACGTTTTACTGCAGGAGGCCTAAGATGGGAAGCACTTTCATCATCAGCAACAGCAGTTGGAATCGGCATATCATGCATGGGAATTGAAGACATGAGATGTTTGCATAGCTTTTGTTGCGTTTCGACCTTAAACCATGGTTCAACCATATCATAAATATTTAAAGAAAAATTATGGATGGCATAACATGCATGTGAACAAGGAATCCCTGTCATTGTCCACTTCAAACAACTACAAAACTGTTCAGTGCCAAAAATCACCTTGAATGGCCTTCTGAGTCGGTCATATGCTGTACACTCAGTATTCGAAAGACGTATCAGACTAAAACCAAGTGCTGCCTTTTGCTCTTCTCGGATTTTCTTCTCAATACGCTTCCCAACCGGGATAGTCCACTTCTGAACATCCAAACTCTTTTGATATAAAAATGTGCTGAGTCTTTGCACGTGTGCATCCATGAGCCTTGTGATTGAAAAAACCCTCTCTTCTTTCACCCATGCATTGAATGACTCTACTTGGTTGGTGTACAATTTATCCCATTGCTTGGAAGTAAACTTAGCATTTGACCAATGTTCTGGTGATTGCTCCAAAACCCAATCACACAACTCCCGAAATAATCGCATGGCAGCTAGTGCATGCTCATACTCGTCGAGAGTTCGAGCATATGCAATTTGATCAAGCAATTTTTTTGCACTCTCTTTACCCTTACTCCTCAATCCTAATATTCGATTTCCAAGAATGGACGTAGAAAAATTCGCCATTAAATGACGAAGACACCATGAGTGGTATTGAGAGCCAAAAATATCTCTAATACAACTTATTAAGCTTGGATGCCTATCGGTTAAGATCGTGACAATGCGACCATTTAGAATTTCTTTCACCTTGTTTAAAAACCAATGCCAATCATCATCATTCTCAGTAGAAACGATAGCATACGCCAAAGGCCACAACCCTTCATTCGCATCATAACCCGTTGCACCAAGCATTGTGCCTTGATAATTGCCACTCAAGTGGCAAGCATCGATTGCTAATATGGGCCTGCAATAGTTGATGAAGCCTTGTATGGAGCATCCATAAGCTACAAACACTCGCTTGAATCTCTTATCCTCTGTGCACTCCCAAGATGTAATTGTGTCGGGAATTGAATTTTTTATCCGTTCGCACAACCACAAGACTAAAATGTAACTATCCTCAGGATTACCCTCAATGATATGACGTGCACACTCCTTAGCTCTCCACGATTGCATGTAAGTCATGTTAACTGAAAATTCACTCTCAATATTTGTGGAAATAGCTTTAGGAGTATATTTAGAATTGTCCCTGACCTTGTTAACAATAGCTCGACCCATTTCATTTGATCGAAAAACAGCTTTATAATCTGAAATGTCTTGAGCAGTATGAATGTGAACATTATTAAACCGCATAATTCTCACTAGATCACTACTGCCTTTACAACCAGCTGACAATTTCCATGGACAACTCTTAACATCGCACACAACTCTATAATATCTTCTGCTATTGTCCAAATATTTGAACCAAAAATGGTTACGAAGACCAAACAAAACGAGTGCATCTTTGAAATCATTTGGGCTTTTAAAAAGCTGACCCTCAGAATTAATTCCATCAATGTGTCGAAAAGAATCCTGATGTGCATTTGTTGGAGGAAGTGAAGACGTTGAGGCAAGACAACTTGTTGATAGATTGCAGTCAGTGGCTTCAACAAATTCTCTACAATAGATGAAAAAATATATTAAAAATCGTATAACCTATGCAATGCAAGTATTAATGTATTTTTTTACATATATCTGTCTTACCTCTCACTATGATCACTTGGAATTGTGCATGATGCCGTTACAGGAGTTGTATCTCCCACATATACGTTTAACATGCTACCACTCATTAGAAGCATCATTCTAAATCCAGATTTTCCTGTCATCCTCACAAGTTCATTCTTGTTATATTCTGTGGTATAATATATGACTTTACCACTTATGTTTGAACAAGAACATTCTCGTAACTCATTTATAAACGAGTCATACGTTGTTGTTGTAGTCATCATAAAAGGGTCCATGACACCGCCGATGTATATAATTTCCTCATTACCATTTTTTTCAATTTTTCCATCGAATCGACAAAAACATGCAACTTGTCTCTCATCCATTTCTCCAACTATTTTTGGATCAACTCATTAGTATTTAAAAAAATTAAGTTAAAAAAAAAGGTTCTGGAGTGTAAAAATGACTACGTATTACATAAAGATATGGCTGATGCTCGTGTTCTAATGACAGAAAATTAATCAAATACCTCTTATGCACAAAGTCAATAAAAAAAAGATGTTAGAATTTTACTTCCCCAACCCAAGTCTTCTTCCTTTCATCTATTAAAAACTGTTAGAAAATTTTGTTTTGCAAGAGCATTTTTGGACATCAAAATAGATTAAATAAAAAATAATAAAAAAAAAACAGATTAAAGAACTAAATAAAAAAATCAGAGCATAACATATTGTAGATAACGAAATCAATGAAAACTTACCTCAAACAAATTCAGATTGTAAAAGTTAATAAATTCAACATTTGCAGAGAATTGATGCATTTTTAGTGTGACTGACCACAGACAAAAAAAAGGGAATGCAAAAACAAAGATAGACAAAGACACTATTTTTAGTGTGTCTGTCATCAAAAAAAAAAAAAAACATGTTCAAACACTGCCAATATGGAAAACAAAAAATAAGGAAAACACAGAAGCCTCTTCACATAATTCCAATTTCAATTGTTGAGAGTTATTCAACTCAGGAAAATTCCACTTCCCCAACCCGAGTTTTCTTCCTTTCACATATTAAAAATTGTTGAAAATTTTGTTTTGCAAGAGCATTTTTGGACATCAAAATAGATTAAATAAAAAAGCAGACAAAAAAAATAAAATAAAAAACAGATTAAAGAAGTAAAAAAAAAAAAAAAAAAAAAAAAAATCAGAGCAGAACATATTGTAGATAACGAAATCAATGAAAACTTACCTCAAACCCTAGATTCTCACTTGAGAAAGAGTGAAGGAGAGAGAGAGGAACACCCAACAAAGCTCGGTCTACCCTTATGGCTAGTTTTTACACCGTTTCAGTTCATAGTGGAACTAAGGATTTCACACCAGAAGTTGCTCCAAGTCACATGAATATAGAGGGTTAACACATTCAATTACGGATTCCGTTCTTCACAGTCCACGATAGAGATGAAGTAGCATACGTTTGAGATGGAGCATATATGAGATGGAAATCTTTTGCGGCTGAAAGGGATGAGAGCGTTTGTTTGAGATGATGTAGATCTTTTGCGGATGAAAGGGGATGAAAGGGAATACGCGTATTTTGTGACCGAAAATAAACAAAGGACAAAATAGTAATTGTGTTCAAAAAATGAAATGTTAGTTTAGGTAGCAAATTGTGGTGAACAATAGAAGTTCATGTCCACATCATTAATTTGGTCCATTTCATTTTTTTGGAACTTTAGGACTTTGATCTCACAATATTATAAATATAGGCCTATAAGTACATTTATATGTAATAATCTCATAAATAAATATATATATATATATTAAAGTCAGAAACCAATTAGTTGCTGACACGTCCCGCCAAATTATGATTTATTATCCCTTTGGGCCTTGTTAGTGAAATTATGTAAGTTGGACCAAAATTATAATTATATGGGCCTTTCAGTTAACGAGTTTGGTCCCTACAAACAGGGCCTTAACCGTCTTGTCTTTTTCTTCTGTCGGCCTAGTGGTGGCGTGAATGTGCTGCTGAGTTTAAAAGGCAAAACAAAATAATTATAAAGTTAGTAAATAAATATAAATTTGTAAATTAATTTTTCAATTTTTCTATATATATAAAAATAAATAAATGCCTAGAGATATTGAAACTTTTTTACCTCTGATTTGTGAGTGTTGAATTTTAACATGATAAAAGAACAAAAAAAATTTGTTGACCAATCAACCGGTAAATAATAAATAGGTCATCTCAAATTTTTTACACATCTAGTCATTACAACATTATTAGAATTAAGTGGTCTAATAATATTTTATAACATATTATTCACTCACAGGACACCCTATATTTAAAGTATGTTTTATAGACATAAAAAATAAAAAAAATAAAAAAAAATAAAACAATTTTGTCTTTCAATCTTATAACATTTTTTTACTAAACATGTTTTCATGTTATTTCATAAATTTTACAACAAATTTTACATTAGCAAACATGCTTTCAATTACTATTGAACACACTCCACAATAAATGATAAATTTCTATTTTGAATGAAAACATAAACGAATGGAAGAACATTTGAAAGAAATCATAGAACGAACGACAAAGATGTGCAGAAATGGAGAAGACGTTGAAAGTCAACCATTTTAAAATTACTCTTGACTTTCGTTTCAATCAGATTCATTTTTATTCAATATCACTCTCTCACCATATTTTCATATTTTCTTTGCGAATCTATTATTTTTCTTAGTAATCGAAATTTTGATTATTTGTAGTTGATTTGTCCCCAAATACTTTCAATACATCCTCAAATACCTTATAAGTAAATTAGTAAATTAATTCATTGGTAGGTTTGTCAACTTGTCTGGGATGATTAATATTGTCATCACCATGTGAATTTGCACATACACATATGCATTATGCCTAGAACCCAACCCTGTAAGGTAGTACTTCTAAGCTGATCATATTGTGTCTATTATGATTTTTTTGCTTCCCATTGTTGATTGCTGGTCATATTCTGTCTATTATGAACCCAACCTGTGAGGTAGTTCTCCCTAAACTCTCATGAAATTCCTATAAGAAGTGGGTTACAACGATCAAAAGTAATCTTCTCAAGATTGAGCACTCTTAATTAAATTCAGGGGCACAGTGTAAAAAAAATTAAAAATAAAAAAAATTCAAATAATCACTACAATAAATATAGATTCTATAAATTAAGAGACAAAGAAGAAAAATTACTCAAAATAATATGTCAATCAATAAGTAATTTAAGAGAGATAAATAATTAACAAAAAATTTAAAAAGGAAAGAAAAATGAGAGAATTTTGAAAGGAAAAAAAATTGGAGTTTGATAAAAAAATAAAAAGAGAAATACAAAATTTAAGAGATAATTTTAAAAAAATAAAAATTTTATAGGGGCATTATATAATTTTTTTTCATATATACATGTATATGTATTATAATAAGCGGGGCAAGGTCAGGAAGCACGTGCCCCCTGGCATACACTGGTTCCGCCGGTGATTGCAGCGGTAACAAGGAGGAATGGAGTCATATGGTGGTCACACTATTAGCATACAAAACCAAATTACCAAACGGTCCAAACATCAAATCATAATTCTTAAAGTTAAAAACACATAATCAATGGAATAGCCACCACAAGCTCCAAGGCTGTTATACGTATGACTGGGGACCATTAGCATAAAAAATCAAATTACCAAGCATCAAATCACAACTGTTCAAGTTAGAATCACAACATTGCCAGACTTAATGGAATAATCACCATTGGTGAAACCGATCACGTTAGACATAAGAAAACATTACATTAGAAAGAAATTTACAATGTTTTTAAGAGCAATAAGACTGAATCTAACCAAGTAAGGATATAGATCTCAAGAGGTCCTACTCTGGGAGTTGTTCTTGAACAATTATGAAAATAAAGCAATCTAAGAACATGCAACGTATTACAAGACCATGTATAACTCTAAGGCAGTAAAAATTAAACCAACACAGGAACAACAGAATATATATGTGTGTGTGTGAACCAACCTTCTCTCATCATTTTCTAGCATTGTTTTTTTTTTTTTTTTTTTTTTGGTTTAATTTTTAGAATCGTTTTTATATATTTGAACCAAACATGTCATAATACTTTTGAAATTCTGAAAAAGTATTCTCCAAACCATTGCCCCTCTTCAAATTTACAACCTGAGTTAGATCTTTTCAATCCGGCCAGTGAATTCTCTGTCTAAGCAATTATTCTTTCCCGATTTGGGACCTGCAAAGGCTGCAATGAACCCTCCTAAAATTAGTAAGTTACCTATATATATATATAATTAAGTTTCAAATTTTAAGGACATTCATAAAAAATCAGAAAAACCTTCTTTTGGCACAGGTATTTTGGGACACTTATTTTGGAAATAAACATACAAAAATAGTACTACAATTGTTTATTGTGCAAAAAATAGTAGCTATTAGTTTCTGAAATTATCATGAGAAATAACTTATTTAATTTATTTTATTTCCCAATACTAATCCTAGTAAGATATGGAAAAAAAATAAAAAAGTAAATAGAAAACCTAAACCTATTTCCTAGAAACCCAATTTCACATCGCTTTTAACATCGTATAATCAAATTTCTCTCTTTTCTCCAAGCAAGTGACTTTTTTATTTTTTATTTTTTTATAGACAAAGCAAGCGTTCATCTTCTCCTGCTATCTGCGAAATCAACTCCCATAAAGAAAACAACAATATGGTAAAAAATTTACACCATCTTTTCACTAATGTATTTTTCTATATTTATTTTATTTTTAAATAAAGATATTTTGTTACAAAAATTCAGCAATACTGTGGTGTTTCTGTTATCACACTTTCTTAATTATTTTTATTTATTTATTCTTTAATTGGAATAGTAAGAAGGCTGATAAAGGAGCGTTGTGTTTAGAGGATTACATTAGTGGACTTCCTGATGTTCTCCTTGTTTCAATCTTGTCACTGTTGACGATGAAAGAAGTCGCAAGAACTAGTCTGCTATCAAAGAGGTGAAGGCATATGTGGACTTACATTACGGGTTTGAACTCTGATGCCTCACATATATTAGATGGAATTCTACTAGGATATAATACACATGAAGTAGAAAGGCCTTTGTATTTGAGTTGGGTAAATAAAGTATTGAAATCGTACAACGGTCCAAGTTTAGATGAATTCAGAGTTCAATTTGATCTTGACGAAAGTTGTGCATTTGATATTGACAATTGGATTAATTTTGCAATCAAAAAGAATGTGAAAAAGCTTGAGCTAGATTTGTCATATTGTTGGTATTTAGGTCCGATGGTTACGATTTTCTTGACATGGATCAAATCAGAAATAACCTGCATTCATTGTCTCTTGTGTTTACTTGCTTCAACTCCCTAACCAATCTTTAGCTGGCATAAGTGAATGTAACTAGACAAGTTCTCGAGTACTTCTTAACTAATTGTCCATTTTTGGAACAATTGTCGCTGAAAAAATCCAAGTGTCTTGTAAACCTAAAAGTTCCTGGTCAATCACTCCATTTGAAGCTATTGGAGGTATATCAATGCAAAAATGTGGAAAGTATTGAGATTTCTCCAATAAATATTGTGCCATTTAAGTACTTTGGACCAAAAATAAGCTTTCCATTTAAGAATCAGTTGCCTATTGATTTTTTTATTGGGGGTTGGTATTGCGATTATCTAATATATAACTTTTTGGAGATTTCAAGTTATCTTTCTTAGCTAGAGAGCCTTATGCTACATATAATATCCAATGTGCTGGTTAGAAATTTTAACCAATTCATTTTATCTCTCCAATAAATATTGTGGCATTTAAGTACTTTGGACCAAAAATAAGCTTTCCATTTAAGAATCAGTCGCCTATTGATTTGTTTATCGGGTTGCGATTATCTAATATATAACTTTTTGGAGATTTCAAGTTATCTTTCTCAGCTAGAGAGCCTTACGCTGCATATAATATCCAATGTGGTGGTTAGTAATTTTAACCAATTCATTTTATCTCCTCTCCTTGTTTTTATTTTATTCTTATATATATATTTTTAACATAATTAGGAATCTTTGCTGATTTACTTTTTCTTTGGTTTATACAGGATAATATTAAGTTTGCTAAATTTCCTGTATTTAATAAGCTCAAGCAACTAAAGTTGAAAGTTAGTGCAAGGGATAAACAAAGCCTTCTTGTTTTGGCTCCCCTGATAGAGGCTTGTCCTTTCTTATATAAATTTGTGTTGGAGGTAACAAGTCTTACTTTACAACCTGCATTTCTAAAATGTAAGGTTTATTGCTTTCGTATTTGAATTTTCAAATGCAAATTTTGGTTCGTTAGGACGCCAGAGTCAAAGCTTTCAATTTTCCCAAGTAATTGCTTCTTTTTGGCAAATACAACTATACAAGATTAAAATATTACTAGTAATTGGAAAAATGCTCTTATAGTGTTTAGCTAGCTTGCTTTATTCTCTTGATTGTTCAAGTCTTTTGTAAATGAATATATATCATTCTGTTGTTCCCTGTCTAAGAGTTTTACACTTTCTTGGATTGCTTTATTTTCACGAGTGTTCAAGAACTCCTCCCGGAGTAGGACCTCTTGGGGTCTCTAAACTCCTCAAACCTTGCCGTCTTAATAGTGTGAATTCATCTCCCCAACAAATGATGAATTTCTATTTCGAATGACAACATAAATGAACGAAAGATTTGAAAGAAATCGTAGAATAAACAACAAAGATATGCAGAAATGGAGAAGACGTTCATTAAGAGGGCGGTGGAAGAGTCAACCATTTTGAAATTACTCTTGATTTTCGTTTCAATCAGATTCATTTTTATTCGGACCATATCTTTTTTGCGAATCTATTATTTTCTAGTAATCAAAATTTTGATTATTTGTAGTTGAATAGTCTCCAAATACTTCCAATAGATCTCCAATATCTTATCGGTAAATTAATGGGTGAAAGTGCAAAAAAAACACCTGAAAGTTTGAAAAGTGTGCAAATAATACCATTCGTGTTCAAATTCAACGCAAATAAAGTCTTTTTGTCAGGTAAATAAATTTGGATAAGCAAAAATACGAAAATACCCCGAGATTCTTTTTATAATAATAATAATAAAAAAATAGGTAAAAGGTAAAATTACTCAAAAGACCCTTCATTAAACTACACCGTATTAGTGGGAAGCCGCACGTGCAAAATTCCGGTCCTCTCAGTCTCACAAACACAACACACAGCAAGTATGGAGTGATTCGTTCCCCAGCCATGATTCGTTTTGATTCAAAACCAACTGAATTTGACGAAAACTCTGGCAAAAGTGCCCCAGACCTTGGCGTCCCCTTCATCGCAGTTTTCTTATTTGGAGTCCATATATTGGTCCATAGAAAGAGCCATCATATTCCAATTAAAGAGATACAAAAATATATATATTTTTTATCTCTAACAGATATAGAGAGAGAGAGAGAGAGAGAATATATGTAGTGATGAGATAAAAAAAAATATAGAAATTGAAATTATAGAGAGAGAGAGAAAGATTCCTTATACAGAAAGAATAAATATATATAATAAAAATATAGAAAGAGAAATAATATAGAGAGAATTAAAGAGTCAATAGAGAGACGGAGCTTTTATAGAAGTAAAAAGTAGAAATAAGGATATTGTATACAGAAATGAGGAATAAATGAGGGAGGGGTAGATCGGGATCACAAAAGGTTAAAGTTGATAATAAAGAAATTTTTTTGGTCACATGACCTGCAAATGTTATTTTTTAGTGTCAGAAATTCTTATTTGCTTATTTTACAAAGTGTGTTATTTACACACTTTTCAAACTTGATAACTTGTCTGGGATGATTAATGTCATCACCATGTGAATTTGCACATACACATACGCATTGTGCCTAGAACAGTAGAACCCAAACCTGTAAGGTGATTCTCAGATGTAAAACTAATATATATATATATGAGGAGGCCCGAAGTGACATGGGCCGGATATGACTTGCAAACGCGACATCCGGTCCGTACAGATGGGTCAGGCCCATAGAAAGACACTGCCATATGGGCCGAACGCGAATAAGCCCATCAAAGATGACCAGAACTCATAGAGGAACGGGCCTAGATCCAGCAGTCCATCGACATTTGTAAATATCTATAAATAGGAGAAGTAATGGATAGAGTGGGGGGAGATATTTTTGGTTGAAAGGCAAGAAGTCTAGAAAGAGAAAGGGAGGAGGAATTTCTTGCATCTTCAATTGGCGCCGTCTGTGGAAGTAGAAGTTCAAGCTACAGAACGATCTCTTATGGAAACTTTTGTGGTTGTAGAGATTCACCCCTCGTACAATCTCCTGATGGGAAGAGGATGGATTCACAGAGTCCAAGGTGTACCCTCAACTTTGCATCAGGTCATGAAGTGCCTCGGACCCGATGGAAATAAGGTGATAGACATTCGTGGGGATCAGGTTGTAGCCAAAGAGTGTTATTCCGTCGCACTAAAGTATGCTGGGAAAGGGAAGGCGCCCGTTCGATCGGCAAGCCCCAGATAGCAATTACAGGAACCTCCGCCCAAGCAGAACAGGGTGGAGGAGTCAGTTGACTTGACCGAAGAGCCCCTTCTGGATGTGCAGATCGATCAGTCCAGGCCAGAGCGAACTACCAGAGTAGGAATAAGACTGACCAGGGAAGAGCAGCAAGAGCTAATTGACTTCTTGTCTCACAATACCGATGTATTTGCATGGAGTCACCTAGACATGCCTGGAATTAATCCCTCCGTATCCTGTCATTCCTTGAATGTCAATCCCAATTTCAAACCAGTAAAACAGAAGCAACGAAGATTTGCTCCAGAACGCAACCAAATCATAGCCGAGGAAGTTGATAGGCTGCTTGATGCGGGATTTATCAGAGAAGTACACTACCCTGATTGGCTGTCCAACGTCGTTGTCGTGCATAAGAAGAATGGGAAATGGCGAGTATGCATTGATTTCACCAATTTGAACAAAGCCTGTCCAAAGGATAGCTTCCCGCTGCCAAAGATTGATCAAATGGTGGATGCCACCACCGGGTATGAGCGTTTAACCTTTCTGGACGCTTATTCAGGTTATAATCAGATCCCTATGGACCCGGCAGATGAAGAAAAAACTTCTTTTGTAACCGAGCGAGGGACATACTGCTACAAAGTTATGCCTTTCGGACTAAAGAACGCGGGAGCAACTTATCAAAGACTTGTTAGCAAAATTTTCAAGGATCAAATAGGAAAGATTGTGGAAGCCTATATTGATGATATGGTGGTAAAGAGTAGGAAGAAGGATGATCATCTGAAACATCTGCAAGATATATTTGATGTGCTGAGGCGATATAGGATGAGGCTCAATCCAACCAAGTGCTCGTTCGGTGTGAGTTTCGGTCAGTTTTTGGGACACGTGGTCAACCGCAGAGGCATCGAAGTTAGCCCCGCTCAAGCAGAGGCTTTGATTAAGAATGCCGAGCCAAAGACGATCAGAGAGGTGCAAGCCCTCACAGGACGAATAGCTGCATTAAGTAGATTCATTTCTAAGTTGTCAGACCGCTGCAAGCCGTTCTTTGACACGATTCGGAGTCATGGAAGACAGGTCTGGGGAGATGAGCAACGACAAGCATTGACCCATTTGAAGGAATATATGCAGAATCCACCAGTCCTGTCAGCCCCGGATCCAGAAGAAAAGTTATTTTTGTATCTTGTAGTATCTAGTGTTGCGACAAATGCCGTTCTGATTCGTTGCAAGGAAGGGGTGTAACACCCGGTATTTTATGTCAGTAAAACAATGACCGAGGCAAAACGAAAATACTCGAAGGCCGAACGGGTGATAGTTGCACTTGTAAACGCAAATAGAAAGTTGAGGCATTATTTCGAATCCCACCCTATAGCTGTTCTAACAACTTTTCCAATCAGAGTGCTTATGCACAAGCCAGAACTCTCGAGCAGAATGACAAAGTGGGCCATAGAGTTAAGTTCATTTGACATAACATATGAGCCGAGAACAGCTGTCAAAGGACAAGCGGTAGCCGATTTCCTGCTAGAATGTGACTCTGAGGATATGGAAGAAGACCTTAGGTGCGGCTCTTGGAAACTTTATGTAGATGGCTCCTCTAACCAGATGGGGGCTGGAATTGGGGTTAAACTGCAAACCCCAGAGGGTACTTCTTTGAGTCAAGCACTCAGACTTGAGTTCCGAGCCACCAATAATGAAGCGGAATACGAGGCGTTGCTGAACGGGTTAAAGTTGGCCAGAGAGCTACAGGTCAGAAGTTTGACTGTTTATAGTGACTCATAGTTGATTGTTCGGCAGGTAAATGGTGAGTACGCGACCAAGGATGACACGATAGAGGCATATCATTCTGCCGTTCTGCATAAAGCCAAGGACTTTGTAAAGATTGAATTTATACAGTTACCGAGGGAACAGAACGCAGATGCGGACCGGTTAGCATGTAGTGCTTCGAGTTCTGGCGAGATATTGGCGAGGGTGATTCCAATAGGAATACTGACCCAGCCATCTATTTTTTAAGAACCTTTGGACTCTAACCCTTGGCAAGTCAATGTCATACCGTATGAACCGAGTTGGATTGACCCCATCATCACTTGTATTCGAGATGGCGTTTTGCCTATGCAAAGGGATGAAGCTAGGAAAATAAAAAAGAATGCTGCAAAATACGCCATCGTGCATAACCAGCTGTACAGAAGGTCCTACTCTGGCCCATACTTGAAGTGTGTCACCCCCGCAGAGTCGCAGCAGGTATTGCGAGCTATTCATGAAGGCGTATGTGGCAATCATTCTGGGGGAAGATCGTTAGCGCATAAAGCAATGACACAAGGGTATTTCTGGCCGAACATGTCATGAGATGCGGAGGAGTTCTCTCGAAGGTGCGATAAATGCCAACGATATGGACCATTGATCCACCAACCACCTGAGGAATTGCACGTAATGGCCTCGCCATGGCCTTTCGCGCAATGGGGGATGGATGTGGTCGGCCCTCTGCCAATGGCAAGAGCTCAGAACAAGTATGTGTTACTGGCCACGGATTACTTCACTAAGTGGGTGGAAGCAGAACCATATCCAAGCGTGACTCAGACTCATATGAGACGATTTATTTGGAGCAATATTATCTGCCGTTTCGGCGTTCCAAGGTCAATAGTCATAGATAATGGCACGAACCTCGACAGCAAGCAAGTAAGAGAGCTGCTGGAGGAGTATGGAATTAATCAGAAGTTGGCTGCAGTAAGTCATCCTCAGGCCAATGGATAAGCAGAAATTACAAACAGAACAATTTTCGCCTGCATTAAGAAGAAGCTAGAGGACCATAAAGGGAAGTGGTTGGATGAGCTCCCAAACGTCCTATGGGCTTACAGAACCACCCCAAGGCGGCCGACTAGGAAGAGCCCATTTGCAATGGCATATGGTACCGAGGCGGTTATACCGGTTGAGCACTTGGTCCCAACTATCAGAAGCTTAGCATGGAGTCGAGATCAGAACGACAGAATGTTAAGATTGAACCTCGATATGATAGACGAAAGGAGGGACGCTGCAGCAATAAGGTTAGCATCATACCAGCAAGTATTGGCGAATAGTCACAACAAAAGAGTGAAACACAGAGATTTTGCCCCTGGCGATCTGGTTCTGAAAAGAAAGGTGGGGATAGTAAAAAAAATGATGCCACCCTGGGAAGGCCCATACAGAATTGCAGAAGTCATAGGCAAGGGAGCATATACGTTAGAGACCATGGCGGGAAAATTGGTCAGCAAGCCCTGGAATGCCACGTCTCTGAAGAGGTACTACCAATAAAAGCTAAGTTTCGGCTTTATTGGGTGTTGTTTGTTGTCAATCAAGTACGTATGAATGTGCAAATTCCTGAAATTTATAAAAATAACTTTCCTCTTCAATGGGTTTTTAAAAAAAAAATGAAAAGCCAAGTGGCAAGTGGCACTATAAGCCGAACGCCAGGCACTTGCCATAAACACGCACACGACAAAGTTAATATAAAAAAAAAAAAAAAAAAAAAAAAAAAAAAAAAAAAGAAGAAAAGGTATATATATATTGAAAATGGGTTTGAACAGAGCGTAACACAAAGGAAAAAGAGAAAAAAGAGTTCTGTCATCTCATTCATGATAAGCATTGGAGTTACAAAAAATGAAGTATTCAAGTCACATTGTTACAAAAAAGTATGGAATCGAAGAATCTGGAGGAGTCCTAGCTAGCTGCCCCAGTACCGACAGCCTCCTGGTTGTGCCGATCCGCCTCCTCGGTCCCGTCAGCCATCTCACCCTCACGAGGTGGGGAATCAAGATGAATAACAGAGTCATTCTACTCGGGGCCAACGTCAGCAGTGACTATGGGAGATACCACAGTTGACGAATGAGGAGCGGTTAGAGGCTGAACGGTAGGAGGAGCTGTAGTGATCCTAGAGGAAGCAATATCCTAACATTCATCAAATATGTGCTCCGCTTCGGTGGGTTCTGGGTCAACATAGACCCCCAGAGGATCAATCCCTAAATCCTTATCGACCTCATCTGGAGTTGAGCTGGTCTGTCCCTCAGCCGGAACTCAGTCGGAGAAACCTTCTCGGAATCCCTGAGCATATCTAAGAGCTCCGACTCTTGAGAACCGAGCATGAAGAGCCAGCATCCCACCGTTCACTCTGCTGATGGTATCAATCAGAGCAGTACGCTCGTCCAGAGCTCTCTTCTCAAAAGCCATCCGAGCAGACTGTTCATCAGCCAGAAGGCGCTGGAGCTCTGCCTTTTCGTCTCTGATTGAATCACGTTCAGTCTGCCAGACACTCTTCTTAAGCTGGAGGGCATCCTTCTCATCCTGAAGAGAGTCATTTTCCTTCTTCAAGACATCTCTTTCTTGTTCGGTTTTTTCAAGCCGAGCCAATACCTCGGTATTCTTGCTGGCGAGAAGGTCGTTTTCCTTATTGGCCTCCTCCAGTCTATCAGAGAACTTACGGGCCCTGGCGTTCCCTATTTCCACCTGCTTCTACATAGCCATCATACCGAACAAAGTCTGCATAGATATACATTAATAATGGTTAAACCGATAGTCTGGTCGGACGAAGGCAAGACCAAATAGTATGAGAGGATTCATGAGTTGGAAAATAAAAGTCACCTCCATGGCAGATTGGGGAAAGCGGCTGAACACATCCTTTTGGGATAGACCTTTCGCCACCTCAAGGTCTTTCGGAGTCCACATGCTCCTATAATACGCCATGGCGGTCTGGCCATCCTTTAGCATGGTCTCGTTCGGCTTCACGAACGTCCCATCCGTTCGGGTGTACCGAGGAGCCCATGGTGGTAAAGTGGGAAGAGAAGGGGAAGCTGAAGCAAAAGCAGAGGCACCAGCTGCAACAGGCCCGGAGGGGGCAGGAGCTCTGACTGGGCGATGCAAGAGAGCACTCGGCCCAGAGACCCGGGTCCTTCTTATAAGAGGTTCCTCCTCAGGGTCGACTCCACCGTCAGGATGAGGCCTTTTGCCTCGTTCTTTGTCCCGAGCGCCCCCAGCGGCAGCAGGAGCAGTAGTGATTTGTGGAGACGCGCTCGGGTTGGTAGCAGGGGTGCTGACAACAGAATCAATAGCCACCGTGCTCGGGATGGTGTCAGAGATGGTGGCTGAGGAAGAGGTTGATGCAGGAGAGGAGGTTGCTCCAGCAGCAGAAATGGCTGGGGGAGTATTTTTCTTCCTACCAAAGGATGGAATCTGAAGCCTGCTCATGGTATAGCCGAAGGATGAGAGCGCTAGAAGGTTGTCTGAAGTGAGGAGGTTTGAGCAAGAAGGAATATCGTTCAGAACGTATTTCTTCAAGTAATTACTCCTATCCCTGCAAACACTGTAGCTCAAGTCATCACAAGGTATGCCTAAGGAGCGACATAAGAAAGTACAAAAGCGAGGAACGCATGTTTCGCAGGGACAATCCTTTTTATGAGATTTGAATTTCTTATATGAGGAAATAGAACAGACGCCAAAGGCGCTCGGGATTGGGTAATCCTCTGCAACCGGCGAAGACCAGGCCCCACTAATGCCCACAATGTTATCCCTCCAACCCTTTTCAGATTTGATTGTGTCCGTACATATGGACATCTTGTCGATCGGGTAGAGGTGGTAGAAGGGCTCGTTAGTTCGGATCTTACTGACCTTATAACACAGAAGGAGATCTATGAGGTCAAGGTCCAGACTTCTGTCAGGAATCAATAGTAGCATAACGGATATGATTCTAAAGAAATTGGGGTTTACCTGCAGGGGGGATATCCCCAGTCTATTGAAGACATAATTAAAGAAGGGATGCAGAGGGAACCTAACGACATTCAGTTGAAGGTTTGAAAATAAAACTTCGCCGTGAAGGAGGCCGGCACCGGTCATAATATTAACATCCTTAGGGCAAACCCTAACTTGGATGTTGTCAGGAAGTCTAAGTCTCATACGAAGAACATCTAGATCTACAACCATGGTGGAAGTGATTGAAGGATCTAAAAGGGTAAAAAGAAGCCTGCCGAAAGTAAAAAGGAACAAAACTAACCTCTGAGGTAGAAAGCAACAAAGAGCACTGCAAGACCGCTGGAAGAATGACTCTTGAAGGATTTCACTGGAAGAAATTTAGCACTGTTCTAAAAAGATGAACGAGAGATTTGACTGATGATGGAGACGGTAAAAAGGCATGAAGTGGTATTCTAGAGCCTTATAAAGGCGAGGGGGACCCGAGGGCCGAAGCGTCAGGAAGGCGAGAAATTCATCGAGCCCCGGAACATTGATTCTGGATCTGACCGTCCGTTCCCCCATGTGGGTTTCTCGAGCCGTCAACGTCATGATGAGACGCCTTCAATAATTACCCCTTATTAAACAAGGGGTAATTATGGGGGCAGTTGAGGAGGCCCGAAGTGACATGGGCCGGATATGACTTGCAAACGCGACATCCGGTCCGTACAGATGGGTCAGGCCCATAGAAAGACACTGCCATATGGGCCGAACGCGAATAAGCCCGTCAAAGATGACCAGAACTCATAGAGGAACGGGCCTAGATCCAGCAGTCCATCGACATTTGTAAATATCTATAAATAGGAGAAGTAATGGATAGAGTGGGGGGAGATATTTTTGGTTGAAAGGCAAGAAGTCTAGAGAGAGAAAGGGAGGAGGAATTTCTTGCATCTTCAATATATATTATTATTATTTAATAGTATAATTGATAAGATTCTTTTATGCTGATATACTATTTTTTAATTACCAATTATCTTTAGGTAATATATATATCTCATAAACCACATTAGTTTTACATTTGAAAATCAGCTTATCTCTACTCAAAAGAATCAGTGTGAATTTATGTCTCTGTATATAATTGATATATAGTATAAATTGCATCAATTTTTGTGCTTTTCGCTGCAATGCTACAAACTACCAAAAATAAATTAATAAATAAAATAAAAATCAAAAGAATTTTTTTTTTTGTTAAATAAAAAAACTAAAAAAATCTTCCGTTTTACCTTTCCTCAAAGCAAACGAATTACCCATCATATCTAATTGCTTTTTATTATTCTTAGCATCTAATACATTGCTTTGAGATATGGAATTTTCTTCTCTCTGAGAAGTGTCACGAAACTATGGAAGATTCAAAATAGGGGAGCCTGATTTATTCTGATCCCCATGATTAAATCACAATCATTGTGAATTTATACATGAAGAAATGCATTATGGAGTTTTAACAACGCACACCTAGTTGCTTTGATTGAATTCTTCCAATGACGTGCAATGATTTTGCTACTTATTCAATTTTTCATTTCTGTTTTTCACAAAAGATATTCGAAATCAGTTTGTTTGAAACCTTGAAGCATGATACGAATAGACTGACCTCCTCCAAGTGCAACACCAGCAATCCCTCCAAATGACACCCTCGTAAAATAATGTTTGAATTACGAATAGACTGATACATCTTAAATCAGTCCACTATCCTCAGTCGGTGTCATTCCAATAAGTACCTACCAACCCGAAATCCTCCGTCCGAGCCATAGTGGCATTACAGTGATCTTTACCTACCACAACCTCACGAATCCCCCAAAACATTCACAACCACCATTCTTATAGCGTTGTAAAAAAAAACCCCTACCTAGCGTAGAACATATCCAACTAATCATTGTAAATTATTGGACTCGTATTGGTAGTTTAACTATCCCTCCCCAAGTAGCATACCATATTGATGCATATCCAGGTCCAATAGGTTGGCTAGAAGTTTGTATCTCTACCCAATCCTATAGCCCTATATCCCCAAATCCTAGCGCATTTAGCGCTATTATTCCATGTTATTACAATAATAGTTGGCCAACATACTTGTGCCCCAACTAAACCCTAATCCAAATCCTGAACCAATTAACAAAAATGAAACACGTAACAACAAAATGCAACACAAAATAACAAAAAAAAAAAAAAAACAAACACATAGATACATACATACAATAAAACAACCAAAATATAATTTCTACTTAAAATATCCTCCATTCCAGAGAAGAAAACCTCCTTTGAACTCAAGTTCCCAAATTATGTCACAAAAGTTCATTTCTTAGTTTCATTGGTAATCATCCAAACTTGAAACCTATCTGTAACCATAGCTTAAAAGCAACATTCTTTTGCCTAAGCAAATACCAAAGGCTTACCCCTTATCCTCCTCATACGCGGAATGCAAACCGTCTATCGCGGCTTTGCAAAGCAACTTATAATGTCACAGCCTAATCCCCATACTCTTCTGAACGTGAGATAAAATTACATCCTTGTTCTGATAAGAACTCCATCCGATTCCCAAACTCCTAAAAAAAATAATAATAATAATACTTCTCAATTAACTCTTTAAGACATGATACGAAAATTCATCCAACTGTAGATTGGCTCACACCAACGCTACCAGTATCTTTCACTATACTGCAGGTGAATGAGAGCACCCTCGTGCGATCCTTCATCTTTAAGCTTCAATATCCTCTTTCTAGGAGACGCTGATATCTCCTCCCTTAGGATCCTTTTCAGAATCTTACTCTTCGCTTCTCTCCTTTTTGAGATCATCTGAAGTTGTGTTGGCCCCGTTATACGGTGACATAACAACTACACCTTAATCCGTTCTTAGCGTATACTTCCTAAATAATGCATACCTCGAAACTACCTTCGATCCCAGGTTCTGCTTCTGGCAAAGAACTCGACATCGTACTCCTTTACGCCGTTGGGTCCGTATCGTTTTCGCCGTGAACCCCATCCTCTTCCTAGTGTCAACCATTTTGTTTCTACAGAATTCAATTGACATCAACTTCTCCTAACGAACCGCAAATAGAGTATAACGAATCCTAATATGGCTCTAAGTTTTTAAGAGACGCAACGCGGAAGTCTTATAATGAAAACACTCCTAAGGACACTAGAATCTGGAGTGTTCTGATACCAACTGTGATACCCCCGGATCTCCGGATATAGGTTGGCCAGGCCCACGCCCGATTACCCGAGGATATCAAATCAATTAGCAATTAACGAATATAGAATAAAAAAATATGATTAACAAGAATGATTAAAAACGTTGAAAGAACTAAAACGATAAACCAATAATTGAAACCTCAAAATAAAAATTTCCATTGATAAATAAAAATATTCTAATACAACTGATCCTCCACGAATACAAATCGTTCTCCAATTTATACAACTCGAGAATCCATCTAGTGGAACCCTAAAAATATCCCACTGAACTCAAAAGACTAGAAATAAAACTCAAGTCCACAACATGAAATAAAATCCTATGTCATCAGTGGAGTGAATAACTGTATCTGCTCAGTACGATCCAGCTCTAGGCCTGGAACTGACGAACACCTGTTAAAATAAGAGTGGGTTAGGCCTACGTGCAAATTCTTCTCTAACTGCAATCCAAATAGTGACCCGATACGCAGATACACCCTAGATATCTCAACAATATCTATATAGTCCGAAATAGATAAATATATATCCACACTATAGGACTCTCACTAAACTATGCTGAAGGTCTCAACATGAATAGAAGGCAACATGCAATACGCACCTGAGTGGGCATGACTACCTAAGCCTAACAGGGTATACCTCAACCAACATATTTAGCTACGCATCTTACTATATATACGCACCCTAACCAACGAGTCTGAGACTCAAGCTCATCTCATGGTACCATAAAAATATATTTAAAATCCATTCATATCCATCCACAGGAAATCCCATAAATCGTTCGGCTTATTCAACCGCACAGACTTATATAAGAGATCCAATAAGTTGTTCAGCTTATTCAACTGCACAGACTTAAATAAGAGATCCAATAAGTCGTTCAGCTTATTCAACTACACAGACAAAAATAAGAGATCCAATAAGTCGTTCAGCTTATTCAACTGCACAGATTTAAATATAAGGGGAATTATGTTTTTATAACTCTTACCCTTATTCCAAAATAAGTAGGACTGAGTATGTTGAATCAGTTTGTCCCTAGTATGCCACCATCCCATACCGGTGCATACAATCCACAAAATCCATATAATTGATTGAACCGGTAAAACTGTTCACCAATTAAAATCCATAAGGTAGGAATTAACGTTTTGAGCTAAATCATACCTAGTATGTCACCGTCCCATACCGGTGCATACAATCCTCCATATCCATGTAAATTACAACATATAAATAATAAGTAAGTAATTTACAGTCCAAAACTATTCCAAATAATTGCAGAAGAGTATTTAATATTTCAGCAATTTAAATCCAAAATCATGTAAATTACAACTGATACATAACAGTTTAGCAATTTACAATCCAAAACCAAAATCCAAAAAATTGCAGAAGAGTTTTTAGTATTTCAGCAATTTAAATCCAAGAGTTAACCCATGTATTGTTTAACAGTTTATCAACTAGCATCCAGAGCATAAATAGATCAGTTTTAGTAAATCAACAACTCTATCGTGCAATTTAAAAAGTTTTAAAATCATAATATTGTCCAAAAATTTGCTAAACTTAATTCTAAATTACTTCTAGCAATTTAGTTCCTTTTATCCGTCAAAAGCAAGCTAGGTTGCATACTTGTATACTGTATTATTGTTCTTGCACCGAGCCATAAACTCTGCTATGAGTCCAATTTTTTAATTAAAAGACTCCCTCATGCATCTAAAATTTAATTTAGAATCGTGTTATAGCACCCTAAATTGTCAAATTAAAATTAGACAATTTATTTCCTTCCAGCCGTTAACCGTAGGCAAAATTGTTAATTAGCGCACTTTTAATTCTATTAAAACAAAGGGGTATATTATGCAATTCAAGACAATAATGTTTTGGAAACCCTATTAAAGTTTTAAAACTGTTTAGAAACCCCAAGTGCCCAAAAAGTAGCTTAAAAAGTCACAGTACGCATTAAATTGAGTAGAGCTTGCTCTTGGAAAATTAGAGCAGGCTCTAATCAGCCTAGAGCCGGCTTAGAGGAGTTTAGAGCCTGCTCTTATTGAGGTAGAGCCTGCTCTACTCTTTCTAGAGCTGTCTCTACTAATGGGAAAGCCGAATTCCTCCCCCTCTGAGAGCTTCAGTCCGTTTCTGCTTCATTTCAGTCCGTTTGCTCTGTCTCTGGACCATTCTTACCACTCTGTTGATTTCTAAAACTCATCTTAAGAGTCTTATAACACCCTAGTAACATTCCCATGATTCGTTTACAGAATTTGTTACCGAAACAAAACATGCTTTAGGAACAAAACTGAAACTATTTTGCAAAATCAGTTCCATTCCAATCCCCTCTGTTCCTCTTCACTACTGAACTTAGGAGTCTTATCTAATCCCAGTAGCATCCCAATCATTCATTTACAGTTGTTGAAAAAAAATACAGTAACTAAAATTCCAACAGAATTTACACGCTTTAAGAAAACAAAACTAAAACAGACTTGCACGAATTGTAACAGATTTAATTTCAACAACAAACAGACCATCAATATAGCATATATTATCCATGTAAATTCCAGTTCCTGGTTAATTAAACCCTAGAGACTATCTAGGTGCACAGAACACAAGCCAAAGGGAATAAGGAAGAAAAGAACTTGCCTTTCGGTTTCGGTTTGAAACCTTTCAACGTCGTCTTCTTCCTAGAATTTTCGGCGATCGTGACCACCGTCAAGGATTCCTCTGCTCTGGTTTTAACCCTCAAATAGCTCTCACGCTTCATCCTTAGTTCGGCTTACAATCCTTGGCTTAAACCCTACCTTCCTCTCCTTTAGTTTTTTCCTTAAACTCTCTGTTTCACTTTCTGTATATTCACTATTCGTGAATAAGGTTTATGCTTACAACCCTAAGCAGACCCTTATTGCTTTATTTATAGGCTTAGGAAAAGATATTAACCCTAATTCTACTTTAATCGTAGAGACGGAAATCAACAATTCCTTACATTTCTAAGGCGACTTAATTAAACAAGGCGGCTTTATTCAAACGTGATGGTAAAGAGACAAAACCCTAATAATTTAACCTATTTAATTAAATAAAATAAAAAAAAACCAATTAACCAATCAATTAAAACCACAATTAAATTACATAAAATAATTAACCAACAAAACAATTCAAAAATAACCTAAATGACAATTAAATTAATTAAAGACTAAACAATTAAATCAAATAAAGAATGAACAAATAATTTAATCAATTAAACCTAAACACATATCTGCATAAACACATAAAACACTTAAAATAAATAGTAAAATCCCAATTATTTCCTTTTTAATTTTAGGGGTTTTACATTCTCCCCCCCCCCCCCCCCCTAACAAACGAAATTCCGTCCTTGAAATTCACGAAACCCTAAATTATTTTCATTAAAATTCATTAACGTTCCATTGTGGACGCTGCCTTTGAGTAGGAGCTCCACTGAATTCCAAAACTTCCGGCAACAATTTATGAGTCCGATGTAAAAGAAAACATAAAAATTATTCAACATATAAGTTGGATTTAGCAACTACTCACTCTTACCCAAATTTATTTATACAGGGGAAAGATCTAAGTTCCTCCAAATTCCATAGCATAGATTTGCAAAACGTCTATGTATCCATCCTAGTGTTTTAGTAACACTATCCATGAAAATAATTGAATACATAACAACTTCCCCGACAACACACCTTGCTCCCGATATGGAAAACATTCCAAATCAACTGATCAAATGTACACTCTCGATCCAAACTTCCTTCGAGATATGAACCACAACTATACCTCCGTTATCAGTGCAATATAGAACTAATGCGAAGTCCAAAAGTGAACATTACGAGAATTAATGTCCCTCAGCAAACTTGCGCAATCCTCCACTCTTAATCCGTATGAAATTAAAATTCCAGTAAATGTTGATAATCTCGACCAACCATCCACTCCTGACTAAGCCTACTCTCCTATTCTAACAGGTGTTACTCGTATAGACGTTTATATACACGTCTTTTCCCAAACCTGTTCACTAGAACTAAAATTTGATGTCTTGATGTCCCTTATAACCGTCTGAGTGCATCGAGAAAATTTTTACAAATTTTACATCTCAGTCACTCCGACAACATTCACCGAATCAACGAATCCTCCACTAGTACTGTATACTGTTTCTGAGTAAGGTAACACCGCCTCCAGGGTCAGCTCTGATATTTGAATTTGACCCTCTTAATTTCTTTGATAAAAGCAAGTGTCATTAGTAAATAAACTAAAACCCCAACTCCTAATGTAACAACTAACCGAAAACTCCTATCAGTTGTTGCGAGCGTCCTCATCCATGTTCCCTTCCACCAAACAGAACTTAACGCAAAGTGCGCATCACCACGTTGATGCATCTAAGTCGTCTTATAATCCCCTCTATTCATGTGAACTGATATTTCACTAATTCAAAATAAACAAGATCTGAGCTGATTTAATTTAGAAATCAACCCTCAACTAAATCTGTAATGATGTTCTATCCTTTCCACCTCAGTACAGAAAAATGACTGTAAGGATTTAGTGATCTCTGATGATCCATCTCGACCATCTAATTTTATTAGACTGGAAGAAAACCACTTTGTCCCTCCTCCTGACCCTCAAAAACTGCTTCAGACCGTAAGTGCATCATATTATCTGCCAGAATGAAGAAAGAACTAAGTGTTGTGACCCTCAGTCCCAGTATCCTCTTCCCAAATCTGTCTACCAAAAGTACCATTAGACTAGTACCACCAACTTCTATCTGCACCCAATACTTAATTTGGAGCATCGTCAAAAGCTAACCCCGCAGTTGAATCGATGCAGTACCAATTAGTAACAAACTTACCGATCATAAAATCAACCGGAGATTCCAGCCATTGAAAAATCAACTTAGTATGACTTTTGCACACACACCGTGCACCGCTTCCTTATATAGGTGTTCGGTCTCACCTTCCGATCCTTAACACACCCTATTTCTCTATTATTGGTAAGTGTCAAGTTAACTTCTTGTCCCGCTTCTAACACTTATGAAACTTTTTCCATCCTCCATATGGTCATCAATGTTCTAGCAACAACTAATTGCTGCAAATTATGACCGTAAAAAGAAAAAAAAAAAAAAAAAAAAATTCCCACATTTTATATAGTGTAGAAACTTTGGTTCCTCCTCCAAGTGCAACACTAGCAATCCCTCTAAATGACACCCTCGTAAAATAATGTTTGAATTACGAATAGACTGATACATCTTAAATCAGTCCACTATCCTCAGTCGGCGTCATTCCAATGTACCTACCAGCCCGAAATCCTCCGTCCGAACCATAGTGGCATTACAGTGATCTTTACCTACCACAACCTCACGAATCCCCCAAGACATTCACAACCACCATTCTTATAGCGTTGTAAAAACAAACCCCTACCTAGCGTAGAACATATCCAACTAATCATTGTAAATTATTGAACTGGTATTGGTAGTTTAACTATCCCTTCCCAAGTAGCATACCATATTAATGCATATCCAGGTCCAATAGGTTGGCTAGAAATTTGTATCTCTACCCAATCCTATGGCCCTATATCCCCAAATCCTAGCGCATATAGCGCTATTACTCCATGTTATTACAATAATAGTTGGCTAACATACTTGTGCCCCAACTAAACCCTAATTCAAATCCTGAACCAATTAACAAAAGTGAAACACGTAACAACAAAATGCAACACAAAATAACAAAAAAAACAAAAAAAACAAACACATAGATACACACATACAATAAAACAACCAAAATTTAATTTCTACTTAAAACATCCTCCATTCCAGAGAAGAAAACCTCCTTTGAACTCAAGTTCCCAAATTATGTCACAAAAGTTCATTTATTAGTTTCATTGGTAATCATTTAACCTTGAAACCTATCTGTAACCATAGCTTAAAAGCAACATTCTTTTGCCTAAGCAAATACCAAAGGCTTACCCCTTATCCTCCTCATACGCGGAATGCAAACCGTCTATTGCGGCTTTGCAAAGCAACTTATAATGTCACAGCCGAATCCCCATACTCTCCTGAACGTGAGATAAAATTACATCCTTGTTCTGATAAGAACTCCATCCGATTCCCAAACTCCTAAAAAAAAAATACTTCTCAATTAACTCTTTAAGACATGATACGAAAATTCATCCATCTGTAGATTGGTTCACACCAACGCTACCAGTATCTTTCACTATACTGCAGGTGAATGAGAGCACCCTCGTGCGATCCTTCATCTTTAAGCTTCAATATCCTCTTTCTAGGAGACGATGATATCTCCTCCCTTAGGATCCTTTTCAGAATCCTACTCTTCGCTTGTCTCCTTTTTGAGATCATCTGAAATTGTGTTGGCCCCGTTATACGGTGACATAACACCTACACCTTAATCCGTTCTTGGCGTATACTTCCTAAGTAATGCATACCTCGAAACTACCTTCGATCCCAGGTTCTGCTTCTGGCAAAGAACTCGACAACGTACTCCTTTACGCCGCTGGGTCCGTATCATTTTCGCCGTGAACCCCATCCTCCTCCTAGTGTCAACCATTCTGTTTCTACAGAATTCAATTGACATCAACTTCTCCTAACGAACCGCAAATAGAGTACGACGAACCCTAATATGGCTCTAAGTTTTTAAGAGACGCAACGCGGAAGTCTTATAATGAAAACACTCCTAAGGACACTAGAACCTGGAGTGCTCTGATACCAACTGTGATACCCCCGGATCTCCGGATGCGGGTTGGCCAGGCCCACGCCCGATTACCCGAGGATATCAAATCAATTAGCAATTAACGAACACAGAATAAAAAATATGATTAACAAGAATGATTAAAAACGTTGAAAGAACTAAAACGATAAACCAATAATTGAAACCTCAAAATAAAAATTTCCACTGATAAATAAAACTATTCTAATACAACTAATCCTCCACGAATACAAATCGTTCTCCAATTTATATAACTCGGGAATCCATCTAGTGAACCCCTAAAAATATCCCACTGAACTCAAAAGACTAGAAATAAAACTCAAGTCCACAACATGAAATAAAATCCTATGTCATCAGTGGAGTGAATAACTGTATCTGCTCAGTACGATCCAGCTCTAGGCCTGGAACTAACGAACATCTGTAAAAAAAAGAGTGGGTTAGGCCCACATGCAAATTCTTCTCTAACTGCAATCCAAACAGTGACCCGATACGCAGATACACCCTAGATATCTCAACAATATCTATATAGTCCGTAATAGATAAATATATATCCACACTACAGGACTCTCACTAAACTATGCTGAGGGTCTCAACATGAATAGAAGGCAACATGCAATACGCACCTGAGTGGGCATGACTACCTAAGCCTAACAGGGTATACCTCAACCAACATATTTAGCTACGCATCCTACTATATATACGCACCCTAACCAACGAGTCTGAGACTCAAGCTCATCTCGTGGTACCATAAAAATATATTTAAAATCCATTCATATCCATCGACAGGAAATCCCATAAATCGTTCGGCTTATTCAACAGCACAGACTTATATAAGAGATCCAATAAGTCGTTCAACTTATTCAACAGCACAGACTTGAATAAGAGATCCAATAAGTCGTTCAGCTTATTCAACTGCACAGACTTAAATATAAGGAGAATTATGTTTTTATAATTCGTACCCTTATTCCAAAATAAGTAGGACTGAGTATGTTGAATCAGTTTGTCCCTAGTATGCCACCATCCCATACCGGTGCATACAATCCACAAAATCCATATAATTGATTGAACAGGTAAAACTGTTCACCAATTAAAATCCATAAGGTAGGAATTAACATTTTGAACTAAACCATACCTAGTATGTCACCGTCCTATACCGGTGCATACAATCCTCCATATCCATGTAAATTACAACATATAAATAATAAGCAAGTAATTTATAGTCCAAAACCAGTCCAAATAATTGCAGAAGAGTATTTAATATTTTAGCAATTTAAATCTAAAACCATGTAAATTACAACCGATACATAACAGTTTAGCAATTTACAATTCAAAACCAAAATCCAAATAATTGCAGAAAAGTATTTAGTATTTCAGCAATTTAAATCCAAGAGTTAACCCATGTATTGTTTAACAGTTTATTAACTAGCATCCAAAGCATGAATAGATCAGTTTTAGTAAATCAACAACTCTATCATGCAATTTAAAAAGTTTTAAAATCATAATATTGTCCAAAAATTTGCTAAACTTAATTCTAAATTACTTCTAGCAATTCAGTTCCTTTTATCCGTCAAAAGCAAGCTAGGTTGTATACTTGTATACTGTTTTATTGTTCTTGCACTGAGCCATAAACTATGCTATGAGTCTAATTTTTTAATTAAAAGACTCCCTCATGCATCTAAAATTTAATTTAGAATCATGTTATAGCACCCTAAATTGTCAAATTAAAATTAGACAATTTATTTCCTTCCAGCCGTTAACCGTATGCAAAATTGTTAATTAGCGCACTTTTAATTCTATTAAAACAAAGGGGTGTTTTATGCAATTCAAGACCTTGATTACATGTTAAAATAATGTTTTGAAAACCCCATTAAAGTTTTAAAACTGTTTAGAAACCCCAAGTGCCCAAAAAGTAGCTTAAAAAGTCACAGTACGCATTAAATTGGGTAGAGCTTGCTCTTGGAAAATTAGAGCAGGCTCTAATCAGCCCAGAGCCAGCTCAGAGGAGTTTAGAGCCTGCTCTTGTTGAGGTAGAGCCTGCTCTACTCTTTCTAGAGATGTCTCTACTAATGGGAAAGCCGAATTCCTCCCCCTCTGAGAGCTTCAGTCCGTTTCTGCTTCATTTCAGTCCGTTTGCTCTGTCTTTGGACCATTCTTACCACTCTTTTGATTTCTAAAACTCATCTTAAGAGTCTTATAACACCCTAGTAACATTCCCATGATTCGTTTACAGAATTTGTTACCGAAACAAAACATGCTTTAGGAACAAAACTGAAACTATTTTGCAAAATCAGTTCCATTCTAATCCCCTCTGTTCCTCTTCACTACTGAACTTAGGAGTCTTATCTAATCCCAGTAGCATCCCAATCATTCGTTTACAGTTGTTGAAAAAAAATACAGTAACTAAAATTCCAACAGAATTTACACGCTTTAAGAAAACAAAACTAAAACAGACTTGCATGAATTGTAACAGATTTAATTTCAACAACAAACAGACCATCAGTATAGCATATATTATCCATGTAAATTCTAGTTCCTGATTAATTAAACCCTAGAGACTATCTAGGTGCACAGACCACAAGCCAAAGGGAAGGAGGAAGAAAAGAATTTGCCTTTCGGTTTCGATTTGAAACTTTTCAACGTCGTCTTCTTCCTAGAATTTTCGGCGATCGTGATCGCCGTCAAGGATTCCTCTGCTCCAGTTCTAACCCTCAGATAGCTCTCAAGCTTCCTCTTTAGTTTGGCTTTCAATCCTTGGCTCAAACCCTACCTTCCTCTCCTTTAGCTTTTCCCTTAAACTCTCTGTTTCACTCTCTGTATTTTCACTATTCGTGAATAAGGTTTGTGCTTACAACCCTAAGCAGACCCTTATTGTTTTATTTATAGGCTTAGAAAAAGATATTAACCCTAATTTTACTTTAATCGTAGAGACGGAAATCAACAATTCTTTACATCTCTAAGGCGGCTTTATTCAAACGTGATGGTAAAGAGACAAAACCCTAATAATTTAACCTATTTAATTAAATAAAATAAAAAAAAACCAATTAACCAATCAATTAAAACCACAATTAAATAACATAAAATAATTAACCAACAAAACAATTCAAAAACAATCCAAATGACAATTAAATCAATTAAAGACTAAACAAATAATTTAATCAATTAAACCTATACACATATCCACATAAACATATAAAACACTTAAAATAAATAGTAAAATTCCAATTATATCCTTTTTAATTTTAGGGGTATTACATAAGTCCTACTTATTCGTGTCAGGTCAACGGAATAGTTGGATGACATATTATTAAAATAATATTTGGATAATTTACTTTGATGGTTGGATAGGACGGATTTTATATATATAATTATACGGGATGATATGAGCTTGAGTCTCAGGATCAGTGGTTAGGGTGCGTATATTGCCAGGGATGTGTAGCTAGATATAGTGTAGTTGTGTACCCTGATAGGTCTAGGTACTCATGCCCACTATATGTGCGTTTTGCATGTTGCCTACTATTTAGATTGAGACAACTCTATAGTCTAGTGAGGTTCCTTTAGTGTGTATATATCTACGTATGAACTATTTAGTTATTGTTGAATTAATTAGGATGTGTACGTGTATCGGGTCTCTGTTTGGGATGTAATAGATTAGAACTCGTATGTGGGCCTGACCCACCATTATTTTTCAGGTGTTCGTCAGTTCCAGTCTTAGAGATTGTTCGTGCCGAGCAGAGACAGTCATTCACTCTTCTGACTCTACGTAGGACTCTTCTTCATGGTTTAATTATTAGTTTTATTTCAGTTCAGTTATTTCAGTTAGGATATTATTAAAGGTCCACAATATGGATTCCCGAGTTGTGGTTTTAATTAATTACTGGTATCAGAGGATTGGAGAACTTTAGTATGGGATTTTTAATTATTATTTATTTTTCTTTTCAGCTTATCTATTTATTTTTAGTTCATCTTGTATTCCAATGCTTGTTTAAATATTAATTGTTTGATATCCCTTGTATTCTGTGCTCGAACTTGATCACCCGTGGCTCTAGAATCGAGGGGTATCACAGTTGGTATCAGAGCACTCCAGGTTCAAGTGTCTCGAGGGATATATCGTATTAAGACTTCCGCGTAGCGTATTCTTTTATTTAGAGCCTAAGATTAGGATTCATTGTATTCTTTGCGGTTTGGTTAAATCGTACTAATGTCTGTCTTTCTATGTTAACAGAATGATTAACGTTAGAAGAAAACGGGACAATCAGAGAAACAGGCAAAGAAGGGAGGCTGCCCGTAGGCAGCGTCAGGAGGATGAGGGTCAGTTCTATGAGGAGCATGAGGAAGTTCAGCAGACTCAGGATCAGGGAGGAGATCCAAAGTTTCCTCCTCATATATATGACCTTATTGCTCGGGCTATAGAAGCAGGGGTAACTGCTGCACTTCGGAATCAACCTCAGGTACAGCCAGCACCGTTACCAGCACCGGTTGTTCAGACTGATACTTGGGAGAAGGTTAGGAGTTCTTTCACAAAGGGGAGCCCACCTGAGTTCACAGGCTCCACCGATGCGAGAACAGCTCATCAGTGGAAACAGGATATCGAGCGACATCTTCGTTTGGTTCATTGCACGGAGGTTCAGAAGTAGATGCTTGCTACTTTCAAGCTAGTTGGGGATGCACTACAATAGTGGGAGTCAGTTACCACCATAGAGGAAAGGATGACTTTGACTTATAATGAGTTCAGTGCACGCTTTGAAGAGAAGTACTTCCCTTATGCAGTCAGGGCAGCCATAAAGACTGAGTTTCTTAAACTGCAGCAGGGGAACATGACAGTAGCGAAGTATGAGCAGCAGTTCACACGCTTGTCTCTCTTTGCACCAGAGGAGGTGGATACAGAGGAGAAGAAATGCAACAATTTCGTCAAAGGACTGATGTGGTCTATCAAGAGAGCTATTACGGGTAGTCCAGTCTATACTACTTATGCTCAAGTGGTAGATGCCGCTTTACAGCAGTATCAGTTGACTGTGGATTTCAGACAGGCTAAGGGTGAGAAGCGAGGTGACAGAGACTCTGCTAATCAGTCAGCTGAGAAAGGGAATGGGAACGGTCACCGACAGAATGACAAGGGCAAGTTCCAAGGACAACAACCTTGGAAGAAGCACAAGGGTGGATCAAATGCTCTTAGGGATGTGGCACCTATTCAACGACAGCAGAATGGGGGACCACAGGCAGGACAGGGTCAGCCACAGGCTAACCGACAGAGGAGGCTATTTGGTACTTTCCAGGGTAGTTGTTATACTTGTGGGGAGTATGCTCACACTTCCAGGCAGTGTTCTACAGCCAAGCAAGGACAGAGATAGGGACAGCATTTGCAGCAAGGGCAGAGGGAGCCAGTGCCTTTACCAGC
Organism: Cornus florida; assembly: GCF_030987335.1. Taxonomy (NCBI): domain Eukaryota; kingdom Viridiplantae; phylum Streptophyta; class Magnoliopsida; order Cornales; family Cornaceae; genus Cornus; species Cornus florida. The sequence goes on from NW_026775574.1 coordinate 91,218,657, forward strand.
TCCATAGGTTCCACGGATTCAGGGACAGATTTATCCGGCTTTACCAGCGCCACCGCAGCCTCAGGGATAGGCACCGCAACAATTACATTATGGAAGGGTGAACAACCCCATGCCACAGGATATGCAGGCACCTCAGGCTGTTAAGGGTAAGTTTCCTATTCATGGTTTACTTGGACGTGTTTTATTTGATACGGGTGCTACACACTCATTTGTAGCTAGGTCATTTGTTACTTTGTCTGGGATGATGACTAGGGTATGCAGTACACCACATAGAATTTCTACACCGTTAGGCAATACAACCATTCTTCATCAGAGTGATGGGCCTATGACACTAGATATTGGTAAACTCATATTTTTAGCCAATTTTTTGGTCCTTGACATGCACACTTATGATGTGATACTTGGGATGGATTAGTTATCGCATTACTATGCCCAAGTTGATTGTTATGATAGGTCAGTTGTTTTCACCATACCTGGTCAGGACATGTACGTCATCGCTATACCTCGTTCTAAGGGGGTCACTAGCACCTATTTGTTTCATATAGAGAAGGAAACGGAGGAGGGGACTACTATATTATTGGATAATATACCAATTGTACAGGATTACTCGGATGTATTTTAGGAGATTCCAGGATTGCCACCTAGTCGCGAGATCGACTTTGTGATAGACTTAGCTCCAGGTACTACGTCTATTGCTAGGGCACCGTATAGGATGGCACCAGTGGAGATGCGCGAGCTGAGGGATCAGATTCAGCAGCTACTCAACCTGGGTTTCATTCGCAGGAGTACTTCACCCTGGGGAGCACCGATTTTATTTGTGAAGAAGAAGGATGGTTCGCTCCGCTTATGTATAGATTACAGGGAGTTGAATAAGGTTACTATTCATAACAAGTATCTTTTGCCCAGGATTGATGACTTGTTTGATCAGTTGAAAGGAGCTACTTATTTTTCTAAGATTGATCTGTGGTCTGGATATCATCAACTTCGGGTTCGGGAGCAAGATGTTCCGAGGATAGCGTTTCTCACTAGATATGGATCTTATGAGTTTTAGGTGATACCATTCGGGTTGACTAATGCACCAGCGGTTTTCATAGATTTAATGAACAGAGTCTTCAGGGCTTACTTGGATCAATTTGTCATTGTCTTCATAGATGACATTTTGATTTACTCGAGGTCAGATGACGATCATGCTAGACATCTTCGGATAGTCTTACAGACATTTCGTGAGCACCAGTTGTATGATAAGTTTGAGAAATGTGAATTTTGGCAACGGGAAGTGAAATTTCTGGGTTACGTGGTGTCAAAAAGGGGAATAGCGGTGGATCCAGCCAAGGTTTCAGCGGTGGTTGAGTAGGGACAGCCTACATCACCTACCGAGATTCAGAGTTTTCTCAATTTGGCAGGTTATTACAGGAGGTTCATCCAGGGGTTTTCAAAGATAGCGGGACCACTCACTCATCTGACTAAGAAGGGTGTACAGTTCGTGTGGGATGAACATTGTCAGAAAGCTTTTGATGAGCTGAAGACTAAGTTGACTTCTGCACCGGTTCTGTCTACGCCACAGAGCGGGATAGAGTATCTTGTCTACACAGATGCTTCTTTGCAAGGTCTTGGGTGTGTTTTGATGTAGGAGGAACGCCCAATTTCGTATGGATCTCGTAAGCTTAAGCCTCATGAGCTTAATTATCCAACACATGATTTAGAGTTGGCAGCTGTGGTTTTTGCCTTACGTATCTGGAGGCATTATCTGTTAGGTGAGTCCTTTAGATTATTCAGCGATCACAAGAGTCTACAGTATTTGTTCACTCAGCAGGAGCTGAATATAAGACAGCGCAGGTGGTTGGAGTTTGTGAAAGACTATCATTTTTCTATAGAGTATCATCCAGGGAAAGTGAATGTGGTGGCGGATGCACTTAGTCGTCGACCTGTTGGTAGTCTTTCCACTCTATTCACTACTAAGTGGAATGCATTGAAGAGGGTGGATGAATTGTCGAATGCTTTCCTGGCTTGCATGGTAGTTACACCTTCTATCATTCACAAAGTTTTGAAGGCACAACTCACGGATCAGCAGTGCATTGATAAAGTTGCAGAGATAGCTTCCGGAGAGGTTCCATTCTACTATGTTGGGGTTGATGGAGGTTTGAGGTACAACGGACGGTTAGTGGTACCTTCTGCTGATGAGTTGAGGAAGGATGTGATGACTGAGACTCACCACTCTGAGTTTTCGGTTCATCCAGGAGGTGACAAAATGTATCAGGCTATGAAGCGGCAGTTTTGGTGGGCAGGTATGAAGAGGGACATTGCTCTATTTATCTCACGATGTAGTACTTGTCAGATGGTCAAGATTGATCATCAGAGGCCGCCAAGAGCTCTACAACCACTGCCGATACCGAAGTGGAAATGGGAGAGCATTTCTATGGATTTTGTGGAGGGATTACCTAATTCGTTCAAGAATCACAATTCCATTTGGGTCATCGTTGATAGGTTGACTAAATCAGCTCATTTCTTGCCTATTCGCACTGATTACACTTCGGAACAGTTGGCGAGACTTTACATTACAGAGATTGTGAAGTTGCATGGCATTCCATTATCTATTATATCGGATAGGGATTCGAGCTTTGTATCAGGGTTTTGGAAGAGTTTTCAGTAGGCTTTGGGTATAGAGTTGCATCTTAGCACTGCTTATCATCCTCAGACTGATGGACAGACCGAGAGGGTTAATCAGATAATGGAGGATATGCTTCGTTCTTGTGTCCTTGACTTTAAGGGCCATTGGGAGGAGTATTTGCCACTTGTGGAGTTCGCATATAACAATAGCTTTCAGAAGACTATTGGTATGGCACCGTTTGAGGCATTATATGGCCGACCATGTAGATCTCCTGTTTGTTGGATGGAGGTTGGCGAGAGCAGATTTTTGGGTCCTAAGTTCATTAAGGATACTTCTGAGAAGATTGCTCTTATTAGGGATCGCATGCGCACTGCCCAGAGTAGGCAGAAGAGTTATGCGGATCGTCGTACTCGTGCATTGGAGTTTCGGGTTGGGGATCAGGTTCTACTCAAAGTGTCTCCTATGAAAGGTGTAATGCGCTTTGGGAAGAAAAGGAAGTTATCACCACGGTTTGTGGGTCCATTCATGATTACCGATCGCGTTGGAGCTGTAGCTTATCGGTTGGCACTTCCAGATCATTTGGATCGAGTGCACAATGTGTTTCATGTTTCCATGTTGCGAAAATTTCTACGAGATGAAGATCGGTATCAGCATATCGATGTGGGAAAGATTGAGTTGCAGCCGGATGCAACATATGTGGAGCCACCATGTCGCATTATTGACTGTAAGGATCATGCTCTTCGCAATAAAGTCATATCGTTAGTACGTATCCAGTGGAATCACCATAATGAGGCTGAGTCTACTTGGGAACAAGAGGATGTCATTCGCTCACAGTTTCCAGATATAATGGAAGAAGGTAAGGGCGAATTCCGAGGACAGAATTCCTTTTATTAGGGGGGAAGAATGTAATACCCCTAATTTAAAAAGGATAGTTTCGGTATTATTTTAATAGTTTTAATTGCATTTAATTATTTAGTTGTTTTCTTGGCTAATTGTTTACTTGTTTAATTGATTTAGTTATTTGTTTAAATTGAATTGAATGTGATGATGTGTATTTATTTAGGAATTTAATTGTTTTATTTTTATTTTTATTTTATTTTTATATTTTTAAGGAATTGGATATGGATAGTAGTAATTGATCAATCAATTGGGCTTCATGGACTACTTGGATAAGGGGTTTAATGGGTACGGATAATTACCCATGTATATATATATTTAATAAATAAATATATATATATATATATAAGGAAAGTCCTTAAATAATAATTTGATATATATTTATATATTATATATAAAAAGGAGTACACATAGATTATACGTAACATATATTTAAGTTACCTTTTTAGTATTTAAATTTTATTTTATTTTATTTTTATTTTATTTTAGTTTGTCTTGGAATGGAAAAAGGATTAGGGTTATTTTTGTTGCCTATAAATATATATAACTATAGAGTTGTGAAAGAGGTTAGAAAATATATCACGTACTATATTTTAGAGAGAGAAAGAAGGAAGAGGAAGGAAGAGAAAAAGGAAGAAGGAGACTAGGGTTTTTATCAAATCCCTAAAGGCAAGTTTTAATTCTTCTTTTCTCCTTTGATTCATACTCTATGCATGCTAAATTAATTCTAGGTTCTCTAAATAAATTAATTAGTTCTAATTACATATACTGATTTAAAAAAAAAATTCAGTTCATGTGTTTTAACGATGGGTTTCTAATGAAATTTCATAACTTGATAAATAAATGTATATATTATGGTTATGAAGTTCAAGGCGTATTTGTATTATGTTTAATTGCTAGTAGGATAATTTTAGAACATAGATTGGTTCATAGGATAATTAACAATGGTGAAAGGAAAAAATAAAATGAAATAAAATAATAAAGAATTTTCGCAAGTGCTGGAATTTATCAATTTGTATACATGTGATTCAAGTCAAAATGGGTGATAGATTTGGCACGCCGAGCGAGGTGAACTATGATTCATAAATCAATTTTGTATATATGTATGAAATTCAATTTCGTGATGTCAAGAGGTCAATACAGTGTAGTGTGTTTGTTTTTCTTTTAAGTTTGGCATGTCGAACGAGGAACAACAATCAGTTTTGGCAAGTTTGGTATTCTAGTATCAGCAACAATCAATTTTGGTAAACTTGGTATTCTAGCATCCTTTAAATTGGATTGTAAATTATAGATTTGTTTCCTTAATGGATGGTGCACGCCGAACGAGGTAATGAGTTAATAATAAATCAGTTTGTAATATAATCAGTTTGTAATACATGGTAACGTGGGTATTAGGAATAAACCTTATGATAATAATAATAATAATAATAATAGTTAGTAATGCATTAAATATTTTTAAATGTTATTTTGATTAATGCTGGACTATTAAATTAATAATTGTTATTTTTGATTGATGAATTTGAATTTGAATATTTATTTAATTTAAATAGATTCATTAAGAGTTGGAATGCATGATTTAAGTTTACATGCTAAGTATGGAATTTAATTAATTTTTTTTTAAAGGATAAATTAATTAAATATTGTTGGATTAAATTATTTTAATCAATTGTTTAGATTTAAATTAATTTAATCAGAACATGGAGATATACAATTTAGTTGAGATGCATGTTAATTTCTTGTGATGTAAATTAAATGCATGCTACTTAGAATTGATATTTTTGCTCAAGTAAATGCAAAGGATGTGTATATGATTTATATCATGTTTATTTAGATTGTTAGATGTAAATATTATTTATATTGTCCCTGGATTGGAAACTTTTATTTGATTATGGTATGGATTAATGCACCATTATGGGATGGGGACATATTAGGAACGGATTAACTTAAAAGTTAAGTCCTACCTATTTTTGGATAAGGGAACGGATTAACCATAGTGTTAAGTCTTACTTATTCGTGTCAGGCCAACGGAATAGTTGGATGACATATTATTAAAATAATATTTGGATAATTTACTTTGCTGGTTGGATAGGACGGATTTTATATATATAATTATACGCCATGATATGAGCTTGAGTCTCAGGATCAATGGTTAGGGTGCGTATATTGCCAGGGATGTGTAACTAAATATAGTGTAGTTGTGTACCCTGGTAGGTCTAGGTACTCATGCCCACTATATGTGCGTTTTGCATGTTGTCTACTATTCAGGTTGAGACAACTCTATAGTCTAGTGAGGTTCCTTTAGTGTGTATATATCTACGTATGAACTATTTAGTTATTGTTGAATTAATTAGGATGTGTACGTATATCGGGTCTCTGTTTGGGATGTAGTAGATTAGAACTTGTATGTGGGCCTGACCCACCATTATTTTTCAGGTGTTCGTCAGTTCCAGTCTTAGAGATTGTACGTGCCGAGCAGAAACAATCATTCACTCTTCCGACTCTACGTAGGACTTTTCTTCATGGTTTAATTATTAGTTTTATTTCAGTTCAGTTATTTCAGTTAGGATATTATTAGGGGTCCACAATATGGATTTCCGAGTTGTGGTTTTAATTAATTACTGGTATCAGAGGATTGGAGAACTTTAGTATGGGATTTTTAATTATTATTTAGTTTTTTTTTCAGCTTATCTATTTATTTTTAATTCATCTTGTATTCCAATGCTTGTTTAAATATTAATTGTTTGATATCCCTTGTATTCTGTGCTCGGATTTGATCACCCGTGGCTCTAGAATCGAGGGGTATCGCAGAAGGTGATGGTCTGACTATTAATTTACCCTGTGAACAAGCGGTACAAGGATAATCATTTGCTAAAATAATCTTCTGGTTCTTTAGTGGATGACCATGTGAATTTTCAATGATTCGGCGCATCATTGTTGACCCAAGATGACCAAGGCGATTATGCCAAAGTATAAAAATATTTGGGTCGGTGCACTTCTGGTGCGTCACTGCATGTGACTCAATTACTCTTATATTTGTATAATATAATCCAGAAGATAAAGTTAGGAGTTTTTCTAATACATGTTTCTGGCATGTAATACAAAGATATTCAACGCCCCCTTCATTTATAGTCTCAATATGTAATACCCCTAATTTTAAAAAGGATATTCCTGGTATTTAATGGTATTTAATTTATTATTTAAGTGCATTTTATTTGATTATGTGTCATTATTTTTATTAGGTGCTTAATTATTTTCTTTTGTGGTGATTTAATTTATTTAAATGATATTTATTTTTAGTTATTTGATTGGAATTACTTGTTAGTGTTTTAATTATTTAATTGGCATTAATGGTTTAAGTGTAATTGGTTTAGTTATTTGATTGGAATTACTTGTTAGTATTTTAATGATTTAATTGGCATTAATGGTTTAAGTGTAATTGGTTTAATTATTATATGTGTGTCTTATTTTATGTGTGTCTTATTTGGGTTTAATTGGGTTTACTAATTATTATTTTGTTCAATTAGATTATTTGTTAAGTATTTAATGGTGAATAGGGTAATTAGGTAAATACATCTAACTAGGGTTTTAATTACAGTATAAATTAGGGTTTTATATTATAACCGTCGTAGGTTTCTACGTTAATTGGATGGGCCGATTAGGATTGTGAGTTGGACTTAAATGAACCTAGGGTTTAGGAAAACTCTATAAGTATAAGGTAGACGTCTGTGTAGGGTTTTTTTTTAAACAAAGCACACGTTTTGTGGAAGTGGAGAAGGAAAAACGCAGTTTTTTACATTCTGCCAAGGTTTGATCAAAGCTCCGATCCCGCTTCGTCCGTGGTCCGATCGAGCTGAATTTTGGAGGAGAGGTTCACGACTCAGTGATGCACAATCTGAACGGTGAAGATCAGAGTTTGACCTCGGGAACAGTGATTAGTACTCATGAACAGTAACTGGGTCGCATAGGTTTTTTCCATTCTGCCCAGATTTCATCAAACAACCGATCCTGCTTCGTCCGTGGTCCGATCGAGCTGAATTTTGGAGGAGAGGTTCATGACTCAGTGACGCACAATCTGAACGGTGGAGATCAGAGTTTGACCTCAAGAACAGTGTTTTGTACCCGTGAACAGTAACCGGGTTTTGGAACTCGCCGGGATTTTTTAAGAAGACGACGTTGAAACTTTGAACAAAAGTTTCTGAGGCAAGATTCTATCCTTACTCTTTCCCTTAGGCTTCATACTCTTTGCACTCTTAAATGATTCCAGGATTAATGAAAATTAAACCAAACTAAAATGATATTTGTTTTGCTATGAAACTGGTAGTTACAGTAGTGTTGTAAGCTTGTTCAACCTAGACTAAGCATGTTTGTGGATGCATTGTGGTTCTGTGGTTCACGATTTTCCTTACCACTGCTAGTATAAATTATTGGAAGGATGGGTCTAGATGATAGCTATCTTAACTTTTGTAATAGTAACTGTTGGAACTTTAATACTAGGAGGATTTGAGTTTAACACTAGATCGGTTTTGTGGAACACTATAATTTGAGCATGTCTACATACATACTGTGAATATTGTTTTGATGCTTACATTATCACAGTTAGTATCAACTGTGGAGGTTAGGATTTTGTGATACATACCCTACATATCTGTATGTCATTGGTAAGGTGTTAAATGGAAGTTTTAATTAATTCTGTCTTTATGTCAGACTAAAGGGAACAACTTAAATTGGCCATGTATATGTTGTTGTTGTGACCCTGTTTATCAATGCTTATTTTATCACTGCTAACATTGAATGTTGGATTTTGGAATTTAGTTGATATATACTTGATTTATTGGTAATATTGACTACTGGAGGATTGGAAAGTAGGCACCGGTATGGGACAGTGGCATACTAAGGATGGGTTTGGTTTTTAAATCAATACCATTACCCACCTACTTGGAATAAGAATGGGATTAACTAAAAGTTAAGTCCCGTGGATTTGTATTGTCATGCCAACTACTTGTTGAGCGGCAATACCAGGGATTTTGGATGGATTTTATATATGTACTGTTATGGTCCTCGGTATGAGCTTGAGCCTCAGGACCGATGGCTAGGGAGCGTATATGCATCGGGATGTGTAGCTGGCTACGATGGTTGGAGGTGTACCCTGTTTAGGTATAGGTACATATGCCCACTTCGTGTGCGTTTTAGCATGTTACCTCTATTCAGGTTGAGACCGGCCTGTAGTCCAGTGAGAGTCCTTTAGTGTGACTATATATATATTTACGGACTATTAGCTATTGTTGAATTGTTTAGGATGTACATGCGTATCGGGCCTCTGTTTGGATTGTAGTAGTATAGAACTTGCGCATGGGCCTGACCCACTTCTATTTTTCAGGTACACGACAGTTCCAGGCTTAGACGTGTTCGTGCTGAGCAGAGGTCTCTATTCACTCTTCCGACGATGTAGGGCTCTCTCTATAGTTTTATTTCTGGACGTTTATTACATTTGTTCTATCTTCCGTTTGGATGTTTAATAGGGGTCCACTAGAGATGGATTCCCAAGTTGTAAACTGATGGAGTTTTGGAGTTTGGGTTTGATGGATTTTAATAATTATAATATTTTGCGGATTCTATTTTTAGTTCCTTCCAGCTTTAATTTCATTTCTTAATTTATTTTGTATTCCGTGTTCATTATAAAATATTAATTTTTTGATATTCCCTCGGGTTTGGGCCTGGGACTAATCAACCCGTGTCTCGGATCCGAGGGGTATCACACAATATGATAACCGTTGAGACATATATCTTTAAAAGTTAATAAATTTCTTTTAGATTTTGTAAAGTATAGAGCATCATCAATATTCAATTGTGTTCCATATGGTAACACAATGATAGCTCTTCCGGAGCCTTCAATTAGATCTGCTGGACCTGATATTGTATTGACACGAGCTTCAACTAATGTTATACTCAAAAAATATTTTTTTCGATTTCGGAGTATAGTGTGCGTTGTTGCACTGTCTACCAGACATATATCTTCATCATTTATCTTGGGTACAGTTAATGCCTTAGTCAGATCCATGCTTATTCATATACACAAAATATATATTTCATTACTTCAAACTTGAAATACAAACTAGATTTACATGCAAGATAGCCAAAATAAAAATATACTAGTACAACCTAGATAGAGACATATTGATATAGATAAGCTAAAACACACAAGGGATAACATGTTAGAGAAGGACACATTAATTGGTATGCATATTTCCATCACCAATCAAATGATTAATACTATCACTAGGATCAGCAAAGAAATCAGAAACATCAAGGTGAGTAATATCAACAGGCAAGTCGTCATCCATAAAATTCATTTCAATTTCTTTTCCTTTTCCTTTATCATTCATTGAGGCATGGTAAAGATCAACTAAATGTTTGGGCGTACGACAGGTACGTGACCAATGACCTTTCATTCCACGTCTATAGCAAGGCTTGTCATCATATATCTCAGGAGCTTTGTTCTGCAAAGCTTTTTTTTTGCCTGCTTGGTCGCATTTGAATTTCACTTCTGGTGGGACCATGTGGAGTTCCTTCTGGGAACCAATGAGGAATTATAACCACCACGATTATTATAATTATTTCTATTGCGACCATATCTACGACCACCACGACGTCTGCGTCCACGTTCACATCCATGGCCATGAAATGATGACACATTCGCTTCTGGGAATGGTACAGATCCAATAGGACGGGACTGGTGGTTTTGCATCAAAAGCTAATTATTCTTCAGCCACCAACAAATAAGAAATCAGCTCAGAATATTTGGTAAATCTGCACTCTCTATATTGCTGCTGCAGGAGCACATTTGAGGCATGAAATGTGGAGTATGTTTTTTCTAATATATCCTCATCAGTAATTTTTTCTCCGCATAATTTCAATTGTGAGCTGAATTTAAATAAGGCTGAATTGTATTCACTTACACTTTTAAAATCTTGCAATCGCAAGTGGATCCAGTCATAACAAGCTTTTGGAAGGATCACAGTTTTCTGATGCTCATACCGTTTTTTCAGATTTTTCCACAGTGTAAGTGGATCCTTAACCGTGAGGTACTCTATTTTTAATTTCTCATGGAGGTGATGGCAAAGAAAGATCATGATTTTTGCGTGGTCCTGTAGGGACGCATTATTTTCTTCTTTACTTGTTTCACCGAGATTCATGGCATCCAAGTGAATCTCGACATCAAAGATCCATGACAAGTAGTTTTTGCCCAAGATATCAAGTGCCACAAATTCAAGCTTGGTAAGATTTGACATTATGAACTATAAATGATAAAATAACATAATTAGAATTATTTCACAAAAAGAATAATCAATTTGAGATTATAAAAATACTGCAGTCATTATAATGTGATTTGTCAGTAAATATATAATGTCAAAAGTTAATCATGTGCTTTCAGTAAATAAAACAATAACAAAAAAAAAAAAAAAACAAAATATGTTTACACTAAAAGGCAAATATAATTTTTATTTCTACGTTTTGCAAAACTTCAGGTTTGTAAGGGTACTCAGTTTAAATGACTTTAGGTCAAAGAATTTCAGATTCATGTGGACTTCAGGCCAACAAATTTTGCGAAACTTCGGGTTTGCAAAGAGTACCAAGTATTTGTGAAACTTCAGGCTCACAAAAAGTATATTAAGATATGCAAAACTTCGAGTTTATAAATTAAATAATTTAGTATTTGCGAGACTTCGGGCTCAGCAATTTACTTTTCAAGAATGGACAAAAATATTCTAATATAAATAAATAAATAAATAGTTGCGAGACTGCAGGCTCAACAATTTTAATTATATGTAAAATTTGAACAACAACAGTTTAATATAAATAATTATTTTTCTTACCCTTTGAAGTGAGAAAGAAAAATAGAATTTTCTTCTCAGTTGACAGAGCCTTATGCTGATAACGTAAAATGAATATGTATGTGTGTGTATATAGAGTAATATTGATGAGAGAAAGTTTAACACACACATAGAGATAGAGAGAGAGAACGAGAGAGAGCTGCCTTTTTTATTCCACACCATCAGTTCATACATATAATGCCTATTTATAGGCATCCAATTCGTGGCTTCCCATACAAGCCTTATTATGGCTTTCAATGTACACAAACAAGCCTCATACAAGCTTCTTCCATACGCCACAACATGAATGTCTTCATTGATGACATTGTCAAGTCGTGGACCTCACACATATATAACATAAATTAATTTGTCAATTTTTCTATATATACAAAAAAATAATAATAATAAAGTGTTTGCCTAGAGATATTGAAACTATTTCACCTCTAATCTGTGAATGTTTAATTTTAACTTGATAAAATAACAAAATTAATTTGTTGACCAATCAACCGAAAAATAATAAATAGGTCATCTAAAATTTTTTACACATCTAGTCATTACAACATTTTTAGAATTAAGTGGTCAAATAATATTTTATAATATATTATTCACTCACAGGACACCCTAGATTTAAAGTATGTTTTATAGACATAACCCAGGAGGACAAAACAAAACAATTTTGTCTTTCAATCTTATAACATTTTTTTACTAAACATATTTTCATCTTTTTCCCTAAATTTTACAACAAATTTTACATCAACAAACATGCTCTCAATTACTATTGAACACACTCCAGAATAAATGATAAATTTCTATTTCGAATGACAACGTAAACGAACGGAAGAAAATATGAAAGAAATCATAGAATAAATGACAAAGATGTGAGGAAATAGAGAAGACGTTCAAAAGAGCTTTGTTTTACCATTAAGAAGGAGGTGGAAGAGTCAACCATTTTGAAATTACTCTTAATTTTCGTTTCAATCAGATTTATTTTTATCCAATTTCACGCTCTGACCATATTTTCTTTGCGAATCTCATATTTTCTAGTAATCGAAATTTTGGTTATTTGTAGTTGATTTGTCCCCCAAATACTTCTAATTTCCAATACATTCTCAAATACCTTATCAGTAAATTAATGGGTGAAGTGCAAAAAACACCCTTGAAGTTTGAAAAGTGTGCAAATAATACCATTCGTGTTCAAATTCCACGCAAATAAGGCTTTTTTTCAGGTAAATAAATTTGGATAAGCAAAAATGCAAAAATACCCCTCGATTCTTTTATAATAAAAAAAAATTAGGTAAAAGGTAAAATTACTCAAAAGACCCTTCATTAAACTAAACCGTATTAGTAGGAAGCCACATGTGCAAAATCCCGATCCTCTCAGTCTCATAAACACAACACATAGCAAGTATGGAGTGATTTGTTCCTCAGCCACGATTTGTTCCCAGGGGCGGAGGGAGGGGTGGCCATGGCCCCCCAAATTTTTTTGTAACCTCTATTAGTGATGTATATTTATACTTACTAGCAAAAGTGCACGTGATAAAAACAATCCTTGGAAAAAAATTACATTTAAAATTTCTTAAAATTATAAAAAATAATAAGTTGAAGAATTTAAATGTAGAAATGAATTATGATATAATGTGCTATCATATAAACCACTTTATATATATTTGTAGAGACGTAGTAATATTGTAACACATCATAAACTGTTCTATTTTTTTTTTTCTTGTTTTTTAAATATTTCTTTTTTGAACTTGTACAAATAAATTCACATCTCAAAAACAAAACAACAATTATGAAAATATAAATTATTCTTGGCTTGCAATCATAAGTCTAAAATATAGTTGTCACAACTTGCATATTCTTCCCAAATTTTCTTCGGTAATTTATTCTTCACAAATTTTCTCATCAATTATCCTAGAAAAGCTCTAATACTTAATCATTTTAGTCCCCAAATTGTTGAAACCTAAAAATAAAAAATAAAATAATTAATCTAATACAAAAAACACCCCAAAAATGCCAAAACCTTGTGTATATTTTTTTTTTTTATTTCTTGAAAACGAAGGATGGAAAGTCCATTGCATTACAACATAATCCACTTAAGGGAAAACAAGAGTCTTGAGTTATTATATTCATATTCAATGTGAGAAGGATTATATTTCACCTTAAATGGAGCCTGACATCCCAAAGGCTTATGAGAAAATTGGAGAATTAATTTATTCAGTTCTAAAAAAATTTAATATGTAACATATAACTATCACAAATTCAATCATGAATTAAAAATGCAAACACCAATCACTTACATGCCAATATTTCTCAATAAATAATATTTCTTCTTTCTTGAAGAGTTTTAGTATTTAATATTTCTTCTTACTTTTTTTTTTTTTGACAATTAATTATAACTGACTAATTTACTCCATAAATCTTGGTAATTGAAAATAATTGCAAACAAGAAAGTAAGAACTGGCTTAAGGTTATCCAATATTGCTACTAAAGTTGGAGAATCAACTTACACAATATTATTGCTAGAGTACTTGACGCCTTTATATCCAAATATCTTCAAGAATTTTCTACAACAAATAAAATTTTATATTTTTCAATTTTTTATTTTAGGTAACAGAACTTCTATATATAATTAAATAGAGTAATTTTATCGATATGAACAAATTGGTTGGAGATACATATGAATATGTGTGCATTGGAAGTCATGGAGGAAGAATTTGCATTGGAGGGTCACTTGTTCCTGCTAAAAGAGAAAAAAGGAAAAAAATGAGATATTTTATTTTAGTACTAATATATGAGAATGGACAAATATTATTAAGTTAATGAAAAACGAATAACTTGGTAGATATATATATAAAGAAATTGTTGGAATTGAAATATGAAAAATGGAAGAAGAATGAGGATGCCAAATTCATTATAGTAAACATTGCTGCTTTGCTTGTCATTGTCATGCCCACCTCGTGCACTCTCTTACCACCATTGCTATAGAAAGCAGTAATACATTGTTTTAACAAGATTGTAATCTCATCTAAATAGATCTGTTTCATCACCTTGGTAACCGCGGAAATAACTATTTAGATTCAGGGTAACTTACAAGATATACCTTGTGATAATGAACCATCACATGATTTAAGAAATATCAGTTAAGAAACTTTATGAACAATGAACCGTCACATAATTTAAAAGTACTATTAGTAATATTTTTAAACAAAAATTGTACTTTAGTTTTTCTTTTACATTTTTTTTTTTATTTGTCTGGAATAATATGAATTAGGCTCTAGAATTTGTAGGGAGAAATTTTTTGGGAAGGAATAGTTTCATTTTTAAATAGTGGGAGTATTATAGATTTTTTTTTTTGTTTACGTTTTTTTCTTTTTCTTTTTTATTTTATGTGTGAGAGTTAATTTTTTTTTTTTTTTAAATGTATGTTTTTTTTTTCTTTTTCTTTTTGTTGCGTGTATTTATTTATTTTTGTTTTTAAACACATATGGTACTTTTTTTTTCTTTTACATTTTTTTTTTTGAATAATGTGAATTAGGCTTTAGAATTTTTCGAAAGTAACGTTGTTCCTTTTTAAATAGTGGGAATATTTTAGTTTTTTATCATTTTATATTTTTGTGAGAGTTAAATAAGGTGATTTAATGACACATCATTAGAATTTTTTATACAGAAAAATTGGTAATTATATGAATCATAAGGGTTGTAAATGAATTGAAAATAAATTGGAAGATAATTTTGGTACATTTGGAGAGACTCCAAATTAAATGTAATGGTAGAAAACTAAAGGGTTGTAACATTTGCATCGTAACATTTAAAAAGAAATAAATCATGACACTTAATAGCAAGAAATTAAAGGATTGTAATCTTTATAGAGACATTAGTCACATTATGAATCATTATGTATTAAATATATATGTTAATAATTTTTTAAATTTAAATTAAGCAAAAATGTTTGAAGTGGGGTGGGCATGCATTTTAAAAACAAAAATGTATGTTTTTTTTTTTTTTTTCCCTTTTACGTTTTTCTTTTTCTTTTTCTTTTTCTTTTGTTTTGTTTGGAATAGTGTGAATTAGGCTTTAGAGTTTTTTTTTTTAAATATATGTTTTTTTTTTTTTTCCTTTTTCTTTTTGTTGCGTGCATTTATTTATTTTTGTTTTTAAACAAATATGGTACTTTTTTTTTTTCCCTTTTACATTTTTTTTTTTTTTTAATAATGTGAATTAGGCTTTGAGAATTTTTGGAAAGGAACGGGTTGTTTTTTAAATAGTGGGAATATTAAAGTTTTTTTTTTTTTTCCTTTTATGTTTTTTTTTCTTCTTATTTTTAATTTGTGAGAGTTAAATAAGGTTATTTAATGACACATCATTAGAATTTTTATAAAGAAAAATTGAAAATTATATGAATCATAAGGATTGTAAATGAATTGAAAATAAATTGGAAGATAATTTTGGTGTATTTGGAGAGACTCCAAATCAAATGTAATGGCAGAAAACTAAAAGGTTGTAACATTTATATCATAACATTTAAAAAGAAATAAATCATTGCACTTAATAGCACGAAATTAAAGGGTTGTAAACTTTTATAAAGACATTATGAATCATTATGTAGTTAATATATATGTTAATAATTTTTTAAATTTAAATTAATCAAAAATGTTTGAAGTGGGGTGGGCATGCATTTTAAAAACAAAAATGTATGTGTTTTTTTTTTTTTTTTTTTTTTGTACCATTTTCTTTTTCTTTTTCATTTTGTTGCGTGAATATTTTTTTGTTTTTGTTTTTAAACAAATAGGGCACATTTTTTTTTCTTCTAAAATTTTTTGTTTTGTTTGGAATAGTGTGAATTAAGCTTTAGAATTTTGGGGAGGAAATTTTCAGAAAGGAACTGTTCATTTTTAAATAGTGGGAATATTATAGTTTTTTTTTTTTAATGTTTTTTTCTATTAAGGAGTATTATTTACTTGAAAGAGTTAAATAAGGTGAATTAATGATACGTAAAATTGAGGTTTTTAACAAATAGAATTTGGAAATTATGACTTAGAAGGGTTGTAAATAAATTGAAAATAAATAAAAAATAAATTGATAGATAATTTTGGTGCGTTTGTATAGACACCCAATCAAATGTAACAAAAGAAAATAAGGATTTTTCATTTGGAACCGTTATATCGTAAAATTTAAAGAAACATAATCATTACACGTAATGAGAAGAAACTAAAATGTTGTAACATTTATATAGACATCACGAATCATTATACAGTTAATATATATGTTAACAATTTTTCTAAATTTAAAATAAGCAAAAATGTTTAAAGTGGAGTGGATGTGTATTTTAGAAACAAAAAAGGTGTGTTTTATTTTCCTTTTACATTTTTATTTTTATTTTTTATTGTGAGAGTTAAATAAGGTGATTTAATGACACCTCATTGGAATTTTATAATGAAAAATTGAAAATTGTTTGAATCATAAAGTCATTTAATATTTAGTATTTAATGAAATAATTTTGTATTTTTTAAAAATCTATTTTTCTAAATTTAAAATAAGCAAAAATGTTTGAAGTGGAGTGGATGTGTATATATTTTAGAAACAAAAAAGGTGTTTTATTTTCCTTTTACATTTTGATTTAATGACACGACATTGGAATTTTTATAAAGAAGAATTGAAAATTGCTTGAATCAGCAGGTGATTTAATATTTAGTATTTAATGAAATAACTTTGTATTTTTTAAAAATCTAAAAATGTTAAAAAATTAGCTACACTTTTAGAATAGTTCCTTTTAAATTTTTCTTTTGTGTTTTTTTTTTTTTTTTTTAGTTGTGAGAGTTAAATAAGGTGATTTAATAACACGTTGGAATTTTTATAAAGAAAAATTGAAAATTGTTTGAATCATAAGGTCATTTAATGTTTCATATTTAATGAAATAATTTGGTATTTTTTAAAAATCTAAAAAATTTAAGAAATTAGCTACAGTTTTAGAATAGTATAGATATAGATATAGATTAATAAAATAATGAGTAAAGTACAGCCACACCCTCTTAAGTTTGATAAAAGGACACACAAATGAAAGTTATTCATTTTTTGGACAATGACACCCCTTCAAGTTTGAAAAATAGTCCCGTTGATACAAAATTGATATTTTAATTTACTTAATTACCCTTGGATCAAACCTAAACCTAAACGCAAACCCAAAATTAAACGTGTATAGATATACACACACATACAAAACAGGGGAGCCAAACAAAGTCTTCTTCGCAACCGAGCTTCTTGTTTCCCACCGGAGCCGCTCCTGGATGTAGAAGATATCTAAAGAGCTTATGGAGCAAGTGAAAAATCTACTGGAGTGCCTTCGATTGGTGGATATAGAGGATAAAGTTGTTAATGGAAAAAATTGAAAAAGGAATGCATATTATAAATAAATTGCTTTTCTGATCCTTAATTCTTTTTTATTAATCATAAATATTTCTACAAGAACTACCTACCGGGTAAAAAAAATAAATAAATAAATAAATCATAAAGAATGGTTACAGCACACCTGTGTTAGCTGAGAATATGCACAACATTAGGCTCAATTCCCGACAGTAGTGGACACTGGGGAAGCCAGTCATCCATCCAAAAGGAGGAGAAGTTGGACCCATTCCCTACCCCGGTTTTGATGAATGGCCTAGCAGCTCCTCTTAACCAAACAAGCAAGACCAGTAGGTTTAAGTGACTGACTAAGATTTTACCAACTGAAGTCTAACAGCATATGAGAGAAATTTTCTCTGTTCGTGATCTTCTCAACAAGCTGCTTTCAGGCACTTGTTAATGCTTAGTCCAGAAAGCTTGGTGAATTGGTCTAATGCTAATTTTAGGGTTTTGACCTAGTCGAAATCCCCATTGGCAAGGAGCATTAGGTCAACAAAGATCTTGCAGATTTCTTACGTACTTTCTAGAGAGGAAGATCTCTAGCTATCAGACTCATAAAAGTAAAAAATAAAAATAAAAGATCTCCAGCTATCACAGTTTATGGACCAATTGCATCTAGCTGTGCCCCAATCACAGATAGAAAAAATTTATCACAGTTTTCTTTTATATCTAAACCAATCAATATTTGTATATATGGAAAATTCACATATACACATGAACTCAAACAGTAGACTCACAACATACACATGACATAAGCCTGGTAAACGTTCCAAGAACAACAACCCACCTCCAAGAAACTCAACCTCCAACCACCCTCCTCCACCGCAGCCGCCACTAACAATGGCAGCAGCAACCAATTTCACGGCATTACCAGGCTTCCCCTTCGTCTGGTTCTTGGAACGTTTCGTTGCCATACGTTTCGATGCCGATTCTTCGTCACTATCAGGTTATGGGTACACCGCCACCGCTACCGCCACCGCCCTCGTCAGTGGTGAGAATGTTTTCAGAGTCCATTTTCTCCCTCTCTGTGGATGTATGTATATATGAGGGGTTATAACATCATTTTGCAAGGTTTGATATTTTGTAATATATTTGAATTTAATATGGAGGGGTAATTTTGCCTTTTCATTTGACTTAAGGCCTTGTTTGGATGGAGGTGTCATTGTCCAAAAAGTGAGTAACTTTCATCTGTCTGTCCTTTTACCAAGCCTCAAGGGGTGTGGCTGTACTTTACCCTAAAATAATTTTGTATTTTTTAAAAATCTAAAAATGTTAAGAAATTAGTTACACTTTTAGAATAGTTCCTTTTACATTTTCTTTTTTCTTTTTTCTTTTTTCTTTTTCTTTTTTTAATTGTGAGAGTTAAATAAGGTGATTTAATGACACGTCATTGGAATTTTTATGAAGAAAAATTGATAATTGTTTGAATCATAAGGTGATTTAATGTTTAGTATTTAATGAAATAATTTTGTATTTTTTAAAAATCTAAAATAAAAATCTAAAAATGTTAAGAAATTAGCTACACTTTTAGAATAGTTCCTTTTACATTTTTTTTTTTCCTTTTTTTTTTTAGTTGTGAGAGTTAAATAAGGTGATTTAATGACACGTCATTGGAATTTTTATAAAGAAAAATTGAAAATTGTTTGAATCATAAGGTGATTTAATATTTAGCATTTAATGAAATAATTTTGTATTTTTTAAAAATCTAAAAATGTTAAGAAATTAGCTACACTTTTAGAACAGTATAGATATAGATTAAATGTAATTTAGTATAGAAAATTTTAAATTGGCCCCCTCAAAATTTTTCGTAACATTTATTAATAGTGTGTATTTATAATTATTAATGGTAATTTATTATAAAAAAATTAAAATTGGCCCCCAAATTTTCAAAAAAATACTTATTTTTGTTACTTATTTATAGTTATTAAAAATGATTTGCAAAAGAAATTGCTTGTGTTCCTCAAAGTCTAACGAATCCTCTCTTTTTTTTTAGAAGGTTATTATTGCAATCTTGATATATATGAGTACTCTATTCATATCCTTCATACAATATTCAGTTTTATTATTATAAACTCCATCCGTCAAATTAAGTATCGTCATTGGTAATTGTGACTCACATCTATGCATATACACACGCGCACACTGCATACACACACACATATATATTGTTTGTTATGAATTAAAAATAGAAAAAATATTTTAATTTGACAACCTCATTTATGGATTCTCATGTGTTCTTCTCTCTATTTTTTCTTTACATATCATCTATAGACATGTTAACGAAAACGAACAAAAAAAAAAAAAGAAGTTTAAAATGCACTAAAAAATTCAATTATATACTAGTAATTTGTCTCCCCTAACTTTATATTTCTGGCTCCGCCCCTGTTTGTTTCCTAGCCATGACTCGTTTTGATTCAAAACCGACAGAATTTGACTAAAACTCTCGGCGAAAGTGCCCCAAACCTTGGCGTCCCCTTCATCGCAGTTTTCTGCTTCTTCTTCACTGACACCTTTCGTACAAAAGGTGCGGGGAAGTGGCCATCTTTTAGTGGTGGTAGTTGTGACGGTGGTGTTAAATGATTTGGTTTTGCTTAGGGTTGGGAGGTGGTGGTTACGGCGGTGGCCAGTAGAGCCGTCATCGTCCATACTCCGTCTCTGTTTATGTTAGCGTGGACAGGAAAATTTCATAAACTTATGTTTTGACAAATTGACCCATCAAATATGGATCTAATGTTTAATTAAGTTATTTAATTGGCCCAAGTTTGGTTCACTTAAATTATTTAATTAGCCCAGCCCAGATGATTAAATGAAAAGATAATTATTCCTAATAAAATATATTTGGAATAATTATTTTCAAAGATAATTATCATAATACAACCGATCCGACCCAGTTATGATTATGTCTTTATCAGAAGTGGATACGTGTCAGCATCCTATTAATTCAGAAAGCCTATAAATAGAGGCCTGGAGGAAGGAGGAAGGGATCCAGAAATTGAGAGAATCAGAAATTGAGAGAATCAGAAATCCAGAGAGATCCAAAAATCCAAACACATCAAATCATGATCAACAATAAGCACATCCAAAGTCGTACAATTCTTCACCAAATTCTCTCTGATCAGAAATCATCGATCTTCTTCAACTACAAATACTTGAAGAAGATTGTCAACAACCCGATTCAAGATCAAGCTCCAACAGCCCTTGAATCCAACCAGCAAAGCAGATCGAATCAAAGGATATTTTCTTTCTTTTGTAAATAATATCTCAGAGAATTGTACTCTAATTTCATAAATCAATAAATTAGTATTTGGTCTCTATTTTGTTATTTTATTTGCAGACTACGAAATTGGTGTGTACAGTTAGAGAGAAGGAGGGAGGTTTGGTGATTCGCCAAGGCGAATCTGGTCAGCGTTACACGATTTGCACCAATCCTTCAATCGATTGCTCATAAGGCAATCATGAAGTGAGAACGAGAGTTTGAGGAAGAGATAAGAAGCATTGAGCGAAATGGTGAAGGTTGAATGAGAAGTATCAATGGAACTCGAGGTAAAGGAGATCAGAGACTTGAAACTGCTGCTCATATGTTAATGATGGAAATCGAAAAAATATCCAGATTTTTCTAGAGAAATTTTGATATAGTCATTGACTTTCTCGGAAAAAATTGAGATAATCATTGTTTATGCATTCAAATTTTAATTTCAATGTGAAGAATTAATTGCGGTGATAATAAAGTAGTTGAGATTTGCAAGTTGATTTTAATTGAGCTCAAGTTTTTTTTATTTGGAGTCCATATATTGGTCTATAGACGATGTTTTCTAATGGCGAAAGAAAAAAAAAAATTCCATTAGAGAAAATTAAAAGATGGAGAGAGACTCAATGTAAGGTAGTACTTCTAAGCCGATCATATTAGGCCTGGAACCCAACCTGTAAGGCAGTACTTCTAAGCTGATCATATTGCGTCTATTATGATTTTTTTTGCTTCCCTTTGTTGATTGCTGGTCATATTTTACACACATTATACTCTTACAATGCTTATGGAGTATTAACATCGCATCTAGTTGCGTTGATTGAATTCTTCCAATGACGTGGAATGATTTTGCTACTAATAGAAGGCCATATTCAATTTTTCATTTCTTTTTTTTCCAAAAGATATTCGAAATCAGTTTGTTTGAAACCTTGAAGCATGACCATTACTTGTTGGACCTGGTTGTGAAGCCTATCATACTGAGATTTATATATTTGGTAAATTGCCAAAAATTACTGTTCATAACTCTTATATTAACTTTCTTACTTCAACTATCCAACATATAATACCAAATAAACTTACAAGGGAAGGATGTACAAGCCATAGCTTATACACGCAGGATGTAGGAGAAATAGCTTATACAAACATATAATTAATGAATTACCAAAGCTGCTCCAGCTTATACAAACATATAATTAAATAATTACCAAAGTTGCTCCAGGGGGAAGTTTGGTGCCAAGCTTCTTGGCGCGTTTTCTTGCAACCCTTTTCTCTTTGGTCTCCATGAACTCCCATGGAGTTCCTATTAGAATTGGTTTGCGAGTATCAAAAGTAATCTTCTCAAGATTGATAGCACTCTTAATTAAATACATTGCAAGTTCAACATCACTTGTAAGCCCAACAAAACCAATTATTTCTACCACCTTAAGGTACTGATGGGGCCGAGATGTAAACATGCTATGTTTTAATTTCCGACTGCTCCCACACCATTCCAGCTGTAACAAGGAGGAATGAAGTCACATGGTGGGCAGATGATTATTAGCATACAAAACCAAATTACCAAGTATCAAATCATAATTGTTAAAAGTTAAAAACATGACATTGCTAGAATCAATGGAATAGCCACCACAAGCTCCAACAAGGCTGTTATACATAAGACTAAAGACCATTAGCATAAAAAAACCAAATTACTAAGTATCAAATCTTAACTGTAAGTTAGAATCACAACATTCCCAGACTTTAATGGAATAACCACCACTGGCGAAATCAATCGCGTTAGACATAAGAAAACACTGTGTTAGAAAGGAATTCACACAATTCTTGAGAACAATAAGACTGAATCTAACCGAATAAGGTTATAGAACTCCAGAGGTCCTACTCCCGGAGGAGTTCTAGAACCATCATTAAAATAAAGCAATCTAAGAACATGCAACATATTAAAAGCCCAGGTATAACTCCAAGGTAGTAAAAATTAAACCAACACGGGAACAACAGAATGATAAACATTCAGTTATAAAATACTTAAACAAGAGAATAGAGCATGCTAAGCTAAACACTTGTAAGAGCATTTTTCCTATTACTGGTCATAATTTTGTAATAGCTATAAAAAAGCAATTAATTGGAAAATTGAAAGCTTTTAAGTTGAAGTCCAAATGAATCAAAATTTCCATTTGAAAATTCGATCACGAAAGCAATAAACCTCACAGATTAGAAATGCAAGTTGTGAAGTAAAAGTTATTACCTGGAACACAAATTTAGACAAGAAAGGGCATGCCACTATCAGGGGAGCAAAAGCAAGAAAGTCTACACCATCAATTGTGCCAATTTGCAACTCTAGTCACTTGAGTTTATTTAATACAGGAAATTAAGCATCCTCAAAACCAAGCTACATAAACCAAAGAAAAAGTAAATCAGCACAGCTAAGCAAAAAGTAAAAAGAATAAAATAAAAACGAAGGGGAAGAGTTCAAATGAATCAGTTAAACTTCCTAACCTCCATAAAGCTTGGCATCTGCAACGCAAGGCTTTCTAGCTGAGAAAGATAGCTTGAAATCTCCAAAAACTTATATATTAGAAAATCACAATAGTCACCCCCAATAAACAAATCAATAGGTGGTTGGACATTCTTCAATGACAGGCTTATTTTTGGCCCGTAGTACCTAAATGACTGAGATTCATAGCAAAAATCTCAATACTTTTCACATTGAAGCATTTAATTATCTCCAAATGCTTCAATTTGAGTGATAGATCAGGAACTTTCATATTTACAAGACTATAGGATTTTTTCACAAACAATTGTTCCAATAATGGACAGTTAGTTAAAAAGTACTCGAGAACTTGTCCATTTACATTGACGCCTGTCAGCAGGAGATTGGTCAAGAAGTTGCAGGTAGTAAACCCAATAGACAATGAATGTAGGTGATTTGTAATACCGTATGGGTCAGGAAAATTGTATTTCTTCTCTTCATCACTACTACGTGCGACACATTCGGACAAGTCTAACTCAAGCCTTCTAACTCTCGTTGCCATTGCAAAATTAACCCAATTGTCAATATCAAGTCTAAAAGTTTCATCAAGATCAAATTGAACTCTGAATTCATCTATAGTTGGCGCGTTGTGCTATTTCAAGACTTGATTAACCCAACTCAAATACAATGGCCTTTTTACTTCAACTTTCTTTTCTCTGAGTTTAATTCCCAAAGTTCAAACCAGTAATGAAAGTCCACGTGTATCTCCATTTCTTTGATAGCAGACTTGTTCTTCCAGCTTCTTTCATTGTCAATAGTGACAAGATTGAAACGAGTATAACATCATGAAGTCTACTAATGCGATCATCCAAACACAACCCTCCTTTATCATCCTTCTCACTATTCCAATTAAAGATTAAAAATTAATATTAATAATAATAATATTTGATAAGGATAAAAATAATAGGCAACTCAAAGTCAAAAGAGAAATAAGATAAGGGTAAGGGATTTATCTTACCCAAAATATCTATGGAATCATAAAAAATATCTGGTTATCATATGTAACCAGAGTTATCATTCATGTAAGAAGGAAACGATATCATCTTGGATCAGGGAATCTCGTTTCAACAACTATTACCATTAATGCTTTTATAAAAGAGTTGATGGGTCAACCTAAAGAGGTACGCCATAAATTTTATATGTAATCCTTATCGGATATTAGATCGTTAAGTACTAACTTGACCGTCGGAGTGCACCCGGCCGGCACCATGCTGGTCATCACTTCTCTTGTTTTGCCGGAATCGCCACCGAAGCCGGAGTGTGTAGATTTTTGGCATCAACAGTTGGCGCCGTCTGTGGGAACGTATATTAGTCCCAACAAATCATGGTTCGTACAAGGGAAATCTACAACAAAACTTAAAAGTAATTCAGTCCCTTTACAATCTGGCATTCTCTAAAAGAAAGAGAACAGTTCATGGATTGCGTAGCCAAAAGCAAGGGTACAGTTGCTCAATCCGGTAAAATTGCTAGAAAGCCCTACCCGACCGCTATATCATCGTTGTTAACCGGGTAAGTTTCACCTACATAATGATGTAGTTCACCCGGGGACTCTTCAATAGAATACTACGCTTTGCGGGTACTGTTCCCAAGGAAAAAAAAATAAAATAAAATAAAATTGTGAGTACTGTTCACATGAATAGTACCCGCGGGTACTGTTCACAGGGTTTTAAAAAAAATTATTTTGTGAGTACTATTCACATGAATAGTACCCGCGGGTACTGTTCACAGGGTTTAAAAAAAAAAAAAATTCTTATTCTAGAGAATAATCGCTAGCTCCATGGATGATTTTGGTCCTATGATGCTCAATGATAAGTTTTTGCCTTAATTGTACTAATTCTGATATATATATATATTATCCGTTCAAACTATACACATTAGTGCTCCTTGCACATGAGAGGCAAGCTTGGGAATGGGGGCAAAAAATTAACCTCTCTTATTAAAGATACGAGCTCACGAAACTCTGGAAAATCAGTCTTCTTTATCAAATAGATGAGCTCACGCAACTATCGAAAATTAGTCTTTCTTATTAAAAAGATGAGATGACGAAACTCACGAGGATGAACCTCCCATATTAAAAGGATAGGTTCATGAAGCTTGGAGAACTTACTCCCTTTTTAAAGGGCGAGTTGAATGAAGCTCATAATTGCCATCCCCGTATTATAAGGGATTGATATAAAAGTGCCCCATACTATGAGGGCCCAAGCTGGATGAAGCTCGTAATTGTTGTCCTCCGTATTAAAAGGAGTCGAAATCAACTTGTAAAATATACCTCCCTTTTTAAAGGGCGAGCTGAGTGAAGCTTGTAAAATATATTTTCCTTTTTAAAGAGCGAGTTAAGTGAAGCTCGTAATTGCCATCCTATTAATATAAAAGTGTCCCGTACTATAAGGACCCAAGCTGAATGAAGCTCGTAATTGTTGTCCTCCATATTAAAAGGGGTCGAAATCAACTTGTAAAATATACCTCCCTTTTTAAAGGGCGAGCTAAGTGAAACTCGTAAAATATATTTTCCTTTTTAAAGGGCAAGTTGAATGAAGCTCGTAATTGTTATTCCCCATATTATAAGAGATTGATATAAAAGTGCCCCGTACTATAAGGGCCCGAGCTGAAAGAAGCTCATGATTGTTGTCCTCCATATTAAAAGGGGTCGAAATCAAAATCAACTTGTAAAATATACTTCCCTTTTTAAAGGGCGAGCTGAGTGAAGCTCGTAAAATATATTTTCCTTTTTAAGGGGTAAGTTGAGTAAAGCTCATAAATATACTTCCCTTTTTTAAAAGGTAAGCTCATTCAGCTTGAGAAAGCCTACTCCCTCAGCTCATGAAGTTCGGGCAAATCTTAAGAGATCAACCAAAGAAAAAAAAAAAGGTCGCCCAACAAGGGTTAACTTAAAAAAGATTGATTTCTGCTAAAGAGACGTCACTCAAAATAACACTTTGACATTCTCGATGCTTGACAAGCAAGCACGAGAATGGGGGGCAACTGATAAAGATAAAAATAATTGGCAACTCAAAGTCAAAAGTGAAATAAGATAAGGGTTAGGGATTTATCTTACCCAAAATCTCTATGGAATCATAAAAAATATCTGGTTACCATATGTAACTAGAGTTACCATTCCTGTAAGAAGGAAACGATATCATCTTGGATCAGGGAATCTCGTTTCAACAACTACTACCATTAAGGCTTTTATAAAAGAGATGATGGGTTAGAGCAAGGAATGATCATTCCTCTTGTATCACTTTGTAAACAACCAACAAGCTTATAATATAGAGTTATGAAACATATAGAAACTGTTGGGATTTATATGCCCTGGCATAGCAAATTCCTATCTAGATTATAGTGACATATGTTCCTAACATATCTGAAATATTTATGATTTATATAATTGGTGAATTCAATGTATTATGTTTCGATTCATTATGAAATTGATAGTGTCCCTGTGATTACGAGAAATATTTATATATATGTATGTGATGGCAATCAATGCATGATATATAAATAGTAATTATAAATTGTTCATAGTCAGTAATTATGGATGGACTCATAAGTAATTAAGACTTGAACTGGATCCGCGTTAGGTTGAGATATATTGCGAGAGCCGTCGTATGCAATTGCTCCCTATCACCGTCGTAGCATTTGACTCTTAAGCATGAGAAAATTATAGACTCTTTTATTAATTAATAATTACTTTGATTTGTTTGGCGGATTCTTCGGGATCCTTAGACCGACACTTTGGGTAGTTATGTAATTAATAGTTAGAGAGTTATATTTTCAATATTTGCATCATTGCTACTTGTATTTATTTTGTATTGATTATGGTTGATCACAAAGTAAATTCGAAGGCCTTCGTATGTTTTTAGACAAAATGATTTATCATATATTTATTTATTTAAATTATTATTTTTTGTCAAACAAATGTTTTATTGTGATCAAGCCAGAAATAATCAAAGGTACCAAAATAAATATATTAATTAAGTAGTCGGATTGATGGTATTATTTATCCGATAACTAATTATGCATAGAGGGGTTAAAGTGCAACATTGACTTAGAGGTTATTTATTATTTAATTGGAGTTCAATTAATTTCTTTTAGTGGAGTAGAAATTAATTTATGAATTAATTTAATTGGGTCCATGGACCGGGCCAATTATTAATTCATTGTAACCAATAAAAATAATAAGCCCAAAGGATTCTCACTCATAGCCCAACTTGATATTGGAATCATATTAGATTTGAGATATGTGAATTAGAGATTGAGAAGGATTTATAGTTTCCTTTTCCTTATCTTTATGTTGCCTATATATATACATGATCTATGTATATTTTGGGGTGTGATTTTTATGAGAAGGAAAAAGGAATAAATTTTCTCTCTCTAGAAAATTAGGGTTAGTGTTCTTATCTAATGGAGGCTCCCACAAGCCTAGTTTTCCAAGGTCATTCATGAAGGCATATGAGTGATTCCTAAAGGCAAAACAATTACCAAGAAGATGGAGATCCAAGGAGAATGCATCTTGCTAAGGGATCTACAATAAGTGAGAACATTCACTTTAGAGGAGAGATCTAAGGTTTACTCAAACCTTGATGTAAGTATTCAATCTTTTAATTGAATGATACATCATGTTTTATTTTTGCATAAAACTTGTCTCTATGTAATGAATCAAGATCTATTAATTTAAATCCCTCGAAAAGTTTTTAAAACTAGCACGTTGCCTAACAGTGGTATCAGAGCATGATTTGATTCATTACTAGAGATCATGTTTTTATCAAAATTCATCATCATGGATCCAAATTATATATATATATTGATGTATGATTTAATATATTGATACATGATGATGTATGTATAATTGTGAATGGATGATGATGTGTGTTTGGGCCATGGATGAAGCTTATAGGTTTGTTGAATGTAATTTTATTTTTGGAAGAATGTAATTAAGGCTTTGATTTAGCCGTTTGAAAGTTCAATGATGTAATTTAATTTTTTCCATTGTATTTCAAATTGTAAATATTTTTAAAGCCATGTAATTTTCATCAAAGGATGCTATGAAGGTTCAAGAAGGTCCGAAAGGGTTAAATTATGCTTCAGTAATTTTCTGGAATTTTTTTGAATTTTTTTGGAATTTTTTGAGGCTTAATTTAATTTTCTGGGAATTTTTCTGATTTTTCTGAAATTTTTCGGCGTTTTTCCGGTGGCCGGAGCTTCGCCGGCGGCGAGAAGAGGCACCGAAGGAGGCTGGAATCACATGCTTCGCACCAAAGGATGAGCTTGGTGCGTGAGGAACACGCGCCAGGAGGTAGCAGGCGCATGACAAGCTGAATTTACTTCCACGCGCGTGAAGGCGCGTGGAAGGGCGTCCCACGCGCCCCAGGCGTGTGCCAGCGCGTGGGGGAGCGTGCATTCACCTGCTGCATGCCGCGGCGCGTTCCGAACGATGTTTTGCTTCTCTAGGCTCGTACCAGCTCTTTGCAGGTGTTTACAAGTCGGTAGTGGGCCCTCGCGCAATACTTAGAGCAATTAAATGTTAAAAGCTGAATCCATTAGCCATTTAATTTGCTTTATCTGTCATTTATTGTTGTATGTGATTCATGAAATAATTAATTGCTAATTATTATTGTTTATGCATTGGATCCATGATATTTATTTAAATAGCTTAATTTATATTAGTTAAATTATGAAAATTAATTGGATTTGATTACTAATTAATTAGAGGGCACTCATTGGGAAACGAAAAATTATTTTTGTAAATTATTTTTGAAGTGTGCCTCAAATTAAATATTAGTGAATTATTTAAGTCCAAATGTTTTCTAAATTTAATTGGATTAAAATCAAGACGTTTTGCATGCATCATATCATGTATTTGAATAAAATGAAAACCCTAATTATGAATGATTAAAAATGAGTGGGAGCGGGGATTTTTATACATTACCCCATGGCCTTCGTTATTAATACCATTGTAATTAGATCTTCAAAAATAAGGCCCCACGCATGATTTGAAGAGTCTTAATATTACAGGAATGGTTGTCTCATGAAAACAATAATATTAAATGTTCATTGTAATTAGATCTTTAAAAATAAGGCCCTACGCATGATTTAAAGAGTCTAGATTATAATGACAAGATATTTAATATTTTTATTTTTCATTAGAATTTTAATAACGTTATACACTCAATCTAAAATCAATAGTGTTAGCTCCCCAACGGAGTGGTCTACACTAGGTGATTTTAGAAAGGCTAAATAAAATCGGGAATCATTTCATATGATAGACAAGGCATTGTCTTAAGAGATATGGAAATGATGGGATTTGCCCGCCAATAGCAATAATGAACTTCGCCAACCGAATAAGTTATTGGCGTATTGGTTATCCGATTTTTCATGCAGTGGTTAAGGAACCCACATATTATTATTTTAATGGAAGTGCTCACCTAATAGCAAATGAATCTCTACAATAGTAATAATGAACTCCTCCATCAGGATAAGTTATTGACATATTGATTGGTTGATTTATTATGTTACAGAGTTGAGGGACCCGCATTAATTAAAAGGGATTGTTCACCAATAATGATAATGATCTCTTGTTCGATTGAGATTTATTATATTATGTAGTAAACAAACTCATTTTAATTTTAAATATGCATGACAGTATTAATAATTCACCTTGCATATTGTATGAATGCATTTATATTCAGACTAATTATGTCTAATCCATTTTATCTGCTTGCTAATTTCAATGTATGTGGACTTCATTTATAATGACTAGAAAAGGAATTTAGATATTTTATTCACAACGTGGTGGTACAAATGTATTTACTACTCCTAAAACCTAATCCATTTACTTTAAGATACCCAAGAGAACATTAATGCTTTGAATAAGTGAAATAAGGCAAATGAGATAAATTGGTGCAATATTCTAGAGTTTACCTCGAATACGCTCCAAAGCTAACATTTACATTATTTTATTTTCTTCAAGCATCATGTTAGATGTCAATAAGATGTTTTGGTGAGATTAGATAGAGAGTATGCCAAAGTACTATATCAGACTTGAATAGCATCAAGATAGCCTAAGGAACTCCAATATGAAATCGAATTTTGGAAAATGATTGTTTATTATTTAAAAATTAGCTAGAGATCAAAAGGGCTGACTTGAGTGGTAAGTTTCAAGTTGACATGATTATTGCCTTGTTACCAAACTCATTCGATTCTGTTAGAGTGAACTAAATAAGGAATCAGTTTGAGTTCACACTCGCTGATATTCTTATAGAATTGGTAACAGATGAAGGGATAATCAAGAGTATGGGCGTTCCTATCAATCTAACCTAGTCTATACCATCTTCTTCTAGGCCCAAGTGGATGGGCAAAGCAAAGAAGAAGGATGATAATAGGACTAGGCTAGCACAAAACATAGGTATCTAAAAGGTTAAAGGGAATAAGGCAGTGTATGTTGAGGGCGAATGAAACTGTTTCTTTTGCCACTAACTAAAATACTATAGGACGAACTGTCTAAGCAATGACGTGGCATAGGAAAATATATATTTAATCATTGAGTCATGTTATGTGGTTGCATCTATTAATTCCTGATAGATAGATTCTGGAGCCACTAAACATGTTTGCAATTCATCGTAAGGATTTCAGGAATCCAGAAGCCTTGATGATATGGATATATATTTATCTTTTGACCTGATGCCAAGGTTGTAGTTAGGTCAGTGGGAGTATTACATCTGAAATTAGAGAGTATGAGGATATTAGTATTAGAGAACTATCTTTATGCACAGAAGTTAGACGCAATCTAATTTTTGTTTCACTTGTGGTTTATAAAAACTGTGTTGTTATTTTGTAAAACTGGTTTTATAAAATTGAATAGATATGCGATTGCTTCTGGTGCATTGAAAGATGGTTAATATACTATAATCACAAACTCTTAAGATTTGCAGGATGTAGAAACTAATGTTGCATCTTCTGGATTGAATGTTAAGAGAAAAATTGTTATTCCTGACTCATTGTATTTTTAATGTCTATTTTTGGGTTGTTATCAATCAAAATGAGATTCAAAGATTGGTCAAAGAAGGTTAATTACCTAGTGAGGCAGGGGAGCCTAAACCAAACTTGTGAACCCTGTTTTGAAGGATAGATAACTCTTAGGGCTTAATCAGCCAGATAAAATAGACATAAAGGACAATTGGAGTCGGTACACACTGACACGTGTGGTCTTATGAACATCCAAGCAAGATTACTTACGTTTTGGATAAGTTTATCTGATGCAACACAAATTTTAAACTCTTGGTATATTCTGAGAAGGTTAAAACTGATGTGGAGCACATATTAGGTAAACTTATCAAGACACTTCGATCTGATCGAGGATATGAGTATTTATTGGGATAGTGCAAAGACTATATGGTCAATGAGGGTATTATGTACCAGTTTTCCGCAATTGACGCTAAATGCATTTAGGTGTCAAATAGAAATAACAGAATTCCACTTAACATGGTTAGATCTATGATCAGTTATGCCACATTATCTCTTTCATTTAAGAGTTTAGTGTTAATGACATCGATGCGCATTATGAACTGCATTCCATCTTAGTCTGTCTCAAGGATACCGTTGAGCTGTGTTTTTGACTAAATCTTAGTTTGAATCACATGTACGTATGGGGTAGTCTTGCACATGTGCGTTTGATATGGACAAGTAAGTTGGAAGCAGATCATAGGCATGCTAGATTTGATAGCTACTCTTAAGTCACTAGGATAGATTATTTTATGATCTCAAAGATAAAAGTTGATTGTTTACACTCACTGTTTATCTATAGGAGAATCATATTATGAATCACACACCTAGTAGCATAATGTTAGAGAATATGGTATGAGTACCAGATGTACCACATGTGAACACACTTATTATAGAGATTAAGAATAATATATGAATTCCCTATTGATGCTTCAACATCATCTAGTACACAGATTCCTGCATCGGTACATTAATGTAGTGGGAGGATTATCATCCAACCGATAGAATCACGTTTTTAGGTGGACCATTATGGACATCCCTGTTAAACATGAGTTGGACCCAATAAGCTACACGGAAGCGTGAACCGATATGGATACAGATCGTTTTGGCGAGTTACTATGAAATCAGTGTTGGAATCTATGTATTCTAATAAATTCTGGGATCTTATAGAACTTTCTAGTAAGGGGATACCTATGGAAGGCAAGTTAATCTACAAAAAGATACTAGAAGATTTCTTAGTGAATAAATCATGAGTGTACAAGGGAATGCCATTATTTTTCTTAATTCTATATATTGATGACATCCTACTCATTTATAATGACGTGGAAGTTTTGTCATCAATAAAAAGGTAGTTGTTCAATTACTTTTAAATAAAGGATTTTCAAGATGTAAGCTATATTCCTAGGATTAAGCTTTTGCAAGATCAGGTTAAAAGGAAAATAGGTTTATCTTAATAATCCTATATTGATAAAGTTTTAACCAGGTTTGGTATGCATAACTCAAAGAATGAGTTCTTGCTTTATTGATATGGATTGCTCTATCTAGTAAGTAGTTTTTCAAGACTATCAAAGGAGATTGAGCAAATGAGACTGGAACAATATGCTTCGGCATATGAGAGTCTCATATATGCTATAGTCTATACTAAACAGGACATCCGCTACATAGTAGGGATAGTCAGTAAAGATCAGTCCAATACTGGATTTGACAACTGATCTGTTGTGAAAAATATCATTAAGTACCTAAGGAGAATCAATGATATCATACTCATTTATGGATGTGATGATATGGTCCTAGTTAGGTATGCTAGTTCTGATTTTCAATCAGAAGTAGATACTATGAGGTTCATGACTTAGTGTATGTTCACTTAATGGAAGGGAAATCAGTTGGTAGATTGTTAAGCAGATTTCAACTGTTGACTCAAACCTGCAGGTGGAATATATTGCAGCCTTAAAGGCGGCAAAATAAGCCTATTGGTTTGATCTCACTGATTTAGACGTTATGGAGCATACTAGCCTGCCTATCGAGCTATATTGCGACAATAGTGCAGAAGTAGTCCAAACCAATGACTCAAGGTTCCATAGATGAACAAAATACACTGATAGGAAGTATCATGTTCTACATGATATTGTCCGGCAGGAAAATGTACTTGTGGCAAGAACATTGCATTGGAACACAACTTTGTTGATCCATTAACAAATGTGTCGTCGATCAATAGTTTTGATCAACACCTGGATAACATTGGAGTTAGATGCAATTTGAATTGGCTATGAGGAAAATGTACTTGTGGCTAGAACATTGCATTAGAACACAACTTTGTTGATCCATTATCAAAGGTGTTATTGATCAATAATTTTGATCATCATCTGGATAACATTGGAGTTAGGTGCAATTTGAATTGGCTATGAGGGCAAGTGGGAGCTGTTGGGATTTATATGCCCTGGCATAGCAAATTCCTATCTAGATTATAGTGACATATGTTCCTGACATATCTGAAATATTTATGATTTATATAATTGGTGAATTCAATGTATTATGTTTCGATTCACTATGAAATTGATAGTGTCCCTGTGATTACGAGAAATATTTATATATATGTATGTGATGGCAATCAATGTATGATATATAAATAGTAATTATAAATTATTCATAGTCGGTAATTATGGATGGACTCATAAGTAATTAAGACTTGAACTGGATCCGCGTTAGGTTGAGATATATTGCGAGAGCCATCGTATGCAATTGCTCCCTATCACCGTCATAGCATTTGACTCTTAAGCATGAGAAAATTATAGACTCTTTTATTTAATAATTACTTTGATTTGTTCGGCGGATTCTTCGGGATCCTTAGACCGACACTTTGGGTAGTTATGTAATTAATAGTTAGAGGGTTATATTTTCAATATTTGCATTATTGCTACTTGTATTTATTTTGTATTGATTATGGTTGATCACAAAGTAAATTCGAAGGCCTTTGTATATTTTTAGACAAAATGATTTATCATATATTTATTTATTTAAATTATTATTTTTTGTCAAACAAATGTTTTATTGTGATCAAGCTAGAAATAATCAAAGGTACCAAAATAAATATATTAATTAAGTAGTCGGATTGATGGCATTATTTATCCGATAACTAATTATGCATAGAGGGGTCAAAGTGCAACATTGACTTAGAGGTTATTTATTATTTAATTGGAGTTCAATTAATTTCTTTTAGTGGAGTAGAAATTAATTTATGAATTAATTTAATAGGGTCCATGGACCGGGCCAATTATTAATTCATTGTAGCTAATAAAAATAATAAGCCCAAAGGATTCTCACTCATAGCCCAACTTGATATTGGAATCATATTAGATTTGAGATATGTAAATTAGAGATTGAGAATGATTTATAGTTTCATTTTCCTTATCTTTATGTTGCCTATATATATACATGGTCTATGTATATTTTGGGGTGTGATTTTTATGAGAAGGAAAAAGGAATAAATTTTCTCTCTCTAGAAAATTAGGGTTAGTGTTCTCATCTAATGAAGGCTCCCACAAGCCTAGTTTCCCAAGGTCATTCATGGAGGCATATGAGTGATTCCTAAAGGCAAAACAATTCCCAAGAAGATGGAGATCCAAGGAGAATGCATCTTGCTAAGGGATCTACAATAAGTGAGAACATTCACTTTAGAGGAGAGATCTAAGGTTTACTCAAACCTTGATGTAAGTATTCAATCTTTTAATTGAATGATACATCATGTTTTATTTTTGCATAAAACTTGTCTCTATGTAATGAATTAAGATCTATGAATTTAAATCTCTCGAAAAGTTTTTAAAAACTAGCACGTTTCCCAACAAAAACTCACCCTCCAAATAATGCATAGTTTTCATTTCCATCCACTTTCATACATTGAATATCACCACAGGCACATACATTCCAGATTGTTGAAGAACCATTAGTGGTTGAATCCCCTGGTGATTTGTGAACGTCAATGGACCTCACACTTGTAAGTCCTTTTGTTGTACATGTAAGCAAGCTGCATGACCTAATTCAAGACAAAAAAAACAAATGGATGGAGAAGATCTCAAAACTTCACCCTGCATTATGCATACATTGTGGTGCCTCGGAAAATAAACATACATATATAAAATATGACCTAAGAAGAAATCACCCAAACATACATGAGAAAATACAGAAAGGGGCAGCCTTGACTACAAAATCCAAATAGCTAGTGGTCCAAGAATACATAGATCTATTGGTATCCGCATGGAAGTTGGAAAAGGCATGTAGACCAACGAAAGATATAAACTCAATAAACATTAAAATCTAGGAGACCATGCAATCAAAAGTTACATTGTCACATGCATGCATACAGCAAAAGAGCAGAACAGCCTATAAAGCAAAGATAGATACCAAAAGTGAAGTCCAGAAAATACCTGGATGACAACTCCGATTTCTGTTTCCTGAACATATGCAATCCAATGATACCATCATCTCCAGGCCTACTGTCGGCAGTTCCAGCGTTGGAAATTGGAACACGAAGATCACCATTAATAGGACTACACACCTGAATCTGTTTAATAAATATGATATACAAAGTATCAATCAGAGGAACTACTAAACATAAATCTTAAATAATAACTAAGAATCAAATGTGATCTAAGTTTTCATAGTTTCGAGAAGGAACTCACCAAAGCACTTTTTCTTGCAACAGCTAACAACTGCAACAAAAGAAAAAGGTCAAAATTCTAATATATCAATATTTTTGTGGTCAACATATTGTCATCAACTAGAGAGAATCACAATTATCATGCCAAGCAAGAGAAAAAAGAGAGATCAAAGCACATCATGGAAATGCATTCCCTTATCCTCAAAGAATAATTTTCATCATTTTGTGATTCTAGTATACACCAACTACACTACTGCCTTACCTAGTTGATCCACTTAGCATCTGCACCCAAGTGATTGTTAGGTGCACCCAAGTGGCTAAATTTTCGTAAACAATATAAAGATATAAATATGATTATTTGTTAGTTATCCACAATATAAAGATATTTGTGGATCACTAACTAATTATTCAACAAACAATTGTCTGATACTTCCAATAACGTCTGACCAATCAAGAGTAAGGGATATGCAATACTAGCTCTCTATGTTTGTGTTGCGCGCGTGCGTGAGAGAGAGAATGTAATGTTTTGCCTCAAGTCAGAAATACTAATGATCAGGACGTGGGTGCGTGTGTATGAGAGAGAGAGTGTAAGGTTTATGCCTCAAGTCAAGTCAAGCACGTCAGAAATCCTAATAATCAGGACGTGTGTGATGGGGTGTATGTGTGAGAGAGAGAGAGAGTGTGTGTAACGTTTTTGCCTCAAGTCAAGCACGTCAGAAATCCTAATGATCAGACATCATTGATTTAAAGAACATCAGAACTTCAGATCAACTTTATTAAAGACATGCCTACTGACTGATCTCCAAAGATGAGAACTACATCCTTCACGAAATTACAAGTTCATAATGACTAAAAGTTTCCTTCTAGTGGTATTTTCTCTACTTTCCAAGCGTAAGTTTGAGGCAATTTTAAGCATGTGAGTCTCTTACCCAGGGGGAAAAAAAAATACAAGTTCCTAAGTATTGGGCATCAATGGTACAGAGACATTAGGTTCCCGGTCTTCATGTTAAAAAAATAATTGGTTTTATTGGGCTTACAAGTGATGTTGAACTTGTAATGTATTTAATTAAGAGTGCTGTCAATCTTGAGAGATTACTTTTGATCCTCGTGACCCACTTCTTATAGGAACTCCATGGGAGTTCATGGAGACCAAAGAGAAAAAGACAGCCAGAAAGCGCGCCAAGAAGCTTGGAACCAAACTTCCCACTGGAGCAACTTTGGTAATTCTTTAATTATATGTTTGTATAAGCTAGAGCAGCTTTGGTAATTCTTTAATTGTATGCTTGTATAAGCTATATCTCCTACATCTTTGTAAGTTTATTTGGTATTGTATTGTATGTTGGATAGTAGAACATTTATTTTATTTTATTTGTATAAGCTAGAGCAGCTTTGGTAATTCTTTAATTATCCTTACCCCGTCCAGCGCAAGTTTAGTTCCACCAAAATTCTTCATGTCAAAATATTCAACTACTCACTGAAGCAATAATTGCAAGGATTAACTTTGACCAATTACAAACATGAATCCGAAATGCAAAAACATCAATGGTAACCATTTCAATATGGCAAACTATGACCCATATGTACATACTGAAAAAATACATAGAAAATCAAGTTCTTTTAATTATGTGTATACGAAACTGTTAATACTTGTTCGTACATCAACATAAGCAAGGTCACCCGATCCATTTTCTAGAAATATTGTATGACCATCTAGATCTTCAGTGAATGCTTTAATTGGGGTCTCGCGAAAATCAAATGACATAACTTAAAAATATCATGGAGGCACACCTGTAGAAGATAATAAGGAATACAAGTTACCAAGTGGCTTGGTAAAAGAAAGTTTTTGCCGTCGACTTAAAGTAACTAACTTCCCTCAACATATTGTTTAATTGGTTTATTTTATAATCGGATCCCTATATATTTGTGGATCACTAACAACTTATTCAACAAACAATTGGCTGATACTTCTAATAACCTCTGACCAATCAAGAGTAAGGGATATGCAATACTAGCTCTCTATGTGTGTGTTGCGCGCGTTCATGAGAAAGAGAATGTAATGTTTTTGCCTCAAGTCAGAAATCCTAATGATCAGGATGTGGGTGCGTGTGTATGAGAGAGAGTGTGTAAGGTTTGTGCCTCAAGTCAAGTCAAGCACATCATAAATCTTAATGATCAGGACGTGTGTGTGATGGGGTGCATGTGTGAGAGAGAGAGTGTGTGTGTAACGCTTTTGCCTCAAGTCAAGCACGTCAGAAATCCTAATGATGAGGACATCATTGATTTAAAGAACATCAAAACTTCATATCAACTTTATTAAAGACATGCCTACTGAGTGATCTCCAAAGAGGAGAACTACATCCTCTTAACTACCAGATTAGAATATCTTACTTTCATGTCTTCTTCTAAAATTTCATACTTCATGTGAATAGAATTTGTTATTATTATTATTATTATTATAAATAGCATACAGAAATACATAGAAATATGAACACACAAATACATGAATCAGAAAATTCATAATGATGCAACATTTGGCACATCAAGACCACTAGTCAATATTCTTGGTAATCCCATTCTTGAACACAATTTATGATCAATTATGAACAAGCAGGTGAAGAACAGAGTGGGAAACCAAAATTCTAACAGCCCAATAGAACATATTTGTAAAGGTAAATTATTTGCTTGTTTATTAAAACTACCCCATAATTCTAATCAACCCAGTAGAACAGATATGCCCTGGAAAATATTAACTTAATTGGTCATTGTAACATTCCAAAAGAATTACCTTTGGACAGAGTATTAGAACTTGGGGTTTCACACAACATAGGAGAGGAATTAGCTGTCACAAGTTATTTGGTGGGAATTGGTGCCAGCCACAAATTTGCGATGATCATCTTTACTTTAAGAATGTTGTAGATGTAAACCAAGTTGGGGTAAATACACCAAGATTGTTTTTAGCAGGCTGTACACAGAAAATACAACAATACAGAGTCTTGGGTCAAATGGTGATAAAGATTAAGTATTTCTTAATTTTTAAATGCATAAGACGCTTACAGATTTTGCACTCCACATCTTAGTACATTTGTCAAGATCCCACACATTAACTTGAACTCCCTTCCTGAGTTGTAGAGCAAGGAATGATCATTCCTCTCGTATCACTTTGTAAACAACCAACAAGCTTATAATACAGAGTTATGAAACATATAGAAACTCACCCTCCAAATAATGCATAGTTTTCATTTCCATCCACTTTCATACATTGAATATCACCAGAGGCACGTACATTCCAGATTGTTGAAGAACCATTAGTGGTTGAATTCGCTGGTGATTTGTGAACGTCAATGGACCTCACACTTGCAAGTCCTTTTGTTGTACATGTAAGCAAGCTGCATGACCTAATTCAAGACAAAAAAAAAACAAATGGATGGAGAAGATCTCAAAACTTCACCCTGCATTATGCATACATTGTGGTGGCTCGGAAAATAGACATACATATATAAAATATGACCTAAAAAGAAATCACCCAAACATGCATGAGAAAATACAGAGAGGAGCAGCCTTGACTACGAAATCCAAATAGCTAGTGGTCCAAGAATACATAGATCTATTGGCATCTGCATGGAAGTTGGAAAAGGCATGTAGACCAACGACAGATATAAACTCAATAAAAATTAAAATCTAGGAGACCATGCAATCAAAAGTTACATTGTCACATGCATGCATACAGCAAAAGAGCGTAACAGCCTATAAAGCAAAGATAGATACCAAAAGTGAAGTCCAGAAAATACCTGGATGACAACTCCGATTTCTGTTTCCTGAACATATGCAATCCAATGATACCATCATCTCCAGGCCTACTGTCGGCAGTCCCAGCGTTGGAAATTTGAACACGAAGATCACCGTTAATAGGACATCATGGAAATGCATTCCCTAATCCTCAAAGAATAATTTACTTAACAGATAAACGTCATTTTGTGACACTAGTATACACCGACTACACTACTGCCTTACCTAGTTGATCCACTTAGCATCTGCACTGATTGTTAGGTGCACCCAAGTGGCTAAATTTTCATAAACAATATAAAGATATAAATATGATTATTTTAATCTTCAACAATAATCTATTCTATGTTAAGAAAACGACTCTGTTATAAATTTTGATGTACTTAAACCCATAGGAAACAATGTTATGAGAATTGTACCACAAATCAATGTTAAGAATATTAAACAAAAGAAGTGGCAGAATACCAAGGGGTTAGAGAGATGACAAGAGAGGGATGAATGACAGTTCAAACTTTACTGTTTTTTTATAGGTAGATATTGCAATTTATTCTCTTGAAGATTATGCACAAAAATCTTGACCTCAGTAAGGAGCTTAAAGTACTTCGTCCACGAAGAATTTTAACTAAATATGCAATCTTTAACTAAAAACCAACACTATAACAGCACAATGCTAAACGAAGAATTTGGATACATGTTTAAATAACAAGAAAGAACTATCCTATTTGTGAATA
Source organism: Cornus florida (assembly GCF_030987335.1). Classification (NCBI taxonomy): domain Eukaryota; kingdom Viridiplantae; phylum Streptophyta; class Magnoliopsida; order Cornales; family Cornaceae; genus Cornus; species Cornus florida. The sequence goes on from NW_026775574.1 coordinate 91,259,369, forward strand.
GAATATATAAATAACAACATAGAACTGGAATACAGTAAATACAATCATACAAAAAATGCTTGAGAATATAAATACGTATGTATGTATACACATATATATAATCAAAAGTGTATTTGATGAATTAGATTGAAACAAGACATACGACGCGAGTATGTATCAGTATTACCAACGAGACCAAGACCATCGAAAGTTAGGGCTCGAATCGGAGGACAACCAGGACATTCCAACGGACAATACTTGGGTCCAACCCAGGTCTGATGAAGCTCATCCAATTGAGTACGTGGCCCAATCACATTACGACACGTGGCTGCAATTAATATAAAATTAAAGTGGATATTATCCATCAATTTTCGGTATAACTAGTTGCTATTTCATGAAACCCATTTCATCGTCATCTTTCCTCCTCCTCTCAAGTCCTCCACCTTCGGCTGCCTCAGATTCGATTCTCGTTAGGTGGCTGTTGGCGAAGAAGTAACCGGAGTTGAGGTCGTCGGTGTAATCCGGTGTCGCCGAGGTGTCCTAAGAAGAGCATGGAGAGGATAGATCGAGTGGTGTTGGATTGGTGGCTGTTGGAGACCGAGTTGACTCGACAGCGAGGCAGAGCCTCGGCCGAATCCGGAAATCCCGGCAGGTTGACGGCAATATAAGAGAGAACAGTCGACGACTTCACGGCGCAGAGAATAGAGAGGTTGACGAAGACCTCATTACCCGGAGAATAAAGGGCGCGTGTCGCGTGACGACGAGTGGCCGGCGAAGTTCAGTCCGGCGATGAATCAAGCATGGCAGATAGTTACATGGATGTTCCTCGAACTGTCGTCGCCTTTTTCCTCCTCGAACTGTGGCTGACGGCAAGCTCGAGCTCGAGCTCTACGAATCTCAGGCTTTAGGGAAAGAAAATGGAAGCTAGGAAGTTGCAGTCGCGGTGCTCTAAATGGATGATTGCGGTTGCGAATTGGTGGTTCGGTCCTTCTATTTGGTTGCTTGATTTGGTTGTTGGAGTTTGAATTTGGGTGTTGATTGCCATGGTTGGCTTAATTTTGTGTTTGCAGGCCAACTTTGTGATTGGGTGGTACTTGTTTTGGGGATTGAAGATGCAGCAAGCCAAAACGATGAGTTTGACGCGGAGAGTTCTGAAAATGGGGATGGAGAGTAAGAACGGGTTATACCAGGAAATTGACGGGTAATATTCATTTTAATTTTATATTAATTGCAGCCACGTGTCGTAATGTGATTGGGCCATGTACCGAACTTCATCCAACCTGATTGGGTCTCATCCAATCTGGGCTGGACGCAAGTATTGTCCCATTTTTATCCAACCTGGGTTGGGTCTCATCCAACCTGGGTTGGACCCAAGTATTGTCCCATTCCAACGTAGTGTTGTTAAGGATTCTGAAAATTATGTCACTCCTTTGTGGAGAAAAATTATAAGAGAATTTGTTAGGGGTTAGGATGGGTTGGTCTGGACTGGGCTACACAGTGTTCTAGGTCTCGGGTTTCTTTGAAAAAATTAGGCCACGTCCTGCCTGGCCTGTCGGTAGCCCAGAAGGCTAGCCTGGGCTGGAGTGGGTCTGTTTGTTTCTTTTCTCATGACACGAGGAGGTGTTTCTTCCCGTTATCTTGAGTAGCTATAGAGTAAGTTGGGCATACCATGTTGTTAGTACGTACAACAAATAAATATAACAAATCAGTTTGTGAGAGATAGTTTTGAGCAATTTTTCTTGAAGTGTGGGGATCAATTTTATTGTATGTTGAGTTTTTATTGGCCGGAAATACCAATGACATGGCATGTCTAGTTCACTTCATAACTTCTCCATCATCTTTTTCTCTAGTGAAGCAATTTAATTTTTTCATTTTTTGTAATTATACAATACATCTCTCATCCTTTAAGACAATTTTAATTTAATCACCATATAAGTTTTGGTCTTTGTCACTTAGGCCTTGTTTGCTAGGAAATAAATGGAAAAATGAAATGAAATGAAGGGTTATGTTTTTTTTGTGATTGGTATAAAATTGTGGAAGGAAGAGAAAAGAAATGGAAGAATTTGGAGGGATTGATGAGTTGGTTTTGTCATCTCTCAAAAAATTAGGATTGGTTGAAACAAAATTCAAACAATTGAATCTGAAGCCAACAACTTGTTGCTGAACTATTTATTAGTGCACCCTTTGGAATCAATATTCTGTTAGTCCCACTGATGAGCTGAACACGAAACTAGTACTTAAGTAAATTTATATATCATGCCAATCGTGTTATAATACCTTTAGCTGCTTAAGATGAATTATTTTCTTTATTTTTGTAAAAGAGAACATTTATATATAAAGGGATGGTAATAAATTCATTAATTTTTTTTTCTTTTCTACTTCTTGTTTTTTCTTTTCTTTTTTATTAATTAACCAAATATGATTAGTTAGGTCTAGATTATTCTCTCCTTTCTTTTATCTCATATAGTCTTCCTCTTTCTTCTTCTTCTTCTTTTATTTATTTTTTTTTTTTTTTTTTTAAGAAAGTCAAACAAACTACAGAGCATCAACGATGGGCCACAAGTTTTTACTTGGGGCCCTTGTGTAGGAAGGTGTTGTATGAATTCAAGGAAGGCCCAAATAAACATATTGGAATAAAGCCCAAAGCTTTTAAATCCATTCAAACGAAAGAAATTAAAGCTAGTTTCACACTTTTTTTTTTTTTTTTTTTTTTTTTTTGGGCATCAAACAAACCATAACATTAAGAAAAGGAAACATTGCAGAGGTTGATAAGTGCACAAAACTCATTATTTTATGTACTAAAATAAATATTTAATTAGTCTTTTATATTATTTTAATGTACTTATATTAATTTTTTTATGTTTTATAAGTATAAATTGTGAGTTTATGCAACAGAAGATTAGGAAAATTTTATATTTTTAGAAACAGATATGTGTCTTACTCACTTTACTTATTTTATCAATTAATCTCATACAAGATAAAATAAAGCAAAGTAATAGAGTTAGTATGACACCAGAATTTTTAGCGAGGAAACCCCAATTGGTAAAATAAATCAATTGTTTGCGTGAAAAAAACCTCGTGCACTGTGCAGTTCAAAGTAAACCGATTCACTATGTTTGAAACAAAGTACATTGAATTTTGACTCAAGCTTACACCCTATCGTTCTACCAAAAATCAATAGCTGACAATCCTCGGACTTTGCAACATCTCGTCCAATAGCACTTGATCTCAGACTTACTCTCGATCTCTGTAGAATAATTGCTGGTAGATCAAAAAACATTCCTCGAATGCTTTGACCCTTTCAAAGTGTGATTGTTTCACCTCTGTTTTTTAATATTTGAGTTCAATATAGAAGTAGATTTATGGGAAATTGTTGAAAACGGTTTTGTAGAACCGGAGAATCAAACAGGACTGAGTCAAGCACAACTCAATAAGTTGAAGGAGAATCGAAAGAAGGACAAGAAGACATTGTTCTTCATTTATCAAACAGTTGATGAAGTAATTTTTAAAAGAATCTCGACAGCCATTATAACAAGGCAAGCATAGGATACGTTACAGGCCACTTATATGGGTACAGATAAAGTTAAAGTGGTGAGATTGCAAGCTATTCGAGCTGAATTCGATATGATTAAGACGAAAGATTCTGAAAGTGTAAAAGAATACTTTAATCGTATTCTTTCGATCACTAACCAATTGAAGGAGAAACTTGGAGTTACACAAGTCTAGCTTAAGGGGGATGTTGAAAGATTAATCTAAACTCGTCTAGATTCATTTAAGAAAACCAAGTGATACTTGGGAAGGTAGAAAGAATATAATAATAATTGCTAATACATGGAACATTTTTGTTCATATGAAATATTTTGGTTCATTGTATGTATTAAATTCATGTACTAGAAGTATCCATTAAGTAGTATAAATAGGCGAGTCATGTAAGTGTATGAAACACACAACAATTGAGCAATACAAGATAAAGAATTCAGTTCTACAGAAGTGAGTGCTTCTGAATTGTGTGTTTACTAATTCAGTTGAATATATGTGAGCGTATCCGATTTGTATTCACTTGCCCACCAACTCCAACATGAAAAGTAGCGCTACTTTTCCAAAAGGCTTCAGTTTCATGTATTCTTGACAGTGACGGAGCCAGAATTTAGTTTTGGGGGAACACAAAGTAATAATTTACAAATTATATACCTATATGTGTGAAAAAAAATTCATTTCCAAAGGTATTTTTGAAAAAAATAAATTTTAAGGGGGCACAAAGTAATATTTTATAAATATTATACCTATATATAATAATAATAATAATAACAATAATAATAATAATTTTAATGGGCCAGGGACCGCCGGGGGGGGCACTTGCCCCTCCTGGCACAAGCTGGCTCCATCCCTGATTCTTGATATATTCTTTATGGTATTATTTTACCAGGGAAGCAAGGAATTTCTTTATCCCTAAACTATTTTTTGAAGCTAGAGGTTGCATTTAAACATAATGCAGAAAAAAAAACTCAATATTGCAAGATGTGTCTTAATTTATATAACAAAAATTGGATGACTAGAAAACAATATATTTTCAAAGAAAATATGCCCAGAGTGTGAAATTGGATAAAATTGAAACCGATTGAAACAAAAATTGAAACCGATTGAAATGAAATTTGGAGTAATTTCAAAATGGTCAACTCTTCCACCAATTGACAAATTGAAACGAAAATTAAAATTGATTGAAATGAAATCAAGAGTAATTTCAAAATGGTCGACTCTTCCACCTCCTTCTCAATGGTAGAGCAAAGCTTTTTTAAAAGTCCTCTCCATTTCAACACATCTTTATCTTTATTCTATGATTTCTTTCAACTCTTCTTCCGCTCATTTGTAGTCCGTGTATGTTTTCATTCGAAACAGAAATTAATTATTTGTTATGGAGTGTTCGACAGTGATTGAAAGCATGTTTACTAATGCAAATTATGTTGTAAAATTTTTGAAATAACATGAAAACATGTTTAGTAAAATAATGTTATAAAATTAAGAGACCAATTGTTGTTTTTTAGGTCTATATAGCACACTTTAAATCTAGGGTGTCATGTGAGTGAATAATATGGTATAAAATATTATTTGCCCATTGACTTCTAATAATGTTGTACAGACTAGTCTAAAAAATTTGAGAGGACCTATTTATTCGCTGATTCGTCGACAAGTTAATTTTATTTTTTTATCAACTTAAAATTCAACATTCACAAGTCGGGTGAAATAGTTTCAATATTTAATAAAACATTTGACAAAGTATTTACAAATTTATATTTATTTACTAACGATGAGTAAGTACCCTTCGTAATTAAAACAGGCCCAATTTGTATGAAACAAACTCATTAACTGAAAAGCCCATATAATTATAAGCTTGGCCAAACTTACATAATTTTATTAACAAGGCCCAAAGAGTTCATAAATCATAAAAAGGAGTGCTAACAACTATGGAATCTCAATATAGATATTTTCCTAACAATTAAGAGTTTACTTGATTTGTAGTTATGAAAACAGTTCTCAGAGAATAGTTTCAGACTTACAAACCCCAACTATTTATGTGGTCACTTTCTTTTAGATATGTTATTCTCTAGGGTTAATTTCACTTACACCCCCTGAATTATGCTAATATTTCACACACACCCTCTCTACGTTTCATAATTTCACCTACATCCCTTGTTAGTAACCGCCGTCTAATTTTCCAACGGGAATATGTAATTTTACTATTTTACCCTTTAATTATATATTAAAATTTATAATTTAAAAAGACTTTTACACCCTCTTAACACCATTTAATTTCTCTCTCTACCCTCACATACATATATATATACCCACACACTATATCTATATATATATATATATTCTTTTTCTTTTTTTCTTTTTTTTTCTTTCTTTCTTTCTTCTTCATTATCGCCGGCGACAAAGCAACTACGCCACCGACGGAATACACAACAACCGATCTCGCCGTTTCTCCTCCTCAACCTCCCACCACCACGGCCAACCACCAACCACCATCCACAATCACCCTTTGCAAACAACACCACTAGCAGACCCAAGATCCAATTGTGAAAAAAAAAAAAACGTTGTAGTTGCAAGGTCTGTTTGGGAAAACAGAATGAAGATTGATGAAGTCGAATGAGGTGTCTAAGTCTTCAACCCAAAATCTGAATCATGTGTTGTATTGGCAACAAGAAGATCGAACCCGATGGCGGCGTGTGACTACCGTCACCTTTCAGCAATTTGAGTCATAACATCGCCGGAAAACTCCATCTCCGTCGATCTCAAGGTTCATAAATGATCAGTTTACCGCCGACAATTCCTCCCCCGGAACTCACCTGATCTCGCTGGAAACCCGACTCAATTCATTGTTATGTTTCTTTTTTGTTTCCAAATCAAATCAGGAAAAAAAAAATTAGAGAGAGATTTCCAAAAACAAAATTCCAAAAAAAATACAGAGGAGATTGTTATTTCCAAAAAAAAAAATTGTTATTTCCAAAAACAAAATTCCAAGTAGAGAGATTTCCGAAAAAAAAATTCCAACTAGAGAGATTTCCAATTGAGAGAGGGAGGCTAGGATTCTACAACGTAAAGGGGATTTCAGTTCAGAAAGATACAGAGAAGATTTTTTAGTGCGTGGATTAATATTGTGGGCTCAATGCAATCGGTGAATGGTGTTCTGGGTTCGATAATATGAGTACACTGGATTAAATTTTTTGAGTTTATAAGTTAAGGGTAATTTTGTAAATTTGTATTGGTCAATAAGGTTAAAAATGTCATTTTAAGTATTGGAAGGGCAAAATTGACCTTGTACAGAATTGTTCATGCTGACACCGTTAGTTAGGGAGGTAAGTGAAATTATGAAACGTAGAGGAGATGCGTGTGCGTGTGTGGGATATTAGAATAGTTCAGGGGTGCAGGTAGAATTACTCTATTCTCTATTATCATCATACTTATACCATGGAAGATGCTGCAGAATTTTCTTTTCTTTTCTTTTCTTTTTTTGGGAAGGGTGCAAGGACAATAGAGTAATTGCAGAAAATTAGAGACCAAAAAAAAAGTGACGAAACTAGTCTAGGAAAAAAGTGGCTAAAGGAGACTGAGCTACCACAGTCCCGCCACTGTGGATAGCAACCCTCAAATTATAAATCCTTCATTCATTCAAATAAGTTTTGAGGACGCGACTGCAGAAGGACAGGTTATGGTGTCGTTCATCACCACACCCCTGACCCCTTGTATCACCACCATCAGCCACCTGAAAAGCAGAGCCAATTGAGCCCAAACACAAGTTATGGTGTCCTCCTCATGGCTACACAATGGGTCTAAATCTGCTCCTCCTCATGGCTATGTTGTCCACCAACATCCTCTGACCTACTCTGCACCGACATCTCCCCCATCGCCTCCTCTTTTTGAGATCAACCTGACGTCCGCCACCAGCACTACACCCCCTACTCTCTGTCCCCTCGCCGAAACCCTAATTCTTCGCGGCTGCCACCCTTTTCAGCAAAAGTACGGATATTTATACACGGTTGATCGAAAATTGGGGTACAATGTGGTCGGAGTAGTGGCAGTCGTTGGTGAACTGGTTTGTAAGAAATGGTGGGTCGTTGCTGCAAGGGGTGGTGCAAATTTAAAATATATATATATATATATATATATTAAATAAGCAGCCAATAGGCTACTGACACGACGACTGTCCTTCTGCACTTACAATTGATCATGCGTTTTAATTTCAGCCATTAGATTTAAAAGCATCTCAACCGTTGGTTTGTAAAAGTTGAAACATAATGATAACCCTTTAAGGTTAGATCTAGAAGCCTGCAGCAGGGCGAGTCAGATGTGTTAATTCAGTAACACCACCACATGAAGAGCCCTCCGCATACGAGATACAACTCCCTGTTTCTCTCAAACACGACTTTTATGGTGCGATCGCGAGTGCGAGGCATCTGCGGTGCGAATCTATAAGATCTTGTAAGTTGTGGTTTCATCATTAAATTTGTTCTGTATTTGCTCTTTTTCCTTCTTGTAGAACGGATTTCGTTATTGATCGATCACATTAAACCTTAAAACTGTCTTATAGCTTTCTTAACAGATTTTTATTTTTATTTTTTTTAGAACAAGTTATCTTTTATAGTTTTCCAAAAAATTTTTTTTTTTTTTTAAATTCTCGGAAGATGCTTTTAAAAACATTGAACCAAATATGTCATAATAATAATACATTTGAGTCTTTGTACTTTCCAACACTCTCAAAGAATAAAACGTCATAATATAATATTCAGTATAAACTAGATCTAGATCTAATGTGAAACAATGATGACTGTTGACAAATACGCCTATTAGTGTGTGTGTATATATATATATGTATTTTCCAAATATGCCCTGCAGCAAAAGCAAAACCGGTGAGTATTCCATGCCAAATTTTATTTTATTATTAAATTTTTTTTAAAAAAGGTTAAACGGGTATCAAGTTCCCTTAATCCTAGACACGGAAACTTATTATTATTACTTTCCAAGTTGGTATAATGTCTCTAAAATTGGACCGGGCCGTGCCAAATAATATTATTACGACGTAATATATATATTTATATATATTTAAAAAGGTTAAATGGGTATCAAGTTGGCTTAATCCTAATAAGACACAGAAACGTATTATTATTTCCAGTAGAAACCATTATTACTTTCCAAGTTGGTACAATGTTTTAAAAATTGGACCAGGCCGTGCCAAATATTATTATTCTTACGTAGTATTTTTTTTTTTTTTTTTTTTTTAAGTTGGCTTAATCCTAATAAGACACAGGAAATATATTATTACTAGTATTACTTTCCAAGTTGGTAGAAACCCAATTTAACATTACTTTCCAACTTGGTGCAGACCCAAGTTATTATAAAATTGTTCTCTTTTCCTCTCCATCGAATAAAGCTAGCAAAAATTGGTCTTGTTTGTTTATACACAACACCACCAAAAAATTGCTCTCTTTTTCTCTCTTGTTTGGGTTTTATATCTCTAATCGGTTCATCTTCTCTCCCTGCTGTTATTCTGCAGATTTTATTTGTTAAATTATGCAGAAAACTGTAAGTTCAAATCCCATGGAGAAAACCACCTCAATATGTTGTGCTCAAAACGCAAGGTACCATCTCTTTTATATTTTTTATTCTTAAATAAATGAAGAAATTTTGTTACAAAAATTCAGCACTACTGTGGTGTTTCTGTTATCTCACATTTTTTTTAATTATTAATAAATTTTAATCTTTAATTGGAATAGTGAGAAGGATGATAAAGGAGGGTTGTGTTTGGAGGATCACATTAGTGGACTTCCCGATGTTATACTCGTTTCAATCTTGTCACTATTGACAATGAAAGAAGCTGGACGAACAAGTCTGCTATCAAAGAGATGGAGATACACGTGGACTTACATTGCTGGTTTGAACTTTGATTCCGTACATATAAAATATGGACTTAAACTCGGAGAAAAGGACGTTGAAGTAGAAAGGCCATTGTATTTGAGTTGGGTTAATCAAGTCTTAAAATCGCACAACGCGCCAACAATAGATGAATTTAGAGTTCAATTTGATCTTGATGAAACTTGTAGACTTGATATTGACAATTGGGTTAACTTTGCAATGGAAAAGAGAGTTAGAAGGCTTGAGTTAGACTTGTCAGAAGGTGTCGCAGGTAGTAGAGAGGAGAAGAAATACAATTTTCCTGACCCATACAGTATTAAAAATCACCCACATTCATTGTCTCTTGGGTTTACTAGCTGCAACTTCATGACCAATCTCCTGCTGATAGACGTCAATGTAAATGGACAAGTTCTTGAGTACTTCTTAACTAACTGTCCGTTATTGGAACAATTGTTTGTGAAAAAATCCGATAGTCTTGTAAATCTGAAAGTTCCTGATCTATCAATCAAATTGAAGCGTTTGGAGATAATTTACTGCTCCAATGTGGAAAGTATTGAGATTTTTGCTATGAATCTCATGTCATTTAGGTACCACGGACCAAAAATAAGCCTGCCATTTAAGAATGTCCAGCTACCTATTGATTTGTATATCGGGGGTGAGTATTGTGAATATCTAATATACGAGTGTTTGGAGATTTCAAGCTATCTTTCTCAGCTAGAAAGCCTTGCGCTGCAGATAACAACCCCATTATGGGTTAGGAAGTTTAACTGATTCATTTGATCTCTTCCCATTCGTTTTTATTTTATTCTTTTTACTTCTTAGCTTAGCTGTGCTGATTTACTTTTTCTTTGGTTTATGTAGGAGGGTACATTTGAAGTTGCTAAATTTCCTGTATTAAATAAACTCAAGCGACTGGAGTTGCTACTTGGCATAATGGATGGTGAAGACCTTATTGTTTTTACTCCCCTGATAGAGGCATGTCCTTTCTTGTCTGAATTTGTGTTCCAGGTAATAACTTTTACTTCACAACCTGCATTTCTGATTTGTGAGGTTTATTGCTTTCGTGATTGAATTTTCAAATGGAAATTTTGATTCATTTGTGCTTCAACTTAAGTACTTTCAATTTTCTAATTAATTGCTTTTTTATAGCTATTACAAAATTACAACTAGTAATAGGAAAAATGCTCTAACAGTGTTTAGCTTAGCTTGCTCTATTCTCTTGTTCAAGTATTTTATAACTGAATGTCATTCTGTTGTTCCCGTGTTGGTTTAATTTTTACTGCCTTGGTCTTTTAATATGTTGCATGTTCTTAGATTGCTTTATTTCATGATTGTTCAAGAACTCCTCCCAGATTAGGACCTGTTGAGGTCTATGACAGTTTGGTTAGATTCAGTCTTATTGCTCTTAAGAACAGTGTGAATTCCTTTCCGATGCAGTGTTTTCTTATGTCTAACGCGATCGGTTTCACCAATGGTGGTTATTCCATTATGTCTGGAAATGTTGTGATTCTAACTAAAATAGTTGTGATTTGATGGTCGGTAATTTGGTTTTTTATGCTAATGGTCTTCAGTCATATGTATAATAGCCTTGGAGCTTGTGGTGGCTATTCTATTGATTCTCGCAATGTCGTGTTTTCAACTTCAAGAATTGTGATTTGATGCTTGGTAATTTGGTTTTGTATGCTTATAGTCTGCTCACCATATGACCCCATTCTTCATTGTTACAGCTGCGATTTGTTTCTTTCCTCAAGAAAACAGAACGTGGCATGTTTACATCTCGGCCCCATCAGTACCTTAAGGTGGTGGAATTAATTGGTTTTGTTGGGCGTAAAAGTGATTATGAGCTTGCAATGTATTTAATTAAGAGTGCTGTCAATCTTGAGAAGATTACTTTTGATCCTCGCGACCCACTTCTTATAGGAACTCCATGGGAGTTCATGGAAACCAAAGAGAAAAGGACAGCCAGAAAGCGCGCCAAGAAGCTTGGAACCAAACTTCCTGCTGGAGCAACTTTGGTAATTCTTTAATTATATGTTTGTATAAGCTAGAGCAGCTTTGGTAATTCTTTAATTATATGCTTGTATAAGCTATTTCTCCTACATCCTTGTAAGTTTATTTGGTATTGTATTGTATGTTGGATTGTAGAACATTTATTTTATTTTATTTGTATAAGCTAGAGCAGCTTTGGTAATTCTTTAATTATCTGGCCCGTTCACTCAAGCAATAATTGCAAGGATTAACTTGGACCAATTACAATGAATCCGAAATGCAAAAACATCAATGGAACCATTTCAATATGCCATGCTATGACCCACATGTACATACAGAGAAAATACATAGAAAATCAAGTTCTTGGAATTATTTGTATTCGAAACTGTTAATACCTGTTCGTACATCAACAAAAGCAAGGTCACCCGATCCATTTCCTAGAAATATTGTATGACCATCTAGATCTTCAGTGACTGCTTTAATTGGGGTCTCGCGAAAATCAAATGACATAACTGACCTTTTTTGAGCAGATATATCATAGAGGCAAACCTGTAAAAAATAATAAGGATTACAAGTTACCAAGTGGCCGGTAAAACCATCATTTGGGTAAGTTTTTGCCGTGGATCTAAAGTAACTAACTTCCCTCAATATATTGTTTAATTAGTTTATTTTATAATCAGATCCCTATATATTTGTGGATTACTAACAAATTATCCAACAAACAATTGTCTGATACTACTAATAACCTCTGACCAATCAAGAGTAAGGGATATGCAATACTAGCTCTCTATGTGTGTGTGTTGCGCGCGTTCGTGAGAGAGAGAATGTAATGTTTTTGCCTCAAGTCAGAAATCCTAATGATCAGGACGTAGATGCGTGTATGAGAGAGAGAGTGTGTAAGGTTTGTGTCTCAAGTCAAGCCAAGCACGTCAGAAATCCTAATGATCACCTAATGATCAGGATGTGTGTGATGGGGTGTATGTGTGAGAGAGAGAGAGAGTGTAACGCTTTTGCCTCAAGTCAAGCACGTCAGAAATCCTAATGATCAAGACATCATTGATTTAAAGAACATCAGAACTTCAGATCAACTTTATTATAGACATGCCTACTGACTGATCTCCAAAGAGGAGAACTACATCCGTCACGAAATTACAAGTTCATAATGACTAAAAGCTTCCTTCTAGTTACTTTCCAAGCCTAAGTTTGAGGCAATTTTAAGCATGTGAGTCTCTTACCCAGGGGGGAAAAAAAAATACAAGTTCCTAAGTATTGGGCATCAATGGTACAGAGACATTAGGTTCCCGGTCCTCATGTTGAGAGATGAAAACTAATTTCAGAAAAATCACTCCACTTAACTACCAGAAAAAAATATCTTACTTCCATGTCTTCTAAAATTTCATACTTCATCTGAATAGAATTTGTTATTATTATTATTATAAATAGCATACAGAAATACATAGAAATATGAACACACAAATACATGAATCAGAAAATTCATAATGATGCAACATTTGGCACATCAAGACCACTAGTCAATATTCTCGGTAATCCCATTCTTGATCACAATTTATGATCAATTATAAACAAGAAGGTGAAGAACAGAGTGGGAAACCAAAATTCTAACAGCCCAATAGAGCATATTTGTAAAGGTAAATTATTTGCTTGTTTATTAAAACTACCCCACAATTCTAATCAACCCAGTAGAACAGAATACACTGGAAAATATTAACTTTATTGGTCATTGTAACATTCCAAAAGAATTACCTTTGGACAGAATATTAGAACTTGGGGTTTCACACAACATAGGAGAGGAGTTAGCTGTCACAAGTTATCTGGTGGGAAGTGGTGCCAGCCACAAATTTGCGATGGTCATCTTTACTTTAAGAATGTTGTAGATGTAAACCAAGTTGGGGTAAATATACCAAGATTGTTTTAGCAGGCTGTACACAGAAAATACAACAATACAGAGTCTTGGGTCAAATGGTGATGAAGATTAAGTATTTCTTAATTTTAAAATGCATAAGACGCTTACAGATTTTGCAGTCCACATCTTAGTACATTTGTCAAAATCCCACACATTAACTTGAACTCCCTTCTTGAGTTGTAGAGCAAGGAATGATCATTCCTCTCGTATCACTTTGTAAACAACCAACAAGCTTATAATATAGAGTTATGAAACACACCCGCCAAATAATGCATAGTTTTCATTTCCATCCGCTTTCATACATTGAATATCACCAGAGGCACGTACATTCCAGATTGTTGAAGAACCATTAGTGGTTGAATTCGCTGGTGATTTGTGAACGTCAATGGACCTCACACTTGCAAGTACTTTTGTTGTACATGTAAGCAAGCTGCATGACCTAATTCAAGACAAAAAAAAACAAATGGATGGAGAAGATCTCAAAACTTCACCCTGCATTATGCATACATTGTGGTGGCTCGGAAAATAAACATACATATATAAAATATGACCTAAGAAGAAATCACCCAAACATGCATGAGAAAATACAGAGAGGAGCAGCCTTGACTACGAAATCCAAATAGCTAGTGGTCCAAGAATACATAGATCTATTGGCATCCGCATGGAAGTTGGAAAAGGCATGTAGACCAACGACAGATATAAACTCAATAAAAATTAAAATCTAGGAGACCATGCAATCAAAAGTTACATTGTCACATGCATGCATACAGCAAAAGAATCAAATGTGAAGTGAAGTCCAGAAAATACCCGGATGACAACTCCGATTTCTGTTTCCTGAACATATGCAACCCAATGATACCATCATCTCCAGGCCGACCGTCAGCAGTTCCAGCGTTGGAAATTGAAACACGAAGATCACCGTTAATAGGACTAAGCACCTCAATCTGTTTAATAAATATTATACACAAAGTATCAATCAGAGGAACTACTAAACATAAATCACAAATAATAACTAAGAATCAAATGTGATCGAAGTTTTCATAGTTTCGAGAAGGAACTCACCAAACCACTTTTTCTTGCAACAGCTAACAACTGCAACAAATGAAAAAGGTCAAAATTCTAATACATCAATATTTTAGTGGTCAACATATTGTTATCATGCCAAGCAAGAGAAAAAAGAGAGATCAAAGCACATCATGGAAAGTGACAGAATTTTTTAATTCCAACAGACAAATTGCATGTTTTATCAAAATATGCAATCTTTAACTAAAGACCAACACTATAGCAGCACAATGCTAAATATATAGTTTGGATTCAAATTGGGAATCTGAATTCACATTTTCTTTCATTCAAATAATTGAATTCAGCTGTTTCAACTTATTTGAATCTGCAATCTTTTAAGTACTTCTAAAATTCTTGTTCCTAAAATTTGTAACTTAATGAGATGGTCCAAAAGAAGTCACCCGTACAATGCTAAATGTATAACCGCATCATGAATGAATGACCGAAATTCCCAATTCCAATAGAGGAATTAAACATGTAATATATATATATATATATATAGATGAACTTTAACTAAAAATCAACACTATAGCAGATTGAATGACAATATAGAACTATCCTATTCATGAAAAGAACAAATAAATAACAACATAGAATTGGAATACAGTTTAAACAAAGATTCTGAAGCCTATTTTTTTTTTTTGGATGGTAAAACAAACACACACTTTTTTGCCCACGCCCGGACTCGAACCCCTCCCCTCCTATTTTGCTGGTACTTGTGAATGTGGAAGGAAGCACCAGCAAAAAAATGTCATCTCTTTATGACCTATTTTGCTGGCACCAGCAAAAAAATGTCACAATAAAGAGATGTCAATATTGCCTATTTTGCTGGTGCTTCCTTCCACAATTTTAAAGGTATATTTTTCACATTTTTATGTAGAATATACCTTTAATTTAAAATATTTAATTAATTTATTGACATCTCTTTATTCATAGATTTTCCTTTTTTTTTTTTATTTATTTATAAAAATAATAAAAAAATTGATATGAATAAAATTTCATTAAAAATGTTAGTCTTACCTTCTAGTTTTTCTAATTTTTTGAGAAAATAACACAACCAACTCATCAATCCCTCCAAATCCTTCCATTTCTTCTCTCTTCCTTCCACAATTTTATACCAAACACTAAAAAAAAAAAGAAAAAAGATATATATATATATCCCTCCATTTCATTTCATTTATTTTTTCCATTTATTTCCTACCAAACAGAGCCTAAGTGACAGAGACCAAAGCTTATATAGTGATACCTTGCTACTCAAGATGATGGAAAGAAACACCCCAGGTGTCATTAGAAAAGAAACAAACAGACCCGCTCCGGCCCGGGCCTTGCCTTCTGGGCTTCAATCAATTGGCCGGGCAGGACATGGCCTAATGTTTTTTCGAAGAAACCCAAGATTTATAGTACTGTGTAGCCCAGCCCAGACCAATCCAGCACAGCCCAGCCCAGACCAACCCAACTAACCCTAACACCGTCGCTTACTCTTTCTCTGCAAAGGCGTGACACTGTTCTTCGAATCCTTAGCTAAGGAGGGAGAGAGCAAAGTAGAAGATGCCACGAACGACTACGTTGGAGTGCCCTGGTTGTCCTCCGATTCGAGCCCTAACTTTCGATGTTCTTGGTCTCGTCAAAGGTAATACTTCGTATATCTATGGTTTCAATCTAATTTAACAAATACACTCCTTATTATATATATATATATGTGTATACATAATATATTCTCATGCATTTTTGGGTATGATTGATTATTTACAGGTGTGGAAGCTCGCGGTAAACAAGGGGGAGTTCCTAGAGTGGTTGAGAGATGGGGAGAGCCAAACCCCGCCGGTTGTGTGCTCGCCGCCTCGATCAATGACCGTAAAACTGACCCTGTATGTTTTGGATTGTGTTTACTGCAAATTAAATTTAGATACATGTTGGGTTTTTCAAACATGTATATATATGTGTTTAAACTGTATTCCAGTTCTATGTTGTTATTTATCTGTTCTTTTCACGAATAGGATAGTTCTATATTGTTATTCAATCTGCTATAGTGTTGATTTTTAGTTAAAGTTATCTATATATATATATTACATGTTTAATTCCTCTATTGGAATTGGGAATTTCCGTCATTCATTCATGATACGGTAATACATTTAGCATTGTACAGGTGACTTCTTTTGGACCATCTCATAAAACTACAATTTTTAGGAACACGAATTTTAGAAGTACTTAAAAGATTGCAGATTCAAATAACTGGAAACAGCTGAATTCAATTATTTGAATGAAAGAAAATGTGAATTCAGATTCCCAATTTGAATCCAAATTATATATTTAGCATTTTACTGCTATAGTGTTGGTCTTTAGTTAAAGATTGCATATTTTGATAAAACATGCAATTTGTCTGTTGGAATTAAAAAATTCTGTCACTTTCCATGATATGCTTTGATCTCACTTTTTTTTTCTTGCTTGGCATGATAATTTTGATTCTCTAGTTGATGACAATATGTTGACCACTAAAATATTGATATATTAGAATTTTGACTTTTTTCATTTGTTGCAGTTGTTAGCTGTTGCAAGAAAAAGTGGTTTGGTGAGTTTCTTCTCGAAACTATGAAAACTTAGATCACATTTGATTCTTAGTTATTATTTGTGATTTATGTTTATAAGTTCCTCTGATTGATACTTTGTATATAATATTTATTAAACAGATTGAGGTGCTTAGTCCTATTAACGGTGATCTTCGTGTTTCAATTTCCAATGCTGGAACTGCTGACAGTCGGCCTGGAGATGATGGTATCATTGGGTTGCATATGTTCAGGAAACAGAAATCGAAGTTGTCATCCGGGTATTTTCTGGACTTCACTTCTGGTATCTTAATGCCCAATGATTCTCTCTTTGCTTTTTAGGCTGTTCTGCTCTTTTGCTGTATGCATGCATGTGACAATGTAACTTTTGATTGCATGGTCTCCTAGATTTTAATGTTTATTGAGTTTATATATGTCATTGGTCTACATGCCTTTTCCCACTTCCATGCGGATTCCAATAGATCTATGTATTATTGGACCACTAGCTATTTGGATTTTGTAGTCAAGGCTGCTCCTTCTTTCTCTATTTTCTCATGTATGTTTGGGTTTTTTTTTTTTTTTTTTTTCTTAGGTCATATTTTATATATGTATGTTTATTTTCCGAATCACCACAATGTATGCATAATGCAGGGTGAAGTTTTGAGATCTTCTCCATCCATTTGTTTTTTGTCTTGAATTAGGTCATGCACCTTGCTTACATGTACAACAAAAGGACTTGCAAGTGTGAGGTCCATTGACGTTCACAAATCACCAGTGGATTCAACCACTAATGGTTCTTCAACAATCTGGAATGTATGTGCCACCGGCGATATTCATTGTATGAAAGTGGATGGAAATGAAAACTATGCATTATTTGGAGGGTGAGTTTCTATATGTTTCATAACTCTATATTATAAGCTTGTTGGTTGTTTAGAAGTGATACGAGAGGAATGATTATTCCTTGCTCTCCTACTCAGGAAGGGAGTTGAAGTTAATGTGTGGGATCTTGACAAATGTACTAAGATGTGGACTGCAAAATCTGTAAGCTTCCGCGACCATCCTTCTTATGCATTTTAAAATTAAGAAATACTTAATCTTCATCACCATTTGACCCAAGACCCTGTATTGTTGTATTTTTTCTGTACAGCCTGCTAAAAACAATCTTGGTATATTTACCCCAACTTGGTTTACATCTGCAACATACTTAAGTAAAGATGATCATCGCAAATTTGTGGCTGGCACCAATTCCCACCAGGTAACTTGTGATAGCTAACTCCTCTCTTACGTTGTGTGAAACCCAAGTTCTAATACTCTGTCTAAAGAAGGTAATTCTTTTGGAATGTTACAAAGACCAGTAAAGTAAATATTCTCCAGTGCATAGCTGTTCTACTGGGTTGATTAGAATTGTGAGGGTAGTTTTAATAAACAAGCAAATAAATCACCTTTACAAATATGTTCTGTTGGGTTGATTCAAATTTTGGTTTCCCACTCTGTTATTCACCTGCTTGTTCATAATCGATCATAAATTGTGATCAAGAATGGGATTACCAAGAATATCGACTAGTGGTCCTGATGTGCCAAATGTTGCATCATTATGAATTTTCTGATTCATGTATTTGTGTGTTCATATTTCTATGTATTTCTATATGCTATTTATAATAATAATAATAATAAATTCTATTCAGATGAAGTATGAAATTTTAGAAGAAGACATGAAAGTCAGATATTCTTTTCTGGAAGTTTAGTGGAGTGATTTTTCTGGAATTAGTTTTCATCTCTCAACATGAGGAGGACCGGGAACTTAATGTCTCTGTACCATTGATGCCCAATACTTCAGGAACTTGTATTTTTTTCCCCTGGGTAAGAGACTCACATGCCCAAAATTGCCTCCTATGGAGAGTTGAACCCTCAAACTTACGCTTGGAAAGTAGAGGAGATACCACTAGAGCTAAGCTTTTAGTCGTTATGAAGGATGTAGCTCTCCTGTTTGGAGATCAGTGAGTAGGCATGTCTTTAATAAAGTTGATGAGAAGTTATGATCATTAGGATTTCTGACGTGCTTGACTTGAGGCAAAAACATTACACACTCTCTCTCTCTCTCTCTCTCCCCCTCCCCCACATACACACACCCACGCACACACGTCCTGATCATTAGGATTTTATGACGTGCTTGACTTGACTTGAGGCAAAAAATTACATTCTCTCTCTCTCTCTCTCTCTCTCTCTCATACAAACACACCCACGTCCTGATCGTTAGGATTTTTGACGTACTTGACTTGACTTGAGGCAAAAACATTACATTCTCTCTCTCTCTCTCTCTCTCTCATACAAACACACCACGTCCTGATCGTTAGGATTTCTGACGTACTTGACTTGAGGCAAACACATTACATTCTCTCTCTCTCATACACATGCACACGCACCCACGTCCTGATCATTAGGATATCTGATGTGCTTGACTTGACTTGAGGCAAAAACATTACATTCTCTATCACACAGAGCTAGTATTGCATATCCCTTACTCTTGATTGGTCAGAGGTTATTAGAAGCATCAGCCAATTGGTTGTTGAATAATTTGTTAGTGATCCACAAATATATAGGGATCCGATTATAAAATCAACTAATTAAACGATATCTTGAGGGAAGTTGGTTACTTTAGGTCCACGGCAAAAACTTTCTTTCACCCAAATGATGGTTTTACCGGCCACTTGGTAACTTGTATTCCTTATTATCTTCTACAGGTTCGCCTCTATGACATTTCTGCTCAGAGAAGGCCAGTTATGTCATTTGATTTTCGCGAGACCCCAATTAAAGCAGTCACTGAAGATCTAGATGGTCATACAATATTTATAGGAAATGGATCTGGTGACCTTGCTTCTGTTGATGTACGAACAGGTATTAACAGTTTCGCATACACATTATTCCAAGAACTTGATTTTCTATGTATTTTTTCTGTATGTACATGTGGGTCATAGTCTGCCATATTGAAATGGTTACCATTTGATGTTTTTGTATTTTGGATTCATGTTTGTAATTGGTCCAAGTTAATCCTTGCAATTATTGCTTGAGTGAGTGGTTGAATTTTTTGACATTAAGAATTTTGGTGGAGATTTAGCTCTTCATTCTTCAACTGGAACCAAACTAGCGCTGGACAGGCCAGGATTTGCACATTTGGGCCAAAACCCATTCAGTCTAGCTATTTATCAATCTGAGGTCTATCTTGTCAAGGAGTTAAAGGATAACTATCCATTAAATCATTAATATGGAGTATTTAGTTTGTAGATGGAGGAACAGGGGAGAGAAATGTGAAGAAGAATAGAGAAGAAATTAGGGAGAGAGCTCTGAATTAATGATCAATAATCTCAATCAGTCATGAAAATGTAATAATCCTATGTTTAAATCATATATATGGGTAACCAAGCTAAACCCTATTCATACGCTACCAAAAAGATTTAAACCTCCTTATTGAGCGAACCTGGGCTTGGCTTGGGGTTCTAGTCTGCAAAGCCCATCTTTCCAGCTTGTTTGTAGCCCCAAGCCCGACTGGCTGTCTGTCCGACAGGCTTGGGTATTCAAAAAACGAAAAAGACAAAAAGACTACTTTTTCCAGGAGATTGAGTAAATTGGTCCAAATAAGACATGGTGGGAGACTTCTGCCTACTGCACCTGGTGAATGTTGTTCCCTTTAAAGGAATAAAATCTACAAGATCTTGCATGGCACTCAAAATTTCTTTCCCCCTTAAATTAGCACTCATGATTTTTTAATACAATAGCCTTTAACAAAGATACTTAATAATGTTGAAGTATCCCCATACACCGAGGCTTCTCCCATCGCCTTCTTTACTTTCATAAGATCATCCCAAAGCTCACCCATGTGGGCATCCTCAACGGGTCCGTATACACCCACGAAGGACCAAATGAACATCCTTTGAGTTTGTAATATGATCGGAAACAAATAGAACCTTCTCCATTCATCAGCTTTCTGATCCACCCTATTGTCCCACAAAGAAAGAGTACCCATTGTTGATAACTTGATATTAATCAAGAGCAACCTGTTCAACATACCTCGATCCTAAATGATTTTCTCACCTCCATAGATGTCACATCCATCTTAATCTCCTGAAGGCAAACAGATTCTCTCGCTGTTCATTTAGTATTGAATTAATAAGCACACCTAGCTTTTAGAATTTGAAATATTATTGCTTCATGGTAGAAGCAGGTTTCTCTTGGACTTCCATAAATTTTATAAGCAAACTGTTTGAAGAAGCCTGCTTGGAAAAAGGTTTGATATAAAATGCATAATGGTAAGATTCACCTTTGTTGTAAGTTATTAATTGAGAAATAAAGTTTCAGATGATGATTTCAAATCTCAAAAGTGATCTTACTGTTGGGCGTATATGAAATTATTTCAATAACTGATATTAAAGTGTGATTTGGAATGGAACATATTGTTATTTCTATTATTATTTGGTTCAAAGTTTTGGATAATGAAGCGTTGCCATAGCCATGGATACTGCATAGCATAGAACCTCCCAATTGTTTACAGAAGTTGTTGGGTGGGTCGTGCTCCATCCGGGTTTTTCCTGGCTATTTGTAGTTGATTTGTCCCCAAATACTTCCAATACATCCTCAAATACCTTATCAGTAAAGTAACTCATTCGTAGGTTTGTCAACTTGTCTGGGATGATTAATATTGTCTTCACTGTGTGAATTTGCTCATACACATATGCATTATGCCTAGAACCCAACCTGTGAGGTAGTACTTCT
Organism: Cornus florida; assembly: GCF_030987335.1. Classification (NCBI taxonomy): domain Eukaryota; kingdom Viridiplantae; phylum Streptophyta; class Magnoliopsida; order Cornales; family Cornaceae; genus Cornus; species Cornus florida. The sequence goes on from NW_026775574.1 coordinate 91,281,044, forward strand.
AAGCTGATCATATTGTGTCTATTATGATTTTTTTGCTTCCCATTGTTGATTGCTATTTTACACACATTATACTCTTACAATGCTTATGGAGTTTTCACATCACTTCTGGTTGCGTTGATTGATTGAATTCTTCCAATGACGTGGAATGATTTTGATACTCATAGAAGGCCATATTCAATTTTTCATTCCTTTTTTTCCGCAAAGATATTCGAAATCAGGTTGTTTGAAACCTTGTCGCATGACCATTATTTGTTGGACCTGGTTGTGAAGCCTATCAAACTGAGATTTATATATTTGGTAAATTGCCGTGATTTACTGTTCATAACTCTTATCTATGGGTGTTGCAGGGAAACTATTAGGATGCTTTTTGGGGAAATGTTCTGGAAGTATAAGATCCATAGCCAGGCATCCGGAGCACCCAGTGATAGCCTCATGCGGTGGGTATTCTACACACTCATCACATAATTAACATATTCTGTTTTCCCTGTTTAGGGACATGATGTAGATTTTTATTTTGGCCTCTGGTGCTTGTATTGTGTTGTAAGTTGAATAATCCTTATGAAGCAAATTTAAGGAGACATCTTTTCATCTGTTGGTCCAAACAGTTGCATAATATTTCTAAGTACAATATATAACCTTGTGTCACCTATGAACTTTCTTCTATTCTATTCTTGTTTGAAAACAGATAGTTTGAGGGTTAATTGACTTGAGGCTTACTACCTCGACATATCTATTGTCAAATTATTAGATATTTGCATAATTTCTTTACAAATTAGAAGCATATATTTTTTGTTTATTTTAAAAAATTATAATAAATTTCTCTTGCAACCACTGAAGTGAAAAACTTGCTTGTTTATCCAGGACTGGATTGCTATTTGCGACTTTGGGATATAAAGTCGAGGCAACTTCTTTCTGCGGTATGTTATCAAACTATTATTCGACATATCTATTGTCAATGCTGAAAGTTTCCAGTTTGTTCGGAAGTAGTTGTTATTATTTTCTTTTGGTTTTGGGGGGGGGGGGGGGGGGGGGGGGGGGGGTGTTTCTGAGCATTTGGTTTTGTAATGTTATAAAGTCTTATTATAAATTTAGACTATGGCCTGACCAATCAAAATAAGAATTTACTTGAATTTGTGGTCAAGAACGTATGTGTAAGTTGTACTGATTATATAAGGGGGGTTTGTTTTGTGGGGGGTCTGAGCATTTGGTTTTGTAATGGTATAAAGTCTTCCCTTTACTTATCAAAAAAAGAAAAAGAAAAAAAGATACTAGTGGATTCCCTTCGCCAAGTTCAAATGTTAGCATTCATGGTGTCTGGGTAGGGAAGAGCCTTAGATGTTTCTGGCTGTATGCTTAATCCCCTCCTTTTTTGGGCTTGGGAGCGGAAAAGCATGAGGGCCCTAAATGTGATGATGGCCTTAGTGGGAGATTTAAGCTTGGTTGGAGAAAGATGCATCTTCGTGGCTTTTTCTAGTTTGTCCAAAAGCAGTTCATTTGGCTGCTATTGCATTTGCAGTGATGGCTGTTTATACTGTACCTGTAACGAGTAGAGTTATATATTCATAGTGTGGTGCTTAGAGTTCTATTTGTCTTGGAGTAAGTGCAAGTCATTTTTTATTAAAAAAATCTGTATTCTGGGATGAACCTAGTGAAATGACATTTCAAAGTATTTTTTTGGGTAAATAATTACATTTCTGAGTTTGTGCTCTTCACATCATTTTAATTTTTTAACAAATTTGGACGCAGGTTTTCTTGAAGCAGCATCTCACAAATGTTGTTTTCGATTCAAATTTTAGCAATGAAGGTTAGTCTCTCTTTGGCTTATCGTAAATAGCATTTAGGTAAGCTCATTGTATATGTATTCTTTTTATGTTTTCTAATACCAGAAAAATAGGTATCAATAGAGAGGTGGATTTAGCACTAGCAACTGTGAAAGAACTGCATCCATCCATGATGCCTTGAGATAGTCCTATATAACAAAATGAAAATGGAGTCGCTTGAAAAACTTGGAGTCACCCCCCGGGCGTTAAACGAAGGAAATTTTGTATATGATATTACCATAAAAGAACATTAATTCAACTAAATGTCAGCAAAGCCTTTTTCCAACTATTAGTGGTCAACTACATGAAACTACTGCTATCATATATTTCTTAACTATCTTAATCTTAGTTTTGGTTCACTTTCTTATAGCATTACCCTTAATAAGGACCACGTCACGTTTCCTGACTTGTGTGACATTATTGGTTGTAGCTGCATATGACCAAAACTATCAAACTCAGTTCTCTCACATTTTGCTTGCCACCATAAAAGAACATTGTACCGCCAATATTCTATTTGTGTTTATGTTCTGTCCTTTTCCCTACAATTGTATTATCCCATTATTCTGAATACATATCTTCGATATTGCATTGCAAAAAGGAAAAATAAGGAAATAGTTTTCCAATATTCTTCTGCACGCCTTGTAAAGTTTCTCTCAAAATCACATGACCAGATCCATTTGGTGACCTGTTAACTATAGCAAAAGAATTGCCAGGTTCTGGGTTTTTTTTGCACATTCTGAACCAATCACATCTGTTGGTTTTCACTTACAATGCAAAGAGTTAAACTTCTGCTGCATGTCCTATCATGGACTTTTCTGGTTCTTGTCTTTGGGTTAGGTTTGGATTGGACTTATCCACTTGCTTGGCTTGATGGTCTGCTAGCTCCTCTTTCCCGCCTCTTCTTTGTTGTGCTTGCCCCCGCCCCGCGCCCTCCCCCCCCCCCCCCCCCCCCCCCCCCCTCCTTTTTTAATGGTACAGAATATATAGGAATCCTGTAAACTTGATCTTTTGTGGTGTCTAATTCTGATTGGTTCAATTGTGTCAATTCTACTTAAACAGAAGTTTTTGGCGGTTTACGTCCCATTGAAGCTCCAGATGTAGATGGAATATTAATCGGTGAGGAAGAATCTCTGCCTGCAAAAAGAAAAAAGGCATCCAAAGAAAACAGTGGAAGCAAGAAGAGTAAAACCAAGAAAAAGAGCAAAAAGGCAAAAGGCAAGAGCATTGACATGTCCTTTATAGATATACTGTATACGTTATTTTTTATGGATTTCAATTCTGATTGGTCTAAGCATGTGAATTTTGCTTAAACAGAAGTTCTTGGTGATGTACCTCCTATTGAAGCAGCAGATGTAGATGAAATATTAATTAATGGGGAAGAATCACGTTCTGTAAAAAGAAAAAAAGCATCCAAAGAAGACAATGGAAGCATGAAAGGTAAATTCAAGAAGAGCAGCAAAAATATAGAAGGCAAGAGCATTGATGTGTCGTGATCCGGACACTGTTTTTTCCATTCCATTGCCTATTTGATAAGGGGATACTGGACGAGTCTAGACATATTAACCTCAGCATTCACACACTCGAGAAGGCGGAATGAAGTGAGCAAATGACAGTTGAAGTGTTGAGATACATGTTTCGCATCCAAGTTATTGATGCATGCGTGGAGAAACAACAGGTTGTAGATTGGCAAGTTCGAGAGGTGGTTGATTTTGTTATTGTGATCTCAAGGTTCTGCTTTTGTGCGTTGCTTTGCCTGTTAGCAAAGTTTTGTTTCATATTTCAAAAATGGAACACAATCGTGTCAGTACTATTCCAACAAGAATAGTCCACAATTTTTGTACTATTAACTTTCTCAAATGATGATTGTAGCATTTTAAATAGTAAAGCTTTGAGTATTTGAACTCTTTGGGTTAAGATTCATTTAAGGCCATTTTCATGATTTTTTTTTTTAAGTAATCGCCAAATCATAGTTATCTGGTAAACTCTTAGGCATATGTTTTTAGCATTTTCAGGAACTAAATATGAGACACTAGTGTCTCGTATCTAGAGGGGTTATTGTTATCTAAATTCTTATTGGGTTGGGCTTTGAATTGTAATGGTTGATGGTTAAGAACTTCATTAATGATAGTGGATTTTTCTTTCCATGGAGGTAGGCCGGGTGGAGCCAAACCATGTTAAATATTGTGTTATTGTTTGTTGTTTTGCGATTGAATTATTATTAGGTATGGCAGCGGAGGCGGTTTTGGGAGGGGGTACTATCCCTCCGCACCTACAATCGTTTAGAAACTCCTGCCTTGTACCTACCCCAAACCGCCTAAACGGGGGACCTTTTCATCCCATTCTCACCTGTTTAATATTTTTACCCCGCGGGCATCTGTCTTGCCTCGTTTAGTTCCATAATTTCTCCTCATTTTTTAATTTTTTTTCCTTAAATACAATTATATAACTATTGAAAAAATTATTAAAAAATGGGCAATCAATAATTTAACATAAAATTCAAGGGTACGAGTGTTTTCTTAGCTCATAAGGCTCTGCTACTTACTAAAATTATTGAGAAAGTGAGTGAATGTAAAAATAAGGGTAATTTAGTAATTTAACTACATAGACGGGACGAGGCGGGGTGGGATAACCTCCCTGTCCCCGCCCCCAAACTCGGCGCGAATTTTTATTAATAAAAATTATTCCCGTTCAAATAAGCTAAACGGCCTTCTAAAACTATTATAAACGAGGTGGGTATCTATCCATCCCTGCAGGGTATATTGCCATCCCTAATTATTATGTTTGTGATTGGCTTCCACTATGCCTGAACAAAAGGGGCATAATGTCTGACACTTATGCTAATCATGCTATTTTGTGGCATTAGTTAGTTTTTTTTTTTTTTTTTCTTTTTTTTTTTTTTTTTTTTTTAAATAGTTGCTAAATTGGATTATTCTATTTATACTTGAGAACTACTGAATCAGGTAGTTTAACTTTTCGACAATGGGTATTAACTAGCCAAACCTGAAATGATTAGAGTAATATTATTATGAGATCCCTTTCTGTCAAAGTCCTAAACTCTCTTTATTTAATCAATGATAAAAATAGTTTTTTAATTCATTGGTTACATAACGAGAGCTCGTGAGAGATTCTTATGATACCATTACTTAATGATAATTAAATAAGATTATATCAGACTGATTAAGTTTCAGCAAAAATTTAAAGTTATTTGATTTAAATTGAAATTACATTATGGTAAATGTAGTTAATTATAACCAACCATATTATGTTTATAAAAGGGTTTTGTTTCTCAACTGTACTATAAATTTAGTAAAAATATGCATCTTTTGGATTTTGAACTGCATTTATTTCAATAAAGTGATTTAGAAAGTGTGAGTTTAAAATGGAAGGAAACACAAAGAAATGTAAACTTAAAGTGACAAATGAAAATTTGAAGTAGGGACCTTGTGTAAAAAGTCAAGAAGTTGTCACCTTTAAAATATATTTTTCACAAAATATAATTTTTCAAGTATTTTTTAAAATAATTTTTGAAAAGGCTCTCGATGTGAGTCAAAGTCACAGAGATTTATAAAATTGGGGATTCTATTTTGTCAGGATAAGGTGTTAGGCACCCTTGAAACATCCACAAAACTTTATAATTTTAGCATATTATAAAATAATATTCATTTATTTACCAACAACCAGTGGCCTAGCGATATCAGGACTAATGTTGAGTACTTAATAAATTTAAAATTATATTTATTTTATTTGAATTTATTTTGAAGAAATGAGCATAATTAAATTAGTGTCACTGGTGTATGATTACTGTTTCACTTGAATGAAGGATAAAAAAACATCACCAGCTAGAAAAAATTTAGGGGTTACTAATCAATTTAAATTTGTTACATAAAGGTTAAATAATTTATTTATCTATTTTATACAGTATATAGACAATGTTGCTGGTGTGAGGTTTGTGCCTCGTTATGTCTGCACCCTCAATGGGTCTTTTTATTTGCTTTGAAAGTCGGCTAATATTGGCTTGGAGAATTAATGGTATTTTGATTATTTGGTTCCACTTTCATTCGAGTCTAATTGTAGTGTTGCCAAATAATGCTAATAGCTTGAATTACTCATAAGCATTGACTATGGTTGACTCAAAAAATTTAAAAAATTAGTGAGTTAAAAAATATGTTTTCAATGATTTATTTAACTTTTTACAAATTAATTTTAATTCAATAATTAAATATAAAGAGTTCGTTTATTCTCTGGATAGCATTATTGTAAGGGTAAAATAATTAGGGTAGTAAAGTGTTAAATTCTAAAAGCAATACTTTTTATACAAATAATATGATTAAAGTAATATTATTATGAGATCCTCACGTGTCAATATGATTGGAGTAATATTATTATGAGATCCTCACGTGTCAAAGTCCTAAACTCTCTTTATGTAATCAATGATAAAAATAGTTTTTTAATTCATTGGTTACATAATAAGAACTCCTGAGAGATTCTCATGATAACATTTCTTAAATGGTTATTAAATAAAATTAGATCACACAGATTAAGTTTCAGCAAAAATTTAAAGTTATTTGATTTAAAATGAAAATACAGTATTATAAATGTTGTTAATTGTAACCAACCATATTATGTTTATAAAAGGGTTTTGTTTTTCAATTGTACTTTAAATTTAGTAAAAATATGCATCTTTTGGATTTTGAACTGCATTTATTTCAATAAAGTGATTTAGAAAGTATGAGTTTAAAATGGAACGATACTCAATGAAATGTAAATTTAAAGTGAAAAATGAAAATTTGTGGTAAGGACCTTGTGTAAAAATTCATGAATTGTCACCTTTAAAATAAATTTTTCACAAAATATAATTTTTCAAGTATTTTTTAAAATAATTTTTGAAAAGGCTCTCGATGTGAGTCTACATCACCGAGATCTATAAAATCAGGATTCTATTTGTTGGAGTTATGTTTCAAATTAATTTTTAGTAACTCTATACTTATTGTAATACCCCGATAATTTTAAAAGATTTATTAATTAGGATTAATTATTTTATTTTATTTTTCAATGATTTATTTTATTTTATTGAGTGCTAGATTAATTATCTTATTTTAATTAAGTTATATTTCGTGATTATGTATGATGATTGATTGTTTGTGTGGTTGATTATTGATTGAATTATTGGTGTGTTGATTTTGTTGGTATTATATGACTTAGTTGTAAATTCTTGTTTGTTTATGTGCTTCATGTAATTAGTTATTTTAATTTCTGTATTTAATTAATTATCTTATTTATTTAAATTAATTGGATTGGGCTTAAGGAAAGTTGGACCAAAAGATGTGGTCTTGGGCTTGTATGAAACCTTATTGGGTTAATTAATGAAGGTCCGTGGTTATTTAATTATTTAAATGATCACTTTTGTAAATATAATTAATTAATAATTGTTATGGAAAGATATATATATAGATATATATTTATTGATATTTATAAGTATATATGATTTAATTAACTAATGAGTTAATTATGGAAGGAATATATATTTATATATATATATGTTTATAGATATAAATTATTTAAAGATTATTATTTTAATTCATAATACTAGTTGGAATAGGATTTGGAATTTAAGGTGTATAAAAATACACATAAGGCTTTAGGGTTAAAGGTTTTACACGTTAGAAAAATAAAACAGACAGAGAGAGAGGAAGAAGAAGGGCTGACAAGGAGGAGGTCGGATCTGAAAAGGAGGACGTTGGAATTGGAAGAGATAATTAAAGCTTAAAGCGTCGGTTTCGTTTCGAAACCTTCAGGCGAGTTTTCTCTAACTTTCCTCTTAGAACTCATAAGGATTTCACCTTGAGTATCAAGGCTTTAATTAAATTTATTTGTTTAAAAATTATGGTTAGATCGGAATAATTAAAAAGTATAAACTATTATATTTGATTTTTTAGATTATTGGATTTTAATTGATATATATAGGTGTTATGTATATTTTAAAATCAATCTATAGGTGGATTTGTGACCCAAGAGAGTTAATTATGGTTTCTTTATTTTCTAGAATTGTTCTGTAATTTTCTGGATTTTTTCTGATATTTTTAGGAATTTATTAGGATTTATTTTCCTATTATTTGTTAGGAAAATAATTTTATATATATATATATATATATATATATATATATATATATATATATACTAGGTAACTGGGAGCGGCAGCACAATAAAGAATTGATCCAGTGCGGCGCGGTGTAGGATAATAGGGTGTATACGCCAATTAGGGCCATTAGATTAATTAAACTTATGTGAATTGATATGGTGCATCGCGGCGCATAAAACTTTGGTGCGCATGTGTATCTGGACCATAGAAGTGGTCTGGTCAACTATGGGATTATTTGGTGTATTGCAGACCATGAGAAGATGGTGCACTCGCTGATCTGGACCTTAGATCTATTATAGTTAATAGAAAATAATCTAGTGTGAGCGTGTTCATTTGCGCACTCATTTATGACCATTGGATGCGGCATAAAGGAAGTGATGGATTCAGTGTGGTGAGCTCACGGTAGCTGAAAGAGCTTAGCCAATACCAGCACACAAGGAGGCTTGAATCCAGCGCGTGCAAGTGCATAGTAAGCACGTGGGCGCGTGGGTAACTATGTTGGCCTAATTCGACACTAGAAATTAAAACGGTCATAACTTAGTCATTTTAAATCGAAATTGGGTCATTCTTGAACTCAAATTCAAGGATTTTTCATCTTCTTTCCAATGGTACCAATTTCATTATCAGATTCCCATCCTACTAGGAGATATTTATGTTTTAGTGAGAAAGTGTCGGAAAACTATTTAAACCAATATGGAGTATTTAAAGGAAACTATTTCTGACATATTTAGTTGCACTAATTTGTGTAAATATAATAAATTAATAATTTGTTATGGAAGGAAGTGTATATATATATATATATATATATATATATATATATATATATATATATTCATCCTTCCATACAACTCATAGACAAATTAAACTATATATACACATATATAAATAATTATATATATATATATATATATATATATATATATATATATATATATATGTATGTATGTATGTATGTATATTGATTTTAAATAATCAAGGATTATTAAAGAAGGTGTTAAACACATATATACATTAAATAACATATGTGTAGGTATATATATATATAAATCATTTAAGATGATTAATATTATCATTCTTATTTGGCATATCTTAATAGGCTGGTTGTTAAATTAATGATATGCGTATAATATGCATGTGATGGCTATGTATGATTTAGCGTATTGTTAATTTTAAAGTTAATTCATGGTTAAAGTGTGGGCATGGATGAATTGTCAAATGATTAAATATATTACCTAAATATTTGTATGAATAGAATACATATATGGAAAGTATGGATGAATTGCTAATTAAATGTATGAATAAATATACCTGTGGAGGCATGGTTGAATTGCCAATGTATAAATATACATACACGGAGGCATGGTTGAATTGCCAAAAGTATAAATAAATATACTTAAAGAAGGCATGGTTGAATTGTCAATATATAAATAAAAATATTTACAATGGCATGGTTGATTTGCCAAAGCATAATTACGTTGTTATGTGTTAGATGATTAAAATATCATCTATGGTTGTTGTATGTATGGATTGGATTAGGGTTAGATATTCTTAAATGAGAATAGTTTAGTACTTACTGGTTAGTGTATTATTTTACATTAATAAAATAATATTGGGGAAGACGTGGATGATTTGTCAAAACTTGAATTTTGGATATGTGATTTAAACAATTAAAATCATTATCGGGTTGGGATTAAATAGAGTATTTCTTTTATTATAATTTGTTGTTTAAATGATTAAACAACTGACTAGGATGTGATTAAGGTCAAAGGAGTTTTTATAAAATGAAATGGTAGATTGGTCTAGGTATGAATATTATTTTAATAATTATTTAATAGGTATGGAAATTTAATAAACCTATTAATGGATGTGATTAGTATAGTATATATAATTATATATAGACATGTATATCGTGCTTTATTAAAGTTAAAACTTTATTAGGTTTGGTTTTGATCAGAGATGATCTGCTTATTGGTTTTTAGAGGCCTGGTAGAGTGAACTTGCTCGTAGGGTTTAACCCACGATTTATTTTTCAGGTTATTAGAGGTTCCAGTCTCGAGGTTGAGGATCCGCAGCTGGGAGACTGTCATTCGTCTATTCATCTTGTGTACTTTTAAATAGTATTGGATTATTGGATAATGTTTTAAGGGGTCCTTGAGTTATGGGATTTCCGAATTGTAATTGTTGGAGAATCATTAAGTAATATTTATTTATTAGTTTTCTTCAGCGGTTTATTTATTCTTTATTATTCATCTTTGTATTATGTGCTTGTTAAATACTTAAATTGTTTTGATATCCCTTGATTTTGTGCGCGGACTTGATCAATCCGTGTTCCAAAATTAGGGGGTATCACAGTTGGTATCAGAGCACTCCAGGTTCAAGTGTCCCTAGGGTGTCTTTCGTTGTGTGACTTCCGCGTTGTGTACTCTTTTACTTAGAGCTTAAGTTTAGGATTCATTGTATTCTATATTCGGTCCGTTAGTGTGTCCTAATGGTAAATCATTGAGTCTTATTAGGAAAATGGTAAGACATCGATTTAGAAGGTATTGGTAAATCGTTGAGTCTTCCCCTAATTTTGAAGTATGGGTTTTATGGATTTATGCACCAATAAAATAATATGGAGGTATTTTAGGGACGGATTAACGGAATAGTTAAGTCCTACCTATTTATTTATGGATTGTATGGTTTAATACACCGGTATGGGACGGTGGCATTTCAGGGACGGAATAACCAAAGAAGTTAAGTCCTACCTATATATTTATAGGAGAACGGATTAACCATAGCGTTAAGTCCTACTTATTCGTGTCAGGTCAACAGAATAGTTGGATGGTATGCCATTGAAATAATATGGTTGGATAGTTTACTTTTATGTGGATATAATGGATTATATATATATATATATATATATAATATATATATATATATATACATACATACACACACATATATGGGCCATGATATAAGCTTGAGTCTCAGGATCAGTGGTTAGGATGGAGGCGTATATTGCCGATTGAGATGGGTAGCTGGGTTTAAGGATGTGTGGGCTCTGGTAGAAGGAGGACTCGTAACCACCTTTGTGTGCGTTTTACATGAGATACCCACTATCCGGTTGAAATTGCTTTAGTCCAGTGAGAGTCTCTAGTGTGTACTTATATTTATCAATTATATAAATATGGAATTAGCTAATTACGTGATGTGTCTGCTAATAATGAATATGTGTGGATGGGTTAATTTCCACACGGATAAAAGGAATAATGAAATTTGAAATTAAATAATCAAAGTTTTTATTTCATGGATTTGGGAATTCCGAGGACGGAATTCCGTTTGTTAGGGGGGAAGAATGTAATACCCCGATAATTTTAAAAGATTTATTAATTAGGATTAATTATTTTATTTTATTTTTCAATGATTTATTTTATTTTATTGAGTGCTAGATTAATTATCTTATTTTAATTAAGTTATATTTCGTGATTATGTATGATGATTGATTGTTTGTGTGGTTGATTATTGATTGAATTATTGGTGTGTTGATTTTGTTGGTATTATATGACTTAGTTGTAAATTCTTGTTTGTTTATGTGCTTCATGTAATTAGTTATTTTAATTTCTGTATTTAATTAATTATCTTATTTATTTAAATTAATTGGATTGGGCTTAAGGAAAGTTGGACCAAAAGATGTGGTCTTGGGCTTGTATGAAACCTTATTGGGTTAATTAATGAAGGTCCGTGGTTATTTAATTATTTAAATGATCACTTTTGTAAATATAATTAATTAATAATTGTTATGGAAAGATATATATATAGATATATATTTATTGATATTTATAAGTATATATGATTTAATTAACTAATGAGTTAATTATGGAAGGAATATATATTTATATATATATATGTTTATAGATATAAATTATTTAAAGATTATTATTTTAATTCATAATACTAGTTGGAATAGGATTTGGAATTTAAGGTGTATAAAAATACACATAAGGCTTTAGGGTTAAAGGTTTTACACGTTAGAAAAATAAAACAGACAGAGAGAGAGGAAGAAGAAGGGCTGACAAGGAGGAGGTCGGATCTGAAAAGGAGGACGTCGGAATTGGAAGAGATAATTAAAGCTTAAAGCGTCGGTTTCGTTTCGAAACCTTCAGGCGAGTTTTCTCTAACTTTCCTCTTAGAACTCATAAGGATTTCACCTTGAGTATCAAGGCTTTAATTAAATTTATTTGTTTAAAAATTATGGTTAGATCGGAATAATTAAAAAGTATAAACTATTATATTTGATTTTTTAGATTATTGGATTTTAATTGATATATATAGGTGTTATGTATATTTTAAAATCAATCTATAGGTGGATTTGTGACCCAAGAGAGTTAATTATGGTTTCTTTATTTTCTAGAATTGTTCTGTAATTTTCTGGATTTTTTCTGATATTTTTAGGAATTTATTAGGATTTATTTTCCTATTATTTGTTAGGAAAATAATTTTATATATATATATATATATATATATATATATATACTAGGTAACTGGGAGCGGCAGCACAATAAAGAATTGATCCAGTGCGGCGCGGTGTAGGATAATAGGGTGTATACGCCAATTAGGGCCATTAGATTAATTAAACTTATGTGAATTGATATGGTGCATCGCGGCGCATAAAACTTTGGTGCGCATGTGTATCTGGACCATAGAAGTGGTCTGGTCAACTATGGGATTATTTGGTGTATTGCAGACCATGAGAAGATGGTGCACTCGCTGATCTGGACCTTAGATCTATTATAGTTAATAGAAAATAATCTAGTGTGAGCGTGTTCATTTGCGCACTCATTTATGACCATTGGATGCGGCATAAGGAAGTGATGGATTCAGTGTGGTGAGCTCACGGTAGCTGAAAGAGCTTAGCCAATACCAGCACACAAGGAGGCTTGAATCCAGCGCGTGCAAGTGCATAGTAAGCACGTGGGCGCGTGGGTAACTATGTTGGCCTAATTCGACACTAGAAATTAAAACGGTCATAACTTAGTCATTTTAAATCGAAATTGGGTCATTCTTGAACTCAAATTCAAGGATTTTTCATCTTCTTTCCAATGGTACCAATTTCATTATCAGATTCCCATCCTACTAGGAGATATTTATGTTTTAGTGAGAAAGTGTCGGAAAACTATTTAAACCAATATGGAGTATTTAAAGGAAACTATTTCTGACATATTTAGTTGCACTAATTTGTGTAAATATAATAAATTAATAATTTGTTATGGAAGGAAGTGTATATATATATATATATATATATATATATATATATATAATTATTTATATATGTGTATATATAGTTTAATTTGTCTATGAGTTGTATGGAAGGATGAATATATATATATATATATATGTATGTATGTATGTATGTATATTGATTTTAAATAATCAAGGATTATTAAAGAAGGTGTTAAACACATATATACATTAAATAACATATGTGTAGGTATATATATATATAAATCATTTAAGATGATTAATATTATCATTCTTATTTGGCATATCTTAATAGGCTGGTTGTTAAATTAATGATATGCGTATAATATGCATGTGATGGCTATGTATGATTTAGCGTATTGTTAATTTTAAAGTTAATTCATGGTTAAAGTGTGGGCATGGATGAATTGTCAAATGATTAAATATATTACCTAAATATTTGTATGAATAGAATACATATATGGAAAGTATAGATGAATTGCTAATTAAATGTATGAATAAATATACCTGTGGAGGCATGGTTGAATTGCCAATGTATAAATATACATACACGGAGGCATGGTTGAATTGCCAAAAGTATAAATAAATATACTTAAAGAAGGCATGGTTGAATTGTCAATATATAAATAAAAATATTTACAATGGCATGGTTGATTTGCCAAAGCATAATTACGTTGTTATGTGTTAGATGATTAAAATATCATCTATGGTTGTTGTATGTATGGATTGGATTAGGGTTAGATATTCTTAAATGAGAATAGTTTAGTACTTACTGGTTAGTGTATTATTTTACATTAATAAAATAATATTGGGGAAGACGTGGATGATTTGTCAAAACTTGAATTTTGGATATGTGATTTAAACAATTAAAATCATTATCGGGTTGGGATTAAATAGAGTATTTCTTTTATTATAATTTGTTGTTTAAATGATTAAACAACTGACTAGGATGGGATTAAGGTCAAAGGAGTTTTATAAAATGAAATGGTAGATTGGTCTAGGTATGAATATTATTTTAATAATTATTTAATAGGTATGGAAATTTAATAAACCTATTAATGGATTTGATTAGTATAGTATATATAATTATATATAGACATGTATATCGTGCTTTATTAAAGTTAAAACTTTATTAGGTTTGGTTTTGATCAGAGATGATCTGCTTATTGGTTTTCAGAGGCCTGGTAGAGTGAACTTGCTCGTAGGGTTTAACCCACGATTTATTTTTCAGGTTATTAGAGGTTCCAGTCTCGAGGTTGAGGATCCGCAGCTGGGAGACTGTCATTCGTCTATTCATCTTGTGTACTTTTAAATAGTATTGGATTATTGGATAATGTTTTAAGGGGTCCTTGAGTTATGGGATTTCCGAATTGTAATTGTTGGAGAATCATTAAGTAATATTTATTTATTAGTTTTCTTCAGCGGTTTATTTATTCTTTATTATTCATCTTTGTATTCTGTGCTTGTTAAATACTTAAATTGTTTTGATATCCCTTGATTTTGTGCGCGGACTTGATCAATCCGTGTTCCAAAATTAGGGGGTATCACACTTATGAAGACTTTAAGTCTTGGCTTTACTATCTATTTATGAAGACGTAAAGTATTTTTACAAACTCTAACTCAAAGGATCTTCACCTGATGCAATTAATCAACTATATTGATATATTATTTATGAGTTAAGTTTAAAGTATATTAAATACTATATTTAATTATGTCTTCTACATATGATAGTATAAATAGTAAGTTTACGAAGCCTACAAAATACACATTCACTAAACTAGTTAGAGTTAATCAAAAGGGATTTGAAAAGGTGTTTTCAAACTATTGACTTTGAATGTGTGAGTTTCATACTTTCTGTTAATCGGACGGAGATAAATACACAGGTTCATGAAGAAGAAGTGCAACCTTCATGAACGTACAGTTTTGATATCTGGGCTTAGTTGAATCCCGGAGTTAGTGCTGCCATTTGTCTTCCGTTGCACGTGGGAGAGGCTTCAAGTATCTTCAAAACGCGATTATGCGCCTCTAAGCCTCGATACTCACTATTTTAATATATTGGTTCCAACAATTTGAAGATAGTTTTCTCTCAATGGATTCATTTTCGTTGTTGTCCAACACTATTTATTCAGTTTCTCAACCGAATATCGAGGCTGTTGATGGTAAAATATATATACATATATACATACCAACGGTGGAAAGAAAATTTTTATTTTTCCTTCAACAATTGAAAATCGTTTTTTTCATGATTAAGTCATGTCCAGCTGCTCTGGGTGACAATACATCATCTGATCAAGTTTAATTTGATCAATGAGAAGATCACAAGGTGGATTGAATTGGCATCTCATCCTACTAAAGGTGACCTAGTGGGGGAATCATGTAACCCAATATCCTATGTTGGTGGGCATAAGGGCAATTGGATGAAATTGCACTTCTGGTAAACTGGTCATTCTAAAGGATGAACATCATATTCCTAATATTCATATGAATATGGTTTATAATTCATTTCCTTTCAAGTGTGGCTTCAAGGTTATCTTTGAATCTGTATGTTCCTTGAAATAATCTTTTTATTAAAGGTATGTCTAAATTTGTGCAATAATTTTTATTTATATTACCAAAGTCATTGATTAATAATGTGTTATAAACTTGGTCAATGAACTAAATCCTTTTATCAAAGGATTTGTCAGAGATTGATCGAAAGGTTGATGCTCATTTTAAATACACTTATGTTTATTACTTGAAAACTGAAAACTCTAGTAGGTCAGTTTCCGCCTAATTAGATCATATTCTGCAATGAACGAGAAGATCACAAAAGAAATTTATTGTCTTTCGGGACGCATGCCATCGATTGATTGAAACTAGATCATCTCTTCACATTACAATTAGTCAAAATCATGCAAGATATATGACTAATGGGGGATCAGATGACAATATAAGAGGAGAACTCTTCAATTTCTAAAATGGCATGTCATATTGATTACATGAGTTTAAATTCATTAATCAAAAGGATAACCAACAGTAAGGTTCAAGTGGATCAAAGCATTACATTTAGTATGTAAACTTTTATTGATGTGTTAAAAAGACACTAATACTAGAAATTTGATCCATATTGACATGTTTGAAATGAGCTAATTATATTAATGAAGGCAAGTGATGATACTAATTTTTATCCTTGAAAGCTCCTAAATAAAGGAATGAATGTTTAAGAAAGCAATGATTGCAGCTGAATTTCAGATTGACAAAAAGAGATTCCAAGGAAATTCTGGCAATTACTATTTGTCTATCAAGTTCTTAATTTGAATTTTTGACATGATGGATCTTAGCAAAGCTGGTGTGATTGTGTAAATCAAAGTGTGGGGCCTCAACATAGAATTACTCCAACGCAATCCAATTTTATCAATTAATCTTAAAAGGTTCAAAATCTTATCAGATGCTGTAATCTTTGTTCTTATTGATCCCAAATCTGATCCAATTTGCAATCAAGGCAGTGCAGAGAATTAACTTAAATTCTCAAATTATTGGTGGTCTTTATGACGCGATGAACTGCACTAAGGCAAACACAACTTGTTATCAAGTACAGAAATAACTTGGCAAAAGATCATTGAATTCTCTTATGAGAATATAGAGGTACTTGCAAAGTACTATGGATCATGGGTCGCATTATTGCAAATATCTAGCTGTTATTTGCTATGGATGCTCAATGTTCATAGCAGTTTGGATCTTCACCCTGGGTGGGGTTATGATTTCTTGGAAATCAAAAGGGTGGACTTGATAACTCATTCCTTGATGG
Source organism: Cornus florida (assembly GCF_030987335.1). Classification (NCBI taxonomy): domain Eukaryota; kingdom Viridiplantae; phylum Streptophyta; class Magnoliopsida; order Cornales; family Cornaceae; genus Cornus; species Cornus florida. The sequence goes on from NW_026775574.1 coordinate 91,298,031, forward strand.
AATCTGAGTTTTATTGCACTTTATCTAGTGAAGAAGAAGTTGACTGGGTAAAGATCTTACTGGAAGGTATTCCAATACGAAGTAAGCCTATAACACCCTTAAAATATTTTCGTGACAATAAGGTTGCGATGCTTCAAGCTCACAAAACGAGTGTTACAATGAAAAGTCCATACATGTGCAGTTAAAGCACAATCATCTAGAAGAGATCCTGGTAAATGGATTATCATAGTTTACTATGTGAAGGGACTTAGTGTCTAAGGCTAAATCTCATTTGGCAGATCCACTATCGAAAGACATATGAAGGAACCTAGTGTCCAAGGCCGAATCTAATTTGGCATATCCACTGTCGAAAGACATATGAAGGGACTTAATGTCCAAGGCCATATCTCATTTGGCATATCCACTGTCGAAAGACATGTGAAGGGACCTTGTGTCCAAGACATCTAAAGGGATTGGAAAGAGCCTGTAATTGATGTTGTGATGTTATAGGAACCCAACCTAGTGATATTTCTCCTGGGTTCAATGGGAAAAACAAGTAACATAACAACTTGTGTGAGCACATCAATATTCCTTTCCTTATGATGTGATGTGGGTGCTCAATCTTGTAACCGAGGAAGCTGAGATTTAGATCTCTTAATGAATCTATAGACCAATTTTTTATTGGAGTGTACAGGATCACTTTTGATAGATTCACCGATTAACCTTTGAGGAGGCTGAGACTTATATCTCTTAATGAATTATATAGATTGGATTTTCAATTGGGGTGTACACAATCACTCTTGATAGATTCACCGATTTATCTTGCAATGAGGATGATGAGATTAAATTCTCTTAATGAGTTCATAGCCGGTATTTGGTTGGAGTGTGCAAGGTCACTCTTGATGGACACACCGATCTAAGTGTGGAAGTAGGGCCGCTTCTATAGGATCCAGACAGGCTTGATCCTTAATGACACTCAGAAGTATGGATTCCGGACACATGGCCGAAACTTGTCAAGCTTTAGTACTTTATCTCCGAACATAAGTGTGTGTGTAGTATTTCTTATTCATCAACGTGGTTCTTGGTTCAAGACATTGTTCACCAAGTTCCTAGATGAAATCAAGGGTGCTTACACTAGATAATGGTTCAAGTCCAAAAGACACCATTATTGATGCATATGACTGTACCGATCAACAAAATGAATTTGAAACAAGTGGGGGATTGTTGGAGTTATGTTTCAAATTAATTTTTAGTAACTCTATATTTATGAAGACTTTAAGTCTTGGCTTTACTATCTATTTATGAAGATGTAAAGTATTTTTACAAACTCTGACTCAAAGGATCTTCACCTGATGCAATTTATCAACTATATTGATATATTATTTATGAGTTAAGTTTAAAGTATATTAAATACTATATTTAATTATGTCTTCTATATATGATAGTATAAATAGTAGGTTTACGAAGCCTACAAAATACACACTTACTAAACTAGTTAGAGTTAATCAAAAGGAATTTGAAAATGTGTTTTCAAATTATTGACTTTGAGTGTGTGAGTTTCATACTTTCTGTTGATCGGACGGAGATAAATACACAGGTTCATGAAGAAGAAGTGCAACCTTTATGAACATGTAGTTTTGATATATAGGCTTAGTTGAATCTCGGAAATAGTGCTGCCATTTGTCTTCCGTTGCACGTGGGAGAGGCTTCAACTATCTTCAAGAAGCGATTACGCGCCTCTAAGCCTTGATACTCACCGTTTTAATATATTGGTTCCAACACTATTATGTCAAGATAAGGTGCTAGGCATCCCTGAAACATCCACAAAACTTTATAATTTTACCATATTATAAAATAATACTCATTCATTTATCAACGACCAGTGGCCTAGCGATATCAGGACCAATGTTGAGTACTTAATAAATTTAGAATTATATTTATTTATTTGAATTTATTTTGAATAAATGAGCATAATTAAATTAATGTCACTGGTGTCTGATTACTGTTTCATTTGAATGAAGAAGAAAGAAATATCACCGGCTATGAAAAAATTTGGGGGTTACTAATCAATCTAAATTTGGTACATAAAGGGTAAATAATTTATTTATTTATTTATTTAATACAGTATTTGACCATGTTGCTAGTGTGAGATTTGTGCCTTGGTATGTGTGCACCCTTGGTCAATGGGTCTTTTTATTTACTTTGAAAGTCCGCTAATATTGACTTGGAGAATTTATAATAATTTGATTATTTTGATGTGTACATAAATTTGAAATTATTATTTTTAGTTCGGACTTGTAATATAGTTTACAGTTTTATCTGGCTTATTTAGTTTGAATTGTGATATGACTAATTTTGTTATCTTAATGGATACTTGTTGGATGATTGAGACCAAATGGCCTAACGGTATCATTCGTTGGGGAGGTTAGGAGTTCAAACCTCGGTGGAAGTACGATGTGTGCGTTAATTGCTTTAACTTCACACACACACACACACACACATATATATATTCATTTTGAAAATTTTCAATAAATTGCAATCAAATTTGAAAAATGTTTTGTTTTTGGAAATGCGATGCACTTGAATATATATATATATATATATATATATATATATATGCACTTGGACATTTCAGTGTCTACATAGTGAATTTGACATTAAATAATTAGATATTTAACTAGAATAGTTTTAGATTTTAAAAATCATGAACATTAAATTATTGACTTTAAGATATTTTAGTGATGCATGAATTTTAGAAAAAGATAAAAATTTGAAAAGATTCGATTAAATGATAAACACATTTTAAAAAAAGATAATTTTTTTTAAAGGTCTAAGTAAATGATGTGTGAGTAGTCTTTATTTTAGTTATGATTTTTAATGAAAATACAAATAATTCATAAAAATGAAGGACAATGAAAAATGGAGAATGTTAAGTCACTAGTAGGACGAGAATATATCATTTTATTGGAAAAAGACATGATGTAAGTATAGGAATAAAAACAAGTCAAGATAAATTAGACCAAAAAAACCTTCAAATGATTTTTTTATTTTTTATTTTTAAAAAAAATCACGATAGTGTATTTAATTGAGTCACGTCATATTTAATATACTCACACCAACTCCTAGTTCATATATATATGGAATAGGCACCTTTCTTTGTTGTTTACTCACAGATACTTTATGTGAGTCTAACTGCATATCAAAAACAAAAAAATCACTGTAGTGTATTTTATTGAGTCACATTGAATTTAATATACTCACACCAACTGCTAGTTCATACATGGAATAGGCATTTATCTTTAAAAAAAAAAATCACTATAGTGTATTTAATTGAGTCACATCAAATTTAATATACTCACACCAACTCCTAGTTCGTATATGGAATAGGCACTTTTCTGTGTTGTTTACCCACAGATACTTTATGAGTCTGACGTGCATATTAAAAACAAAAAAAGCACTATAGTGTATTTAATTGAGTCCCATCGAATTATTATACTCACACCAACTCCTAGTTCATACATGGAATATGCATTTTTCTATGTTGTTTACTCCCATATACTTTACGTGAGTCTGACGTGCATATCATCTTTATTCTTTACCTTTTGTTTTCTTCTTTTCTTTTGGCTTTCTTCTGACACAACTGATCACACCCATATACATGACACACACATACACACACATCCATAAAATGAGTGGACCCTACCAAATCATAGTATCAAAAGTGCATGCTAGTATTTATGTGGGTACAACTGTTTGGTTGTCTGGACGAGTGTGTGTAAAAGATATACAAAATAAAAAATAAAAAGAAGAAGAAAGATGTGTTCACTTGTTACGTGTGTTTTATAGATTGATATGTGTGAAAAGAATAATAATAAATAATAAATAATAAAAAAAGAAGTTGAATTGTGTGTGCTTAGGGATGACAACCAGCTTTAAATTTGTATTCTTCCTATTTAATTTATAAGAATTTCATATTCTGTACGGACTGTCTCATCCGGCTCCTTTTATACATATTTTTTTTTGGTCCCTTGTTCATAAACTAATGTTGGCTGCTCAAGTTCCCATTGATTAAACCAATTGAGTATATTTTTGTATTGTAGTTGCGTGTTCAGTACTTAAATGTTACTCATTAAAGTACTTAAGTGTACTAATAAAAAGTACCACACTAAGAAATAAAATATATATATAAAAAAAATTATAGTCCTCTCTTTTGAAACATATGTTGGCTAATTTATTTCATGTTAATTAATTTAAACCTATTTCTAAATTTTATTATATTGTCCTTTTGATTTTTATTTTTGATAGAAGCCATTTCAGCAATAAATAAGAATTTCTTATGCTAGTATTTCATGTTGTTGGAAAGGGAATGAGGGACAAAGTTGTCTTTAACGGTGATGTTAGTTAAATACGTGTACTTTCCAGAAAAAAAAAGAATGGAGAAATTAAATAGTGGGAATTAACAAGTTAATTATTAAAATATGCTTTGCCTCTCTACTTAGACACTCAATTTTTATCATCTTTATCAAAATAAGAGAAGGCTACATCAACCTTTTATTTCATTTTGATCAGTAATTAATACTCCGTACAAAAATAATAATAATAATAAAGATTAATTAATTATCTCCTTCTCTTTTATTTCCTTCCTATTTGACTAAACAATTTGTTTTGGTAACTTTTACGGAGCCAAGAAAGGGAGTCGAAAAAAAAAAAAAAAAAGAGGATATATTTTCACTTATTAATTCACAAGGCAAAAGGAACTAATTATGATATTACTATTTGTTAATTTGAATGGAAAATAAGAAATTATTTTTTTACCAAAATCAGGGGCAAAATGAGTAAATGTTAAACTTATATCTTTTTTCGTCAATTCTTTTCATTTATAGAAAAAAATCGTTCTAATTGGAGCTCCTTGTCCTTACTCTTTTATCCCATTCCTGGCCTTTCTCCCAAAACACTGGTCCAATGCAAAACTAATGTTGGCTGAGACAGTCCGTTCCGAATATGAAATTCTTATTAATTAAATAGGAAGAATACAAAATGTGTAAAAAATAATAGAAATAAGTACATTAAATAGTTTAAATATTTTTTCAGTAAAAAAAATCTTAATACAATATGTAGAATGATGACAATATAAATACATAATATTTTAATTTATACTACTATTTCAAAATACTGTTTGTAATGATATTAACCATGCCAATGGTTGAGTTAAATTCCGTTTTAATGGATCAATTACTTTTTTATTGTATTACCTAAATCAAAAAATAAAATGATAAAAAAATCTAAAATCTAAAAATTTTGTGCAAACAATCCTTTGGAATGGGTTGTGTGAGTACCAATTAGGAATTTTTTTTTTTTTTTTTACTTTGTTACTATTTAAAAGAGAAACAGAAACGCGATAAACGTTGTTAAAGTATGATGAGTTATTTTTAATTTAAAATTGTGCAGTTTTTAAACTTTGAAATTAATATTGTTGAATTTTTAACTTTAGACAACTATTGTCTTTCAAATTAAGACCATAGTTACAATAAGAATTTGCATTCCAATAAGAATTTGTATTCTTCCTATTTAATTAATAAGAATTTCATACCATTCACTAAATCTTGTCATATATAAATACTATTTCGATAACAAAATAAAAAAAGAAAGTAAAAGGCAATTGGTGAGCAGAGCAGGTTAGGTTATGTTACTTCAATAAAAATAAGGTGAACGAAGATTTTATCAAACTCATTTTTAACTCGTAATCTGTGATGGTTATCAATTTTTTTTTAGATTTGTCGTAAATAATTTTCTATTGTCATTAAGATCAAAACTTATAAGCATGGGGAATAGATTATACATAATTCCATAACTATCGTCATAGGAAATAAGCTCAACCTAATTATTTAGGTATTGGACCTTATTTGGCTAGGACTAATGAGTAGACGCGGCCGCATGTTTAATGACAATATAAAAGCACATCAAAAAAAGGAAGCTAACTTTTTAGAAAATTATTTTTTAAAAAAGTACAGTAATCTTTTCATTATTTTCCAGAAAATGACATCCTTGAAGACTCATAAAGTTGCATAACTAAATAGTCCTGCAAGACGCGTGTTCATCGGTTGGAGGCCAACAGCAGAATTTGCTACAGTTCTAGATCTATTTCGAGTCCGGACTACACTGCAAAACCTGTTTAAAACCTTTTGCTTCTAAGTACTCTCTCCACAGTAGACGGATATCTCGCCGGAAACTCTCCTTTCTCCGGCTATCAGGTACTACACACCCTCCATAGTATATGTTTTGGAGAGAGAGAGAAAAGTATACACACATATACACACCGCACACACACTTAATAATATATTATAAGCACTTGCTGATTGTTCATTTCTCTGTCTCTGTCTCTCTCTCTCCTTCTTCTCTCCCCCTCCTCCATCTTTTTTTCCTTCTGTTTAATAATATATTATAAGCACTTGCTGATTGTTCATTTCCTAACTTCTGTAAGTTTTCTTAACTGATCTTCACTTCTTCTTCCTTTTTTTTTTTTTTTTTTTTTTTTTTTTTTTTTTTCTCTCTCTCTCTAATGGTTTGCTTCAAGACTTCCTAATTAACTTCTGTAAGTTTTTCTTAACTGATCTTCACTTCTTCTTCTTTTTTTTTTTTTTTTTTTTTTTTTTTTTTTTTTTTTTTATGTTATACGCAAACACAAACAAATAATATATACACATATATACTTCTATATTAGAAATCATTTACTTGGATGCTTGTGTTTCTTTATATCTATATATTGATTGTATATATCTTTGTATGATTGTTAAAGGATATATGTATATTTGCTGAAAAGGAAAATTGAAGAATTGAGTGTTTTTTTTTTCTTCTCAAAAGGTAAGAATGGAGTGTTTTTGTTATCACATATACGTATATACACACAAACACATATCAAATTAAAAAATCTTCCTTTTAATCAAATCCTTTTTCTCTCTATAAAAAAAAACTAAAACTGATTGCATGATTTACCCGTTCATTATAATATATATCTTGAAAACAATCATAAGTTTAGGTCATTCAACAACAAAATCATTGATGATTTGGTTGCATTCATCAAATATTTGTTGTTTTTTTCATGTGACAATGGGGTCATGCATGTAGCAAATTAAAAGTTTGAAGTTTGAGTTTTCATAACATATATGGTCACTGGAGAGTGTGTGTATATATATAATTTTAGTTTCTTCTACAGAAACTAGAGATCTCTAACCCTTTAGTGTGTGTGTGTCTCTCTCTCACCATTTCATCTCTCTTTATCTCTTTGTTTGTGAAAAATAGTGATTTTGTAATCTTTGTTCGGCTTCAAGATCTTCACGTTTAACCTCTGTCTCTGTTTCTCTCTCTCTCTAAAGGTTTTGATTTTGGAATGGCAAATTTGGATGTGCCTGCAGACTTGCTTGAGCAGATGAATGACCTCAAACTGGAACTCAAAAAGAAGGTAAGGAAGGGCACCCTTGTTTCTTGTTTTAGTGGTTCTGTTTGTTGGATGTGGCTGCAGACTTGCTTGAGCAGATATATGTATATTTGCTGAAAAGGAAAATGAAGGAGAACAGGCCACGTTTCAAAGCAATGAACTTGCGGCTGAGGGAGCTGAAAGGAAATTTTGATAGCGAGGTAGAAGTTCTCATGCCCCAAACTTTTTTCATTGTATCCACAACCGAAGCTGTGGATGTCTTAGGGCAGATGAAAATGCTTGGGTGGCATGGGGAGGTTGGAAATAAAAGATGACCTGAATCATTGGTTGAGGGAAGCGATCGAGTTAAAGCGGGGGAAACTAAGGCTTTACTTAACTGAATTCCTTTCCAAGGCCGCAGTCGATTTCGCCAAATGGTGGCTATTCCCTTGATTATAGCAATGTCATGTTTTTAACTTTAACTTTAGAGAATTATGCTATTCCCTTGGTAATTTGGTTTTGTATGCTAATAGTCGGCGCACCATATGATTCCATTCCTCCTTGTTACATTGATTCTAGCAATGTCATGTTTTTAACTTTAAGAATTATATATGATTTGATGCTTGGTAATTTGGTTTAATTTTGTATGCTAATAGTCTGCCCAACATATCCATTCCTGGTTACAGCTGCGATGGTAAAACATGGCAAGTTTACATCTCAGCCCCATCAGTACCTTAAGGTGGTGGAATAGGTAATCGGAAGAAGGCTTTGTAACATAACTATTCAATATAATCAAAAGGAGGAGGAAATTATATAATCAGTACAACTTACACACTTACACTCGCGTTGTTGTTGTTGTTGACCACAAATTCAAGTAAATTCTTATTTTGATTGGTCAGGCCATAGTATAAATTTATAATAAGACTTTATACCATTACAAAACCAAATGCTCAGAACGCCACTCCCACGACAAACTGGAAACTTTATATCCCAAAGTCGCAAATAGCTATCCAGTCCTGGAGAAAGAAGTAAGTTTTTCACTTCAGTGGTTGCAAGAGAAATTAACCCTCAAACTCTCTGTTTTCAAACAAGAATGGAATGGAAGAAAGTTAATAGGTGACACAAGGTTATATATTGTACTTAGAACTATCATGCAATTGTCTGGACCAACAGATGAAAAGATGTCCCCTTAAATTTGCTTCTTCATAAAGATTATTCGACTTACAACACAATATAAGCACCAGAGACCCAAATCAAAATCTACAGCAATCAACAATGGGAAGCAAAAAAATCATAATAGACACAATATGATCAGCTTAGAAGTACTACCTTACAGGTGGGTTCTAGGCATAATGCATATGTGTATGTGCAAATTCACATGGTGATGACAATATTAATCATCCAGACAAGTTGACAAACCTACCAATGAATTAATTTAGCGATAAGGTGTTTGAGGATGTATTGGAAGTATTTGGTTCTGTGCTATGCACAATCCACAGCTATGGCAACACTTCATTGGGAAGGGTATGAATGGGGAAAAATGCAAATGACAGAATCTCTTTTTAGTATTTATGCATTTTTTGAATTTTAAACTTCTATGTATGGCTTTGACATTTTACAACATTTCCTTTTGTTAATTGAAATGTTTATATTGTGATAGATTCCTACTGCTAAATTAGCAGGTACCTTCGAAGTTCGAACATCACCTAAATCTGCATTCGCTAGAACACTTTTTTAAATCAAGAAACTGCACCTTTGGAACTCTTAAAACAGTTTCAATTAACTATTGTGCCCATCTGTTTAACTATTGTGTACATGCGTAAATGTTTGCCCTAGAGATGCATTCTACACCACACCTTAATTTTAATACCCTCAGTAACTCGGTGTTGCTTGTCTTCTACCCCGGTTTCAGTGATTTTTGTGGTGGTTGCTAACTTGCTACAGATTCTGTAGGAACTCTTAAAACAGTTTGTATCTGATTTAAGTTCTGAATGGTTGCATAACTTAGCACATCAATTTTAAGTATCATTTTGTTGTTTGTATTGCACCAATTATGTCAGAATCAAATATTAAACACGATAAACCTGCAAAAAGTTGGAGATTTTAGCTATAAGATGAGAAGCATTCACCATGAAGAAAGCATGCATAAGAGAGTATATAAGTTGTATATTATCAATATGTGCAAGTAGTTTATAAATTTATATTGGATAAATTACTTTTTTTGCTTTCCTTTTCTTCAAGTAGAATTATAGACTTCCCCCTATGTATTCAATAATCCCACTCCCGTTAGACCTTATAGCTGAGTGTTGGGATGTTTGTGATGTTGCTAATTTGTTCTTCCAGGTATATAGTTTTTCTATTACCTTTAAACCCATTCAAGAGTGAAAACACCACCTTGTAAGTACAATACACTGCAAATGATCGAGCCCTAAATAAAGCAGGGGTGGCAAAATCTAAGCTACGTAGTGTGGGGTGGAGTGGGAGTGACACTGTTTACAGAGCGTGAAAGTGGGAACGTGTTCAGAACATGAGTGATATCCTGTTTAGAAAATTGTGTGACTTAGATCAAACCATCTTTATTAATTTTCTTTTAATTTTTATTACATTAACTCTTCATTTCCAATATGATCTTTGTCCTGTCTCGCAATTTGCTTAAGCTCATTTTATGGCTCTAATTGTTTGGTAGAATATAGCTTCCAATTTTGGTGAATACATCCAGATTAATTTCTCCCTAACCGCCGAAGTGAGGTGGAATATATCTTTCGTGGTATTTTTTCTCGTTTCAAAGTGAAAAATTGTTTTTTCTCTTATTTCAAAGTGAAAAGTAGAGGGTAAAAATTCTCTCCAAGTACATTGTGGGAGTTAATTTGTCAAGACACAAATAATAATAATAATAATAATAATAATAATAATAATGAATAAAATAACTTCTCCCTATACCTCATTTTTGCTTAAGTTTAATGGGCTCCTCCTTGTAAATAATGGGACCTAAATAATATATATATTTATATATATATTGAGTCACAATACTCTTGCATTTGACTACATGTTTACTTATATTATATATCTATTTTTGTTAAAATTAAATTTAATACACTCCTTTAGTCTGCAAGTAAACTTACTGCTATATATAGTACAGTGCAAAAGAAAACAAAGGATAATATTAATTACATCATATTGATACATATATATACCAGATTTTTTTCCCAACTTCAGGATTCTATTGGGTTTAACCCATTAACTTCTCAAATTTTGTATTTTATTGTTATTTTATATTTAAGGACAGTCACTCTATTTTTGTACCGCAGAGAGAAGGGAACAAAAAAGAGAATGAAAGAATAGTATTAAACAGTTATCATGTGATGAATAAAAGAAAATAAAGGAGATGATAATAATCATTTTTTAGAAAAGAAATTAAATAAAATTATTTTAATTGAATTACTATCGTTTCTTATAAATTTTGTCCTATAGAAGTAAGAGCAAATTTGATATTAATAAATTTTTTATTAAAATGCTAATATTTTCTTTCATTTTTTTTTTTCAATTTTTTTCTGGAGATCCCAAAAATACTCATTGGCCATTATTAGTTGGTTAGAGGCACGTTTGGCTCTCATTTTGGTTTGCGGCTCGTTATTTGGTGGATCCCATACCAAAATCGACACTACGGTATGGTATCATGTCTTTGGCTCTATATTTTTAAAAATTAATATATAAAATTACAGAATTAAATCCTCTGTATAAAATAAACTCAACTGACAACAAATAAATTATCTATTTTTTAATTTCAATTCTAATGCATCAATTAAGTGATTTTAAATATAGTTTGAAAGTTTATCTTTATTTGGTGGAGGTTTGTTCAAGAAAGAAAAAAAAAAAAACTCCTCGTGCTCCATTCATAAATGAAATTACAGAATTAACCTTTAGCATGTCTGATTTGTCTTCCTTCCTTCTCTTTCCCAAACGGCAATCGCTGAATCTATATATAAACTCAACTGCTAACAAAACCAGATTGAAATCTATATAGATTGAGACTAAACTCTAGGAGTTCTTCAAAATTATAAGTGATCATGATTCTTTGAGTAATAAACATCATTTAAAAAGTTTACAACTTCATTACCAAGAATTCTCATTCACTTTAACATTATTAATACAGAGAAATTATAACCGAGTCAACAAATCTTTAAACATCATCATTTTATTTGTCTTAATCCTATATAAATGGAGTCGGCCAAGTAAATTCTCTATTTGCAATCTATTTTATTGCATATTATTTTATGTATAATAAACATCATCCCACAAAGCCTTTTCTTTAATTCCAGTATGTTAGTGGTTCACAATTTCTGGTGAGTGTTTTTCATTATTCTTTACTCCTAATTTTACATTCACGCAGTGTGTGTTTTCATGGTCTTTTTTGACCTGAGGTATAGTTGGCAACCAAAATATTGGAACACTTTGATTCTAAAAATAAAAGAATAATAATAAATAAATAAATCAAACTAATTAAAAAGTATTAGAGGTTTCCATTTTTTCTTCATAGAAAGGAAGCAATCCATCAAATGTTTTATGACTTTTTAGAATTTAAATTCTATAATTATGATATTTGCGGTACATAGTAATTTGTTATAGAATAAAATTTGTCACACATTTATCATGAAATATATTTCACATTTTAATGCGAGGAAGTCTAATTGTTTTTTTTTTTTTTTAAACTCAATATATACATCTAAATCATTTTATAGATTATTTCTTCTTTAATGCTTTCATAAATTGGAATATTAGAGGAAATTAAAGGTATATTTTAATAAAGACTCTAAAGCCTATTTTGCTGTGCTTGTGAATGTGGTAGACAGTGAGAAAAAAAAAATCGTATTAATGAACTTTCATTTCTGGTTTCCGAATTGAACTATTTCTAAATTATTTTGATATTGAAATTTTGTATAGACTCATTAAGCTTTTTATTTTTTTTATTTTTTATATATATAAACTCATTAAGCTAACATTACTATGATTTGTACAATTTTGAACACTTTTCATCTTGGAACCAAAATAATTTTGCTCCTTAAACATTTGTTTTGTTCTTGTTAAACAATCTTATTTAACATCAACTTCTAACCTAACTAACCCAAGACCTATAGTACTGTGTAGCCCAGACCAACCCAACTAACCCTAACAACTTCTCTTACTTTTTCTCTGCAAAGGAGTGACAGTGTTCTTCGAATCCTTAGCTAAGGAGAGAGAAAGAGAGCACAAAGTAGAAGATGCCATGAACGACTACGTTGGAGTTCCCTGGTTGTCCTCCGATTCGAGCCCTAACTTTCGATGTTCTTGGTCTCGTTAAAGGTAATACTGATACATACTCGCTTCGTATATTTATGGTTTCAATCTAATTTATCAAATACACTTCTAATTATATATATGTGTATACATAATATATTCTCATGCATTACAGCTGTGAAGCTCACGGTAAAGAAGGGAGAGTTCCTAGAGTGGTTGAGAGATGGTGAGAGCCAAACCCCGGTTGTGTGTTCGCCGCCTCGATCAATGACCGTAAAACTGACCCAGTATTGGGTTTTTCAAACATGTATATATACCTTTAATTTCCTCTAATATTCCAATTTATGAGAGCATTAAAGATGAAATAATCTTTAGAGGTATATATTGAGTTTTAAATAAAAAATAAAAAATAAAACAATTAGACTTCCTCGCAATAAAATTTTGTTATTTAGTTCATTTTATTGACATAAAAAATGTGAAAAATATTTCATTTATGAGATTCATGATAAATATGTGACAAATTTTATTTTATCACAAATTATGTACTGCCAATATCATAATTATAGAATTTAAATTCATAAAAGTCATAAAATTTTTCTAGAAGAAAAAATGGAAACCTCTAATACTTTTTAATTAGTGTTTTTTTTTTTTTTTCTTTTAGAATCAAAGTGTTACATACAATATTTTGGTTGTCAACTGTACCTAAGAAAGGTCAAGAAAGACCATGAAAACACACACTGTGTGAATGTAAAATCAGGAGTAAAGAAATAATGAAAAACACTCACCAGAAATTGTGAACCACTAACATACTGGAATTAAAGAAAAGGCTTTGTGGGATAATATTTATTATCGATGAAATAATATGTAATAAAAAAGATTGTAGCGTGGCCTACTCCATTTATATAGGATTAAGGGAAAGAAAATGATGATGATTAAAGATTTATTGACTCATTTATAATTTCTGTGTGTTAATAATGTTAAATTGAATGAGAATTCGTGGGAATGAAGTTGCAAACTTTTTAAACGATGTGTGTTACTCAAAGAATCATGATCACTTGTAATTTTGAAGAACTTCTAGAGTTTAGTCTCAATCTATATAGATTTCAATCTGGTTTTGTTAGCAGTTTTTATATATAGATTCAGTGATTTCCGTTTGGGAAAGAGGAGGACGGAAGACAAATCAGACATGCTAAAGGTTAATTATGTAATTTCATTTATGAATAGAGCACCAGAGGCTTTAGACGAAGCACGAATAGCACCTTCCTTCAATTATACAAGTTCACTTCGACTTCGAGGAGCGGTTTTTTTTTTTTTTTTTCCTTGAACAAACCTCCAACAAAATAAAGATAAACTTTCAAATTATATTTAAAATCACTAAATTGATGCATTCGAATTGAAATTAAAAAATATATATAATTTAAAATTTAAATTGAAAATATTTAAACGTTTTGTTGTCAGTTGAGTTTATTATATACAGAGTATTTAATTCTGTAATTTTATTTATTAATTTTAAAAAATATAGAACCAAATGCATGATATCATACCGTAGTGACGATTTTTGTATAAGACCCACCAAATGACGAGTCCCATACCAAAATGAGAGGCAAACGTGCCTCTAACCTTAGAGCATCTCCAATGCTCTTCTATTTTGGGCTCTCAAACTCATAATTTGAGAGATGGTTAAAAAAAAAGGCTCTCCAATGGCCTTTCATTTGGCCTTTCAAAATTTGAAAATCTCAAATTTTCTCTCATCTGCAACACTTGTTTCTTCTTCTGTCGTTACTGGATTCTAAATTTTGACGGCGGATTCAACGATCTGGGCCCACTGGAGGACTCCAAGGCGCTGCTCAGCCGTGGTTCTGGGTGGTCCGATCGTGGTTCTGGGTTGTCCGATCGTGGCTCCCTCCGCCGTCGCAGTCGGTCTGGGTCGTGACATGAGCTCCGGTGAAGAAGGCGGCGCCGATGATGATCAAAAATCGCCCAGAGTTTGTTTGTTTCTGGGTCCCTCGATCGTAGCTCCCTCGACCGGCGATGATGATCAGTTTCTTTCTTTCTCTCTCATCAATCTCTTTGTTTCTGGGTCTCTGGAGTTTGTTTCCTCTGTCTATGTTTCCTCTATCCGTCTCTATCTATATTTGCAATGGAAAAGAATGGTGGTTGAAAATGGAAATTGGGAATAATTGTTGAAAAAAAAATAGTGATTGTGTCAAAAAAATAGCAACGCACCATTGGAGTAGAATTGCTAAAATATATCATTTTGATACTGTAGCACTTTTCAAAATATAGATTTGGCATGCACAAATAGCTTTATGCATTGGAGATGCTCTAATGGCCAATCTGATGAGTATTTTTGGTATCTCCAAAAAAAATGAAAGAAAATACTAGCATTTTAATAAAAATTTTATTAATATCAAATTTGCTACTACTTCTATAAGACAAAATCTATAAGAAACGGTAGTAATTTAATTAAAATAATTTTTTTAAAAAAATGATTCTTATCATTTCATTTCTTTTCTTTTATTCGTCACATCACATGATGAGTGTTTAACACTATCCTTTCATTCTCTTTTCATTTTTTTTTTTTTTTTGGTACTAAATATAGCCGTAAAATTACTTGCAGGACTAAAGGAGTGTATTACTATAAGAAACGATAGTAATTTAATTAAAATAAATTTTTTTTTAAATAATTATTATCATTTCATTTCATTTCTTTTATTCATCACATGATGAGTGTTTAACACTATCCTTTTGTTCTCTTCTTCTTCTTCTTATTTTTTTTCTTCTTTTTTTTTTTTTTTTTTTTTTTTTGGTACTAAATATAGCCGTAAAATTACTTGCAGGACTAAAGGAGTGTATTAAATGTAATTTTAACAAAAATAGATATATAATATAAGTAAACATGTAGTCAAATGCAAGAGTATTGTGACTCAATAAATAAATATATATATTATTTAGGTCCCACTATTTACAAAGAGGAATCCATTAAACTTGATAAAAAATGAGGTATTGGGAGAAGTTATTATATTTGTTACTACTACTATTATTATTATTATTATTTGTGTCTTGACAATTTAACTCCCACAATGCACTTAAGAGAGATTTTGAACCATCTACTTTTCACTATGAAATGAGAGAAAATACAATTTCACTTTGAAATATATTGTACCTCACTTTGGCGGGGAGAAGTTAATCTAGATGTATTCACCTAAATTGAAAGGTATATTCTAAAAAACAATTAGAGCCATAAAATGAGCTTAAGCAAATTGCGTGACAGGACAAAGATCATATCGGAAATGAAGAGTTAATGTAATAAAAATTAAAAGAAAATTAATAAAGATGGCTTGATCTAAGTCACACAATTTTCTAAACGGGTATTATTCTCGTGTTCTAAACACGCTCCCATTTTCACGCTATGTAAACAGTCTCACTCCCACCCCACCCCGCCACGCGCCGCGTGGGTTAGATTTGGCCGCCCCCGCTTTATTTAGGGCTCGACCATTTGCAGTGAATACCATATATTGTACTTACAAGGTGTTGTATTCACTCTTGAATGTGTATAAAGGTAATAGAAAAAAACTATTTACCTGGGAGAACAAATTAGTAACATCACAAACTTCCAAACACTCAACTATAAGGTCTAACGGGAGTGGGATTATTGAATACATAGGGGGAAGTCTATAATTTTACTTGAAGAAAAGGAAAGCAAAAAAAGTAATTTATCCAAAATAAATTTATACACTACTTGCACATATTGATAATATACGACTTATATACTCTCTTATGCATGCTTTCTTCAAGGTGAATAATTCTCTATCTTATCGCTAAATCCCTTCAACCTTTTGCAGGTATATCGTGTTTAATATTTGATTCTGACATAATTAGTGCAATACAAACAACAAAATGATACTTAAAATTGATGTGCTAAGTTATGCAAGCACTCAGAACTTAAATCAGATACAAACTGTTTTAAGAGTTCCTACAGAATCTGTAGCAAGTTAGCAACCACCACAAAAATACCGAAACCAGGGTAGAAGAGAAGCAACACCGAGTTACTGAGATGCACCTTCTTCTTTCTTCTGTTGCAAGTACCTATGATTAAGTACGCGAGGGTATTAATGCATCTCTAGGGAAAATATTTACGCATGTACACAATAGTTAAATAGTTAATTGAAACTGTTTTAAGAGTTCCAAAGGGGCAGTTTCTTGATCTCTATACACGAATTAAAAAAGTGTGCTACGAATGCAGATTTAGGTGACGTTCGAAGGTACCTGCTAATTTAGCAGTAGGAATATATCACTATATAAACATCTCAATTAACACAAGGAGATGCTCTAAAATGTCAAAGACATACATAAAAGTATAAAATTCTAAAAATGCATAAATAATAAAAGAGATTCTGTTATTTGCATTTTTCTCCATTCATACCCTTCCCATGAATCCCGGAAAACTCGCTGCAGTGCCCAAGACAGGTTGAGCATTAATAACTGGCTGCTTCCAATCTTAGCAACTCAGTCTAATTGACAAACTGACCCACTGACAGGCAAACAATTTTACTTAGTCTAACCATTGGACTGTTTGCAATCAACTTTGCTGTAATGTGAGAGCATCATATTGCCCTGGCATTGTCTCGTGCAGAAGTGAGGCTTAGTTTGGGAATTCTGGATTGGGGGCATGCCAGGGGGTGCCTACATTTGATCTATCACCGTCATTGAAAGAAGCATTTCAAAACCCAATGTGGTAGGTTCAAATCCTACAGAGCGTGATTCCGTTTTGTTAGATCGAAGTAGACTGAAATAGCTTCACTAATTTGAACAGCAATCTAAATTTGGAGAAGGCATAAATAGAAGGGTGACCGTAACCATGGAATAAAATCAGCTTGGGAAACCACGTAAACATGCAATAGAAATAACATCCTCAATTACTTACCCCTGACCCTTTGCCCAACGGGAGAGTTGATAGAGCTGCACTGACTCATTTGAGACATGGCAAGCTAAAAGTAAATAGTTGCGAGGCTGCACCATCCATGCAAATCTCATGAACAAGGCCGAATATACGCACATTGCTGCAGCACAATATAAGATACTTAGTATCTCAAGAATCTTATTAAGGTATTGTCTTTATTTTTTTTTCAAACCAAATATTATTAAAAAGTCTTAGCAAAGGTAGAAAACAACCTGCAGTCATGTTGCCAGATATCATTTCTGGGGGTTTCTGCATATCCACCAATCCCTGCCAAATCCACCAATTATAATTTGAAATAAAAAATTCATTTAGAGTGCCCAATTTGAAGTTTGTGAAATCTACAGTAAATGGCTACGCAATAAGTGAAAATATCAATTAATAGTAGTAAAGCCTACCGCAGCAACGAATCCCCAGTTGGCTACGGGACCCCAAAAGTGAGTTGTTTTGGGGCCAACTGGACTGTTCAAGAATGCTCGGAAGGAAGCCATATATTACTACTGCTGCTCAAATGCCTCTGCAACGGTTGTAAGAAAAATTCAGACACAAAAAGAAATAAATACAACATCAAATGTACAAAAGCAAATAGAAGTTTGTTAGGGCATGGAATTTAGGTTGGAAATTTTGTGATCAAAACTTAGAGTATATATATATTCATTTATTTTAGTCAGTCAAGGCAGTTAAGTTAGTACCTTGTCCAAGGAAAGATATGGAATTCAAGTGCAAGGGCTAAAAGATAATCTTACATAGGTTGTTTTGCATCCATCATCATACGCGAGTGGGTCCATAGGTTGTTGAAGATTCAGTTCTCATGGTTAAAGGAGTTCAACAATAAATTTATGCACACTGTAGGACGTTAGTGGAAAGGAGATAGAAAATCCAGTTAAGAAGTAGAGTTCGTGAGGAAAGAACTCTGTGGACGAATCAGCTGCTGGAATATCTGGTATTGGTCTTGTGTAAGTCTGAATCAAGAGTGACTGGTGATTCTTGGTATTAGATTCTGGTAACTCGGTCTGTAACCTCTTTCTGCCTGACTGTGTCCCATGACTTTTCCCATTTGGGCTTTCCATGTAAAATGTGGTATATAATATCTTTATTTACCGTTTTATTGCATACATGACAAACACCATGATGATTGATAATATTTGTGTTAGTTATAGTTTTCAATTTCAGTTTCATACTTCGATTTAAGAAATTAGTTAAAATACCATAATATTCTAGTAGGACCTATTAATCCCCCTCTAGGTCTAGATGACGGCCTAGCACAACTCAAATTAGAGTCTCAGTTTCGGTCTCATAGTTTTCTTTAAGTCTAATAAAAGAAGGCAAACTTGAGAAAGGGCGATGAAAATATATTAAATGAAGTTAAACACTTAAGAACTACGTAGATCAAAGATCTCTGTAGCTTTCTGCCGTATATAAAAGAAAAACATAGGGTAAATAGTGGGACCTCTACAAAGCCGACGTTATATATAATGAAAATGAACATGCCAGTCAACTGTTGTATTGCTTAGGCAAAAGAGACATTCCAGCCTGTGCTAAAAAAGTAACTTATTTCTTCCTCTCCATCATGTAATTAATCCAGTAGTACATTTTAGTAAGCAAAACAAGTCCTACGTAAATTTCACACCCAACAGCCCTTGAAGCTTCCGAATTTCAAATAAAGTAGTATTTATTTCACACCTTACACCACTCTACAGCTCTTGATGCCTCCATAATTATTTCTCTTGATCTTCTGATTCATCCAAAAGTACTTTTCATGATTAAGCGCATCAAATTGTTTTCAAATTTCAAGAAACTAAAAGGACGCCAAAGAAATGAAACTTTCCTTTAAACACATCCCCAAAATTGAGTGTTAGAATACCAAAGCAATCAAAGTAACATCAACATTATTCATGACAAACAAACACAAATCATAACTTGAATGAACGATCAAACTTTCAAAATAAAAGTTTGCATACATTCCTTGAGATTTGTGAATTAGATCTTCATGTTAGTAACATCTAAATCTAGAGAGAGAGAGGCGCATTAAGAAGCAAAAAATGTAGCACCAAATTGGCTTTCAGTTTCCACTCTCCAAATATATAATATAAGGTATAAGAAAGAATATGTAATGCAAGCATAATATGCTAAATCAGAAGTTCTACTCTAGAAATTTGTCCAATTTGTTTCTTCTTTTTGAGGCACATTATACAAAATCAAGTATATGTATTAACATTAGAACAAGCATGACAACAAGACAAAACTTGAAGACTAAATTTACAAAGGTGATATGGGACATTTGTAGGGACTATGTTTAAATAACAGTCTATGAGTCTAATTGTGATTTTATTATTTATTTATTTATTTGGATTGAGAGGGGGGGTGGGTGGAAGGATTTACACTAAGAATCCACCAACTGATTTTTAGTTTAGAGTTGAAGTCGTTGACTCAAATCACCTACTAGGATACTCAATCCATGGATAGAGGGGCAAACTCCTCTGACCTCTCTAATTTCTGGATTATAGCATCAGAAGCAAAAATTGAGGCACAATGCAATTCAACTAGGTCAGACTCTTGAATGTGAGCAAGCTAACCAAGAATAGGCAGTAAATGAGTTTTTCTTTGTGCTTTTCAGAGTCAAGTTGAATACTCTAACTTAGAAGCATGGGACTTACAGCGTGCACATGTAGCTGAAAATTGTTGTTTTGTTGGAGAGGATTGAACCAAATACCAATTACCAGTGGCTGACCACCACCTCAAAGAACCACTAAGCTGTTTATGGTATTTGTTTCAATCGTGTCTGAATTATTGTTTTAGTATGTAAATAAACATGTACATAGTACATAGCTTTGAAGGCGCTCAGAACCACATATTTTTAAGAAATTGCCACTCTAGCACCCGTTCTCACTCTACACTCTTCAATCTTAGCTCACCTACCCTGTGCATTCCCAAAGTCTATCTTTACTTATACAACATAAACAAGCCTCTTACACCAACAATTCTAGAATTCTTTTCTTTTCTTCAAAAAAAAAAAAAACCCACTGAACATGACTTCAAATACCAATTATTTTCTATCAATATCAATTATAAGTTGTTTATGGAGAAAAATGTCTATGATAAGTGAACATGCAACAAAAATGCATAAAACTATCAAAATATACTCAGGAAAAAAATTTAAAGAAATAAAAACAGAAATATTTCAATTTAACCCTTTAATTTTCTCAATTTTGTACCGGAGCAAAGTTTCCCCAAAAAAAAAAAATAAATAAATGAAGGCGAAAGGCCAATTTGTTGTGTGGGCAAATTACATTTGCTGTTGTGTTGCTATGCAATAAGCAAACTGCACATATACTTAGAATCATATGATATTGACGATCGATATTTATCTAACAAGTAAACAAGCAATATATATATATACATATTAACGACAAAGCAAAATTTTGCTTTCAAAAGTGATAGCAAGGGCTCGAATCGTAACAAGTAAAACGAATGATCAAATGTTGAAAGAAATCATAAACTCATGAAAAATCTACCAAAGTTATCAATAAAGGTCTGAACTAAAATTTTCATTTGCTAATTCAACCCTAATTCCGAGTCAACAGCACAAATAAGTGACAACATCAGATCCGTTCAATAATCATCATACTTGTATATCATTATTATCGTGTGTGCGTGTGTATACATATAAAAATGTGTGTATAACTGTGTGTGTATATATAGAGAAGGTCTCACCGTTAACGGAGATCGGTGCCCGGAAAAGTTTGGAGATGACTCTGATTATATTCAGAAAGGCCCAAACTTTCTACAATACGAAATGCTGCGATATTATTTTTAACCCTGGCAAAGCAATTAGAAAATTATTAATAAGTTTTATTAAAATCCGGTGAAGCTTTAAAAAGTTTATTCAATAAATATTTCTATATATTAGTTTTAAAATTTCAACTTTACCATTTAATTTTTTTTTCTAAAAACTTTAATCTATCTTCAAAATAATAGTAATTTAGTTTAAAAGGTGTTTTTTTTTTTTTTTTTTTTTTTTTTCAGAACTCATTTGAACAAAATTAACATGTTTACAATTATTTTTGTTTTGTATTTTTGTTGTAAAATTCGTGAAAACAAAATTAAATGGCAAAAGCTAACATTGTTACATTTTGTATAGTGGATGCATCTTTTTAAAAAATAAAATAAAATTTGTCCTAGTTTTACCTTTAACAGTAATGTTAACAAAGAAGTGACAATATTTATGAGTTTTTTAATTGAAATAATTTTTAAGATGCTTAAAAAGTCGAATAAATCATTTAATATATTTTTTAATTTTGTACTTGAATAATCTTGTATATTTTTTTATATATTACTTAAGTTAATGAAGTATCTCCAACAATATATTTTTTAAAAGAGACTCACAAGCTCCAATAAATAGAAAATTGAGTTAGCTAGCAGACACTATTGACCAATGATCCACAATTTCTGGTGTACATCCATTCATTGCATTGATTGAGAAGATTAGGGAGTTGGGAAATCGATCATATTAATGTAGAAGATCTTCAGTTGGATCAATCACAATGGTTCTGCACAGAGTTAGTTTATTTATTTTGGTGTCCATATTATAATTGGATCTCCAAGTAATTATGCAAACATAATTCCTTAAAAAAATATATATATATATATGCAAATAGTCAATTATTAGTTTTCTTATCATCCAACGCAAATCAATGCTCATTAGATTCTTATTTCAAAAGCATTCATGTAACTATAAACATTTTCTTTTTTGGTAAGTAGTTTGTGAATATAAAATTATTTTCCATATATTTATAGCAATTTCACAGAGACACACAAACACATACATACATATATATATATGTATAAATAAAGGTATTTTTTTTTTTTTTTTTAACAAATAAGAAGATAGCAAACATAAAATATGTCACTTGTCTCTTTATCTATGCAGCAAATGGGAAGTAGTGACTAACATTAAAAATGAAGCCTATTGAGAACTAATAACACATATGATGTCAATTTCATCATATTTATCATCTACATATGTATGTGTGTGTGTGTGTGTGTGTGTGTGTATAAAATATTTGATGACATCCACCCTCTCTCTCTATAAATAGCAACCTTCTTAAGTGAGAGAGTTCAAGCACAAGCCTTTTCTTGCTTCTTTCTATGTCCTCTGAAAAAAAATGGCTCTTCTTGATGCTGCTTCTTTGTTCAAATGTAGTGGTTTTCCTCCATTATCTCCCTTTGGTAATGAGAACAAGGTCCTTGTTGGTGGACAGGTGAGAGTGCCTTCTATTAAGAGGGGTTATCATCACCATCTCACTGTGAAATGCTTGAAAGGAGAGATCAAACCTCATACAACCCTAATTGATACTCGTAGCGATGTCAAGCTCTCGCCCTCTTCGACAACACATGACCTAACAAGGGATGACTTCCCTCTTGATTTCAAGTTTGGTGCCTCCACTTCTGCTCTTCAGGTTTCTCTCACTCCCACCATTTTGTGTGTGTGTGTGTGTGTGTGTGTGGAAACACATTCATACATCATTTATGGAATGGTTTAACTGTTTGGTGCTACAGACTGAAGGAGCTGGCAATGAAGGAGGGAGAGGAAAGAGCACTTGGGACTTCATGATTGAAGCCCACAAGGGCATGAAAGCAGTTGATT
Source organism: Cornus florida (assembly GCF_030987335.1). Classification (NCBI taxonomy): domain Eukaryota; kingdom Viridiplantae; phylum Streptophyta; class Magnoliopsida; order Cornales; family Cornaceae; genus Cornus; species Cornus florida. The sequence continues at coordinate 91,321,305 of NW_026775574.1, forward strand.
CATACAACCGTGTAAGTAGATTTGCATTAAATAAAAGGACTAAAATTATATATTTGTGTATATTCATGTGTGTGTATTTGTGAATTGTGATTCTACTTGATTCTAGTCAAGTCCTCTGATATTTGTTCTGTCTAGTATATATTATATAGCCTGCAAAAAAAAATAATAATAATAAAAAAGGAGGATTAAACTATTATATTTGTGAATATATATGTATTTGTGAATTGTGATTCTACTTGAAACTAGTCAAGTCCTTTGATATTGATAATTTCTAGTCTATATTATATAGCCTGTAGAAAGAATGAGGATTAAAATAAATAAGATAGCAATGAGGCCATGTTATAGTTGAAACATGAGTTGTAAAATGCTGGAGTACATATGTTAAGTTAATTACTTAACCATGATTTTGTGTGTTGATGCCTAAGTTGTGAATTGTGATGACATGCTGTAATCACAAATAATGCTATTGTTGTGATATGCAGCATGATGTGAAGCTGTTGAAGGCCATGGGAATGGATTCTTACAGATTCTCCATTGCTTGGCCTCGAATTTTACCAAGTATGCTCATCCTATTCTCTCTCTCTCTAAAGTGATATCCCTAACAATCTACTACCTTACACATCCACGAATATCGATCATCTTAATTTGTTATTTCAAAAGAAAAAATAATACAAAAAATTTCATGATTTTGTTGGTAATGTCGTTCTAAAATGCAGAGGGAACCATTAAAGATGGAATAAACCAAGAAGTTATAGATTTCTACAACAGGTTTATAGATGAGCTACTCAGAAATGGTAAGAACGTGTCCATTTTAATGTGGTCTGCTGATGATTATTGCGAGATTGTTTGATTTTACATTTTCTTGATTAACTTGTTTTAACTCTTCAATTTTAATAAAATTGCTTCTTATGACATTATTTCACTTCGACTAGGGGTGATAAATGGACGGGTTGGATTGGATTGGGTTTGGGTTGGGTTGAAAATGAACGGGTTAACATAGGGTTAAGATCCATATTCAACCCATTAAGAATGGGTAAAAATAGGCGGGTTGAAAACGGATAGGGTCAACTCATTATGACCCGTGGACTCATTAATTATTATTTTTAATTTTTTTATTTAAACATGATGGAAACATTTTTGATGCCTTTGCCGGTGTTGCAGAACTAGTCGAAACCGGAGCATGTCTGATGCTCCTTTTCTCTTAAAACCCCACCCACCGACCTGCTCTCTGCAATATTTATTTCTCATAATTAGATTTTTGAAAACTAAATTCAATGTGATTAGATAGATGATAATGATTTTGAAGAGAAATTTTTCACGCGTGCACATACAAAAATTTATAATTTGTGAAGATTTTTATTTGGAAGATGTAGTAAGAGACTTTTAATTTTTAATTTTTAAATTTTTTTTTATAAGGTTTTAATTTTCTTTTTTATTTGGAATTGCCACGTCAAATTCTACAGACTTGCCCATCACCATCTCGTAGCCGTCACCGCCGCTGCACCAAACAACGTCCATCACAGCCGATAGCATCTGAGCACTGCCGCCATCAGAGGCCGAAATCGCCGGTGCCACCACGGATCTCTGCTGCCGTCATCATCGATCTCATCTGCCTAGCCGAAGCCGATTTCTGCCATCGCCGCCACAGATCTCGACTCCTTGCCGCCGCCGATCTTCTCTACCGAGTTGAGCAAACAACAGAGATAAGATCTCTGCCATGGCGACTCCGTGTCGAAGCCGATCTCTGCCACCACCGATCTGATCTGCCGCCTCAATTTCCCTCAACCAAATCCCATCCTCTCCCTGCAAATCCCAACCTCTCTCCTCCTCCCTTCACCTCCTCTTCTTCACCGGATCTATCTTGGCCGAACTCAGATCACAGAAGACCGGCAATACCCACAGCCGGCCACCGTTCCTATCCACATCCAAAGCCGCAGGCTCCGGCGTCGGCCTTCAACTCTTCCCGCCGTTCACTGTTCTTTATTTTTTATTTTTTTATTTTAATTTTAATTTTTTAATTAATTATTTTTTTTTGAAGAACTTTTGAGAGAGAGAAACTTAGAGAGAGGGTATTGATGAGAGAGAAATTTTATGGGGAGAAGATTGTGAGTGAGAAAATTTTAAAGAGAGCAATGAGTTGAGTACAATATAGAATGATGTGTGTTGTGTGTGTATTATGTGATGCGTGAAATATGGGTCGAATACGGTTAAACATATTCAACCCATCTTGACCCTCAAATTAAGTGGTTAAAAATTATTCAACCCATTTTAACCCTTAATTAAATATGGTTCACCCATAACCATTAAAAAGCGCGTAGATATGGACGGATTGATAGTTCTTAACCCATATTGCCACCCCTAACTTCGACCCACCAGTAGCTCTGCAAGAATCATATAATGGCTTCTTAGACAAGAAGATTGTGTAAGCATTCTGCTTAGTTTTAATTAATTAGAAGCCAAAAGGCTCCCTAAGAAAACAGTTTTAGGTCCATATATGCATTCAGAAATGATTTCAAAGACTATGCCGAGCTTTGTTTTGAAAATTTTGGTGATCGAGTTAAGCATTGGACTACAATCAATGAACCATTTGTTTATGGTGCATATAGATTTAAGATGGATCTGCCTCAGGAAAAGAAGAATGATCCGATGGCTCCATATATTGCGACACATAACATCATATTAGCCCATGCTGCTGCTACAAAGGCCTACAGAGAGAAGTACAAGGTAATAATTATTCGACAACAATGAGGCTATCGGAATTGCAAGTTTTTATGGGTTATTTTTCTTTTCAATCCGTAGATTATAGCTTATTTTGGTAGATTTGTGCATTTTAGTATTGTTCGGTTTGTTGTATCTTAGGCCACACAAGGTGGAGAAATCGGACTTTCATTGGTATGCAAGTGGTTTGAGCCACACACGACGGACCCTATGGATCATGATGCTGCAAAGACTGCTGCAGACTTCGTTGTAGGATGGTAATTTATGTATTTCAGTTAAAATAAAAAGTAGGATGGTAATTTATGCATTTCAGTTAAAATATGCATTTCAGTTAAAATAAAAAAGAAAAGCAATGAAAATAATAACATGTTCACTATAATATATTCACATGATGCTGTTTTTCTTTATGTCTTTATGGTAAATTAGGTACATAGATCCGTTGTGTTACGGTGATTATCCTGCTGCAATGAAGGAGTGGGTGCATGGACTTCCTGAATTCTCCAAAGAGGAGAAAAAAATAGTGAAAGGTGCCTACGATTTTATTGGAGTCAATTACTATACTTCAAGATATGCAAGACCTGTTAAGCAGTGCACTATTGACTTGGAAAAAGGCCACACCAAGCTTGAATATATTGAGGAGAAAGGTACATTTCTAATACTGATCTCTGTACTTGCATGGAGTCACTGAAACTGAATTAGTAAATATATTCGGATTCTATGGGAACAACCCTTTTGATTGATATTCGTATAAGCCACTAATATAAAATTCCCTCTCCCATGGCTTGATTTTTTTTTTTTCACAGTGGACAGAGATGGAAAGCATATTGGGCTCTTGGTAAGACCATAAGCCCTTTAATTGTAATTTTGTATATTTTGAATTTCACTTGTCTGTATTTTAATCAGTTTCAATTTTCATTTTAATCGGTTTCAATTTCATCCAATTTCAAGCTCTGGCCATATTTTCTTTGCAAATATATATATTGTTTTTTAATCATCCAAATTTTTTTATATAAATTAAGACAATATTGAGTTTTCTTCTACATTATGTTTAAATGCAGCCTCTAGCTTCAAAAAATAATTTACCCACAAAGAAATTTCTTGTTTCTATGGAAAACAATACTATAAAGAATAGATCAAGAATACATGAAAATGAAGCCTTTTGGAAAAGTAGCACTATTTCTTGAAAAACACAATAAAATGCGAGGTTTAAATTATTAAATTATTTCAATTAGAAAATACAACGTGAACTTAATGCGGTTAATAAGAAGATTTCTTGGATAACATTTTTAATAATTATTATTATTATTATTTGTCTATGTTAAAGAGATATATTTATTAATTAAGAAACCAAAGGACTACAATCATTCTGAATTTCCATCAACACTAGTAGGATATTCGTAATATCCTCATGTACTAAAGCATTAAAACAACAAACTTCGCTAGCGAGTGGGCAGCTCGAGCAAATGTTAGCGATAGTCAAGAAAACCGAAATATGATGCAGCAAATTAAGTGCCACTATTGAGATAGTCGAATGAGATCGACCCATTAGTTGGAAGAACACACAATAATTAAGCAATACAAGATAAAGAATTCAGTTCTATAGGAGTAAGTGTTTTTGAATTGTGTGTTTACTAATTCAATTGAATATATTTGAGTGTATCCTATTTGTATTCACTTGCTCACCAACTCCAACAAAGTGGTATCAGAGCCTTGTTACAAAACCAGCGAAGAAAAATGGCGTCTAACAACATGTTGTAGTCCCAACTTCCCAAGTTTAGTGGGAAAAATTACAATTAGTGGAGTATACAAATGTTGTATGGATCCCAAGATTTATGGGAAATTATTGAAAACGATTTTGTTGAACCGGAGAATCAAGCAAGGCTGAGTCAAGCACAACTCAATGAGTTGAAGGAGAATCGAAAGAAGGACAAGAAGGCGTTGTTCTTCATTTATCAAATAGTTGATGAAGTAATTTTTTAAAGAATCTCGACAGCCATTACAGCAAAGCAAGCGTGGAATACGTTACAGACCACTTATACGGGTGAAGATAAAGTTAAAGTGGTGAAATTGTAAGCTATTGGAGCTAAATTCAATACGATTAGGATGAAAAATTCTGAAAGTGTGGAAGAATACTTTAATTGTATTCTTTTGGTCACTACCCAATTAAAGGAGAAACTTGGAGTTACACAAGTCTAATTTAAGAGGGATGTTGGAAGATTAATCTAGACTTGTCTAGATTCATTTAAAAAGACCAAGTGATACTTGGGAAAGTAGAAAGAATATAATAATAATTGTTAGTACATGGAACATTTTTGTTCGTATGAAATATTTTGGTCATCTCTTCCACCAATTGACAGATTGAAACGAAAATTAAAACTGATTGAAATGAAATCAAAAGTAATTTCAAAATGGTCAACTCTTCCACCTCCTTCTCAGTGGTAGAGTAAAGCTTTTTTCAAAGTCCTTTCCATTTCTGCACATCTTTATCTTTTATTCTATGATTTCTTTCAAATCTTCTTCCGCTCATTTGTAGTCTGTGTATGTTTTCATTTGAAACAAAAATTTATTATTTGTTGTGGAGTGTTCGATAGTGATTGAAAGTATGTTTACTAATGTAAATTATGTTGTAAAATTTTTGGAATAACATGAAAACATGTTTAGTAAAAAAAATATTGTAAAATTGAGAGACCAATTGTTGTTTTTTTCTTTTTGTTAGGTCTATATAACACACTTTAAATCTAGGGTGTCATGTGAGTGAATAATATGGTATAAAATATTATTTGACCATTGACTTCTAATAATGTTGTAAAGACTAGTCTAAAAAATTTGAGTGGAGCTATTTATTATTTACCTCTGATTGGTCAACAAGTTAATTTTATTTTTTTATCTCTTTCCATTCTTCCAGAATTTCGCCAAATTCATACTTATTTCGGGCCAAAAAAAGGAATCTGTGTAGGAAAACTACGAGAGTTTAGCTACGTCGAGATTACCAGAAAGAACCTTTGTGTAATACGCGATTGTGACAGATCATATTTCCTTCGGTCAGGGTTGGATAATCTATCTGTAAACACTAAAATTTTAGTGGGATTTGGTTTTGACAAATGGACCCAATAAATATGGGCCTAATGTTTAATTAAGTTATTTAATTGGCCCAAACTCGGTCCACTTAAATTATTTAATTAGCCCAGCCTAGATGATTAAATGGAAAGATAATTATTCCTAATAAATATATTTGGAATAATTATTTTTTAAGAATAATTATCATAATATAACCGGCCGGGCCCAGTTATGATTTTTTCCTTATCAGGAAAGGACACGCGTCATCATCCTATTAATCTAAGAAGCCTATAAATAGAGACCTGGAGGAGGGAGGAAGACACAAATTCAAAATCCAGAAATCCAGAGACGCAGAAATCCAGAAGGTCCAGAAATTGAGGGAATCAGAAATCCAGAGGGCAAACCTGAAGGCGAAGAACACCAAGCACATCCAAAGTCGTGCCGTTCTTCACCAAATTTAACAAATCCTCTTAGAAGATGAAGAACAACAAGTACATCAAATCGTACCATTCTTTATCCAAATTCCACGGTGATCAACAACAAGCACAGTCAAAGACGTGCCGTTCTTCATCCAAATTCCACAGTGATTCAAGATCAAGCTCGTGCAGCCCTTGGATCCAACCAACCAAAAAGGGGATCGAATCAGAGGACCTTATTCTTTGGAATATTATTACAGAGGATTGTTATAATACCCTTAATTTTAAAAGGATAGTCTCGGTATTTTAATTATTTTAATTATTGTTTTATTTCATTTTTGAGTGATTATTTACTTATGAGTGATTATTTGCTTAAATTGTGTATTTAAATTGCTTTATTTGATTAATTATTTTATTTAATTGAATAGGTTGTTTAATTGTTTATTTAAGGGTATTTTTATTTTCTGTAATTGGAAATTGTTTTAATTGTTTAATTAGAGTTTTGTTTTTAGGGTAGTCACGTTTTTATATAGCCGACTTAGGTATAAAATGCATTGTCTTTTCTCATCTCTAAATTAAATTAGACTAGGGTTTAGACGAGTATATATATACTAGTATTGGTCTGCCAAGGGCTTTGAGAACCCTATTCACGTACTGGAGGCAGAGAGAAACAGAAGAGTCAAGAACAGTAGGAATTGCCAATAGTTTAGGAAGACGATGGTGCAAGGTTTCAGACTGAGACCTATAGGCAAGTTCTAATTCTATCTCCTTCCCTTTGATCTGTGTTCTGTGCATGCCTAGGGAAACTTCAGGAATTTTAAGTTATTAAAATTAATCATGTAGGCATGCTTAAAAGATGAATTATAGTAGATTATGTATATGTGTATATGTTCGTTTAACTTTGAATTTCTTACACGATTCTTGATTATAATTTGTTTAAATTATGCATAAGAGGGTTAAAGTAATGTTTAGGGTTGTTCTGGACTTAAAACAGTAGCTTTAGGACCTTAACGGAGGAAGACGTAGTCGCCGGAGCCGTGGAAGACAAACTGTCACAGTTCGGTCGACCGGTTTAGTGCACACGTCGACCGGTTTGCATGAACCGGTCGACACCTTAGTGATTCGGTCGACCGATTGGTTGAAACCAGTTGACACCTTGGGGGAAAACGTCAACTGGTATTAAACCAGTCGACATCTATGATGAATCAGTTGACATCTTTTAGATTCAATGGACTTTTGTAAACTAGTTGACATTTAGAACTTTACATCAACCGGTTTGTGTAAACCGGTTGACATTTGCAAACTTTACATCAACCGATTTAGGTAAACCGGTTGACACTTACTAACTTTACATCAACCGGTATGTGTAAACTGGTTGACACCTAGAGAAAACATGTCGACTGATTCCTGTAATCGTCATATGTGTTGTCGAGTGTAGGATTTTGGCACATAGGTTTGTCTCTAGGGATGGATGGGTCTGTTTAAATGGTGTTAATGAATTTTTGGGAATCGACAATTAACTGGAATGCATAATATTCGATAATATGCTAGGGTTGGAATAAAATTAACATAACGGTTAATTTATGATATTGTTTTAAACTGTTTTAAATCAATCAACTGAATTGAAATAAGTAAGTAATTAGCCTTATGTTAATTTATACATTTTTGCTAATGGATTTAACTGTATGAAAGTTTAAACAACTTTGCATGCTGTTTACAGATGGAAAGGATTTAATTGCCTAATTTTGATTTAGTGATTTAACAAAGGATAGCATGATGTTAAATCGTGTTGTAGATGCACATTAGGGTCATTTATTTATCAGACTTGATCTATTCATATTCGGGATTTTAATTGTTGAAATAGTAATCTCTTTTCTGCAATTACTTGGATTAAGGCTTGAGTTTTAATTGCTGATATATTAAACAATATTTTGCAATTTCTCGAATTATGGTTTTGGACTTTGGCTGCTAAATTGTTAATTAGGTTCTGTAGTTAATATGGATGTTGTGGATTGTATGCACCGGTATGGGACGGTGGCATACTAGGGATGGTTTAGTTCAAAAAGTTAAGACCTAACCTATTGGAACAAATGAATAGATTGTAAAATATTGAATCATAATTATGTAAGTCAGATTAACTGACTAAGTTTAATGACTTCCTGGATTGGTTGTTTGTAGTTAAGTCATATCAACTGAATAAGTTGAGTGACTAACTGGATTATAAATTGTATGTTAGATCAATGAATAATTGAATGACATACTCTGGTTTTGGACAGACTTTAGATATATGATTATGGTACCACGATGTGAACTTGAGTCTCATAGTCGTTAGTTAAGGTGCGTATATGCAGTGGATGCGTAGCTGGCTATGATGGATTGAGGTGTACCCTGTTAGGTCTAGGTACTCGATCATGCCTACCTTCAGGTGCGTTTTGCATGTTGCCTTTTATTCAGGTTGAGACCCCTTTGTAATCCAGTAAATGTCCCTTAGTGTGGATATATATATATATATATTTATAGACTAGATAGATATTGTGAGATATCTAGGATGTATCCGCGTATCGAGTCACTGTATGGATTGCAATTAGATTAGAATTTGTTCGTGGGCCTGACCCACTCTTTTATTTTTCAGGTATCGGACGGTTCCAGTCTTAAGCTTGATCGTGCTGAGCAGAGACTATCATTCGCTCTATTGACGACGTAGGATTTCATTCCATGTTTTAGATTTGGTTTTATTTCTAATTATTTTATGTTCAGTTGGGATTTGATTTAGGGGTCCACTAGATGGATTTCCGAGTTGTGCCTATATTGGAGGTTGTTGGGATTATTGGATTTAATTATTTAATTTTAAGGATTTATATTTTAGAAGTCTTTCAGCTTTATTTTCATTTCTTAATTCATTTTGTATTCTGTGTTCGTTTTAAAATATTAATTGTTTGATATTCCCTCGGGTTCAGGCTTGGGCCTGATCAACCCGTGTTTTGGATCTGAGGGGTATCACAATTGTACTCCATCTTTATAAATTAATAAAATTATATTTGCTCCCAATTTTGTTTCTTATTTGCAGATTACAAATTTTGTGTGTACAAATTTCTGGCACGCCCGATGGGACATCCTTTGCCACTCATATCTTTCTCCTATATCAAATCCTTAACCAATTCATTGTCAAATTGTATGACTTCCAACAAGATTTAGACGAAGAGCAAGAATACCCCCAAGGACATCACAGTCATGATGGACAACATCAATACCACCACAAAAGGTGGCAAGAAGGTTGCAATTTCGTAAAGTGGTACAAACACTTCTGCAAGTTCAATGGTGTTCCCGCTAAAAGACAGTACGATGCGATGAAAGTCGATTCCACCAAATCTGTCAAAGTAACAACTCAAACTCATACCGCCTTCACCCTGCTGGGGGCAAGGATGAAGGTTCTTATGAAAATAGGGAGGCAAATAGAGCACCAGTTATGCTTTGAATACATCTCTATGGTGCTTATATGAAGATAGCTCGCCGACAGAACCATGAAAAATATTAGTGGCTGGGCACCAACATTCAAGGAATGCTTTGAATACATCTTCATGGCGATCATATGAAAATAGGGAGGCAAATATAGCACCATATAGTTGTTGTTTTGATAGAAAGTCGTGGAAACGTGCCAAGACATCTTCTAACCACTCCCAATATAATTCGGTGTGTGGCAATTCAGCAGAAAGTATACAAGGAATACTGTATGATACTTCTTTCGCCTGAACATTAAGACCCAAGAGTGAAAATTGGTTTTTCTCAATAACTCTCTCATGAAGTGAAAAGTTTAATATCAAGGCTTCCGAGACAATGGATTCTTCATTAATCTGATCAAGACCAAAGTTGGTGAGGTCGCCTGTAACCTTGCGTGTCCAATGAGAAGAACAATGTTCATTGTCAAGATCAGGCATTTGAATGCATGTCCAATAAAAAGAACAATCTTCATTGTCAGGATCAGGCATATGAATGGCATTGCAACAGAAAAATGAGTCGGATACGCTTAATGTGGTTCCTTGGTTTTTTCGACTACTTTTGTTCTCTAAAATAGTCATAATTGCTTCATAAAACACTTGAATACCACCATGATGGAACAACAAACAAATTTGAAGCTCGATCGGTGTTGTTTAGAAGGACGATTTCAATTTCTGTTACAGCTGGCAAAATTAAGTTGTTATACCCAATCAAGCCCTTAAAAAAAAAAAAAAAATTGTGAAAAAAAAGAAAGGAAAAAGAGAAAAAAAAAAAAAAAAAAAAAGTCCTGATAAAAAAAACGTGGGGAAAAAAAAAGAGGGAAAAAAGGAAAGAAAAAAAAGAAGGAAAAAATTGCGTGAAAAAAAAGAGAGAGAAAAAGGAAAGGAAAAAAAAGAGAGAAGAAAAAAAAAAAAAAAAAAAAAAAAAAAAAGAGGAAAGAAAAAAATTACGTGAAAAAAAGGGCAAAAAAATTGCGTCAAAAAAAAAGAAGAGAATGAAAAAAAAAAAAAAAAGGAAAAAAAAAGGTGTGGAAAAGGAATAAAAAAAAAAGGAGACAAATATCATACCGATTATTCAACTAGAGACCACAATCTATCATGTCTTCAGAGATTGTAGAATTAATAGCAAAACCTATAATATTGGTGGTATATATACGCAACAAAATATCTCTTGTTTGTACTGGAATTTGTATATATAATTCAGTTCAAATAGGAAAGTAAAATTTCAATCCAAAGTTGGATATAAAAGCAAAAGAGGAAATCTTACAATCCAAAGTCGAAAAAAAAAAAAAAAAAAAAAAAAAAAAAGGGAAAGTTGGATACTTCAAGTCCCATTTGAAAAAAAAAACAAGTCATGTCAAACTTAGGACTCGAAGTGAGGGGAATATGTAGACACTAAAATTTTAGTGGGCTTTATTTTGACAAATAGACCCATTAAATATGGGCCTAATGTTTAATTAAGTTATTTAATTGGTCTAAACTCGGTCCACTCAAATTATTTAATTGGCCCAGCCCAGATGATTAAATAGAAAGATAATTATTCCTAATAAATATATTTGGAATAATTATTTTTAAGGATAATTATCATAATATAATCGGCCTGGCTCAGTTATGATTTTTTCCTTATCAGGAGAGGACATGTGTCATCATCCAATTAATCTAAGAAGCCTATAAATAGAGGCCTAGAGGTGGAGGAAGACACAAATTCAGAGTTCAGAAATCCAGAGACGCAGAAATCCAGAAGGTCCAGAAATTGAGGAAATCAGAAATTCATAGGGCAAACCTGAAGGCGAAGAATACCAAGCACATCCAAAGTCATGTCGTTCTTCACCAAATTCAACAAATCCTCTTTGAAGACGAAGAACAATAAACACATCAAATCGTGCCGTTCTTTATCCAAATTCCACGGTGATCAACAACAAGCACAGCCAAAGACGTGCCGTTCTTCATCCAAATTCCACGATGATTCAATATCAAGCTCGTGCAGCCCTTAAATCCAACCAACCAAAAAGGAAATCAAATCAGAGAACCTTATTCTTTGGAATATTATTACAAATGATTGTACTCCATCTATATAAATTAATAAAATTCTATTTGCTCCTAATTTTGTTTATTATTTGCAAATTACAAAATATGTGTGTACACTATCAAATGCTGATTCAGTACGACGGATATAGGTTGTTTAAGAAGAGAGAATCGTTGGTTCTTTATAGTCATTTCTCTTTTCTATCATGACAACTCTTGTTCACCCACCTTTTGAGTGTTCTGGGCCCTACTATATCAACTATTTAGACCTTTCTTCCACCTTCGAACCGAACCTCACCTAAAGAACGGTTGAACCTCGTAATATGACTCACTTAAAATTCAACATTCATAAGCCGGGTGAAATAGTTTCAATATTTAATAAAACATTTGACATAGTAATTTTCTTTATTCAAAGTTCATAATTGAATGTTTAAAGTTCCAATCTTATTTTTTTTAGATCCTTTTTCTTTGTATTCAAAGTATAGCTCTGGCTTTCCATATTAAAATGTATAATTTGGTTTTGTATCCCTTCTTTTCTCTCTAAAAAAAACTAGCTTTCAACTTGGTTTTCAACTTCTTTTTTCGTCTTATTTATGTTTTCTTTTATAAAAAAATATTGTATTCTTACAATAAAATATGGAGAAAAAGGAAAAAAAAAAAAAAACACAAATTTTCTACCTTTTTTTTTTTTTTTTTTAATCGATTGATTGGGTTTTTTATTGTATGTGTCTTCTATCTCTGTACCATGGAAGATTTTTTTTTTTTTTTTAATTGATTGATTGGGTTTTTTATTGTATGTGTCTTCTATCTCTGTACCATGGAAGATGCTGCAGAAAAAAAGGACGACACTTGCATCCAACCCATGAATGAAGTTTGTCCAACCTTAATACGTGTGGCACAATCACGACAAGTGTCTATCACACTATTCAACTTAAGCCAGGTGGCAAAACATTTTATTTTATTTTATTTATTTATCATTATTTTTTTCTTTAAGAAGATCGCTCCCCACCTCGTATCTTTCCGCCGCCGCCGCCGCCGCCATTCTTGACCTCCTTTCTCTTTCTTTTATCTCTCACCCAGCCAACAAACCTATCTATGGCCATTTCTTTTTCACTCACCTAACCAGCGAACCCAATTAAAAAAAAAAAAAAACCATTTCATCATCAATCTTTCTCACCCCCAAAACCAGTAAGATATATATATTATATACACTACAACCAACACTGGCGAGCTGTTTGCGCAAGAGACGGCGTCTTAGCAGTTGCAGGAGATGACGGCGGCAGGGGACGGCGAGGATGATTGGTAACTCGTCCCGACCCAATGGAGCACCGCTGCTGGGAATTCGGCCAATTTCGCCGTCAAATCAAAAGACGATGATGGCTGATTTGTTCTTCGATTTGGGGATTTCGGTGATGAATCAATAGCACAAAATGGTGTCTAAACTCTAAACCTGACCCTAGATTCTGACTATTGTGTGATCTAAAGGAGAGAGTGAGCTCGCGGGGATGCCGATTGTATGTGGTGAGGGGAAGGGGTGGAGAATGGTTGTCTCCTATGGTGGGTGAGCAGTGGTGGAGGGGCCGATTGTGGGTGGCTAAAGGAGACTGAGATAGCAACCCTCAAATTATAAATCCTTTATTCATTCAAATAAGTTTTGAGGACGCGACTGCAGAAGGACATGTTATGGTGTCCTTCATCACCACGACCACACCCCTGACCCCTTGTATCACCACCATCAGGCACCTGAAAAGCAGAGACAATTGAGCTCAAACACAAGTTATGGTGTCCTCCTCCTCATGGCTACACAATGGGTCTAAATCTGTGCCTTCTCATGGCTCTGTTCTCCACCAACATCCTCTCTCCACCACCATCCAACAGCTCCACACCATCAACCACCTCACGCGCCTCCGCCCCACCACCAAGCCCACCATCCCATCTGACCTACTCTGCACCGACATCTCCACCATCGCCATTCGCCTCCTCTTGCTGAGATCAACCTGACGTGTGATACCCCCGGATTTCCGAATGCGGGTTGGCTAGGCCCACGCCCGAATACCTGAGGATATCAAAACAATTGATAATAAACGAACACAGAGTACAAAAGAATAAAGAAGAATAAATAAAATGCTGACAATAAACTAAAATGATAATCTAATAATAAACCTCATAATATATTTCCATTAATTAATAAACTCTTCTGATACAACTGATCCTCCAAAATACAACTCGGGAATCCATACTGTGTGGACCCCTAGAAAATCCAAACTAAACAAATGGCAACAATAACTGTCTAAATCAGGAAACTGAATCATAAAGGAACTCCTATGTAGCATCGGAAGAATGAAGTAGACTGATCCCCGCTCAGCACAAACAACCTCTACTCCTGACGAACACCTGAAAAATAATGGTGGGTCAGGCCCACAAACAAGTTCTACTCTACTACAGTCCAAGCAGAGATCCGATACACGTATACATCCTAGTCAATCCAACAATAACTAGTAGTCCGTATATATATATATACACACTAAAGGAACCTCACTAGACTATAGGGTTGTCTCAACCTAAATAGTAGGCAACATGCAAAAAGCACATATAGTGGGCATGAGTACCTAGACCTACCAGGGTACACAACTACACTATATCTAGCTACACATCCCTGGCGATATACGCGCCCTAACCATTGATCCTGAGACGCAAGCTCATATCATGTCACCATACTTATATATATATAATCTAGTAACCATCCTATCCAGTATAAATTAATCATCCATAAAATCATTCAATTTTTTCAGCTGACCTGACTTGAATATAAGTAGGACTTAACATTTTAGTTACTCTATTCCCTTATATAATAAATTAATCCTACATAAGTCATTCAACTTGTTCAGCTGACCTGACTTAAATATAAGTAGGACTTAACATTTTAGTTAATCCATTCCCTTATATAAAATAGGTAGGACTTAACTGATAAGTTAATCCATCCTTAGAATGTCACCGTCCCATACCGGTGCATTAAACCACACAATCCAAACAATTGATGTAACAATTAAGGAAATACATCAAACATTCCATAAATAACTATGATAAATATGATATCAAGTTATCACATAATAGGAATGACTTATTATTTCTTTAAACTTCCTATATCATATGTCCTACACAAATTGAATCTTATACATGATGATATTTTATTATTCTCTATATCCAATTCATCCTACACATTAAATCTCAATTGCTAAAATATTTTAAAAGATTAAATCCATTCGTTTGTTTAAAACATTCAAATAGCAAGCATCATTATGATTGAGTCTATTTAAATTTATTAAAACCCAAACCTAGTCCCTATTTAATGTTCAGGAATCCTAGGCATGTTTCTACGTTCCATCATTCCACAGATATGAAAAATACATAATTTAAACATGTAAAAATTCACATAAGAAATCAAATCAAAATCATGCATTTTATCAATTCATAACACAAGAACAGATATGAACCAATTTCATAAAATCTATGTTCTAACCCAATTAAACATGCATAATTATTTAATTTTATGTGTTTAATAAATTCTGAAATTTCCTAGACATGTACAGAAACACGAATCAAAGGGAAAGAGATAGAAGAAGAACTTGCCTTAAACTTTCGGATCGAAAGTTAAACTTCTTCTTCCTTGATCTTCTCTCAATAGAGTTTTTCTTCTCATTCCTTCCTTTTCCTCCTTCTCTCTCTAACACTATCTCTCCAGTATATATCACGTGAATATTTCTAACCCCCTTTTACAACTTATAACTATATATTTATAGGCTAAATAAAATAACCCTAACCCTAACCTTTTTCCCAATCTAAGTCAACTAAAAAAAAATGAAAATAAAAATATTAAAAAGGTAAGCAAAATATGTTACGTATATAATTTATGTATATGTTTATTAAATAAATAAATTATACACATTCCATTATTTATTAATGGATTATCCAATAATATTTAAGTTACCATAATATTATAAAGTAACTTAAAACATAACACGTATCAAATTTATGTATATTTTTATTATTTAAATATAAAACATATACATCAGATTAAATATTACTACCTAAGTTACCATAAAAATAATTAATAAATTACTTTCATTTTTTATATATGTATATAATATATATCTATATATATACATACATTATCCATGGGTAATAATCCATACACATTCAACTTCCTATCCAAGTAGTTCATAGGACCCAATTGGTTGACCCATTACTACTAATCATAACCATAAAAGAAAAATAAAATAAAATAATAATAAAAAAAAACATTTAATTTACAATTAATCAAAACACCATTTAAGCACATAATCTAATTAAACAATTAACACATAGACAAATACTAATAATATATAGACGCATAATCAAATAATCAAATAATACCTAATTCAATTAAACACATAAACAATTAGTCAAATAATTAATTAAATAATTAAAAAATATAATTAAAATAAATAAATAAATAAATACCGAGATTATCCTTTTAAAATTAGGAGTATTACATGACGTCCGCCACACGAACTACACCCTCTACTCTCTGTCCCTCGCCGAAACCCTAATTCTTCGCGACTGCCACCCTTTTCAGCAAAAGTGCGGATATTTATACACCGTCGATTGAAAATTGGGGTACAATAAGGTGAAATGAGTGGTCGGAGTAGTGGCAGTCGTCGGTGAACTGGTTTGTAAGAAATGGTGTGTGGTTGCTGCAAGGGGTGGTGCAAATTTAAAACATATATATATTTTAAATAAGCAGGCTACTGACACGACGACTGTCCTTGTGCAGTTACCATTGCTCATAAGTTTTAATTTCAGCCATTAGATTTAAAAGCATCTCAACCGTTGGTTTGTAAAAGTTGAAACATAATGATAACCCTTTGAGGCTAGATCTAGAAGCCTGCAGCAGGGCGTGTCAGATGTGTTAATTCAGTAACACCACCACATGAAGAGCCCTCCGCATACGAGATACAACTCCCCGTCTCTCTCAAACACGATTTTTATAGTGCGAGTGCGAGTGCGAGGCATCTGCAGTGCGAATCTACTATAAGATCTTGTAAGTTGTGCTTTCATCATTAAATTTGTTCTGTATTTGCTCTTTTTCCTTCTTGCAGATCGGATTTCGTTATTGATCGAAAACTTAAAACTGTCTTATAGTTTTCTTAACAGATTTTTTTTTATTTTTTATTTTTTTTTAGAACAAGTTATCTTTTATAGTTTTCCAAAAAATTGTTTTTTTTTTTTTTTTAAATTCTCGGAAGATGCTTTTAAAAAATTGAACCAAATATGTCATCATAATAATACATTTGTGTCTTTGTACTTTCCAACACTCTCAAAGAATAAAACGTCATAATTTAATATTCAGTATAAACTAGATCTAGATCTAATGTGAAACAATGATGACTGTTGACAAATACGCTTATTAGTGTATATATATATATATATTTTCCAAATATGCCCTGCAGTAAAAGCAAAACCGGTGAGTATTCTATGCCAAATTTTATTTTATTATTAAATTTTTTTAAAAAAAGGTTAAACGGGTATCAAGTTCCCTTAATCCTAGACACGGAAACGTATTATTATTACTTTCCAAGTTGGTATAATGTCTATAAGATTGGACCGGGCCGTGCCAAGTAATATTATTATTACGTAATATATATATATATATATATATTTAAAAAGGTTAAATGGGTATTTTTAAGTTGGCTTAATCCGAATAAGACACAGGAAACATATTATTACTAGTATTACTTTCCAAGTTGGTAGAAACCCAATTTAACATTACTTTCCAACGTGGTGCAGACCCAAGTTATTATAAAATTGTTCTCTTTTCCTCTCCATCGAATAAAGCTAGCAAAATTTGGTCTTGTTTGTTTATACACAAGACCAAAAAATTGCTCTCTTTTTCTCTATTGTTTGGGTTTATATCTCCAATCGGTTCATCTTCTCTTCCTGCTGTTATTCTGCAGATTTTATTTGTTAAATTATGCAGAAAACTGTAAGTTCAAATCCCATAGAGAAAACCACCTCAATATGTTGTGCTCAAAACGCAAGGTACCATCTCTTTTATATTTTTTATTCTTAAATAAATGAAGAAATTTTGTTACAAAAATTCAGCACTACTATGGTGTTTCTGTTGTCTCACATTTTTTTTAATTATTAATAAATTTTAATCTTTATTTGGAATAGTGAGAAGGATGATAAAGGAGGGTTCTGTTTGGAGGATCACATTAGTGGACTTCCTGATGTTATACTCGTTTCAATCTTGTCACTATTGACAATGAAAGAAGCTGGAAGAACAAGTTTGCTATCCAAGAGATGGAGATACACGTGGACTTACATTACTGGTTTGAACTTTGATTCCTTACCTATAAAATTTGGAATTAAACTCAGAGAAAAGAAAGTTGAAGTAGAAAGGCCATTGTATTTGAGTTGGGTTAATCATGTCTTGAAATCGCACAACGCGCCAATTATAGACGAATTCAGAGTTCAATTTGATCTTGATGAAACTTATAGACTTGATATTGACAATTGGGTTAACTTTGCAATGAAAAAGAGAGTTAAGAGGCTTGAGTTAGACTTGTCAGAAAGTATCAGAAATAGAGATAGAGGGAATTACAATTTTCCTGACCTAGATGGTATTACAAATCACCCGTATTCATTGTCTCTTGGGTTTACTAAATGCAACTTCCTGACCAATCTCTTGTTGACGGACACCAATATAAATGGACAAGTTCTAGAGTACTTCTTAACTAACTGTCCATTATTGGAACAATTGTGTGTGAAAAATTCCGATAGTCTTGTAAATCTAAAAGTTCCTGATCTCTCACTCAAATTGAAGCGTTTGGAGATACTTTTATGCTTCAATGTGGAAAGTATTGAGATTTTTGCTACGAATCTCATGTCATTTAGGTACTACGGACCAAAAATAAGCCTGCCATTTAAGAATGTCCAGCCACCTATTGATTTGTTTATCGGGGGTGAATATTGTAATTATCTGATATATAAGTTTTTGGAGATTTCAAGCTATCTTTCTCAACTAGAAAGCCTTGCGTTGGAAATGACAACCATGATTAAGGTTAGGAAGTTTAACTATAAGTTTTTTATTTTATTCTTTTTACTTTTTAGCTTAGCTGTGCTGATTTACTTTTTCTTTGGTTTATGTAGAATAGTCTTGAAGATGCTAAATTTCCTGTATTAAATAAACTCAAGCAACTGAAGATGACAGTTGGTGCACTTGATGGTGAAGACCTTCTTGTTTTTGCTCCCCTGATAGAGGCATGTCCTTTCTTGTCTAAATTTGTATTCGAGGTAATAACTTTTACTTCACAACCTGCATTTCTAATCTGTGAGGTTTATTGCTTTCGTGATTGAATTTTCAAATGGAAATTTTGATTCATTTGGACTTCAACCTAAAAGCTTTCAATTTTCCAATTAATTGCTTCCTTATAGCTATTACAAAATTACAATTAGTAATAGGAAAAATGCACTAACAGTGTTTAGCTTGCTTGCTCTATTCTCTTGTTCAAGTATTTTATAACTGAATGTTTATCATTCTGTTGTTCTCGTGTTGGTTTAATTTTTACTTCCTTGGAGTTATACATGGTCTTTTAATATGTTGCATTTTCTTAGATTGCTTTATTTTCATGATGATTCAAGAACTCCTCCCGGAGTAGGAACTCTTGAGGTCTATAACATTATTCGGTTAGATTCAGTCTTATTGCTCTTAAGAACAGTGTGAATTCCTCTCTAATGTGGTGTTTTCTTATGTCTAATGCGATCGATTTCGCTAGTGGTGGTTATTCCATTAAGTCTGGCAATGTTGTGATTCTAACTTACAGTTAAGATTTGATGCTTGGTAATTTGGTTTTTTATCAGTCATATGTATAATAGCCTTGTTGGAGCTTGTGGTGGCTATTCCATTGATTCTAGCAATGTCATGTTTTTAACAATTATGATTTGATGCTTGGTAATTTGGTTTTGTATGCTAATAATAATTTGCCCACCATGCGACTTTATTCCTCCTTGTTACAGCTGGAATGGTGCAAGGCCCTTCGGAAAAAAAAACAAGGCGAGTTTACATCTCGGCCCCATCAGTACCTTAAGGTGGTGGAAATAATTGGTTTTGTTGGGCTTACAAGTGATGTTCAGCTTGCAATGTATTTAATTAAGAGTGCTATCAATCTTGAGAAGATTACTCTTGATTCTCGCCAACCACTTCTAATAGGAACTCCATGGGAGTTCATGGAGACCAAAGAGAGAAAGGTAGCAAGAAAACGTGCCAAGAAGCTTGGCACCAAACTTCCCGCTGGAGCAACTTTGGAAATTCTTTAATTATATGTTTTTGTATAAGCTGGAGCAGCTTTGGTAATTCTTTAATTATATGTTTGTATAAGCTATTTCTCCTACATCCTGCTTGTATAAGTTATGGCTTGTACATTCTTCCCTTTTTAGTTTTGGATAGTTGAACCTTTTAACTACAATATTTTACTTCCTGACCAAAGGGAAATA
This sequence comes from Cornus florida, assembly GCF_030987335.1. NCBI lineage: Eukaryota > Viridiplantae > Streptophyta > Magnoliopsida > Cornales > Cornaceae > Cornus > Cornus florida. Next base: position 91,341,550 of record NW_026775574.1, read on the forward strand.
AGAGATTTTTCATTTATTTTATTTTAAACTACAATATACGAATTTTATTAATTTACTTTTTTCATTTTTCATTTAGTGGCTTCTTTGTTAATTGTTATATTTTTATATTTCCTTTTCATTCAGATGAATCCCGGAGTCTTTATCTTTTTTAGGGGTGGAAGTAAGAAAGACATTTTGAATATTTTTCTGTATAATTTCCTATTTTTCCCTTGAATTCAATACCCAACATGAATGCTAATTTTTTTTATATATAATTATCCAGCAAGATTCATGACTTAAACTTGTCAAGAATTCACAATTCCTGCAGAATGAACGGAGTCCATAGGTAATTTTAGGTCACAAAAGAAGGCTTTGTAATATAACTGTCAGAAGAACAAGGAATTGGTACAACTTACACATGCGTTGTTAAATTCCTACTTTGATTGGTCAGGCCATAGTAACTCGCCCAAACTCTCTGTTTTCAAACAAGAATAGAATAGAAGAAAGTTAATAGGTGACACACGGTTATATATTGTACTTAGAATTATTATGCAACTGTCTGGACAAACAGATGAAAAGATGTCTCCTTAAATTTGCTTCTTCATAAAAATATACGACTTACAACACAATACAAGCACCAGAGACCCACCCGCATGAGGCTATCACTGGGTGCTCCGGATGCCTGGATATGGATCTTATACTTCCAGAACATTGCCCCAAAAAGGATCCTAATAGTTTCCCTGCAACACCCATAGATAAGAATCATGAACAGTAAATCTTGGCAATTTACCAAATATATAAATCTCAGGATGATAGGCTTCACAACCAGGTCCAACAAATAATGGTCATGCTTCAAGGTTTCAAACAAACTGATTTCGAATATCTTTTGGAAAAAAAGAAATGAAAAATTGAATATGGCCTTCTATGAGTAGCAAAATCATTCCACGTCATTGGAAGAATTCAATCAAATCAACACAACCAGAAGCGATGTGAAAACTCCATAAGCATTGTAAGAGTATAATAATGTGTGTAAAATATGACAAGCAATCAACAATGGGAAGCAAAAAAAACATAATAGACACAATATGATCAGCTTAGAAGTACTACCTTACAGGTTGGGTTCTAGGCATAATGCATGTGTATGTGCAAATTCACATGGTGAAGACAATATTAATCATCCCAGACAAGTTGACAAACCTACGAATGAATAAATTTACTGATAAGGTATTTGAGGATGTATTGGAAGTATTTGGGGACAAATCAACTACAAATAACCAGAAAAAACACGGGTGGAGCACAACCCACCCAACAACTTCTGTAAACAATGGGGGAGGTTCTGTGCTATGCACAATCCACAGCTATGGCAACACTTCATTACCCAAAAATTTGAACCAAATCATAATAGAATAACAATATGTTTCATTCCATATCACACTTTAATATCAGTTATTGAAATAATTTCATATATGCCCAACAGTAAGATTGCTTTTGAGATTTGAAATCATCATCTGAAACTTTATTTCTCAATTAATAACTTACAAAAAAAGCGAATCTTACCATTATGCAATTTATATCAAACCTTTTTTCCAGCAGGCTTCTTCAAACAGTTTGCTTATAAAATTTATGGAAGTCCAAGAGATAACCTGCTTCTAAGATGAAAGTGATATCTATGGAGGTGAGAAAATTATTTAGGATCAAGGTATGTTGAACAGGTTGCACTTGATTAATATCAAGTTATCAACATTGGGTACCCTTTATTTGTGGGACAATAGGGTGGATCAGAAAAATGATGAATGGAGAAAGTTCTATTTGTTTCCTATCATATTACAAATTACAAACTCAAAGGATGTTCATTTGGTCCTTCATGGGTGTACATGGACCGGTCGAGGATGCCCACATGGGTGAGCTCTGGGATGATATGGAAGTAAAAAAAGTGATGGGAGAAGCCCTCGGTGTATGGTGATACTTCCAACATTATTAAGTATCCTTGTTGAAGGCTATTGTATTAAAAAAATCATGAGTGCTAATTTAGGGGGGGAAGAAATTGTGAGTGCCATGCAAGATTTTGTAGATTTTATTCCTTTAAAGGGAACCACATTCACCTAGTGCAGTAGGCAGAAGTCTCCCACCATGTCTCATTTGGACCAATTTACTCAATCTACTGAAGGCAGTCGTCTCCTGTTTTTTATTTTTATTTTTTTTTACCTTTTTCTTTTTTTGAATACCGAGGCCTGTCGGACCAACAGCCAGTCGAGCTTGGGGCTACAAACGAACTGGAAAGATGGGCTTCGCAGACTAGAACCCCAAGCCCAGGTTCGCTCAATAAGGTGGCTTATATCTTTTTGGTAGCGTACGATTAGGGTTTAGCTTGGTCACCCATATATATGATTTAAACATAGGATTATTACATTTTCATGACTGATTGAGATTATTGATCATTGATTCAGAGTTCTCTCCCTAATTTCTTCTCTATTCTTCTTCACTTTTCTCTCCCCTGTTCCTCCATCTACAAACTAAAAACTACATATTAATGATTAATGGATAGTTATCCTTCAACTCCTTGACAAGATAGACCTCAGATTGAGCAAATCCTGGCCTGTTCAGCGCAAGTTTGGTTCTAGTTGAAGAATAAAGAGCTAAATCTCCACCAAAGTTCTTAATGTCAAAAATTTCAACTAATCACTCAAGCAATAATTACAAGGATTAACTTGGACCAATTACAAACATGAATCCGAAATGCAAAAACATTAATGGTAACCATTTCAATATGGCAGACTATGACCCACATGTACATACAGAAAAAATACATAGAAAATCAAGTTCTTGGAATTATGTGTCTATGAAACTGTTAATACCTTTTCGTACATCAAAAGAAGCAAGGTCACTCGATCCATTTCCTAGAACTATTGTATGACCATCTAGATCTTAAGTGATTGCTTTAATTGGGGTCTCGCGAAAATCAAATGACATAACTGGCCTTCTCTGAGCAGAAATATCATAGAGGCTAACATGTAGAAAATAATAAGGAATACAAGTTACCAAGTGGCCGGTAAAACTATCATTTGGGTAAAAGAAAGTTTTTGCCGTGGACCTAAAGTAACTAACTTCCCTCAACATATCATTTAATTAGAGTATTTTATAATCGGATCCCTATATATTTGTGGATCACTAACAAATTATTCAACAAACAATTGGCTAATGCTTCTAATAACCTCTGACCAATATGTGTGTGTTGCGCGGGCATGTGCGTGAGAGAGAGAGAGAGTGTAATGTTTTTGCCTCGAGTCAAACCTAGCACGTCAGAAATCCTAATGATCAGGACGTGGGTGCGTGTGCGTGTGAATGAGAGAGAGAGAGTGTAATGTTTGTGCCTCAAGTCAAGTCAAGCACAACAGAAATCCTAATGATTAGGACGTGTGGGCGTGTGGGTGTGTATATGAGAGAGAGAGAGAGTGTGTGTAAAGCTTTTGCCTCAAGTCAAGCACGTCAGAAATCCTAATGATCAGGACATCATTGATTTAAAGAACATCAAAACTTCAAATCAACTTTATTAAAGACATGCCTACTGACTGATCTCCAAGGAGGAGAACTACATCATTCATGAAATTATAAGTTCATAACGACTAAAAGCTTAGCTCTAGTGGTATCTCCTCTACTTTCCATGCCAAGTTTAAGGGTTCAACTCCCCATAGGAGGCAATTTTAAGCATGTGAGTCTCTTACCCAGGGAAAAAAAAATACAAGTTACTGAAGTATTGGGCATCAATGGTACAGAGACATTAGGTTCCAGGTCCTCATGTTGAGAGATTAAAACTAATTCCAGAAAAATCACTCCACTTAACTACCAGAAAAGAATATCTGACTTTCATGTCGTCTTCTAAAATTTCATACTTCATCTCGTTCCCACGCATGGACATTCCATTGAATTCCCTTTAGTTCAGGAAGAGAGAAACCTCTCGATCGAAAAGCTAGGCTAGATCCCCTAACATAGTCAATTCCTCCATGACAGCTCTGTCTTTTGCAGTTGTTCTTTCTGAGAGAGAGGCTACTTCGCCTGGGAGCCCTTCTTGAGTCCTTCATTGTGACTGTCAACCCCCCTTCCCTGGCTGTTGATAACCTAGGTTAAGCGTTCTGGTTCTGATCCATTGAAAGTGGAGTTGTCTCTGAGCCGTAGGCAGCATAGAAGAAATCGCTTCTCTAATGAAATGGGATAAATAGGAGAAGCTGAGAGTGACCATATGGGCCTCCTGCCCAAGACCTGCCAGAGCTTCCCCATACAGAAATACATAGAAATATGAACACACAAATACATGAATCAGAAAATTCATAATGATGCAACATTTGGCACATCAGGACCACTGTTCTGTTCGGCTGTTAGAATTTTGGTTTCCCACTCTTTTCTTCACATGCTTGTTCATAATTGATCATAAATTGTGATCAAGAATGGGATTACCAAGAATATCTGACTTTCATGTCGTCTTCTAAAATTTCATACTTCATCTCGTTCCCACGCATGGACATTCCATTGAATTCCCTTTAGTTCAGGAAGAGAGAAACCTCTCGATCGAAAAGCTAGGCTAGATCCCCTAACATAGTCAATTCCTCCATAACAGCTCTGTCTTTTGCAGTTGTTCTTTCTGAGAGAGAGGCTACTTCGCCTGGGAGCCCTTCTTGAGTCCTTCATTGTGACTGTCAACCCCCCTTCCCTGGCTGTTGATAACCTAGGTTAAGCGTTCTGGTTCTGATCCATTGAAAGTGGAGTTGTCTCTGAGCCGTAGGCAGCATAGAAGAAATCGCTTCTCTAATGAAATGGGATAAATAGGAGAAGCTGAGAGTGACCATATGGGCCTCCTGCCCAAGACCTGCCAGAGCTTCCCCATACAGAAATACATAGAAATATGAACACACAAATACATGAATCAGAAAATTCATAATGATGCAACATTTGGCACATCAGGACCACTAGTCGATATTCTTGGTAATCCCATTCTTGATCACAATTTATGATCAATTATGAACAAGCAGGTGAAGAAAAGAGTGGGAAACCAAAATTCTAACAGCCGAACAGAACATATTTGTAAAGGTAAATTATTTGCTTGTTTGTTAGAACTACCCCCACAATTCTAATCAACCCATTAGAATAGATATGCACTAGAAAATATTAACTTTATTGGTCATTGTAACATTCCAAAAGAATTTCCTTCTTTGGACAGAGTATTAGAACTTGGGGTTTCACACAACATAAGAGAGGAGTTAGCTGTCACAAAGTTACCTGGTGGGAATTGGTGCCAGCCACAAATTTGCGATGATCATCTTTACTTTAAGAATGTTGTAGATGTAAACCAAGTTGGGGTAAATATACCAAGATTGTTTTTAGCAGGTTGTACAGAGAAAATGCAACAATACAGAGTCTTGGGTCAAATAGTGATGAAGATTAAGTATTTCTTAATTTTAAAATGCATAAGAAGGATGGTCATGGAAGCTTACAGATTTTGCAATCAACATCTTAGTACATTTGTCAAGATCCCACACATTAACTTCAATTCCATTCGTGAGTTGGAGAGCAAGGAATGATCATTCCTCTCGTATCACTTTGTAAACAACCAACAAGCTTATAATATAGAGTTATGAAACATAGAAACTCACCCTTTTCATTTCCATCCACTTTCATACATTGAATATCACCGGAGGCATATACATCCCAGATTGTTGAAGAACCATTAGTGGTTGAATCCGCTGATGATTTGTGAATGTCAATGGACCTCACACTTGCGAGTCCTTTTGTTGTACATGTAAGCAAGGTGCATGACCTAATTCAAGACAAAAAAAAACAAATGGATGGAGAAGATCTCAAAATTTCACCCTGCATTATGCATACATTGTGGTGGCTCGAAAAATAAACATGCATATATAAAATACAACCTAAGAAGAAATCACCCAAACATACATGAGAAAATACAGAAAGAAGGAGCAGCCTTGACTACGAAATCCAAATAGCTAGTGGTCCAGGAATACATAGATCTATTGACATCTGCATGGAAGTGGAAAAAGACATTTAGACCAATGACAGATATAAACTCAATAAACATTAAAAACTTTTTTTTTTATTTTATTTTTATAAGTAAAATAATTTAATTAAATAGTTATTTACTAATATTGACTAATGGAGAAGGGATTCAAACATGGGCCTTTGGCCACAAGCAACACATGCCTTACCACAATAAACATTAAAATCTTGGAGACCATGCAATCAAAAGTTACATTGTCACAAGCATGCATACAGCAAAAGAGCAGAACAGCCTAAAAAGCAAAGAGAGAATCATTGGGCACTAAGATACCAAAAGTGAAGTCCAGAAGATACCTGGATGACAACTCCGATTTCTGTTTCCTGAACAACTGCAATCCAATGATACCATCATCTCTAGGCCTACTGTCGGCAGTTCCAGCGTTGGAAATTGAAACACGAAGATCACCGTTAATAGGACTAAGCACCTCAATCTGTTTACTAAATATTATAGACAAAGTATCAATCAGAGGAACTACTAAACATAAATCTCACATAATAACTAAGAATCAAATGTGATCTAAGTCTTCATAGTTTCGAGAAGGAGTTCACCAAACCACTTTTTCTTGCAAAAGCCAACAAGTACAACAAATGAAAAAGTCAAAATTCTAATATATCAATATTTTAGTGGTCAACATACTGTCATCAACTAGAGAATCAAAATTATCATGCCAACTAAGAGAAAAAAGTGAGATCAAAGCACATCATGGAAATGTATTCCCTTATCCTAAAAGATTAATTTACTTAACAGATAAACGTCATTTTGTGACACCGGTATACACCAAGTACATTACTGCCTTACGTAGTTGAACCACTTAGCATCTGCACTGATTGTTAGGTGCACCCAAGTGGCTAAATTTTGTAAACAATATAAAGATATAAATATGATTATTTCAATCTTCAACAATAATCTATTCTATGTTATGAAAACGATTCTGTTATAAATTTTGATGTACTAAAAACCATAGAAAACAAAGTTATGAGAATTGTACCACAAATCAATGTTAAGAATATTAAACAAAAGGAGGAGCAGAATACTAAGGGTTTAGAGAGATAACAAGAGACAGGGATGAATGACAGTTCAAACTTTACTATTTTTTTATAGGTAGATATTGCAATTTATTCTCTTTTTTTTTTTATAAGTAAAAATATATTAGAAAACGTTCAAAAGGGGAACGCGTCCCTAATACACAAAAACGAAAGAGTAAAAGCCAAACCTACGGACCAACAGAGTCCAATAGAATAAAAAAGTCATCGATCGTGGAGCAAGCGCTGCCTCAACATAACAGAAAAGAGAGCGTAGAATAAAAGACTTAGGGTTTGCAAAAGACGATTCCTTCCCTTCAAAGTTTCTGTTATTTCTCTCTCTCCAAATACACCACCAAACACAGTGTGGGGCAACCCTCCAAAAATCATGAGCATAACCAGAAACAGGGCATCTTCTCCAAGCATTAATTAATTGGAAAGAGTGTTTAGGCATTACCCACTGAACGCCAAAAATACTGAATATGAGATTCCAGCAATTAGATGCAACAGGACAATACATAAGAAGATGGTCCATGGACTCACCATCATTTTTACAAAGACAGCACCAATTAACAATGGTATTACCTCTCTTACGCATATTATCTAATGTTAGAATTTTTCCTTAGATAGCAGTCCAAACAAAGAAGGCAACTCTAAGAGGAGCTTTAGAGTGCCAAATACACTTCTATGGGAAATCATATCCAATAAAATTAGACAATCACAAGAATATGGATCGAACTTCGAATCTACCATGAAGAGAGGGAGTCCACAAAATATCATCACAACGTCTGTCAACATCCTTCTGTCTATACAACAGGTCCAAAAAGACGCAAACTTCAGCTATATCCCAATCCTGAAAAGAACGCCTAAAACGCACATCCCACGTAACTCCACTGTTATCAATATGATAACAGTTAATTACGTAAGCATGCTTATTCTCGGCAATGCTAAAGAGACGAGGAAAAGAAAGAGACGACAACTGATCACCACACCATAAGTCTTCCCAAAATCGAACATACATACCATTACGAACCTTGAACCGAATATGGGTGGAAAACACATCCCAACCTTTCCGAATGAACTTCCAAATGCCAACGCCCCCAGTAATAGAAACAGGACGAGAGGACCAACCTCTACTCTCTTCCCCAAAACGACACGAGATAACTCTTCTCCATTGTCGATGACGCTCTTTACCGAATCTCCATAACCACTTCCCCAATAAGGCTCTATTGAAAGGGACCAACTTCCGGATACCTAAACCGCCAAACTTCAACGGTTTGCAAACCTGCTCCCAATTAACAAGATGATACTTAAACTCCTCTCCTTTTCTACCCCAAAGAAAATCTCTCTGAATTTTTTTGATTCGTTCAGCAACAGAACACGGGATCTGAAACAGAGATAAGAAATATGTGGGAAGGGACGAGAGGGTGCTCTTAATAAGAGTGACCTTCCCCCCTTTCGAAAGATACTATTTTTTCCATCCCGCCAATCTTTTTTCATACCTGTTAATCACCGGATCCTAAGTCCCCACTCTCCTGGAGGAGATTCCCAAAGGTAAGCCCAGATAAAGGAGTGGAAAAGCACCCACTCCACACCCAAGAACAACAGCTAAAGTGGAAATATTAGAGACCTCCCCCACTGGGACAAGCACACTCTTTCCAACATTAATCTTAAGACCAGACACTGCTTGGAAGCATGTAAGAATGCACCTCAAATACCTGAGTTGGGAAACATCAGCATCACAAAAAACCAGGGTATCATTTGCAAACAACAAATGGGATATCTCAATTTGGTAAGCAACATCTCTGCCAACAGTGAACCCCCTTATGTAACCTAGATTCTCTGCCTTTTTCATTAATTTACTCAATCCCTCCATGACAATAAGGAAAAGAAAAGACGACAAAGGATCTCCTTGTCTCAAACCACGCGAACTTGGAAAAAAACCAGCAGGAGAGCCTTTCACAAGCACAGAGAACATAACTAATTAGATGCAAGATTCAATCCATTTTATCCATCAATCCCCGAACCTCATTCTCCAAAGCAAGTAAAGAAGAAATTTCCAATTCACATGATCATAAGCTTTCTCGATATCAAGTTTGCATAAAACACCAGGAACTTCACTCTTCAACCTGGAATCGACACATTCTCCTGCAATAAGAACAGAATCTAAAATCTATCTACCACCAACAAAAGCATTTTGTGACTCTAAGATGATTCCATCCAATACATTCCGCATTCTAAGAATAAGGACCTTGGCAATAAGCTTATACATACACCCCATTAAACTAATTGGCCGAAAGTCCTTAATGTCAGAGGCGTTGCTCTTCTTAGGAATAAGAGCTAGAAAAGATGCATTTAATGATTTCTCAAATGTGCCATAAGAATAAAATTCCTGAAAAGTGCCCATTACCTCATTACGCACCACCTCCCAACTCTCTTTAAGAAACCGCATAGTGAATCCGTCTGGCCCTGGAGCTTTATCACCATTACAACTGGATAACGCCTTAAGAACTTCCTCTTCAGAGAAAGGAACCTCAAGCATATCACTATCCAGCGTAGAAATAACATCGAAATGCAAAGCATCAAGTTTTGGTCTCCATTCCAAAGTCTCAGTATAAAACTGCTGATAAAAAGAAACAATACCCCCACGCACTTCATCTTCTTTCCACAACTCTAAACCATTCACACGAATACGCCCAATATTATTGTATCTTCTATGAGCGTTAGCAAGTCTGTGAAAGAATTTAGTATTACGGTCACATTCTTTAAGCCACAAAGTCCGAGATTTCTGACGCCACGATATCTCCTCTATAGTAGCAATCTCAACAAAAGTCACTTGACAAGACGCTCTTTTAGAGCGAAGAGAATCCGTATCTTGCCCTATCTTGCAATTTATTCTCTTGAAGATTATGCACAAAAATCTCGTCCTAATTAAGGAGCTTAAAGCACTGAAGTCTTCAGCAATTATGAAGTTTAGATAGATAAAAAGAGAGAGGATGAATGACGCTTCAAACTTTACTTTTTTTATAGGTAGATATTACAATTTATTCTCTTGAAGATTATGCATCATGCTAAGTAGGAGCTTAAAGTATTAAAGTCTTCAGCAATTATAAAGTTTTTTTTTCACTGAATGCAAGATGGCTTACATATTTCTATGTTACATAACTTATATATTAAAATTTCTGTTCTATAAAATTAGTTCAGATAGGAAATCTGAATTCACAATTTTTTTCATTTAAATAGCTGGATTCATCTTATGAGAAGGTCCAAAAAAGAGTGATCATACCATTGCTGAAAATGTTACCTTATCCTGAACGAATGACAAATTTTTTTTAAATTCCAACAGACAAATTGCATGTTTTATCAAAAGATGCAATCTTTAACTAAAAACCAACACTATAGTAGCACAATGCTAAATGAATAATTTGGATACATGTTTGAATAACAAGAAAAAACTATCCTATTCGTGTACAGAATAAATAAATAACAACATAGAACTGGAATACAGTTAAACATATGTATATACATGTTTGAAAAACACTTCACAATACACATATATCTAAATTTAATTTGCAGTAAACACAATCCAAAACATACAGGGTACGATCACTGATCGAAGCCGCAAGCACACAACCGGAGGAGTTTGGCTCTCCCCATCTCTCAACCACTCTAGGAACTCTCCCTTTTGTACCGCGAGCTTCCATAACTCTAAATAATCAATCATACCGAAAAATGCATGAGAAAATAAATACATATATGTATGTATACACATATGACATATATGTAATCAAAAGTGTATTTGATAAATTAGATTGAAACAATAGATATACGAAATGAGTATGCATCAGTATTACCTTTAACGAGACCAAGAACATCGAAAGTTAGGGCTCGAATCGGAGGACAATCAGGGCACTACAATAGTCGTTCGTGGCAACTTCTACTTTGTGCTCTCTCTCTTTAGCTAAAGGACAACGTCCACTCCTTCGCAGAGAAAAAGTAAGAGAAGATAGGGTTAGTTGGGTTGGGTTGGGTTGTGTGTCTTCAAAAAAAATTAGGCCACCCGGCCCGTCGGTTGAAGCCCAGAAGGCTAGGCCCGGGCCGGAGTGGGTCTGTTTGTTTCTTTTCTCATGACAGTAGGAGGTGTTTCTTCCCATCATCTTAAGTAGCTATAGAGTAAGCAGGGCATACCATGTTGATAAATATAACAAATTAGTTTGTGAGAGGTAGTTTTGAGCAATTTTTCTTGAAGTGTGGTATTGTATGTTGAGTTTTCATTGGCCGGGAACACCAATAACATGGCATGTGTAGTTCACCCGATATCTTCCCCATCATCTTTTTCTCTAGTGATGCAATTTAATTTTTCTATTTTTTTATAATTATACAATATATCTCTTATCCTTTAAGACAATTTTAATTTAATCACCATATAAGTTTTGGTCTTTGTCACTTAAGCCCTGTTTGGTAGGAAATAAATGAAAAAATGAAATGAAATGAAGGGGTATGTTTTTTTTGTGATTGGTATAAAATTGTGGAAGGAAGATAAAAGAAATGAAAGGATTTGAAGGGATTGATGAGTTGGTTTTGTTATCTTTCAAAAAATTAGGATTGGTTGAAACAAAATTCAAACAATTGAATCTGAAGCCAACAACTTGTTGCTGAACTAATTATTTTGACAAAACATTAGTGCAACCTTTGGAATCAATATTCTATTAGTCCCATTGATGAGCTGAACACGAAACTAGTACTTAATAGAGTGTTACTTGAATAAATTTATATATCATGCCAATCATGTCATGATACCTTTAGCTGGTTAAGATGAAATATTTTCTTAACTTTTATAAAAGAGAAAATTTATGAATAAAGAGATGGCAATAAATTCATTAAAATAGTTTTTTTTTTCTTTTTCTTTTTCACTTCTTTTTTTTTATATTAATTAATCAAATATGATAAGTGAGGATTATATTATCATCTCCTTTCTTTTATCTCATATAGTCTTCCTCTTTCTTTTTCTTTTCTTTTTCTTAAAAAAAAGAAAAAGAAAAAAAGAAAGTCAAACAAAGCATCAACAAAGGGCCACAAGTTTTGCTTGAGGCCCGTATGTAAGAAGGTGTTGTGTACAAATTCAATGAAAGCCCAAATACACATATTGGAATAAAGCCCAAAGCTTTTAAGAACATTCAAACAAAAGAAATTAAAGCTAGTTTCACACATTCTGTGAATATATATATATATATATTGGCATCAAACAAACCATAACATTAAGAAGAATAAACATTACATAGGTAAACGGTCCTTCAAAACCATTATAAATGGGGCAAGTGGGGCGGGTACTCATTCCCCCGCGGAACAAATTGTCATCCCTAATTATTATGGTTGTGATTGGCTTCCACTATGCCTGAACAAAGGGGTATAATGTCTAACATTTATGCTAATCATACTATTTTGTGGCATTAGGTTCTCTTTTGCACTTTAATTAATCCTTCACCTAGGCCTGCCCATTGCCACATTTACTGCTTCATATCAATTAGGACGACGCCTGTTGCTTCACTATCAAGAAAAATCAGAATAAAACAAGAAAGGAATCAAGAAAAGATAGAAGACAACGAAGACATCACGTTATCACCTGCCACATCATAGAGCAGTCACGAGAAATCAGAAGAAAGAAGTGCATTTTTAGATTTAAGATGTATCCGATTAAATCAATTTAATTTTTAGCCCAGTATTAAGTATTGGGTCTTGGTCTTGAGATTTTTGCGTTCCAAGTCTCTTTTGACTCAAAAGCTTAACATGTTAGGTTGATACTAATACTCAACTAATATATACTCATTTCACTTCTCATTTAAATTCAAAGTGGGAGAAAGCCATCTGTAATAATAGGCCCATTATTAATCTTAACCCTTGGCTACATAACATGGCTTGAGAAATCGGTTTGAAAATCGCTTTCCAACCTAATTTCAACTAATGATCTCGTTTCTTGACATTTTCCAACCTCATTTTTTTTGTCATTTTCCATCAAACTTGAAAACTCATAGTTAACGGTTTGATATGAGGTGGTTAAAAATTTAAGGTGTTATAAAACTATTAGTTTGAGGTGGAGAAACTTTATGAGAAAAAGTCAATGAACCATTAATTCAATCATATAACCTCATACTCTCAAAGAGAATTGGACTTTTTAAAAAAGAAATAAAAACCTTATGAGAATAATGTTTGGATTTGTATGTCTTAGCATAACGAATTTCTATTTGGATTAAAGTGACATATGTTCCTAACATATCTGAAATATTTATACTTTATACAATTGGTGAATTCAATGTATTATGTTTCGATTCATTATGGAATTGATAATTTTCACTTGGTTACAAGAGATATTTATATATAGGTGATGACGATCAATACATGAACATAAATAGTAATCATAAAGAGTTCATAGTCGATAATTTTGGATGAACTCATTATTAACTAAGACCTAAATAGAATCCGCGTCAAGTTAAGATATATTACGAGAGCCGTCGTATATAATTTTTCCCTATCACTGTCATGGCATTTGACTCTTAAGCATGAGAGAAGTATAAACTCTTTTATTAATTATTAATTACTTCAATTTGTTCGACGGATTCTTCGGAATCCATAGACCGACACTTTGGATAATTACGTAATTAATAGTTAGAGGGTTATATTTTTCAATATTTGCATCATTGCTATTTGTATTTATTTTGTATTGATTATGGTTGATCACAAACTAAATTCGAAGGCTTTCGTGTTCTTTTAGACAAAATAATTTTCTATATATTTATTTATTCAAATTATTATGTTTGTCAAACAAATGTTTTATTGTGATCAAACCGGAAATAATCAAAGGTACCAAAATAAATATATTAATTTAATAGTCGGATTAATGTCTTTATTTATCCGATAACTAATTATGCATAGATGGGTCAAAAATGCAACATTGATTTTGTGATACCCCCGGATTTTCGGATGCTGGTTGGCCAGACCCACGCCTGATTACCCGAGGATATCAAACCAATTAGTAATAAACGAACACAGAATACAAATAAGGAAACATGAATAAATAAAAATTTGCTGAAAAGAAACTAGAATGATAATTCAAATACTGAAACCTCTGAATAAAAATTAAATTAATAAAGAATTATTCTGATACATCCAAATTCTCCATTTCTAATACAACTCGGGAATCCATCTGGTGGATCCCTAAAAACTCCAACACTGAAATCATCAACTGAAAAACTCCACTGCTAAATCATGAAGAAGCTCCTACGTCGTCGGAAGAATGAGAAGCCGTCTTTGCTCAGCATAAACAAAATCTAAGATCTGGAACCGTCCATTACCTGAAAAAATAATAGTGGGTCAGGCCTACGAATAAGTTCTATCCTAACTACAATTCAAACAGAGACCCGATACGCAGATACATCCTAGATGTCTCAACCATATCTATATAGTCCGTAATAAATAAATATATATTCACACTACAAGACTCTCACTAAACTATGCTGAGGGTCTCAACCTGAATAGAAGGCAACATGTAATACACACCTGAGTGGGCATGACTACCTAAGCCTAACAGGGTATACCTCAACCAACATAGCTAGCTATACATCCTACTGCATATACGCACCATAACTGTCGACTATGAGACTCAAGCTCAGATCGCGGTACCATAATATATAAATTCCCATCCAAACCAATGTAGTGCCGCTCAACTGTTCGTTGCCATGACACAACATAAAATTAGGATTTAAATGTTTTAATTAAATCCCTATCCCAATTATATATATAAGTTCCCTCCAAGTACAATGTTGTGTCGGTCAACAATTCATTGCTCAAGACACAACATGTAAACAGGATTTAAACGTTTTAGTTAAAACCCTATCCTTCCTAATACAGAAATATAAATAATCATCCAGTATGTCGTTCAACTGTTTTAGTTGACATGACATAAAACCATGTAGGATTTAACTGTTTTAGTTAATCCATTCCGTATGTATGAATGGGTAGGAATTAGCGTTGTGACCTAATCCATCCCTTCGTATGACACCGTCCCATACCGGTGCATACATGCAAATAATTCGTAAATGATGCAACATTATAAGCAGTACATCAAATCAAGTCCACACTATCCATATAGTTGATAATCACATAATTTAAACAAGTCACCAACTAAAAATCCAGAATCCATCCATGTAATTAAACGAGACAAAGTTTACTAATTCGTCAAATTATATTCGAGCATCCATCCTGGTAATTGACAGAAAATACATATTTAATTCTTCAATTAATTCCAAACCAATGTCCAATTAGATTGACATAACCTAAGTACTAGTTCAACAATTTAAGTCCAAACTCTAATCCAAATAATTGCAGTGTAGTGCTTAAAGTTACTGCAACTAAAGTTCCAAGCTTAAATCCATGCATTGCAGAAAAGTATTATATATTTCAACAATTAACATCTAGGATATGCATAGATTACACTTGTTAATTAAATGATACTAGCATGCACCTACAACCAGATTTATAAATATAAACATACTCCATTAAATTGCTAAAACTAAATTAAGCAATGAAACCTCTTTCATCCGTTAACAACCTGCACTGCTATATACCTTCCTACGGGTAAATCCCTGAGTACAAAGACATTAATTTATTAAAAATGGCTCTAGTATAGCATGATATAATGTTTGGAATCCATGTTCCAACTCTTTTTAATTTATAGACCCAGTTTGCATAATTAAATCCTTTCGGTCCGCTGAGTCCGTAAACTGCCTACGACTTGCTTCAGATTTTCCCATGGTTTAAACCATTAGCATATAAATAAATTAATACACCCTAGGCCTTTAACACTCCATGAATTAATGTTTAAAACCATCACATTAACCCAAACACAGTGGAGCAGAACACAGTTTGAACCAACAACGCACAAATGAGCTTCAGTACACACTTAGGATTACAGAGCCTTCTCCAAAATAAGTGGAGAAGGCTCAATCTGCCTAGAGCCGGCTCTCCCACAAGGGGGAGCCGGCTCTCTCCATGGGAGAGTCGGCTCTCTCCCCTTTGAGAGCCTAGGTTTTGTTCCTTCTTCGTTTCCGACGATCTGCTCCATCTCCGACCCTTTTCTACCCCTCTGTTGCTTCTTAAATCTGATCTTAAGAGTTCTAGAACCATCCAATAACATCCCAATGCCTTGTACATAATAGGTCAATTCAATTATAGTGTTTAAAACCTTAATCAATTAACCATGCTTTTAACGCGGACTAAAACATAGAAATACTAGAACTATAACAGAACAATTTCATGCATATAGATAACTGAATTGGCATATAACAAGCATGTAAACTTTAATTAGTAATCCATTAAAACCCTAGAGACAGTCTAAGGATGCACAGAACACAGGCAACGGGAGAGAGTAAGGAAAGAACTTGCCTTTGTAAGTTTGGTTTGCCATCCTCTGTCCAGACTTTCTGGTGACCTCTTGACTGTCGTCCACTCCATTGCTGCCCTAAGTTCAATCCCATGAGCAGCACCCCTTCCTCCTCTCCTTGTTTCAACCTTAACTCATGACCAAAACCCCCGTTTCCTCCTCTGTTTCCCTCGCCATCTCTCTCTGTTCCCTCTCTGCTCTCTCTATATTATACTATACGTATATAGGGTTCTAAACCCTTTGAAGACACATAACAGTATATATATAAGCACTAAGAAACCCTAAGCCTAATCCTAATCCTTGATGGAAAACCCTAATTCTAGTCGGGCTTAGTTAACGTAAATTTTAAAACCATTTAACGTAATTAAATAATTAAAACAAATTAAAAAAAACAAACCATAAATTTAAATCATTACCACAAATCAATTAAATAAAGGAATACAATTAAATTAAATACTACCAATTTCAATTAAATTAAATACTACCAGTTAAATCATATAAATAAAGTAAATCAAGGAATGCAATTAAATTAAATAACCAAACAACAACCCTAAAAAAAACCATTCAATTAAATAAAACAATGAATTAAAACAATTTGACACATAAGCACATAGAATAAAATTTAAATTCCAATCTTATCCTTCTGAAAACTAGGGGTATTACAGATTTAGAGGTTATTTACTATTTAATTAGAGTGTAATTAATTTCTTTTAGTGGAGTAGAAATTAATTTATGAATTAATTGAATTGGGTTCATGATTTAATGGACCAAGCCAATTATTAATTTGTAATAGCCAAGAAAATAGTAAACCCAATGGATTCTCACCCATAACCCAAGTTGGTATTGGAGGCTCATTAGATTTAAGATATCACGTGAATTAAAGATTGAGAAAAACATATTGTCTTTAATATTTTTTTTTTTTTTTTTTTTTTTTTTTTTTTTTTTGCCTATATATACATGGGTCCATGTATATTTTAGGTTACACCTTTAAAGACAGAAAAATATATTTTCTCTTTCTAGTTTTAGGGTTTGCTTTCTCATCTAAAGGAGGCTACCACAAGCCTTGCCTCCAAGGTCATTCATCAAGGTTTTATGGGTGATTCCTAAAAGGGAAGATCACTACCAAGAAGAAGGAGATCATAGAAGAAATGATCTTGCTAAGGGATCTACAATAAGTGAGAACATTCACTTTAGAGGAAGATTTAAGATTTACTCAAACCTTTGATGTAAGTATTCAATCTTATAATTAAATGATTCATTATCTTTATTTTTGTATAAAACTTGTTTCTATATGATGAATCAAGATCCATGTATGAAAATCACTCAAAAAGTTTTAAAACTTGTATTTTTCCAACAGTGGTATCAGAGTTTGGTTTGATTCATTACTAGAGATTGTGTCTTTTTATGAAAATCAACATTCATGGATTCAATTTATAAATGCATGTGTATTTACTAATGTATGTTGATGTATGGTTTAATATGTTGATATATATTGATACATGACGATGATGTATGTATATTTGTGAATGAATGATAATGATGTATTTTTTGGGTCATGGATGAAGCTTATTGGTTAAATGTAATTTTATCTTTAGATGAATGTAATTAATGCTTTCATTTAGCCATTTGAAAGTTTAATGATGTAATTTATTTATTTTTCATTGTATTTTATATGTATAATTAATTTTAAAGCCTTGTAATCTTCATTTATGGGTACTATAAAGGTTCAATAGTATTAAATAAGGTCCCTGAAATTTTTTAGAATTTTTCTAAAATTTTTCCAGATTATTTTTAGGGCTTTATTTAATTTTTTCTGAATTTTCTGCAATTTCCAGTAGATTCCGATGACCGGAGCCAGGGGCGGAAGGAAGGGGGGCTGGGGGTGGCTATGGCCACCCCTAATTTTTTGACTTTTTTTTTTTTAGTATTGGTAAAAACAAAAATAAAATAGCATGTATGGTATAAAATTTATACTTTCCCCCAATAAGAATTTTTTTTTTCTTTAATTAGCATTTAACAAAAGATAGTTTATATATAATCTAAAAGAAGGTGATTTAATTGACTACTATAAAATCCGGATAAAAACTGACTCACATAAAAATTTAATGTGGCTATTTTAAAATTTTAAGTCAAATACAGTTCTTTCAATAACGTGACTATTTTAAAATCCTTCCAATTGCACTATTCTTTGCATAATCTTATTATCCTAAAATTCCATCTCATACATGATCAATTTTTTTCTTTTTATTTATTTTTTATTAGTATGCTTTTATAAGAATTCTATAAGAAATTAATTTTTACAAAATCTAGAATAAAAATTTGATTTGAAGTTTTGAATATCAACAGAAATCGATGATTGAAAAATCTAAATTCTTATTTTATTAATTTGTTTGTGTTTTTTTTTTTTTTTTTTTTTTTTTTTTTTTTTTTTTATCATAGTTATTGTTTTGTTAAATTTTCAATTGTTACTTTTTTAAAAAATTTATTTATTTATTTATTTTCTTTTCGGTAAATAAAGAGAGTTATTTATGTTAATTTTTTTTTGGAGTGTTTTTGTTTTTAAAGGCATTTTATATTTTGGTTTTAAATTACCTATTTTCACACTATCATTTAATGTTTTTCATCCACACTTTTGATCTTTTTGTTTTGTCTTGTTACTCACTTGAATTTGTTTGCCATTTTTCTCAAGAGAGAAAGAGAGTGTAGAAAGATAAGCTTCACACAAAAAGAAAGATTATATCCTTACAATCCCTTATTTCAATGTAACTTCTAAAAAAAAAAAAAAAAAATCACTTATTTCATTGGACACATATCCCTTATTTCATTGCACACATGTATTGATTTGACCTAAGAAATGACTTATTTCTCATTGATGTAGATGATTTTTTATATTTTATGCCCACTGTAATCCAGGTTAATCTCAAAATTTTTATGTTCCTCTCTCTATATAAATTTTGTATGTATATATGTATTTTTGTGTAGGTGTGTGTCTGTTTTTTTTTTTTTTTTTTTTTTTTTTTGCCTTCCAAAAGTTCGAACTAAGTAATGTTGCTTATAATCCCCCCCCCCCCCCCAACCTCAAGATCCTGGCTTCGCCCCTGACATGGGATCCGGTGCGGCGTGCGCCCGGATTCACATTTATTGGATCAACACTGATGCGGAGGGTTAATCCAATACAATGCATGTAGCAGTGCCCATGGCACACCTTCAACTAGCTGGCATGTAAGGACCACGTGCCAGCCCATACTAACCTTACTAGTGCGTAGCGGCGCATGCCAGCGTGTACAACACGCTGCAGCACCCTCTAGGCGCATGTCAGCGCGTGCGGGAACTTCCGGGCGCGTCCCAAGCGCTGTTTTTGCTTCTCTAGGTGGGTTCCAGCCTCCTATAGGTGTTCATAAGCCAATGATGGACCCTTGTGCAATAGTTGTAGCATTTAAATGTTAAAAGCTAAATCCATTGGCAATTTTATTTGCTTTAGTCTGTCATTTATTTATTTATGTGATGTATGAAATGCATGGAATATATAATTGTTAATTATTATTATTCATACATTGGATCCATAATATTTATTTAAATGACTTAATTTATAGTAATTAAATTATGAAAATTAATTGGATTTGATTACTAATTAATTATAGGGCACTTAATGGGAAATGAAAAATTACTTTTAAAAGTGTCTCAAATTAAATATTAGTGAATTATTTAAAAGTCCAAATATTTTCTAAATTTAATTGGATTAAAATTAAGGCATTTTGCATGCAATATATCATGAAGTAAATGAATGAAAAACCTTAATTATAAATCATTAAAAATTGAGTGGGAGCGAAAAATTTTATACATTATTCCATAGCCTTCGTTATTATAACCATTATAATTAGATCTTCAAAAATAAGGCTCCATACATGATTTGAAGAGTCTGAGATTACAAGAATGGTTGTTTTATGAAAATAAAATTATTAAATGTTTATTGTAATTAGATTTTTAAAAATAAGGCTCTACGCATGATTTAAAGAGTCTAAGATTATCATGACAAGATATTTAATGTTTTATTTTTCGTTAGAGCATTAATAACATTATACACTCAATCTAAAATCAATAGTATTAACTCCCTAACAGAATGGTCTGCACTAGGTGATTTTAGAAAGGCTAAACATAATTGGGAATCATTTCATATATAGATAAGGCATTGTCTTAAGAGATATGAAAATGATGGGATTTGTCCGTCAATAGCAATAATGAACTTCGCCAACCGAATAAGTTATTGGCGTATTGGTTATCCGATTTTTCATGCGTAGTGGTTAAAGGACCCATATATTATTTTAATAGAAGTGCTCGCCTAATAGCAAATAAAGCTCAACAATAGTAATAATAAACTCCTCCATCAGGGTAAGTTATTGACGTATTGATTGTATGATTTATTATGCTATGAAGTTAAGGGACCCACATTAATTAAAAGGGATTGTTCACCAATAGTGATAATGAATTTTTTCAATAATAATTATAATGAACTCTTATTCCATTAAAATTTATTATACTACGTGATTAACAAACTCATTTAAATTTTAAATATGCATGATAGGATTAATAGTTTACCTTACTTATTGTATGAATGCATTTATATTCAGATTAATTATGTCTAATTCATTTAATCCACTTGCAATCATATTCAATGTAACTGGACCTCATTTATATGGACTGGAAAAAAGAAATTAGATATTTTACTCACAATCTAAGGGTACAAAATGTATTTACTACTCTTATTCCTAACCCTTTTTTCTTTTAGATACCCAAGAGGACATTAATACTTTTAATAAGTGAAATAAGGCAAATGATATAACTCGGTGCAATACTATAGAGTTTATCTCGAATACGCTCCAAAGCTAACATTTGCATTATTTTATTTTCTTCAAGCATCATATTAAATATCAATGAGATGTTTTGGTGAGATTAGATAGAGCATATGCCTAAGTACAATGTCAGATTTGAATACCATCAAAATAGCCTAAGGAACTCCAGTAAAAGATCATATTTTGAAAATGATTATTTATTATTTAAAAATTAACTGGAGATCAATGGGACTAATTTGGGTGGTAAGCTTCAAGTTGGCGTGATTATTGTCTAGTTACTAAACTCGTTCGATTCTTTTAGAGTAAATTAAATAAGGAACCAGTTTGAGTTCACACTCACTGATATTCTTATATAGTTGGTAACATATAAAAGGATAATCAAAAGTATTGGCGTTTCTATCAATCTAACCTAGTCTATACCATCTTCTTTTAGGTCTAAGTGGAAGGGCAAATGAAAAGAAGAAGGATGACTATAGGACTAGGTTAGCACAAAATATAGGGATCCAAAATGTTAAAAGCAATAAAGCAGTGTATATTGAGGGCAAACAAAATTGTTTCTTTGCAGCCAACTAAGACACTTAAGGACGAACTATCTAAGCAACGGCATGGCATAGGAAAATCAATGTATATTTAATCATTGAGCCATTGGGACACCCCTCGATTCTAGAGCCACGGGTGATCAAGCCCGAACATAGAACCGAAAGATATCAAAACAATTAGTTAATTTAACAAGCATTGAATACTAAAAGAAATAAGAATAAATAAATATTCTGAAAGAAAACTAGATAATAAACCTCTATTAATTAATCCAATAAAATAAGTCTCCAATAATTTAAAAAATTTGATACCAGTAATTAATTAAAATTAAAACTTGGGAATCCATCATGTGGACCCCTAATCCAAAACCCAACTAAAATAGATAAAGAAATCCAAATCTAAATACTAAAAGATAATTAAGATCCCTACATAGATTCGGAAGAGTGAATAGATTGTCTCTACTCAGCACGAACAATCTCTAAGTCTGGAAGTAAAGAACACCTGAAAAATAATAGTGGGTCAAGCCCATAAATAAGTTATAATCTATTACATCCTAAACAGATATTTGATACTTGTATACATCCTAATTAACTCAACAATAACTAAATAGTCCGTATAAATATATATATACACACTAAAGGAACCTCACTGAACTATAGGGTTGCCTCAACCTGAATAGTAGGCAACATGCATAACGCACATACAGTGGGCATGAGTACCTAGACCTACCAGGGCACACAACTATCCATTATATCCAGCTACACATCCCTTACAATATATGCACCCTAACCACTGATCTTGAGACTCAAGCTCATATCATAGCATATAACTATACATATATAATATCTATCTTATCCAAACATAAAGTAAACTATCCAATCATATATTTCAATGGTATGTCATCCAACTATTTTGTTGACCTGACAATAATAAGTAGGAGTTAACTCTATGGTTAATTCATTCTCTTATAAATATAAATAGGTAGAACTTAACTTATGTGATACCCCTCATTCTAGAGTCACGGATGATCAAGTCCGAGCACAGATCCGAGGGATACCAAATAATTAAGTATGTAAATGAACACAAAACACAAAAGAATTAAGAAATAAATAATAAAGCTGAAAGAATTCTAAATAATAAATCCTCAAAAGTTATTTAAAATCCAACATTTGCCAAAACCTCAAATAATTACAACTCGGGAATCCATCTAGTGGACCCCTACTAAAATCCCAACTGGAAATAAAATAAATAACTGAAATAAAATCCAAAGCTAAGACATGAAATGAGATCTTACGTAGTCGAATGAATGAGTGACTGTCTCTTCTCAGCACGATCAAGCTCTAAGGCTGAAACTGGCAAACACCTGAAAAATAAGAGTGAGTCAAGCCCACGAGCAAGTTCTACTCTACTACAATCTATACAGAGACCCGATACGTAGATACATCATAGATAACTCAGTAATAACTAAAATAGTCCATATATATATAAATACACACTATAGGACGCTCACTAGCCCATAGGTCTGTCTCAGCCTGAGTAGAGGGTAACATGCAAATTGCACATAACATGAGCATGTATACCTAGACCTACCAGGGGACCAGGTATCTACTATGTCTAGTTATCCATCCTAGGCGATATACGCACCTTAACCATAATCCTGAGACTCAAGCTGTAATACCCCTAATTTTAAAAGGATAGTCCTGGCATTTATTTAATTGTTTAATCCTTTATTTAATTGTTTAATTGCATTTTTATTTTATTTAATTGGTTATTTTAATTGTGTGCTTATTTCATGGTTATTTAAATTTGATTTTGTTTTACTTTAATTGATTAATTGCTTAATTATTTTATTTTAATTGATGGATTATGTTAGTTAATTGTTTTTTATTAATTATTTCAATTTTCGTGGGTTATTTTAATTGGATTAAGTTAAAGGTTTTATTTATTACATTAGGTTTTATTTAGTACATTAGGTTATAGTGTTAACTGTATAATGGAGTTTACGTGTGTAGCCGACACTGTTTCAGATGTAGGTTTTGTTATGGGCCAACAAAGATTAGGATTAAGGCTCTGTCTCTACACCTACAGGGAATAGGGGTTTATTTTATGTCTCTATATATATAGAACAGTGTGTGGAATTAGGGTTTTGGAAATACGAGAGCTCTGTTTACGTCTTAAGTTTACAGAGTGAAAACAGAGAGGGGTTTTGTAAGAACAGAGCATTATAGGGTCTGTCAATGGAGGAATAGAGAGGACCAAGGAGGTATAGTGGTGAACTAACTAGAAGCAGAGGAGGCTTGACAGTGGTTTGTATTGCCCGAACAAGCAAAGTTTGAACAGGCAAGTTCTTTTCTTTCTTCTTCCCTTTGCCTATGTTCTGTGCACCTAGATAGCCTCTAGGATTTACTTAAGCATTTAACTGAGTTTCTTATGTATAATAGACGTTATATTGATGTTTTGTATGTGTGAAAATTTGTTCAATTACAGTTCGTGCGTATCTGTTATCAGTTTGTTTATTAAAGCATGAAAAATCTATAGAACTTGTAGCCTCTGTTTTTGTTTTCAACTACTATAAACACATCTTGGGAATTATACTAGACTTTGATAGGACTCTTGGGATCAGTTTAAAACAAACTAGACAAGTTGTGAATGGCCAGAAACACTACAGAAAGTCGCAGGAGTAACAGAGGTTGAAGGAGGCTCGAGGAGGATGAGAGAGTCGGCTCTGGAATGCAAAGAGCCGGCTCCCCCATTGAAGAGCCGGCTCTAGGAGAGGTAGAGCTGGCTCTACCCTCCTAAGAGGCAGCTCTAGGATTTCCAAGAGCCTGCTCTTTTAGAATTAGAGCAGGCTCTCTCTCAAACTACTTCCTGAAGGTGAATTTAACGAGCTGTTTGGAGTTTTTGAGTGTCTGAATTATGTCTAAAAATTCTGGGACTTTCCTGTGTGACTAAGAAGCTAATTTTAAGTGTTAATAGGATCCTTGATTGATCAAAGTTTGCCTCTAAATTAATGGAACAAATTGTAGAAAAGTAATGCACATTGTATACGGTTAATGGATGGAAGGAGATTTGGTTGCTTAGGCTAAAGTTTGAGAATTCAGTGGAATATCATGTGTTTATTAACTGATTTTAAATACATGGTGAAGTCTTTTAATTAACAAATTGGACTTGCGGCATAGTACATGGCTCTGTGCTAAAATATAAAACAGAATACCAGTATACAACTTAGTACGCTGTTACCGGATGGAAAGAACTAAATTGTTTAAATTAATTTAGCAATTTATTGGACTATAAAATGATTATATAATTTATTTTGAATGTAAGGAAGAGTCATTGATATAGTATATTTGGTCTATGCATGTTTTGGATGCTAGTTATTGAACTATTAAACCGTTTCCTGCAATTACAAGGTTTAAATCTTGGATTTAAATTGCTGAAACTTTAAACACTTTTCTGCAGTGATTTGGATATTTGGTTTTGGACTGCAAATTACTTGTTTATTATATATATGTTGTAATTTACATGGATTTGGAGGATTGTATGCACCGGTATGGGACGGTGACATACTAGGGATGGTTTAGCTCAAAACGCTTAAACCTATCCTAATGGATTAAAGGAATGGATTGAAAATATTGAATCTTAATTGTGAATAAGTCAGATCAACTGCGACTAAGTTGAATGGCTTCCGGGAGTGATGGATGGTAGTTAAGTCATATCAACTGAATAAGTTGAGTGATTAACTAGTTTATATATAGTATGTCATCTAAATAGATAATTGAATGGCATACCATGGTTTCCGACGGACTTTAGATATATGATTATGGTACCACGATATGAGCTTGCGCCTCAGAGTCGTTGGTTAGGGTGCGTATATGCAGTGGATGCGTAGCTGGATATAGTAGGTAGGTGTACCCTGTTAGGTCTAGGTACTCATACCCACCTTTGGGTGCGTTTTTGCATGTTGCCTTCTATTCAGGTTGAGACCTCTACTATAGTCCAGTGAATGTCCTTCGTGTGGATATATATGTATATTTATGGATTATCTAGTTATGTTGAGGGTATCTAGGGTGTATCTGCGTATCGGGCACTGTATGGATTACAGTTGGATTAGGACTTGCATGTGGGCCTAACCCACTCTTTTATTTTTCAGGTGTTCGTCAGTTCCAGGGTTAGAGCTTGGTCGTGCAAAGCGGATACGGACTTCCATTCCACCAACTACGTAGGATTCTCTCCATAACTTATTTTCTGGATGTTTCTTTCAGTTGTTTTTAGTTTTCAGTATGGATTATTATTAGGTGTCCTCTAGAGATGGATTCCCGAGTTGTAATCATGGAGGTTTTGGCAGTTAAATTTTATTAAGTTTTATCAATTGAGGATTTTATATTAGTATTCTTTTCAGCTTTTAATATTTATTCTTATTTCGTTTTTGTAATCTGTGTTCGTTATAAAATATTAATTGTTTGATATTTCCCTCGGGTTTGGGTCTGGGCCTGATCAACCCGTGTCTCGGATCCGAGGGTTATCACACAAGCTCATATCACGATACCATAGATATATATATATATATATATATATATATATATATATATATATATATTCATCCAAACCAAAGTATATCATTTAACTGTTTATTGACCTGACATATATATAAGTAAGACTTAACTTCTATAGTTAATCCATTTCTTATTTCGAAGAAGGTAGGACTTAGTGTTTTGAACTAATCCATCCTTAATATACCATCGTCCCATACAGGTGCATACAATCCACCAACCAGTCCAATAATTGATGCAGCAAATAATAAATCAAAACATTAATTAATCTAATCTAAGCATAATAATTTTAAGATAATCAACTATGCTTATTACACTGCTAAACATGATTAACACCATTAAATCATGTAAAGAAGAAATGCTAAAACATGATTAACATGTAAATCACACATAACGTGGGCATGCATACCTAGACCTACCAGGAACCAGGTATCTACTATGTCCAGTTATCCATCATAGGCAATATATGCACCCTAACCATGATCCTGAGACTCAAGCTCATATTACGGTAGCATAGATATATATATATATATATATATATATATATAAATCCATCCAAACCAAAGTATGTCATTTAACTGTTTATTGACCTGACATATATATAAGTAAGACTTAACTTCTATAGTTAATCCATTTCTTATTTCGGAGTAGGTAGGACTTAGTGTTTTGAACTAATCCATCCCAAATATGCCACCGTCCCATACCAGTGCATATAATCCACCAACCAGTCCAATAATTGATGCAGCAAATAATAAATCAAAACACCAATTAATCCAATCTAAGCAAAATAATTTTAAGATAATCAATTATGCTTATTACACTGCTGAAACATGATTAACACTATTAAATCATGTAAAGAAGAATTGTTAAATTCTAGTAAGCAATTAAATCAAATATTCAATACTCAACATGCATGTTTTCTGTTTAACTTCATGTTGCTCTATTCCTTACCATATTAATATAATCATGCTTCTCAGTAGTTTTATATGTCCATTACAGTTATTTAAATCATTTAAAGTAACTTAAACAACTTAAAAATACTCCAAATGGCCAAACAGAACTCAAAAAAACAATTTCTGCAAGTTCTAGCGCGAGAGCAAACTCCCAAACTTTGAGAGCTAGCTCTGCCTGGGAGCCGGCTCTGTCCATGAGGGAGCCAGCTCCCTCCTTTAGGGAGTC
This sequence comes from Cornus florida, assembly GCF_030987335.1. Classification (NCBI taxonomy): domain Eukaryota; kingdom Viridiplantae; phylum Streptophyta; class Magnoliopsida; order Cornales; family Cornaceae; genus Cornus; species Cornus florida. The sequence goes on from NW_026775574.1 coordinate 91,369,170, forward strand.
GACTCTCTCTCCCCTGAGAGCCATAAACCCATCTTGTTCGTCTTCTTCGCCTCCGGCGATGTTGCAGAACCTTCTGTAATGTTTGATTAAGATTCCTAGGGTTCAATCTATGTCCCAAAGGTTCCAGAAACTCATAAAAATTTAATACGCATTGCTAACAATAATTTAAAACATAATCTGTAACAATTTATGCGATAAAACAATTTCAATTAATCAAGACATAATACAATTTTAAGTCTGTACTAAGCATAAAATATCCGTTTTTAAGTCTGATTAAGTCCTGGAAACAATCTAGGCATGCACAGAACACAGGTCTAAGGGAAGGAGTTAGAATATGAACTTGCCTTTGATTTCAGTTTTGAAACCTTAAACCTTCGTCACCGATGAATCCGACGACCTTGGTTGCTTTCACAGACCCTCCATTGCTCCTGGTTCAACCCACGAGTAAGCTTCAGCCACCCCTCCTTAGTTTACCCCTTGTTCCTAGCCAAGCCCTAACTCTCCCTCTCTCTGTTATCTCTCTAACCTCTCTGTTCTTTCTCTCTGCCTCCACTGTTCGTGAATAGGGTTCTCAAACCCTTTGCAGACACATAACGGTATATATAGCCCTTTATGAAAACCTAATTCTATTTCCAAACCAACTATAAGTAGGCTAAATCCCACAACGTAATTACCCAAAAGAAAATAAAACCCTATACCTAACTATACATAAAACTAATGACACGAATATAAAACATTTAATCACAACAACAATTATTTAAATTTCCACATTAGCATATAATAATAAAAGTAAATAATTCAATTAAATAATTAAATAATTAAACAAACAAGCAACTAATTCAATTAAATAATTAAACCATCAAACAAATAAACAAATAACCAATTATCAAATAAAAATGCAATTTAAACAAATAAATCAATTAATCAAATAAAAATGTAATAAAACAATTAATTAAAATATCGAGACTATCCTTTTAAAATTAGGGGTATTACATTCTTCGCTCCTAACAAAAAGAATTTTGTCCTCAAAATTCGCTCTTACCTTCTTCCATTATTGTAGGAAATTGCGAGCGAATGATATCCTCCTGTTCCCAAGTAGACTAAGCCTCATTGTGGTGACTCCACTGAATGCGCACTAAAGGGATAACTTTATTACGAAGAATCTGATCTCGACAGTCGATAATACGACACGGTGGCTCCAAATATTTTGCATCTGACTGCAACTTACTCTCACCAACATCGATATGCTGATACCGATCCTCATCTCGCAGAAATTTTCGCAACATGAAAACATGGAACACATTGTGCACACGATCCAAATGATTCGGAAGTGCCAACCGATAAGCTACAGCTCTAACTCGATTCGTAATCATGAATGGACTGACAAACCGAGGTGACAACTTCCCTTTCTTCCCAAAGTGCATGACTCATTTCATATGAGACACTTTGAGTAGAACCTGACCCCCAACCTGAAACTCTAATGCACGAGTACGACGATCGTCATAACTCTTCTGCCTACCTTGGGCAGTACGCATGCGATCCCTAATAAGAGCAATCTTTTCAGAAGTATCTTTAATGAATTCAGGGCCCAAAAATCTGCTCTCGCCCACCTCTATCCCACAAACAGGAGATTGACACGGTCGGCCGTACAATGCCTCAAACGGTGCCATACCAATAGTTTTCTGGAAACTATTATTATATGCGAACTCCACAAGTGGCAAATAATTCTCCCAGTGGCCCTTAAAATCAAGAACACAAGAACGAAGCATATCCTCCATAATCTGATTAAACCTCTCAGTCTGTCCATCAGTCTGAGGATGATAAGCAGTGCGAAAATGCAACTCTGTGCCCAAAGCCTGCTGAAAACTCTTACAAAATCCTAATACCAAGCTCGAATCCCTGTCCGATATTATAGATAATGGAATGCCATGTAACCTCACAATCACTGTAATGTAAAGTCTCGCCAACTGTTTCGAAGTGAAGTTAGTGCGAATAGGTAAGAAATGAGCTGATTTAGTCAACCTATCAATAATGACCCAAATGGAATTGTGATCCTTGTATGAATTAGGCAATCCCTCCACAAAATCCATTGAAATGCTCTCCCACTTCCACTTTGGTATAGGTAGTGGTTGTAAAGTTCCTGACGGCCTCTGATGATCAATCTTGACCATCTGACAAGTACTACACTGAAAGACAAAAATGTCCATTTTCATACCTGCCCACCAAAACTGCCGCTTCATATCCTGATATATCTTGTCTCCTCCTGCATGAATAGAAAACTCAAAATGATGAGTTTCAGTCATCACATCCTTCCTCAAATCGTCAGCAGAAGGTACTACTAAACACCCTTTATACCTCAAACCTCCATCAGTCCCAACATAATAAAATGGAACCTCTCCAGAAACTATTTCTGCCACCTTGTTAATGTACTACTGATTCTTGAGTTGTGCCTTTAAGACCTTATGAATGATAGAATGTGTAACTACCATGCAAGCCATAAAAATATCAGACAACTCGTCGGTTTTCAAAGCATTCCACTCAGTAGTGAATAAATTAGAAAGACTAGTATAGGGTCGGCGACTGAGTGCATCTGCCACCACATTCACTTTCCCTGGATGATACTGTATAGAGAAATGATAGTCTTTCACAAACTCTAACCATCTGCGCTATCTTATATTCAGCTCCCGCTGAGTGAACAAATACTGCAGACTCTTGTGATTACTCAATAATCTGAAAGATTTTTCCAACAGATAATGCCTCCAAATGCGTAAGGCAAAGACCACAGCTGCCAACTCCAAATCATGTGTTGGATAATTAAGCTCATGAGGCTTAAGTTTACGAGATCCATATGAAATCGATCGTTCCTCCTGCATCAACATACATCCAAAACCTTGCAAAGAAGCATCTATATAGACAAGATACTCAATCACGATCTGTGGAGTAGAAAGAATCGGTACAGAAGTTAACTTGCTTTTTAGCTCATCAAAAGCTTTTTGACAAAGTTTATCCCACACAAACCGTACCCCCTTCTTAGTTAAATGAGTGAGTGATCCCGTTATCTTCGAGAACCCCTGGATGAACCTACGATAATATCATACCAAGCTAAGGAAACTTCGAATCTCTGTAGGTGAAGTAGGTTGTCCCCACTCTACCACTACTGAAACCTTGGCTGGATCTACCGATATTCCCCTTTCTGACACTACGTGACCCAGAAACTTTACTTCCCGATGCTAAAATTCACATTTCTCGAACTTAGCATATAACTGGTGTTCACGAAGCGTCTACAACACCATGCGAAGATGTCTAGTATGATCGTCCTCTGACTTAGAATAGATCAAGATTTCATCAATGAAGACAATGACAGATCCAAATAAGCCCTGAAGACTCTGTTCATTAAATTCATGAAGACTGCTGGTGCATTAGTCAATACGAAAGGCATGACACGAAACTCATAAGAACCATATCTAGTCAGAAACACTGTCCTAGGAACATCTTGCTCCCTAACCCAAAGTTGATGATATCCAGAACGCAGATCAATTTTAGAGAAGTATGTAGCTCCCTTCAATTGATCAAAAAAATCATTAATTCTGGGCAAAGGGTACTTATTATGAATAGTAACCTTGTTCAACTCCCTGTAATTTATACACAGGCAAAGTGAACCATCCTTTTTCTTTACAAACAAAACTGGTGCTCCCCAAGGTGAAGTACTCCTGCGAATAAAACCCTGACTGAGCAATTGCTGAATCTGATCCCTCAGCTTTCACATCTCCACTGGTGCCATCCTGTATGGTGCTCTAGCAATAGACGTAGTGCCTGGAGCTAAGTCAATCACAAAGTCTATCTCGCGACTAGGTGGCAACCCTGGAATCTCTTGAAATACATCCGGAAATTCCTGTACAATTGGTATGCTATCTAGTAACATAGTAATCTCCTCTTCTACATAGAACAAATATGAAATAGTAGCCCCGTTAGAACGTGGCATAGCAACGACGTACATATCATGTCCGGGTATGGTGAAAACAATAGACCTATCATAACAATTAACTTGGGCATGGTAGTGAGATAACCAATCCATCTCAAGTATCACGTCATAAGTGTGTATATCTAGGACTAAAAGATTAGCTAGAAATCTGAGTCTACTAATATCTAGTGTCACATGCCCATCACTATCATGTGACATGATGGTATCGCTTAAAGGTGTAGTAATACCCTGAGGTCATCATAAACTCACGTCATCATCCCAGATAATGCAACAAATGATTTAGACACGAATGAATGAATAGCACCCGTATCAAATAAAACACGACCATTTGTACTATGTATAGGAAACATACCCTCAACGGCTTGAGGTGCTTGAATGTTCTATAGCATGGGGTTGAACACCCTGCCATAATGCAACTGCTGCGGTGCCTGTCCCTGAGGCTGTGGCGGTACCGGTAATGCCGGATATGTCTGTCCCTGAATCCGTGAAACCTGTGGAGCTGGTAAAGGTACTGGTGCCCTCTGTCCCTGCTGCATATGTTGTCTCTGTCCCTGTCCTGTTTTAGGATACTGCCTAGAAGTATGACCATACTCTCCGCAAGTGTAGCAACTACCCTGAAAAGTGTCAAATGGCCTCCTCTATCGATTAGTCTATGGCTGACCCTATCCTGTCTGTGGTCCCCCATTCTGCTGCCTCTGAATAGGTACCCCATCCCTGTGAGCATCTGAACCACCCTTGTGTTTCTTCCAAGATTGATGTCCTTGGAATTTGCCCTTATCATTCTGTCGGTGTCCATTGCCATTCCCTTTCTTAGCTGACTGATTAGCAGAGTCTCTATCACCCCGTTTTTCACCCCTAGCCTGTCTGAAGTCCACGGTCAACTGATACTGCTATAGAGTTACGTCTACCACCTAAGCATAGGTAATGTAGGCTGGACTACCTGTAATAGCTCGCTTAATAGACCACATAAGTCCCTTAACGAAACTATTTCGCTTCTTCTCCTCTGTATCCACTTTCTCTAGAGCAAAAAGAAATAAGCGCGTGAACTACTGCTCATACTCTGCCACTGTCATGTTCCCCTGATCTAGATTGAGGAACTCTATCTTCATAGCTGTCCTGATTGCATATGGAAAGTACTTCTCGTTGAATCAAACACTGAACTGATTATAAGTCAATGAAGTCCTCTCATTTACTGTGGTAACTGACTCCCACCACTGTAGTGCATCTTCGACTAGCTTGAAGGTGGCAATCATTTGTTTCTGAACCTCTGTGCACTAAACCATGCGAAGATGTCGCTCTACGTCCTTCTTCCACTGGTGAGTTGTTTTCGCATCGGTGGAGCCTGAAAACTTGGGTGGGCTCCCCTTTGTGAAAGAACTCCTAACTTTTTCCCAAAGACCAGTTTGAACCACTGGTGCTAGTATAGGTACTGGCTGTACTTAAGGCTGATTTCGAAGTGCAGCTATTACTCCTTCTTTTATAGCCCGAACAATGAGGTCACTGAGATGAGAAGGATACTCTGGATCCCTGACCTGATCCTGAGCCTGCTGAACTACCTCATGTTCTTCGTGAAACTGACCATTATCATCCTGAAACCCAGGCAAGTGCTACTCTTCCTCCATTTGCTGACGTTGTAAAAGTTCTTGCTGCATACATTCCACTTCTCTTCGCTGCCTGTTGTTCCATCTAGTTCTAGCGTTAACCATTCTGTTAACACAAAAAGACAGACATCAGTACCATTTAACCGAACCGTAAAGGAATACAACGAATCCTAAACTTAAGCTCTAACCAAGAAAAATACGCTACGCGGAAGTCTTAATACAAAATACCCTAGAGACACTGAACCTGGAGTGCTCTGATACTAACTATGATACCCCTCGATTCTAGAGCCACGGGTGATCAAGTCCGAGCACAGATCCGAGGGATACCAAATAATTAAGTATGTAAATGAACATATAATACAAAAGAATTAAGAAATAAATAATAAAGCTGACAGAATTCTAAATAATAAATCCTCAAAAGTTATTTAAAATCCAACATTTGCCAAAACCTCTAATAATTACAACTCGGGAATCCATCTAGTGGACCCCTACTAAAATCCCAACTGGAAATAAAATAAATAACTAAATAAAATCCAAAGCTAAGACATGAAATTAGATCCTACATAGTTGGAGGAATGAGTGACTGTTTCTGCTCAGCACGATCAAGCTCTAAGGTTAGAACTGGTGAATACCTAAAAAATAAGAGTGAGTCAGACCTACGAGCAAGTTTTACTTTACTATAATCCATACAGAGACCCGATATGCAGATACATCCTAAATAACTCAACAATAACTAAAATAGTCCATATATGTATAAATTCACACTATAAGACGCTCACTAGCCCATAGGTCTGTCTTAGCCTGAATAGAGGATAACATGCAAATCGCACATAACATGGGTATGTATACCTAGACCTACCAGGGGACCAGGTATCTACTATGTCCAGTTATCCATCCTAGGTGATATACGCACCCTAACCATGATCCTGAGACTCAAGCTCATATCACGGTACCATAGATATATATATATATAAATCCATCCAAACCAAAGTATGTCATTCAACTGTTTATTGACCTGACATATATATAAGTAAGACTTAACTTCTATAGTTAATCCATTTCTTATTTCAGAGTAGGTAGGACTTAGTATTTTGAACTAATCCATCCCTAATATGCCACCATCCCATACTGGTGCATATAATCCACCAACCAGTCTAATAATTGATGCAGCAAATAATAAATCAAAACATCAATTAATCCAATCTGAGCATAATAATTTTAAGATAATCAATTATGCTTATTACACTGCTGAAACGTGATTAAAACTATTAAATCATGTAAATAAGAATTGCTAAATTCTAGTAAGCAATTAAATCAACTATTCAATACTCAACATACATGTTTTCTGTTTAACTTCATGTTACTCCATTTTTTAGCATATTAATATAACCATGCTTCTTAGTAGTTTTATATGTCCATAACAGTTATTTAAATCATTTAAAGCAACTTAAACAGCTTAGGAATACTCCAAATAGCTAAACAGAACTTAATAAAACAATTTATGCAAGTTCCAGTACGAGAGCAAGCTCCTAGACTTTGAGAGCCAGCTTTGCCCTCTTGGGAGCTAGCTCTCTACAAGTGGGAGCCGACTCTGTAGTGCTGGGATCCGGCTCCCTCCATGTGGGAGCCGGCTCTGTCCATGAGGGAGCTGGCTCACTCCTTTAGGGAGTCGGCTCTCTCTCTCTTGAGAGCCGTAAACCCATCGTGTTCGTTTTCTTCGCCTCCGGCGATGTTGCAGAATCTTTTGTAATGTTTGATTAAGATTCCTAGGGTTCAATCTATGTCCCAACGGTTCCAGAAACTCATAGAAATTTAGTACGCATTGTTAACAAGAATTTAAAACATAATCTGTAACAATTTATGCGATAAAACAATTTCAATTAATCAAGACATAATACACTTTTCAGTCTAAACTAACATGCACAAAATATCCGTTTTTAAGTCTGATTAAGTCCTGGAGACTATCTAGGCATGCACAGAACATAGGTCTAAGGGAAGGAGTTAGAATATGAACTTACCTTTGATTTCAGTTTTGAAACCTTAAACTTTCGTCACTAATGAATCCAACGACCTTGGTTGCTTTCACAGACCCTCCGTTGCTCCTGGTTCAACCCACGAGCAAGCTTCAACCACCCCTCCTTAGTTCACCCCTTGTTCTTAGCCAAACCCTAACTCTCCCTCTCTCTGTTTTCTCTCTAACCTCTCTATTCTCTCTCTGCCTCCATTGTTCGTGAATAGGGTTCGCAAACCATTTGCAGACACATAACGGGATATATAACCCTCTATAAAAACCTAATTCTAATTCCAAACCAACTACAAGTAGGCTACAACCCATAACGTAATTACCTAAAAGAAAATAAAACCCTATACCTAACTATAAATAAAACTAATGACACGAATTTAAAACATTTAATCACAACAACAATTATTTAAATTTCCACATAAGCATGTAATAATAAAAGCAAATAATTCAATTAAATAATTAAACAATTAAACAAATAAGCAACTAATTCAATTAAATAATTAAACCATCAAACAAATAAACAAATAACCAATTATCAAATAAAAATGCAATTTAAACAAATAAATCAATTAATCAAATAAAAATGCAATAAAATAATTAATTAAAATACCGAGACTATCCTTTTAAAATTAGGGGTATTACAACTTATAAGTTAATCCGTCCCTAATATACTCCCATCCTATAATGGTGCATAAATTCATAACATAACCAAATAAAGGTTTCCAATTTAAGGATGATGCAAATAATATTTACATTTAATAATCCAAATAAATATGACATAAATCATATATACATCCTTTACATTTAATTGAGTAAAAATAATAATTCTAAGTAGCATGCATTTAATTTAAATCATAAGAAATTAACATGCATCTCAATTAAACTGTACACCTCCATAATTTGATTAAACTCATTTAAATTTAAACAATTGATTAAAACAATTTAATCCAACCATATTCAACCATTAATTTATCCTTTTAAATTAATTATATTCCATACTTAGCATGTACACTTTAAATGATGCATTTAAAATCCTCCAATATCTAATTTAACATTTTAAAAATAATTAAAACAGATTCAACAATATACAACATGAACAATAGGCAAAATCCTAAGAACCTATTCCCAGTGCTGAACTAGTCATTCAAAACAACAAACTGGTCATCCAATTCAGCCACTTCGGTCGTCCAAAACCCCAAACCGAACGTCTGAAATACCCAATCTGTCTTATGCCTTGAACTACTTCGGATGACCGAAACAACAAACCAATCATCCAATTCATGCGGTTCCTGCGGCTGTTCATCTTCTTCGTCTCCGATGAACACTGTTATTCCAAACCTCAATTGTTGAAGGTTCTAAACATCAATTCTACGTCCCATAGTGTCCCAACAATAATATTTAAGCATATAAACATGAATACAATACCATAGAACACTATTCATTTACCAAATCATTAAAACATGTAATATCAACACAAACCCATTAATATATACACATGAACTATAATTTCAGATTTTAATCATGCAATTAGATTCAGTTAATTTAATTAACTATCCTGGAATTTATCTAGTATGTATAGATTATGAATCAAAGGAGAAGAGAAGAAGTAAAACTTGCCTTAGGGATTTTCATACTTGAAATCCTAGCCTCCTTCTTCCTTTTCCTCCTTCATTCTCTTCCTTCTTTCTCTCTCTAAACTCTCTGTATCTCTATCTCTAAACATAACATGAAAATAATTTTAGCCCTCTCCTTACAAACTTATAGTTATATTTATAGGCTAAATAATAACCCTAATCATTTTCTTAATCTAAGTTTAACTGAAAGAATAAGAAAAGAAATATATATAATATATATAAGCTAAGTCTGCTAAACTAACGTAACATATATATATATATATATATATATATATATATATATATATATATATATATATACTGACTTTAAATAATAGTAATACTAATTAATAATTATACTAACCTTATATACATATATACCCATATATATATATGTACAACAAATCCATGAGTAATTATCCGTACCCATTAAACCTCCTATCCACTAGTTCATGAGACCCAATTGGTTGGTCTATTACTTACTACTATCCATAAAATAAAATAAAATAAAATAAATATTTAATTTACAATTAATTACTAATAACCAAACACATCATTTAAGTAAACACATCAATTAAATCATTTAATTCAATTAGACCATTTAAGCTCATAATTTACATTTAAATAATAAATTCAATTAAAAACGTAATCAAATAGTCAAATAATCAAATAAATAATTAAAAATGTAATTAAAATAATATCGAGATTATCCTTTTAAAATTAGAGGTATTACAGCCATATTATGTGGTTGTATCTATTAATTTCTGATGGATAGATTTTGGAGCTACTAAACATGTTTGCAATTCATTGCAAGGATTTCAGGAATCCAGAAATCTCGATGATATGGATATATATTTGTCTTTTGGACCTGACGTCAAGATTGTAGCTAAGTCAGTGGGAATAATGCATATGAAATAATAGAGTATGAGGAGATTAGTATAAGAGAACTATATTTATGCACAAACGTTAGACGCAATCTCATTCTTGTTTCATTTTTGGTTTATAAAAAAAAAACTGTGCTGTTACTTTTGGTAAAACTGTTTTTATAAAATTAAATAGATGTGCGATTGCTTATGATGTATTGAAAGATGATTAATATACTATAACCACCAGCTCTTAATATTTGCATGATGTAGAGACTAATGTTGCATTTTATAAATTGAATGTTAAGAGAATATTTGTTACTCCGGACTCATTATATTTTTAATGTCTATTATTGGGTTATAATCAGTCAAAATGAGATTCAAAGATTGGTCAAAGAAGGTTTTGTTAATCACTAATTGACTCTAGAGGGGGGTGAATAGAGTTAATGGGCAATTTTAAAATTTAGTTTCAACTAATTGTAATGCAATACTCAATTGAAATATTTAAACAATATATGCACAAATATAAAGAGATAGAGATAGAGATTTGCAAATATTGACACGACGATTTAGCGAGGTTCGGAAGCTCCTTCTCCTCGACTCAAGGTCCTCCGTTGAGACTTTCCAAAAATCACTAGAGCTCCTCCTTAATGGTGGAGAGCAAACCTTCAATTGAAGCAAGACCTTGCTTCTCTTTCTTGCTAGGAGAACACCCTTCTCCTAGGCTTTACTTTTGGGTCACACCAACCCTTACAAGATTGTAGAGATATATAAATGAGGATTACAATATTGTTTTTTTCTCTCTCTCTAGAAGATATTACAAGAATCAATCTCACACTAGAGTAAGTGAATGAAATAAATGAAGCTCAAGTCTCTAAACTGATATGAGAGAAGAAATGAGAAATAAATGCTCAGATCAGAATGTTTGGCTCTCTGAATGCTCTTGAATGCACTTGGATGATATTCTTGAATGCTCTCTCAAAGAAGTTCTTTTGTTTGTAGACTAACCTTCTATATTTGTAGAGATTTCGAGTTCAATAGAGCTGTTGTAGGTGGCTGGGAGCATTAAATGAAATTTTAGCCGTTAGAAATTTGAATCTGCAGAGCTGCCACCAAACCGGTTGACATATGGATAAACCGGTTGACATCTTGGCTTGAACCGGTTGATGTATTGTAATACCCCTAATTTTAAAAGGATATTCCTGGTATTTACTTTATTATTTAATTGCATTTTATTTGATTATGTGTCATTTTATTTGATTAGTTGCTTAATTGTTTTATATGGTGGTGATTTAATCGAATTAAGTGATTTATTTTTAATTATTTAATTGGAATTAATTGTTTAAGTGTATTTAATTGGATTTTAATTATGTTATTTTAATTAATTGGGTTTTAATTTTTAATTGATTTAATTATTGAATATTTTTAAGTTACAGTTAACTTTGGATTACAATTCACGTATAGGTAAGTCGCCGTATGTTATAACTTAGATAGTTTCATGGGCCGATTAGGAGTGGAATTAGGGCTTAGTCTCTAAATTAAACATGGACTAGGGTTATGTAATACCCCTAAGTTTCAAAAGGATAGTCTCGGTATTAGTTAATTGTTTTATTTAATGTTTTAATTGTTTTCTTTTAATTGATTGTTTTCTTTTATTTAATTGTTTTCGTTAAATGCTTTAATTGGTTTAATTGTAATTAGTTATTTAATTGTTTTACTTGGTTTAATTTTTATTTGCTTAATTGTGTTATTTAATTATTTGTTAAATGTTTTATTTAGTTTTTGGGTAATTGGTAATTAAAGTGCATTAAAGTTAATTGTTTTTCTAACTTCACGTTACAGCAGGGTTGGTGGCACATATGGTATACATAGTTTCTAGCCGACGTGGGAATTTAACCTATATTATGTATGGGCCGAGTAAATTAATGTAGGGTTTAAGAGAGGGCCTAGGATTAGGATAGTCTATAAATATTCTAGTGTATGTTGTCTAGGGTTTTGAGGAACCTTGTTTACGGTTGTGGAGACAGAGAGAAACTGGAAGAGCAACTACATAGTTCACCGGAGAATTTTAGAGCAATATCGGTGTAAGGCAAGTTTTATATCTAACTCAATCCCTTAGGTTTCGTGTTCTTTGCATCACTAATTCAGTTCCAGGAAGTAATAATGTTAAATTAATATGGTTGCACTATTAGTTGTTTCTGAACAGTATATTTTCCCATGCCTGTGTTTTTCTTCCGTCCGTGAACTGTTATTGCTTGTTCTTGTTTTGGATTAATTTTGATTAACAACGAATGAATTTAAATAACGTTAGAGCTCCTTGGGACTTAATTTTAACCAGTAGAGAAGTTGGTTTGGAGGAACAAAGTAGTCTAACATTGCCGGAGTGGAAGGAGACGATGAGAAGAGGAGGAACTGAGACGTCGAAACACAGAGCAGGCTCCACCTTGAGTGGAGCCGGCTCCAGGATTAAGTGGAGGCCGCTCCACCATCATTGGAGGCGCTTCCACTTTGTGTGGAGCCGGCTCCTCCCAGTTTTTTTCATTTTTTTTTTTTATTTTGTTTTGTTTTCTGCGATCCTAGGCTACTATACATGGATATTTGATATTTCCAGAAGGTATTGGAAGTGGTTCTAGGGGAAATTAGGGATGTTTAAACTCTTGGTAAACTTGCAGGATGTATGGAAATTCATAAATTACCATAAGGGGCCAAACAGGAAATACAGTCTGAACTTATTAGGGTTGTTTTCAGGTTTATTTTGATGATTAGAATTGCTTACTTTTGAATTAGCAATTTTAACTTGGAATTTATATGTTTAAATCATGTAACAATGATCTGAGATTAAACATGCCAATTAATGTAAATTCTGTTAATGCGTAAGGTTAAACTAGTTGATATTTTTCAAAGGTTTATTTATATCAACTTATGGGATGTTGCGGAGTGGTTGTTAGTAAGCATATTAATTCTGTTCCAATTATGACTATGCTTATTGCGGATTATGGAATGGTTACATTTATTCTCGGATATTTATATTTGTTAGAGAATTAAGTACTGGATGTATTGAAACAAGCATGCTAATTATAGATTCTTGTTATGCCTATATTTGGATAAGTTGATATTTATATGTGTTAATATCGATGATATTACCAATAATTGGATGGATGGTGTATACTTGTTATGGATTGGTTGATTAGTTGATATTGAAATGGTTACTGTCTTATACATTATCAACACTGGATGGATGGATTGTATGCACCGATATGGGACGGTGTCATACTAGGGGGATTAGCTCAAAAATGCTAAGTCCTACCTACTCTGGACTAAGGAATGGATTAACTAAAAGTTAATCCTAATTATTTGTAGTGTCACGGCAACATATAGTTGAGCGGCACTACTATGGATTTTGGAATGGAATTTAATTATATATTTTATGGTGCCACGATGTGAGCCTGAGTCTCAGAGTCGTTGGTTAGGGAGCGTATATGCATGGGGATGCATAGCTGGCTACGATGGTTGGAGGTGTACCCTGTTTAGGTCAGGTAAACATGCCCACTTTACGTGCGTTTTAGCATGTTACCTCTACTCAGGTTGAGACTGGCCTGTAGGCTAGTGAGAGTCCTTTAGTGTGATTCTATATATATATATATATATATAGTTGCGGACTATTTAGTTATTGTTGGACTGGTTAGGATGTACATGCATATCGGGCCTCTTTTTGGGTTGTAGTAGTATAGAACTTGCGCATGGGCCTGACCCACTTCTATTTTTTTCAGGTACACGACAATTCCAGACTTAGACATGTTCGTACTGAGCAGAGGTTTCTATTCACTCTACCGACGATGTAGGACTTCTCTTCGTAGCATACTTCGGGATGTCTTATCAGTTATTTTTATTACTGTTTGGATTTTTATTAAGGGTCCACTAGAGATGTATTCCCGAGTTGTACCCTTGGAGGTTTTGGAGTTGGATTATTTAATTTTTATTAATTGAGGATGTTATTTTAGTTTCTTTCAGCTTAACTTTATTTCTTAAATTCATTTTGTCATCTGTGTTCGTTATAACATATTAATTGTTTGATATCCCTCGGGTTTGGGCCTAGGCCTGATCAACCCGTGTCTCGGATCCGAGGGGTATCACAGTTGGTATCAGAGCACTCCAGGTTCAAGTGTCTATAGGACGTTTCATATTAACTCTTCCGCGTAGCGTTCTCTTGATTAGAGCTTAAGTTAGGATTCATTGTATTCCTTACGATTCGTATAGAAATGGTACTGATGTCTGTCTTTTCGTGTTAACATATGGTTAACGCTAGAAACATTCAGAACATGCAAGGAACTAGGAAGGAAAGGAGAGCGGCACGTAGGCAATAATATCTCCTATGGCGTCAGCAAATGGAGGAAGAACAGCAAAGGCTTGGGTTTCAGGATGACATGGGTCAGTTTCAGGAGGAACAGGAGAATGTTCAGCAGACTCTGGACCAAGTCAGAGATCCAGAGATTCCTCCTCACCTCAATGACCTCGTTGCCCGGGCTATAGAAGCTGGGGTAACAGCTGCACTTCGGAATCAGCCTCAGGTATAGCCGGCACCCCTACCAGCACCGGTTATTCAGACGGATTCTTGGGAAAAGGCTAGGAGCTCTTTCACAAAGGGGAGTCCACCTGAGTTCACAGGCTCCACCGATGCGAGAGCAGCTCACCAGTGGAAACAGGACATTGAGCGACATCTTCGTTTGGTTCAGTGCACGGAGGTTCAGAAGCAGATGTTTGCTACCTTCAAGCTAGTCAGGGATGCACTACAGTGGTGGGAGTTAGTTACCACCGCAGAGGAGAGGATGGCATTGACTTACGATCAGTTCAGTGCACGCTTTGATGAAAAATACTTTCCTTATGCAGTCAGGGCAGCTATGAAGACTGAGTGTCTAAATTTGCAGCAGGGGAATATGACAGTGACAGAGTATGAGCAGCAGTTCACACGCTTGTCTCTCTTTGCACCAGAGGAGATGGATACAGAAGAGAAAAAACGCAACAGTTTCGTCAAGGGACTGATGTGGTCTATCAAGAGAGCTATTACAGGTAGTCCAGCTTATACTACCTATGCTCAGGTGGTAGACGCCGCTCTACAGCAATATCAGTTGACCATGGACATCAGACAGGCCAAGGGTGAGAAGAGGGGTGATAGAGACTCTGCTAATTAGTCAGCTGAGAAGGGGAATGGGAATGGACACTGACAGAACGACAAGGGCAGATTCCAGGGACAGCAGCCTTGGAAGAAGCACAAGGGTGGTTCAGATGCTCCTAAGGAGGTGGCACATATTTAGCGACAACAGAATGGGGGACCACAGGTAAGATAGGGTCAGCCACGGGCTAACCGACAGAGGAGGCCATTCGGTACTTTCCAGGGTAGTTGTTACACTTGTGGGGAGTATGGTCACACTTCCAGGCAGTGTCCTACAGTCAAACAGGGACAGGGACAGCATGTGCAGTAAGGGCAAAGGGCGCCAGTGCCTCTACCAGCTCCACAGTTTCCTCGGATTCAGGGACAGACTTATCCGGCATTACTAGCACCGCCACAACCTCAGGGATAGGCACCGCAGCAGTTACATTATGGCAGGGTGTACAACCCTAAGCCACAGAATATGCAGGCACCTCAGGCTATTGAGGGTAAGTTTCCTATACGTGGTTTTCATGGACGTGTTTTATTTGATACGGGTGCTATACACTCATTTGTAGCTAGGACTTTTGTTGTTTTATCTGGTATGAGGATGAGGGTATGCACTAGACCTCAGGGTATTTCTACACCATTGGGCGATACAGCTATTATACATGAGAGTGATGGGCCTGTGACACTAGACATTGGCAGACTCAGATTTCTAGCCAACCTATTGATCCTGGACATGCACACTTATGATGTGATACTTGGGATGGATTGGTTTTCTCATTACCATGCCCAAGTTAATTGCTTTGATAGGTCTATTGTGTTTACCATACCTGGTCAGGACATGTATGTTGTCGCTATGCCGCGTTCTAGCGGAGGCACTAGCACCTATTTGTTTCATGTGGAGGAAGAAACGGAAGAGGGGATTATTGTATCATTGGATAATATACCGATTGTACAAGATTTCCCGGATGTATTTCAGGAGATTCTAAGGTTGCCACCTAGTCGCGAGATCGATTTTGTGATAGACTTAGCTCCAGGCACTGTTCCTATTGCCAGGGCACCCTATAGGATGGCACCGGTGGAGATGAGAGAGCTAAGGGATCAGATTCAGTAGTTACTCAGCCAGGGTTTTATTCGTAGGAGTACATCACCTTGGGGAGCACTGGTTCTGTTTGTGAAGAAGAAGGATGGGTCGCTTCGCCTATGTATAGATTACAGGGAGTTGAACAAGGTTACTATTCGTAATAAGTACCCTCTACCCAGGATCGATGATTTGTTTGATCAGTTAAGGGGAGCCACATACTTCTCCAAGATTGATCTGCGTTCTGGGTATCATCAATTAAGGGTTAGGGAGTAGGATGTTCCTAAGACAGCGTTTCTCACGAGATATGGTTCTTATGAGTTCCGTGTTATGCCATTTGGGACGACTAATGCACCTGCAGTGTTCATGGACTTAATGAACAGAGTCTTTCAGGCCTATTTGGATCAGTTTGTTATTGTCTTTATTGATGATATCTTGATCTATTCTAGGTCTGAGGACGACCATGCTAGACATCTTCGTATAGTCTTGCAGACGCTTCGTGAGCACCAGTTATATGCCAAGTTCGAGAAGTGTGAATTTTGGCAACGGGAAGTGAAGTTTCTGGGTCACGTGGTGTCAGAAAGGGGGATAGCAGTTGATCCAGCCAATGTTTCAGCTGTGGTAGAGTGGGGACAGCCTACTTCACTTACCGAGATTCGGAATTTTCTCGGTTTGGCAGGATATTATCGTCGGTTCATCCAGGGGTTCTCCAAGATAGCAGGACCACTCACTTATCTGACCAAGAAGGGTGTAAAGTTCGTGTGGGATGAACACTATCAGCGAGCTTTTGATGAGCTGAAAAGGAAGTTGACTTCTGCACCGGTTCTAGCTACTCCATAGAGCGGGATAGAGTATCTTGTCTACACGGATGCTTCGTTGCAGGGTCTTGGATGTGTTTTGATGTAAGAGGAGTGACCGATTTCTTATGGATCTCGAAAACTTAAGCCTCATGAGATTAATTATCCAACACATGATTTGGAGTTGGCAGTAGTGGTCTTTGCCTTACGTATTTGGAGGCATTATCTGTTGGGTGAGTCCTTCAGATTATTTAATGATCACAAGAGTCTGCAATACTTGTTCACTCAGCGGGAGCTGAATATGGACAGCGCAGGTGGTTGGAGTTTGTAAAAAACTATCACTTTTTTATATAGTACCATCTAGGGAAAGCGAATGTGGTGGCGGATGCACTCAGTCACCGACCTGTTGGAAGTCTTTCTGCTCTATTCACTACTGAGTGGAATGCTTTGAAGAATGTGGATGAGTTATCGGATGCTTTTATGGCTTGCATGGTGGTTACACCTTCCATTATTCGTAAGGTTTTACAGGCACAACTCACGGATCAGCAGTGCATTGACAAGGTTGCAGAGATAGCTTCTAGAGAGGTTCCATTTTACTATACTGGGGCTGATGGAGGTTTGAGGTACAAGGGATGGTTAGTGGTACCTTCTGCTGATGATTTGAGGAAGGATGTGATGACTGAGACTCACCACTCTGAGTTTTCTGTTCATCCGGGAGGCGATAAGATGTATCAGGATATGAAGCAATAGTTTTGGTGGGCAGGTATGAAAAGGGACATTGCTCTTTTTGTCTCCCGATGTAGTACTTGTCAGATGGTCAAGATTGATCATCAAAGGCCGCCAGGAGCTCTACAGCCACTACCAATTCCGGAGTGGAAATGGGAGAGCATATCTATGGATTTTGTGGAAGGACTACCCAATTCTTTCAAGGGGCATAATTCCATGTGGGTCATTGTGGATAGGTTGACTAAGTCAGCTCATTTCTTGCCTATTTGCACTGATTTCACTTCGGAGCAGTTGGCAAGGCTTTACATCTCAGAGATTGTGAAGTTGTATGGTATTCCATTGTCTATCATATCAGACAGGGATTCGAGCTTTGTGTCGGGATTTTGGAAGAGCTTTCAGCAGGCCTTGGGTATAGAGTTGCACCTTAGTACTGCTTATCATCCTCAGACTAATAGACAGACTGAGTAGGTGAATCAGATTATAGAGGATATGCTTCGGTCCTGTGTTCTTGACTTCAAGGGCCATTAGGAGGATTACTTACCACTTGTGGAGTTTGCTTATAACAATAGTTTCCAGAAGATTATTGGGATGGCACCATTTGAGGCGTTATACGGCTGACCGTGTCGATCGCCTGTTTATTGGATGGAGGTTGGTGAGAGCAGATTCTTGGGTCCTGAGTTCATCAAGGATACTTCAGAGAAGATTGCTCTTATTCGAGATCGCATGCGTACAGCCCAGAGTAGGCAAAAGAGTTATTGTGGATTACAGAATGGTTACATTTATTCTCGGATATTTATATTTGTTAGAGAATTAAGTACTGGATGTATTGAAACAAGCATGTTAATTATAGATTCTTGTTATGCCTATATTTGGATAGGTTGATATTTATATGTGTTAATGTCAATGATATTACCAATAATTGGATGGATGGTGTATACTTATTATGGATTGGTTGATTAGTTGATATTGAAATGGTTACTGTCTTATACATTATCAACACTGGATGGATGGATTGTATGCACCGGTATGGGACGGTGTCATACTAGGGGGATTAGCTCAAAAATGCTAAGTCCTACCTACTCTGGACTAAAGAATGGATTAACTAAAAGTTAATCCTATTTATTTATAGTGTCATGGCAACATATAGTTGAGCTGCACTACTATGGATTTTGGAATGGAATTTAATTATATATTTTATGGTGCCACGATATGAGCCTGAGTCTCAGAGTCGTTGGTTAGGGAGCGTATATGCATGGGGATGCATAGCTGGCTACGATGGTTGGAGGTGTACCCCGTTTAGGTCAGGTAAACATGCCCACTTTGCGTGCGTTTTAGCATATTACCTCTACTCAGGTTGAGACCGGCCTGTAGGCCAGTGAGAGTCCTTTAGTGTGATTATATATATATATATATATATATATATATATATATATATATATGTAGTTGCGGACTATTTAGTTATTGTTGGACTGGTTAGGATGTATATGCATATCGGGCCTCTTTTTGGGTTGTAGTAGTATAAAACTTGCGCGTGGGCCTGACCCACTTCTATTTTTTTCAGGTACACGATAGTTCCAGACTTAGACGTGTTCGTGCTGAGCAGAGGTTTCTATTCACTCTACCGACGATGTAGGACTTCTCTTCGTAGCATACTTCTGGATGTTTTATCAGTTATTTTTATTACTGTTTGGATTTTTATTAGGGGTCTACTAGAGATGGATTCCCGAGTTGAACCCTTGGAGGTTTTGGAGTTGGATTATTTAATTTTTATTAATTGAGGATGTTATTTTAGTTTCTTTCAGCTTAACTATATTTCTTAAATTCATTTTGTCATCTGTGTTCGTTATAACATATTAATTGTTTGATATCCCTCGGGTTTGGGCCTGGGCCTGATCAACCCGTGTCTCGGATCCGAGGGGTATCACAGGTTACTGGTATAAACCTATAATTATGTGCATTACCGTGATTTAGGGTTTGAAAACAGAAAACAATGTAAGAATTCTGTAAAGCAGAGAGGCAGTAAAATACAGAGGGAAACACAGAGAGATAAAAGAGGAAGGCTAGGTTGGACCAAAGAGGAGGAAGGAGAGGTTGCTCATAGGTGAAACCAAGAGCAATAGAGGAGGAACTGTAGTCTAGGACATTAGCAGAACATTCAGAGATTGTGGAATTAGAGTTTCAAATCTAAAACTCAAGGCAAGTTTCTGTTCTATTCTTTCCCATGAATCTTTGTTCTGTGCATGTTTAGATGGACTCCAGGAGTTTAATAATACTTATACAATCCTTAATGCATGCTTGACTGATAATTAATCTCGTTTAATGAAACTGTTATACAAAATTCTGTAAGGCTCTGTTAGTTTTGTTCTTTCTGTTTATGCGTTTTAAGCTTTGCTATTTGAGATTAATGATGCATATGGATGCCTTGTAATTAGTCTGGAATGTTAATCGGATATTAGAACAAGAATTTAATACAGTGCAGAGGGCAGGAACATCACCGGAGTTGAAGAAGACGAAGCTAAAACAGACGAGGGCTGTTAAGGGAAAGGAGAGCAGTCTCCCAAAACCTTAGAGTCGGCTCCCAGAGAGGGGGAGCTGGCTCTAGAAGCATTGAAGCCGGTTCCTAGGGTCCTACAGCCGGCTCTAGGTCATTTGGAGCAAGCTCCCAATTTTGGGGAGCCTGCTCTTTCCTTAAGCTGAAACAGAGTTGGTTTAGGGGCTGTTTGGGCTATTCAGTATGTCTGCACTTTGTTTAAATTGTTTTAAATGATGCTTAAGGCTGTAATAGACCTGTATTATGATGGAAAAACACTAATTCATTATTGGACTAGGGAATGGAGCTAGTTGCAGTTAAGGAACAACGGTAGAATGCACACTGTTTTGGTTGTTTGAATTGTTTGCTGAAACTTGAAGGTTCTATTTTACATAACTTATCACTGTTTAAATTATATTTAATCAGATTTACTAGTGTAGTAAATTAGAGAGATCATCTATACTTGGTTTGGAACAAAATTAATGTGTATGTTATGTTAATTGCATCAGTTTATGCATTTTCTGGAGGCTGTAAACACTGTGACTCATGGTAGCAATTTAGACAGATGGAATGTGATATTTAGGGTCTGTAATGACTGTCTAATATTATGATATATGAATTAAACCGTATGATGCATACCCTGGATAATGGTAGTTAAATAACAGTTATTGTTTTAACAATTATATTGTGTGGAGGTTCGTATGCACCGGTATGGGACGGTGGCGTACTAGGAATGGCTTAGTTCAGAATACTAAGACCTACCTATTCTAGGGACGGATTAGTTCTAATACTAAGTCCTACCTATATTGGAATAAGATGGATTAACTACAACAGTTAAGTCCTGCTTATAATTTTGTGTTAGGTCAATAAACCTTTTGAATGACACACTTGGAACGGACTTTATATATCTATGTTATGATGCCATGGTATGAGCTTGAGTCTCAGGACCATGGTTAGGGTGCGTATATCGCCTAGGATGGATAACTGGACAGGGGTGTTGTTCCCTGGTAGGTCTAGGTACACATGACCACAGTATGTGCGATTTGCATGGTATCTTTAATCAGGATGAGACAGACCTAGTGGACTAGTGAGCGTCCTATAGTGTGTAATATATACATATATGGACTACTCTAGATATTGTTGAGTCTATCTAGGATGTATCTGTGTATCGGATTTTTGTTTGGATTGTAGTAGAATAGGATTTGCATGTAGACCTGACCCACTCTTTTATTTTTCAGGTGCTCGTCAGTTCTGAGGTTAGAGCTTGATCGTGCAGAGTAGATACAGACTTCCATTCCACCGATTACGTAGGACTGCTTCCTTATTAGCTTTGGATTTTTATTACAGTTATTTAATTTTACAGTTGGGATTTTGATTAGGGGTCTACTAGATGGATTCCCGAGTTGTTAAATAATTGGAGGTTTTGGAGTTTGGATTTTTATAACATTGTTTTGAGGATTTTCAATTAGAGTTCTTTTCAGTTTTTACTATTTATTCTTAATTCGTTTTGAAATCTGTGTTCGTTTTAAATATTAATTGTTTGATATTCCCTCGGGTTTGGGCCTGGGCCTGGGCGTGGGCCTGATCAACCCGTGTCTCGGATCCGAGGGGTATCACATGTATACTCCAAACCGGTTGACATCTACTTATAAACCAATTGATGTATTTTGCAAACCAGTCGACATCTTTTTATGAACCAGTTGATGTATGCTACAAACTAGTTGATGTAAATGAGCTTCATCTTGAAATTAGCTACTGCCTAGATACCGGTCGACATGAGCTTGGTAGGCGTCGACGTAAATTGGCTTCTTCTGGGATTTTGCAGTTTTGAGCCCTTTTCTCTTGTGCTTTGTAAATATTATACCTTGATACATTGTATATGATAAAGTACAACTTGTATGCATGAATTTAGTGAGATTAAGCTTCAATAAATTCCATCTTTTACTTTGACAATTTTACCTATATCTCACCCTCTTATCAACCCTTCTTCTTGATACCTTTAGTTGATTATGAATTCTTGAAGAACATTTGCAGCCTTTTGATGTTTCAAGAATGTGCATCTAAGTCCATATGATGACATGAAGTTCCTTTCTTTTCTTCTATGAAGAAACATTTGTTTTTCCTTGCATTTAAACTCAGTTAAAACATTAGAATATAAAACCTCTTTAAATGATTTGTTATCATCAAAACAAATAGATTAGGGTCATTTGATTAACAATCTCCCCCTTTTTGATGATGACAAATCAATCATGTGATCTTGAAATAATATAGGGTAATATTTGAAAAATACTCCCCCTGTGAATTTGCACATAGTATATATAATTATCATGCTTGAAGGAATAAAATTTAGGCAGGCATAACAAAATATATTTTGCAAGAAAATATTTAATTTTTATTTTTGGAGATGTTATCTCCCCCTGTTTGCATGCTTCAAGTAAATATAAGTAACATAGTCATTTTATATCATAATTTTCATGAAGTATATAAATGACTTTTTGAACTATCATAAAATTTCAAATGTACTGCAAAATGTCCATAGATCAATTAAGTTCAAACACATAGATCAATTGAACCAAATAATAGCAAAATATCAATGCATAGATCAATTGAACTAAATAACAGCAAAATATCAGTGCACTTCCAAAATATCCAAGGATCAGTGTACTTCCAAAATATCCAAGGATAAACAAGTTCAGTGTACTTCCAAAATATCCAAGGATAAACAAGTTCAAATGACTACTTTTTTAAAAAAATCTAAGCCTAGATCACATCATTTTCTCCCCATTTGTCACATCAAAAAGAGGGGAGCGGCAAAGAGTTAGTGAAGTGGAGGATTGATATTGGAGTGCATCTCTTGGAGGTTTTCCTTCATACTTCTCAACTCTTCCCTTAGCATCATCACCTCCTCATTAGTTTAACGAGAGACAGCCAACTGTTGAAGGATGAGCTCGCGAATAGATGGTTCTTCAGATGACCTTGCTTGCCAAATGTCATGAGGAATCTCAGTTTTCGTATTGGTTGGAGGGATTTCATTATTACTTTGGTTGCCCCCTGTTTTTTCCTCATCTGATTTTTCAGATTCGCTTGCATTTTGTGCATCACCTTCAATTTTGGGATCATACCAATTTCCATCGTCATCTCTTTTTAATCTCATACAAAGAAGAACAGATTTGTCAAAGCGATGTTAAGATAGAAGCTTCATCTAAGGCTATCCAACAATTGTAACCCTTTTTGCCAGGAAGATTTTAGTGAAATGCATTGCGTAAAATAGATGGGTTTTCTGTCGGTTGACGCAGTCCATCATGTGATGGTAAATTAAGTGAGCCATATCAATTTTGCGTCCCTTAAGCACGCACCAAATCAGAAGAGCTTCCATGAAGGAAATGTTGGAATAGCCGTCGGACTTAGGAATGATGGAATGGACAATGACTCGATAGATAAATCGGGCTTCAACGGTGAGGTCACTTGTGATACCCCTCGGATCCAAAACACGGGTTGATCAGGCCCGGGCCCAAACTCGAGGGAAATATCAAACAATTAATATATAACCGAACACAGAATACAAGATGAGATAAATAATAATAATAAGTTGGAAGAATACTAATTGAAATCCTCAAAATATAATTAATGAAATCTATTAAATCCAAACTCCAAAACTCCATAAGTTATAACTCGGGAATCCATCTAGTGGACTCCTTATTATTAAAAATCCCAATTGAAACTAAAATATCTGAAATAGAAACTTAAGGTCAACATAGAAAAGATTCATACGTAGTCGGAGGAATGAATGTCTGTATCTGCTCTGCATGTCCAAGCTCTAACCCTGGAACTGACGAACACCTGAAAAAAAATAAGAGAGTGGGTCAAGCCCACATGCAAGTCCTATTTTACTACAATCCAAACAGTAATCTGATACGCAGAAACATCCTAGGAAGACTCAACAATATCTAGAGTAGTCCATATGTATATATATAGTACACACTATAGGATGCTCACTAGTCCAGTAGGTCTGTCTCAGTCTGAGTAGAAATACCATGCAAATCATACAATAATGTGGTCATATGTACCTAAACCTACCAGGGAACAACACCAATGTCCAGTTATCCATCCTAGGCGATATACACGCCCTAACCATGGTCCTGAGACTCAAGCTCATACCATGGTACCATATAATAAATATATAAAGTCTGTACTCCTCCTAATACAAAATACCATCCATCTGTGTAGTGGTCTAGTATATGTATAATCATCTGTCCTGAAACCATATCAAGTCATCCAAGTATTTTGTTAACATGACACAAGTAGGTAATGGACTTAACCTATATGGTTAATCCATACCTTAATCCAAATTAGGTAGGACTTAGGGTTTGATCCAGTCCATACCTAGTATGTCACCGTCCCATACCGGTACGTACAATCCTCCAGTTTACACGGTTGACCAAACAATGATAAATGCATATCAATTATACTCCAGAATAAGCACACATACCAATCTAATAAGTGTAAGATCAAACTATATATCCGGTATATGATCTAGAAGTCACATTCTAGTCCTTTAAAATGTTAGAGTAAAATACAGCATCTAATTCCTCTAAAACAGTACCATAACTTGATGCAATAAATAGTATAGTTAAACATCAATTAATTTCCATTTAAGCATACCTATATTTTTTTCCAGAATATATAATATATGCTTATACAATAGTTGAACCATGAACAACAGTTTAAAATTATGCTAGAAACCAAAGTGCTTTATAGAAATAGTAAGCAATGTCAAGGTATAATTCAACCTTTCACATGTAGTGTATTAATTAACTGTAGATTATTTCATGCTTCAAAATTAATACTAACATGCTTCCCAATCCTTTTACATCTCTAGAATAAATTTTATAAACCATCCACAGCCCTTGGAACCACTCAGAAACCTTCCTACAGGCCAAACTGAACCCAAAACCACGTAGAAACCAAAAACAGAAGTTGGAGCCGCCTCCCTCCACATTGGAGCCACCTCCAATACATGTGGAGCCGCCTCCAATGCATGTGGAGCTGGCTCAACCCCTTGTGGAGGAGGCTCCACCCTTGGGGTGAGTCGACTCTACTCCATTGTGAGCCGTTGCGCGTAATCTGATCATCTTCTTCGCCTCCGGTGAAGTTCAGAGGCTTTGTACAATTTTTATAACTTATTCTAGAGTTCAATTAATGTTCTAGAGTTAATTATAAGGATGGTCACATCCCACATACATGAAAGATCTTCAGGTTTAAACATTAACGCAAACAGGCTTTCAAGTGAGAACTACTTCTAACCAACGACAGAATTATGCAACGATTTAAAAATTGATACCAACATAATTACAAGATGAATTATAATATTTATTTAATCCATTTTAACGTTGGTTTAATCCCTGGAGTCATCCTAAACATGCACAGATCATGAACTAAAGGGAAAGAGAAGAATAATGACTTGCCTTGAGTTTCAGTTTTGAAACTCTAAACCACTGTCTTTGAAAATTCTGTCCACTTCTGAGACTCCTATTCTACACCTCAGGTGCTCTTGGTTCAACCCAGAAGCACTCTGTCCAGTGTATCCTTGAACCTCTCCGATAACGTCCTAGTTTCCACTCTCTATATCTCTCTATCTCACGGTATAAGTATCAGTGAATAGGGTTTTGTTTTGTAACCCTAAACCAACGTATAATACTGTATTTATAAGCTTCAACACAACCCTAATTCTAATACAAAACCAACCCTAAGTCGGCTACATCCGTGTAAATAAAACCCTAATATAACTATATGTGTGCCTCCATACAGTCACGTTAAAAACAATTAAATTTAATTAACTTAATTCAATTAAAACAACTAAATTACATCAGTTAAATAATTATCTATAATTAAATCAATTCAATTAAAACAAGTAAATAATTAAAGACCATTAAATCACCACAATGAAAATAATTACAATTAACACATGATCACGTCAACAATTAATACAAATAGAAACAAAAGGCCAGTTAAATAAATAAAAAAAACAGATAAACAATTTAATAAATGCCAGGACTATCCTTTTGAAATCAAGGGTATTACATCACTGGATTTTATGATATCAATGTCCTCGGTAGTTTTATCATGACCGATATCACAAACAGCTGTGAGAGGATCAAAGTCATCATCTTCATACCAAGAGTGAGTTTTATAGTGTTGAAGACCACCCTCGGGAAGATTTAGTAAAGATCTCAAGTCACTCTTTCGAAGAGAAATTTCAACTCCTAAGACATATGAGTGAAGACTGTTGACTCCAACTAGTTTCTTGAGATGGGTATAGAAAAGGCGAACTAATTTTGGGTAATATGGAACTTCCATTGAGACGAAATCAGCTAAGCCTATAGCTTTGAAAAGGTCATAGGTATTAAGATTGTTGGCAATACAGTCGGCATTGGATAAAGTTTTCCCATAGGCTACTCTTTTTTGAAGAAATTTAGTTTGAAATAGCTCCTTATATTCAGGAGATTAGAAGAGCCTAAGGTTACGAAGGACATTAGTTGAGAGAGGAGGAGAAGGGTTTGAAGCACTGGCTTCATGATCATGAGAGCCTTTGGATCTCTTCTCTCGGGTTTGGGTAGAGCGGGGAGGATTTCTTCTAGGACCCATTGAAGATTGAAGTTAGGTCTGATGGGTGAGATATGGAAGATATGAGAGGGTTAAGATAATATATCAAGATGAACAAGTGTAATTAAAGTTAAATCAAAGAAACCCCAAATTGACACAACTGGATTTTAAAAAATCGATACAGAGAGGGTTATAAACTTCAAAGCACATATATGTATAACATGAATTGAACATGAAATTGAGCACTATGGAACCCAGTGAGCAACTAAAATTAAAAGGATTAAATTTTCGAAGTGAAAAGTGACTTCATCAATTTATCTTCCAACCCTTAATCACGATTTATCAAAGAGAACAGTAGAGCTTCAATATATAGGATGAGTGTATGAACTGTGATGCTAATTGAATCATAAACAAGATGATTAGGAATCACTTACTTCGAATGATGCAAGAATGGTGGAGACTTGAAGAACCCTAAAACGCCTTGTAGTGAGAACAGTGACCAGAACTTGTGAAAGGTGAAATGTGAAAAGTGAAAAATAAAAGAAAAGTCACAGTTCAAGAATAATGTAGAATCAGAAAATGAACCGGCACAGTAAACAGTCGATGTAAGTACTCCAGGCGTTGACCGGTTCAAGAAAAGAAAACATGGAAACTAAATTGAAATGACACAGGAATCGGTTGATGTAAGAATTTCAAGTGTCAACCGGTACAATTAAACCGGTTGATGTATTGTGTAGACATGTTAACTGGTTCTCTTAACTCGGCTGATGTAAAACTTGGAGATGTTGACCGGTTAAAGCTGAGAGGTTAAACCAATTCTGTTTTTAAGATTGGACCACTTCACTTGCACAAGCCATTCCTATATTCCTTCTAAGGGAACAGAACTAATCTTCTAGGTTTAGTGAATATATCCGCTAATTGTTTCTCAGTGCTTATATAAGTGAGCACGATATCTCCTTTCGACACATGATCCCTTAGAAAATGATATCTAATTTCAATATACTTTGTTCTTGAATGTTGAATGGGATTTTTAGAAATGCAAATTGCGCTTGTGTTATCGCACATAATAGGGATATGATCATAGTGAAGTCTGAAATCTTTAAGTTATTGCTTAATATAAAGAGTTTGAGCACAACAATTTCCAGCTGCTATATATTCGGCTTCGGCCGTAGATAGAGCCACGAAATTTTGTTTCTTGCACGACCAAGACATTAGGGATTGTCTAAGAAAGTGACATGTCCCACTGGTGCTTTTTCTATCAACTTTGCATCCGCAAAAATCTGCATCCGAGTATCCAACAAGATCAAATGAGGTATGCCTAAGATACCAAAGACCTAGACTCATGGTTTTGCTTAAGTAGCGAAAAATTCGTTTAACGGCACGTAAGTGAGATTCTTTAGGACAAGATTGAAAACGAGCACACAAACATACATTAAACATGATGTCTGGTCTATTTGCGGTTAGATACAAAAGACTACCAATCATACCTCTATACTTTTAATATCTACATTAACCCCTTTTTCATCTTTATCAAGATTCAAGGATGAGCTCATAGGAGTGTTGGCATGTTTGACTTCCTCCTAGCCAAATTTCTTTAGCAAATCTTAAACATACTTTGATTGACAAATGAAAATGCCATCAAGCATTTGTTTAATTTGCAATCCTAAAAAGAAAGTGAGTTTACCCATCATGCTCATTTCAAACTCATTTTGCATGCAAGAAGTAAACTTTTCACATAGCATTTTATTGGTTGATCCAAAGATGATATCATCAACATAAATTTGAATGATCAATAAGTTGCCATCAATAGTTTTAGTAAAAAGGGTATTATCAATTTTTCCTCTAGAAAAACCATTTTCAAGTAGAAATCCACTTAGTCTTTCGTACCAAGCTCTTGGAGCTTGTTTCAACCCGTATAATGCTTTTGACAATTTAAAAACATGATTTGGAAAATTATAATTTTCAAAACCCGGTGGTTGTTCTACGAACACTTCTTCATCAATGAATCCATTTAAGAAGGCACTTTTTACATCCATTTGATATAATTTAAAGTTCTTATGGGATGCAAATGCAAGGAGCATTCTTATAGCTTCAAGTCTAGCTACGGGAGCGAAGGTTTCCTCATAGTCAATTCCTTTTTCTTGATTATAACCTTGAGCAACAAGCCTTGCCTTGTTTCTCACAATTGTTCCTAATTCATCCTTTTTGTTTCTAAATACCCACCTTGTGCCAATGATGGTCTTATTTTTAGGTCTTGGAACCAATTGCCAAACTTCATTTCTTTCAAACTGATGGAGTTCTTCTTGCATTGCAAAGAGCTAAGACTCATCATTTTCGGCTTCATGAATATCTTTCGGTTCAAGTTGTGAAACAAAGGCGATATAATTGCATATATTGCTCATTTGGGATCTAGTGCTTACTCCTTTAGATGGATCGCCAATAATTTAATTGATTAGATGATGAGATACTTGCTTCCAAGTCTTAGGAAGTGTATCCTTATGAGATTGGCTTTCTTTTGGATCATCTTTGGTAAGATCTTCTAGAGATGAATCATTTAACTAAAGATTTTCAAGGTCCTTTTCAATCTCAATCACATCCTCATTATCATCCAAAGAGCATCTAAGAGGAGATAATGGTGATTCATCAAATACAACATGTATGGATTCAACAACTACAAGTGTTCTTTTGTTGTACACTCTAAATGCTTTGCTACGAGATGAATACCCTAGGAAGATCCCTTCATCCAATTTAGGTTCAAATTTTCCTAGGTTATCTTTATCATTCAATACAAAGCATTTACACCCGAAAACCTTAAAATAACCAATGTTGGGCTTCCTTTTGTTCCAAAGTTCATAAGGAGTTTTGTTGAGAAGTTTTCTAATAATGACTCGATTTATGACATAACACGAGGTACTAACGGCTTCGGCCCATAAAGTCCTAGGAGATTTATATTCATTCAATATAGTCCTAGCCATTTCTTAGAGGGACCTATTCTTCCTTTCAACAACTCTATTTTGTTGAGGAGTTCTAGGAGCCGAAAGATTATGATTGTATCCATTATCATCACAAAAACTTTCAACATCTTGGTTTTCAAACTCTCTTCCTCTATCACTTCTAATGGTTTTAATCTTACACTCTTTTTCGTTCTCAACTCTTTTACAAAATTTAGCAAATATTGAATGAGCCTCATTTTTGTGGGTAAGGAAAAACACCCAAGTGAACCTAGAGTAATCATCAATAATGACAAATGCATAGAGTTTTTCACCAAGACTAGCAATTCTCTCCAGGCCAATTAAGTCCAAATGAATTAATTCAAGTGGTTTTGTAGTCATTATGTCCTTTTTCCTTTTGAATGACGATTTGATTTGCTTCCCTATCTGGCATGCGCTACAAGTTTTATCTTTTAAAAAATTAGTCTTTGGGAGGCCTTTGACTAATTCACTTTTAGATAATTTTGAGATCAAATCCATGCTAGCATGACCCAACCTTCTATTCCATAACCAACTATTTTCATTTGAAGAAACAAAGCACTTAACATCTTGATCATGTAATTCACACAAAAGCAAAATATATACATTACCATTTCTAAGAGCATGAAATACTTCATTATTATCCCTTTTGACAATGCATTTATCCGATTTAAACAACACATCATATCCTTTATCACATAGTTGGCTAATGCTAAACAAGTTATGTTTTAAGCCTTTAACAAGTAAAACATTATCAATAGACAAGGAAAAGGATATACCAATAGATCCGATCCCGATGACCTTGCCTTTTGAATTATCTCCAAATGTAACGCTTCCTCCTTTATAAAACTTGATAGAGAGAAATTTTGATCGATCTCCCGTCATATGTCTTGAGCATCCACTATCAAGGAACCATTTGTGCTTGGATGAATATGGAGACTTCAAGCAAACCTACAAAAGGAATTTAAGTAATCTTCTTTTAGTACCCACAATTTCTTGGGTCCATGAGAGTTAGGAAGAGGCATATATGTCCCTTTAATAACTCAGATTTCTTTTGTCATACATGGCCCAATAGGACAATGATTGAACTTATATCCTAATTTCTTACAATAATTGCATTTTAGACTAAAAGAGGAATTTTTAACAAAGTAATTGTTCAAAGGTTTTCTCTTTTTCAATAAACAAAA
This sequence comes from Cornus florida, assembly GCF_030987335.1. NCBI lineage: Eukaryota > Viridiplantae > Streptophyta > Magnoliopsida > Cornales > Cornaceae > Cornus > Cornus florida. The sequence goes on from NW_026775574.1 coordinate 91,400,297, forward strand.
ATCTTTGTTGTGAGGATCAAATCCAAGCCCATCCTTAGCATAAGCATTTCTTTGCTTTCCAAGTATGAGGACCAAATTCTCTCTATCTTTTGTGAATTTCACTAAAGTCTCAATTTGATCTTCAATAATAACTTTCAATGATTCATTTTCGAAAATTAAGTCAGTTGAGGCCGATTCTTTAGCTAATTCTTTTTCCTTTTTCAAGGCTTAATTTTCAAGTTGAGATTTTTTAAGGTTTTGAGAGATGATGTATTTTTCTCTTTTAAGACTTGCACATTTTTGAACCAATTTGCCTAATTCATCATGCAATTCTTTAAAAGCATCTAGCAAGTAGTTATGAGCATCAACCAATTCATCATAAGTAGTTTCCAAATCAAATGAGACGTGATTAGAATTTACCTCATCTTCGTCGGCCATGAGACAAAGATTAACCAATTCATTGAATTCATCGTCACTTTCAGATCCATTTGAGTCATCATCCTCCCATGTAGCTCGCATGGCTTTGCCTTTCTTTTTCCTTTCCTTTTCATTTTTGTAAGTATAGCAATCGGATTTGAAATGTCCCGGTTTTCCACAATGGAAACAAGTAGGTGCTTCTTTTTTTCCTTGCTCACTAGATGAACCACTTCTTTTGAAGTTGTTACTCTTTTGGAACTTCTTCATTTGAAGGATTCTACTCACGGTTTTGGTAATGAGAGCAATTTCTTCTTCTTCTTCTTCATCATTAGGAGCCTTATCAATTGTGACTTCTTTGGTAGTAGCTTGAAGAGCTATGTCCTTCTTTTGAGTTTCTTTTTCTTCATCTCTATCATTTATTTCAAGTTCATACGCCATCAATGAACCAATGAGTTCATCTATGGGAAGTGTGTTGAGATTTTTGGCTTCTTGGATGGCGGTCTTATTGGCTTCCCAATTTTTAGGCAAAGACCTAAGAATTTTTCTCACATTCTCGAATGATGTATATGACTTTCCAAGAGCCTTCAAAGGATTCACAATGTTAGTAAAACCAGAGTACATTTCACTAATAGTTTCTTTGCCGTTCATGGTAAAGAGTTCATATTTATGGACGAGCATATTCATTTTGGATTCCTTAACATGACTAGTACCTACATAGGTAACTTCAAGTTTATCCCAAATGTCTTTGGCCGTTTCACAATCCGAAATTTTATTGAATTCGTCTTTGTTTAAGGCACAATAGAGATTTGTGATGGCTTTGACATTGCATTGTACAAGCCTACGGTCATTGAGGGTCCATTCAATCTCGGGTGTTCGAACATTTTCACCATTTACTATTTTGGTTGGAACATGGTTTCCTTGTTCGGTGGCTTTCTAAACATCTATATCTATGCCTCTTAGGAATGCTCTCATTTTGATTTTCCAATAGTTGTAGTCACTTCCGTCAAACCAAGGAGGTCTATTGTTAGATTGACCTTCTTGATGAAACATTGTATTGGCCATGATCGTTCTCTAAGATGATTAAATCTTTTTCTAGAGATTAGGCTCTGATACCAATTGTTAATCACAAATTGACTCTAGAGGGGGGGTGAATAGAGTCAATGGGCAATTTTAAAATTTAGTTCCAACTAATTGTAATGCAATACTCAATTGAAATATTTAAACAATATATGTATAAATATAAAGAGATAGAGATAGAGATTTGTAAACAATGACACGGCGATTTAGCGAGGTTTAGAAGCTCCTACTCCTCGGCTCAAGGTCTTCCCTTGAGACTTTCCAAAAATCACTAGAGCTCCTCCTTAATGGTGGAGAGCAAACCTTCAATTGAAGCAAGACCTTACTTCTCTTTCTTGCTAGGAGAACACCCTTCTCCTAGGCTTTGCTTTTGGGTCACACTAACCCTTACAAGATTGTAGAGATATATAAATGAGGATTACAATATTGTTTATCTCTCTCTCTCTCTCTAGAAAATATTACAAGAATCAATCTCACACTAGAGTAAGTGAATGAAATAAATGAAGCTCAAGTCTCTAAACTGATATGAGAGAAGAAATGAGAAATAAATGTTCATATCAGAATGTTTGGCTCTCTGAATGCTCTTAAATACACTTGGATGATATTCTTGAATGCTCTCTCAAAGAAGTACTTTTGTTAGTAGACCAACCTTCTGTATTTGTAGAGATTTCGAGTTCAATAGAGCTGTTACAGGTGGTTGGGAGCATTAAATGAAATTTTAGCTGTTAGAAATTTGAATCTGCAGAGTTGCGACCAAACCAGTTGACATGTGGATAAACCGGTTGATATCTTGGCTTGAACCGATTGATGTATGCTCCAAACCGGTTGACATCTACTTATAAACCAGTTGATGTATTTTGCAAACCAGTCGACATCTTTTTATGAACCAGTTGATGTATGCTACAAACCAGTTGATGTAAATGAGCCTCATCTTGAAATTAGCTACTGCCTAGATACCGGTCGATATGAGCTTAGTAGGCGTCGACGTAAATTGGCTTCTGGGATTTTGCAGTTTTGAGCCCTTTTCTCTTGTACTTTGTAAATATCATACCTTGATACATTGAATATGATAAAGTATAACTTGTATGCATGAATTTAGTGAGATTGAGCTTCAATAAATTCCATCTTTTACTTTGACAAGTTTACCTATATCTCACCCTCTTATCATTCTTCTTGATGCCTTTAGTTGATCAAGAATTCTTGAAGAACATTTGCAGCCTTTTGATGTTTCAAGAATGTGCATCTGAGTCCATATGATGACATGAAGTTCCTTTCTTTTCTTCTATGAAGAAACATTCTTTTTCCTTGTATTTAAACTCAGCTGAAATATTAGAATATAAAACCTCTTTAAATGATTTTTTATCATCAAAACAAATAAATTAGGGTCATTTGATTAACAGGTTTATTACCTAGTGAGGCAAGGGAGCCTAAACCAACTTGTGAATCTTGTATTGAAGGATAGATAACCCTAAGGGCTTTAATAATCCAAATGAAATAGACATAAAGAACAATTGGAGTCGGTACACACTGACATGTGTGGTCTTATGAACATCCAAGCAAGATTACTCACGTTTTGGATATATTTACCTGATGCGACATAAGTCTTAAACTTTTGGTATATTCCGAGAATGTCAAGACTGATGTGGAGTACATATTAGGTAAACTTATCAAAATACTTTGATCTGATCATGGATATGAGTATTTATTGGGATAGTACAAAGACTATATGGTTAATGAGGGTGTTACTTACCAGTTTTCTGTAATTGAATACCCTAATGAATTGAGATGTCAAAGAGGAATAACAAAATTCTGTTTAACATGATTAGATCTATAATCAGTTATGCTACAATATTTCTTTCATTTTAGAGTTTAGTCTTAACAAGATCGATGCACATTATGAACTGCATTTTATCTTAGTCTGTCTCAAGGATACCTTTTGAGCTGTGTTTTTGACTTAATCTTAGTTTAAATCATATGCACTTATAGGGTAGTGTGATACCCCTCGATTCTGGAGCCACGAGTGATCAAGTCCGAACACAGATCCGAGGGATATCAAACAATTAAGTATGTAAATGAACACAGAATACGAAAAGAATTTAAAGAAATAAAATTAACCAAATTGAAAGAATTCTAAATTAAAATCCTTAAAAGTTATATAATCCAAAACTGCCAAGACCTTCAATATTATTACAACTCGGGAATCCATCTAATGAATCCCTAATAATATTCCAGCTGGAAAATAAATAACTGAACTAACTGAAAGCCAAAACTAAAGCATAAGTAGTCCTACGTAGTCGGAGGAGTAAGTGACTGTCTCTGCTCAGCACGATCAAACTCTAAGCCTGAAACTGTCGAACACCTGAAAAATGATAGTGGGTTAGGCCCACGAGCAAGTTCTGTACTACTACAATCCAAACAGAGACCCGATACGCATGTACATCCTAAACAACCCAACAATAACTATATAGTCCATAAATATGTATATATCCACACTAAAGGACTCTCACTGGACTGCAGGCCGGTCTCAACCTGAATAGAAGGCAACATGCAAAACGCACCTAAGGTGGGCATGAGTACCTAAACCTGACAGGGTATACCTCAAACCATCATAGCCAGCTATGCATCCCACTGCATACACGCTCCCTAACCATCGACTGAAACTCAAGCTCATATTGTGGTACCATAATTATATATTTAAAATTAGGGGTGGCAAATTAAGACACAACACGACAATACGACACGAACCCGACATGAGTTAAAAGGGTTTAGGTTTAGCATAAATAGGTTTGGGTCATAAAAGGGTCCACGTGATTAACTCGTTTACTTAACCGTGTCGGGTTAGGGTTAAGGAGTTCAACCCGTGTAACCCGTTTATGACCCATTTAACTCAACATGTTATAATCATGATTATGACCTATGTAATATATTACCTGTTTAAACTCAATTACTATAAATAGTTAAGTCATTTCAATATAAACCTTATTTATGCCTTATGATTTTTCTTTTTGTTTTGAATATTTGGGTTAATTATGACAATTTTTTTTTCTATTACTTAATATTTGATTAAATATTAAATGTTTCGTTTTGATAAACAGGTTACTAAACGGGTTAACATGTTTACCTGTTTAATAAACGGGTTGGGTTAGTGTTGAGATTTTTGATACGATTATTAAATGGGTTGGGTTTGGGTTTACCTATTTAATATAATACCGTTATATCGATACGACACGAACACGACCCACGAACACGAATTGCCACCCCTATTTAAAATCCATCTAAAACCAAAGTATGTCATTCAACTATTTAGTGATCTGACACAAATATAGGTAGGACTTAACTTTTATAGTTAATCCATTCCCTATTCCAGAATAGGTAGGTATTAGCGTTTTGATCTAATCTGTACCTAATATGCCACCGTCCCATTCTGGTGCATAAACTCCATAAATCCAATAATTAATAATACAAATAATAAATGTAATCATCAATTACTCCATAATAAGCAAAATAAAAATATGCAATTAACATGCTTATCTTCAACCACTGATACAGGATTATCCAACAATTGATAATGCAGATAATATGTGTAACCATGATAAGTATAATAAAAATATATCAATTATCATGCTTATTTGCTACCACTGATACATGATTAAACTGTATAACCATTCACAGAAAATTGTTAAAATATAGATAAGCAATTTAAATCCTCCATATCCCAAAGCAGTACACAAATTTATTTAAAAATTATATATTGTTAAGCTATTAGTTTAATGCAGTTCTTTATGCATTAATACACATTCTGGGGGATTAATACACACCTTGTAAATCATTTTAATCCTTCTTAGAAGTTTCTAATTCACTCTGAAACCCTTAAACCCAATCACAGTAGCCAGAAACTCACCGAAAACATAAAAAAACAAAATTCAGCAAAGGAGCCGGCTCCCTTTGTTAGGGAGCCGGCTCCTCCCACTTGGAGCTGGCTCCTCTTGTTAGGGAGCCGTCTCCCAACAACCTAGAGCTGGCTCCCCACTACAGGGAGCCGCCTCCACTCCATGGGAGCCGGCTCTCTCCAAGAGGGAACCAGCTCTTTCCTTCCTCTACTTTGTCTTCCACCTCTCCGGCGACTTCCACACATCCAGTTCCTCTCTGTTAGGGTTCCTAGCAGTCCTAGCTAAGTCCCAGTTTGTCCCAGAAAGCAATTAAGTCCATAATGTATTACTAAATTTAATTTAAACAGATAATCATGCAAGAAATCATAAGTTCAAGCAATTCAAATTTTAATAACACACATACTGTTATGATCAAATTTAACGTGCAAGAAGATAAATTAATCATTCAAATTCTCCTGGAATTATTTAAGCATGTAAAGAACACGAAGCCTAAGGGAGAGAGTTAGATATAGAACTTGCCTTTAGGTTTCAATTTGAGACCTTGCACCGTCGTCTCTGAGTTTTTGGATGACTGCCGACTACCGTCAAACCTTCAACTGCTCTAGTTCAAACCCACAAGCAATCCCTTCCTTCCTCCTTGGTTCGACCTTTAATTATGGCCGAAACCCTAACTGGTTCTCTCTGTTTTCCTCTCAAATCTCTCTCTGTTCGTGAATAGGGTTTTGTTACTTCTAAACCCTAAGCAAACGTAAAGTTATATTTATATAGGTTTAATGAAAACCTAATTCTAATTAACTGAGGAGACGAAAATGTATAAGAAAAAGAAAATAAAAATAAACTAAATAAAAGTCGACGATTTCATAAAAAAATATAAAACCCTAAAACTACATTATACATATATAATGAAAAATGACACTAATTTAATCATTTGTAATAATTAATAATTAAATTAACCCTTATACAGATATATACTCCTATATATATATATGTAGAACCATCCATGGGTATAACTGAACCCACTTAATCCCCTATCCAAATTATCTATATGACCAAAACCGTTGGTTCAATACTACTCTCCAAGCCCATCTTCTTGAAATAAAAATAAACATTTATTTTCAATTAAACAAACAAATCAAGTTAAACATATAATGTCAAATAAACAAACAAATCAAGTTAAACAATTAAGTCAATTACACATAAGCACATAATTCAATTAATACAAATAAATCACTTAGACAATCAACCAATTAAACAAATAGCCAAATAAACAAATAATGAACATAAAAATGTAATAAAAACATAAACTAAATACCGAGACTATCCTTTTAAAATTAGGGGTATTATAGATAGTCTTGCACATTTGTGCTTGATATGGACAAGTAAGTTGGAAGCAGATCATAGGCATGTTTGATTTGATGGCTACTCTAAAGGCATTAGGATGGATTATTTCATGATCTCAATGATAAAAGTTGATTGTTTATAATTACTGTTTATCTGTAGGAGAATTATATTATGAATCACATACCTAGTGGCATAATAATGTTAGAAGAGATGGTCAGAGTACCAAATGTACCACATATGAACACACTTATTATAGAGATTAAGAATTATATATGAATTACCTATTGATGTGTCCGTATCATCTAGTACACAGATTTCTGCATTGGTACATTGTTATAGTGGGGGGATTATCTCAAATCCAACAGAATCATGTTTTTAGGTGAGACCTTTATGGACAACCATGTTAAACATAAGTTGGACCCAGTAAGCTACACGGAAGCATGAACCGATATGGATACAGATCGTTTTGGCAAGATACTATGAAATCAGAGTTGGGATCTATGCATTCCAATAATATCTGGAATTTTGTAGAACTTCCTAGTAGGGTGATACCTATGGAAGGCAAGTTAATCTACAAGAAGGTGCCAGAAGATTTCAGGTAGTCAAACTATTGACTTTGACCAACACGTTAATGAATCATGTGTGTATAGAGTAATGTCATTATTTTCTAATTTTATATATTGATGGCATCCTACTCATTTATAATGACATGGAAGTTTTGTCATCAGTAAAGAGGTAGTTGTTCAATTACTTTGAAATGAAGGATCTTGAAGATGTAAGTTATATTCCTAAGATCAAACTTTTGTAAGATCGGGTTAAAAAGAAAAGAGGCTTATCTTAACGATCCTACATTGATAAAGTTTAGTAAATTTACAACTTTGACTCTTTTAACTATATTTTTAAAAGCTCAAATTTAATAATTTTTACAATTGATGTATAAACTTTTCTAACTTTAATTAAATAGTTCAAACTCACCCCCAACCTCAAATTTCTGGCTCCGCCCCAATCTATAGCTACTGAAGATGATGGGAAGAAACACCTCCTAATGTCATGAGAAAAGAAACAAACAGACCCGCTCTGGCCCGGGCCTAGCCTTCTAGGCTTCAACCAACGGGCCAGGCAGGACGTGGCCTAATTTTTTTTTGAAGAAACCCAAGACCTAAAATACTGTGTAGCCCAGCCCAGTCCAGACCAACCCAACCCAACCTTACTAACCCTAACAACTTCTCTTACTTTTTTCTCTGTAAATGAGCGACACTGTTCTTAGAGAGAGCACAAAGTAAAAGATGCCATGAACGACTACATTTGAGTGCCCTGGTTGTCCTCTAAATCGAGCCCTAACTTTCGATGTTATTGGTCTCGTTAAAAGTAATACTGATACATACTCATTTCGTATATCTACTATTTCAATCCAATTTATCAAATACACTTTTGATTATATATATATGTGTATACATACATATATGTATTTATATTCTCATGCATTTTTCGGTATGATTGATTATTTACAGCTGTGGAAGCTCGCGGTGCAGAAGGGGAGTTCCTAGAGTGGTTGAGAGATGGGGAGAGCCAAACCCCTCCGGTTGTGTGCTCGCGGCTTCGATCAATGACCGTAAAACTGACCCTGTATGTTTTGGATTGTGTTTACTGCAAATTAAATTTAGATATATGTGTATTAGTGAAGTGTTTTTCAAACATGTATATATATGTGCTTAAACTGTATTCCAATTCTATGTTGTTATTTATTTATTCTGTTCACAAATAGGATAGTTCTATCTTGTTATTCAAACATGTATCCAAATTATTCATTTAGCATTGTGCTGCTGTAGTGTTGGTTTTTGTTAAAGATTGCATATTTTGATAAAACATGCAATTTGTCTGTTGGAATTAAAAAATTCTGTCATTCATTCAGGATAAGGTAACATATTCAGCAATGGTACGATGACATTTTTTTGGACCTTCTCATAAGATGAATCCAGCTATTTAAATGAAAAAAATTGTGAATTCAGATTTCCTATCTGAACTAATTTTATAGAACGGTAATTTTAATATATAAGTTATGTAACATAGAAGTATGTAAGCCATCTTGCATTCAGTGAAAAAAAGAACTTCATAATTGCTGAAGACTTTAGTACTTTAAGCTCCTATTTAGTAAGAGATTTCGTGCATAATCTTCAAGAGAATAAATTGCAATATCTACCTATAAAAAACAGTAAAGTTTGAACTGTCATTCATCCCTCTCTGTTGTTATCTCTCTAACCCCTTAGTATTATGCCACTTCTTTTGTTTAATATTCGTAACATTGATTTGTCGTACAATTCTCAGAACATTGTTTTCTATGGTTTTTAGTACATCAAAATTTATAATAGAATCATTTTTGTAACGTAGAATAGATTATTACTGAATATTAAAATAATCATATTGATATCTTTATATTGTTTACGAAAATTTAGCCACTTGGGTGCACCTAACAATCAGTGCAGATGCTAAATGGATCAACTAGGTAAGGCAGTAGTGTACTTGGTGTATACCGGTGTCACAAAATGACGTTTGTATGTTAAGTAAATTAATCTTGTAGGATAAGGGAATGCATTTACATGATGTGCTTTGATCTCACTTTTTTATCTTGTTTGGCATGATAATTGTGATTCTCTAGTTGATGACAATATGTTGACCACTAAAATATTGATATATTAGAATTTTGACCTTTTTCATTTGTTGCAGTTGTTAGCCGTTGCAAGAAAATGTGATTTGGTGGGTTTCTTCCTTCTCGAAACTATGAAAACTTAGATCACATTTGATTCTTAGTTATTATTTTAGATTTATGTTTAGTAGTTCCTCTGATTGATACTTTGTATATAATATTTATTAAACAAATTGAGGTGCTTAGTCCTATTAACGGTGATCTTCGTGTTTCAATTTCCAATGCTGGAACTGCCGACAGTAGGCCTGGAGATGATGGTATCATTGGATTGCATATGTTCAGGAAACAGAAATCGGAGTTGTCATCCAGGTATTTTCTGGACTTCACTTTTGGTATCTATCTTTGTTTTTTAGGCTGTTATACTCTTTTGCTGTATGCATGCATGTGACAATGTAACTTTTGATTGCATGGACTCCTAGATTTTAATGTTTATTGAGTTTATATCTGTCATTGGTCAACATACCTTTTCCAACTTCCATTCGGATGCCAATAGATCTATGTATTCTTGGACCACTAGATATTTGGATTTCATAGTCAAGGTTGCTCCTTCTTTCTGTATTTTCTCATGTATATTTGGGTGATTTCTTCTTAGGTCATATTTTACATATGTATGTTTATTTTCCGAGCCACCACAATGTATGCATAATGCAGGGTGAAGTTTTGAGATCTTCTCCATCCATTTGTTTTTTTGGTCTTGAATTAGGTCATGCACCTTGCTTACATGTACAATAAAAGGACTTGCAAGTGTGAGGTCCATTGACGTTCACAAATCACCAGCGGATTCAACCACCAATGGTTCTTCAACTATCTGGAATGTATGTGCCACCGATGATGTTCAATGTATGAAAGTGGATGGAAATGAAAACTGTGCATTAGTTGGAGGGTGAGTTTCTATATGTTTCATAACTCTATATTATAAGCTTGTTGGTTGTTTACAAAGTGATACTAGAGGAATGATCATTCCTTACTCTCCAACTCAGGAAGGGAGTTGAAGTTAATGTGTGGGATCTTGACAAATGTACTAAGATGTGGACTGCAAAATCTGTAAGCTTCCATGACCATCCTTCCTATGCATTTTAAAATTAAGAAATACTTGATCTTCATCATCATTTGACCCAAGCCTCTGTATTGTTGTATTTTCTCTGTACAGCCTGCTAAAAACAATCTTGGTATATTTACCTAACTTGGTTTACATCTAAAACATTCTTAAAGTAAAGATGATCATCGCAAATTTGTGGCTGGCACCAATTCCCACCAGGTAACTTGTGACAGCTAACTCCTCTCTTATGTTTTATGAAACACCTAGTTCTAATACTCTGTCCAAAGAAGGTAATTCTTTTGGAATGTTACAATAACCAATAAAGTTAATATTTTTCGGTGCATATCTGTTCTACTAGATTGATTAGAATTGTGGGGTAGTTTTAAGAAACAAGCAAATAATTTACCTTTTCAAATATGTTCTATTGGGCTGTTAGAATTTTGGTTTCCCACTCTGTTCTTCATCTGCTTGTTCATAATTGATCATAAATTGTGATCAAGAATGGGATTACCAAGAATATCGACTAGTGGTCCTGATGTGTCAAATGTTGCATCATTATGGATTTTCTGATTCATGTATTTGTGTGTTTATATTTCTATGTATTTCTGTATGCTATTTATAATAATAATAAAAATAAATAAAGAAATAAAAATTCTATTAAGATGAAGTATGGAATTTTAGAAGAAGACATGAAAATTAGATATTCTTTTCTAGTAGTTTAGTTGAGTGGAGTGATTTTTCTGGAATTAGTTTTCATCTCTCAACATGAGGACCGGGAACCTAATGTCTCTGTACCATTGATGCCCAATACTTCAGGAACTTGTATTTTTCCCCCCTGGGTAAGAGACTCACATGCTTAAAATTGCCTCCTATGGGGAGTTGAACCCTCAAACTTGGAGATCAGTCAGGCATGTCTTTAATAAAGTTGATCTGAAGTTTTAATGTTCTTTTAGTCAATGATGTCCTGATCATTAGGATTTCTGACATGCTTGACTTGACTTGAGGCAAAAACATTACACACTCTCTCTCTTTCACGTGTGTACGTGTGCAACACACACATAGATAGCTAGTATTGCATATCCCTTACTCTTGATTGGTCAGAGGTTACCCCTTCTCTCTCTCTCTCTCACATACACACCCACACACACACACACGTCCTGATCATTAGGATTTCTAACGTGCTTGACTTGACTTGAGGCAAAAACATCACACACACACTCTCTCTCTCTCATACACACGCACCGACGTCCTGATCATTAGGATTTCTGACGTGCTTGACTTGACTTGAGGCAAAAACATTACATTCTCTCTCTCTCTCACACACACACACACGTAGGTAGCTAGTATTGCATATCATTTATCAACGCAGCCTCTCAGCCTCCAGGGTTTCGGCCCTCTTTTTCTTAATCCTTATCACCGCCTCAGCCCTCTTTTATCTAGCACAAATATGTTTGTGCCTCTAGGATTTCGGTTTATCCCCACAGAAGAAGAACTCCTCACACACTTTCTCAGAAGAAAACTGAAGCAACAATCGTTGCCTTACGAGGGTGTAATTTTAGAGCGTGATGTTTATGGCGAGGCACCTTGGAATGTATTTACGGCTGAAGATCCATGGCATTCATTGAAATCCAATGAATTTGTTATCTATGTCTTCACCCAATTGAAGAAAATTGACCGTGAAAAGAAGAGAATTGTTCGGAGAGCCGGATGTGGGACATGGGATGGCCAAACCGGTATCAAGAACATTTATAATAAAGAGAAAGAGCTTATTGGATTCAACAAGATGTTGAGTTTTGAAGTAGATGTGAAGAAAGATGAGTTCTTGATCATGCCAAAAGGTCATTGGACTATGCACGAGTATTCATTGGGCGGTGTGAGTTTGAATGGGTTAGAAGAAGGCACTCATGATTATGTAGTTTGCAAAATCAAAAGAGATGATTCTAAATATCTCAAGAGAGCACCAAAGCATCATGCTCATGAAGTATCCAAAGAAGAAAACCCTAGATGTCGTAAGAAGATGAGATATGATCATGGTGAGGTCTCTACAACTCCACAAAACATTGATCAATCTGTGTCCACAGTAACAATAATGGACAGTCATCCTGATCAGTTGCTTCCACAGAAACTACCCAACAATACACCCTTTGATATTCAGCCACTGCCAACACATGATGATGATGAGACTGCAACAGTCTTTGATCTGTCCAACATCACAATCAACTCTTGTGATATGCAGCAGATAGACTCATTTTTTGACAACTTAGATGCAACTGCAACCTCCAATAATCAGCCGCTGCTACCACATGATGATGATGAGACTCATGCATATACAATAGTAGCAGAAGACTCGTTTTTGGAGGACACTGATCCAGAAATGCAGGAGCAACTCAATGCTTTATCTGAATTTCTTATGAATGATGATGAGCCATCACTTTCAGTCGGCAACATCGATCAACTCCAAGAAAACTTTTGGCTATATTAATTAACATGACCTTTGTATAGTTACTGGTTATGTCGTAGTCATTTGTCTATCACTTGTAAATTGTGCTTTATATTAGTTTGTTGCTTCTAATTGTAAATGGTAATCTGGAGATTCAGTTGTTTTGCAAGTTATGAAAGTTGAGCCCCTTTAAAGGCTTAATATGTTGCCCTACTCTCTTTTTGTCTCTTTCTCATAACAATTGCTGTATTTCTCCCCTTTCCTCTTCGCTCTGACCGCCGCCATGGCCGATGAGGAAACGATCCCCATCTCTCAAGAAGCCGGCCATTAATCACTTCCTGAACCTGCCCAACGTGGAAACTCTTGCAGGCTCTGATCATCATCAAACCAAGAAAAACTCCAAGAAAAATGCCAAGAAAGCAGAAATTGGTCTGAACCCACCACCACTGCCTTCACGCATGAGGAATCTTATCCAACACATGGGTGGTTCCGGTATAGTCCTGGTGATACAGAAGGGGTTGTTCGCCACCGACCTTAAAAAGGGCAATAATCGGCTGTCGATTCCGGTCAATTTCAAATCTTATCTGCAAATTTAGGGTTCTACTGATTTATGTATATAATTCAATATAATTGTTTCCACACAGTCAAATGCTTATTATGTAATGAGATTGTGTGTGATCACAGATGTTGTTTCTACAAAAAAATTTTTGTTGTATCAAGTTTAAGTTTTGTTATTCATTTAATGGGATTTGAGTTTGGTGATATTTACCCATTCGCTAAAGAGATTGTGAGTGATCACAGATGGAAGTCTCTGTTCTGAAACTTTCCGTTCTGAAGAACCTCAAAAGAGGCTTGTTTGAATTTTTGTTACCGTTACTCTTCTCAACAGAATTTCAACAAAATGGGCTTGGGCTCTTAGGATTTGTATAGGCCCGTGCCTTGTTCTGTTTGGGCTTTTGCCCCTTCAGCTCCGTATTTCCTTACATATATATAAATACGTTACAGAGTTATATTTTTCCTTACATATATAAACATTACATATATATATTTTTAATGAAAATGCAAATGAGCTTATATTTTGGTTTGTAGGTTCTCTTTTGTTTGCTTTTTGTTTTAATCAAAACACGTGTAGGTTCTCTTTTGTTTGCATTTTGTTTTAATCAAAACAAGACACTTGTTTTGTTATAAAGTAATTTTAATAGTAATCAGAAACATGTTTGGTAAAATGTTGCAAGTTTGAAAAAATGTAATTGTTAGTTTAAAAATATCATTTAAGAGTTTCTCAAATTAAAAAAAAAAAAATTTATTTTTTAGTCAATTGTGTACCTTTCACCGTTCTATCAGATTCCCAAATCTATAGATTATTACTACTCTGCTGCTATATTATTTATGTAATTTGGAGAAAGCAGTTAAAAATTCCCAAATGATTGTAACTCCGGATTTATTTTAGACAATTAAAATAGATTAGAACCCTAATGTCTATGTGTTTTTCTTTTACATTGAATTGATTATTAACCAAAGTTCCATATCTGTCTCACAGTATCCATCAAAAAATAAACAAATAAATAGAAACAAAACAAAAGCAATCATCAGCCACTTTATGGCAGATCTAAAACTGCCTTCTTTTTCAAAACTGTTTATTATTCAAATATGCTTGTGACATGCTAATGCTGACTGAACCAACATCAGCCACTTCCTTCACAATGGAGTGCTTGATCCCATGCAACGTTCCTTTCCTATGCATACAAAATTTATCCGGTTTCAAAGTTTCTTCCCCTATGCACCTCTTCCAACATTCTTATTTTCGGTATCATTTTGTTTGGTGGAAGCGACGTTCCACGCGCTAGTTTCTCCAGTTTTCGAGCTCCCAGCTATAATTTTTTCATCTGGATTTCCCAAAGCAGCTTCTTCATCAAAATGCTTGCTTTGCTCTTCTTTTTCATTGGTGACCTCACTACGATTTCGATCCCCTTCTTTATCACCCCTGAAGTAAGACAAGAAGCATAGGTTGCCAAATATTAGTCTGCTGTCAGCAATAAGGTTTTAAATTTTGATAACATAACAACCTGAAAATAAGACATGATCACCCAATAATGGAGAAGATAATAGTAGTCTTTTTTTTTTATCTTTTTGTTCTCATGCTGAACTGAAATTTTATTGTCTACAAAGCTGGCTAATAAGCTCCAATGGGTCGTTTTCCAAAACATACATTTCTCTAGCAAGGAAACTCTGCCCAACTCTAATGACAATGTGATGGAAGATTCCTATATATGGCAAACCTCTCTGAATTTTTTCCAAATATCCGTCAACCTTCAGGCGACCAGTTTAAGAAAAAACAAGATACTTCACAAGATGATTTATGAATTTTTTTACTCTTTTTAATTCAAAAGTTTTACATTTCAAAACTTATTACAATGTTATATGACCCACATAACAAGAACATCGACTCTTCTACAGAATAAGATGGAAAGGATTTCCGAACTTGTGAGCAATATGAACTTTGTACCCGTTAGGCAAAATAAGCTAATCTGGGATTGTCAAAGTGATATCTTGTCAAGGGTATGAATGAATCGAGCCAAGTATTGGACTATTCAAGAGTGCTTGGAAATAGTGGAATGTAAATCTGATATTGCCTATAAACCAAGCTCAACCAATCAAAGTTTCGTTCAAGCATGTTTGCCCATACTCAAGTTTTTTCATGGTCTGCAAAAATCTTAAAATGGTACCACCTACAAGATGCAAGAAATCCTCTTATGTTCATAAGCCTGATCGAGAAGAGGCCAAGTCCTTGAGCATTTTCATTCAAAAGCCAACCTTGAGCTTGGCTTGTAAAGATTTTAACAAGGTCGAACAAGCTGAATAATTTGCCAGAGCTTGAGTGGCTCTCTAATACATAGTTTATTTCAAGTCCAACCTACAATCCAAGAAAAATACTCCCCCCCAAAAGAATAATAACAATAACAATAACAACAATAGTGAAGTATAAAAATTTTCTTACCCTGAATAAATAACGAGTCCAATAGCAACAGCAGCAAAGGCTATAAAGTGCATCCAAGCAACCTGGGGAGAAATTCAGCACCCTTGAGTTTAGAGTTGACTCAAATATTGAATAAAAATGCAGGTAAAGCTTTAACGTTCTTATAAACCTTCTCATGATATGCGAATCAAAATAGCCCACATATCTGAAGTCAACAACGAACAAGTTTAGCATTGTAGACCCACTGATCTGCGTGGAAAAGATAGTTATGTCAGTAGAAAAAGACAGTTATGTCAGTAGAAAAAGACCTATAGGATAACAAAGATGTTAGCATGAATTCGCAGAGAGTACATTTTTATTCTAACTAATATCCCATTGGCGAAGGTTTAAAATTGTCTGGAACCATTGGTCATTAACAAAATGGAATTAATTTATATATAACTTCAATAGCTCCCCCCACCCTCCTCTCCCACTTGTCAGTAGCTAATACGTAAATCCACCATCCAACAAGCAGGAAGTACTTAAATCACTAAAGGTCACATTTCCTAGACTGTTTACTGTGAATTTTTCATCACTCTTTTGATTCTGAAGAGTCCTATATATACTTCCTCATGTACGCATCTCCATCACGGTCTATTTAAAATTCTAAAAGATCCTTCTCGTAAGAACCAAACAGTAAGTGCAACTATGATTTCTATAATGAAAGTTTGAATCAAATTCACATTAAATTTTTGCAAAGAAGTTTCAAATGGTATAAAAACAAAAGAAACAGCATATGCCTTAGTTTGGCTTAACATCATAAATCCCTTGTGGGGCACTTCAAGGCTCCCATCAAAACAAGGCAACATAAGTAAAACACCTTAAGCCTTTAAAACTTGGGTGGCAATCTCATTAGGCTTACCCCTTATGAGCCAGGACATAGTCAAAGTTGCACTTTGTGCACCTCAACTCATGAGGCATGCATCTCTTGTGTCTAAATTTTTAACTTTTTTGGTTCTTTTTAATGATTAACCATCTCTCTATGTGATACGTGACCAACCATTTCTCTTTTGTCACTTAATTGGAACATACATCTTTATATACATACGAGCAAGTTAACTATATACCTCGGACCTCACGGGGTCTTATCAATATTTGGAGGGGACAAAGGGTGGGGGCTCGAGTTCGCGAATTCTGGATGGTGACTCCCCTCTGCATTTGGTGGTGTCTATGGAAAGAACGCAATAGAAGATCCTTTGTTGGGGAGGAGCTACCCATTGGGGCACTTTAAGTATTCTATTATTTGTTCTTTTTTTAGTTGGGGCATGGGGAGAGATTGTTCTTCCGTTGAGGAGTTTTTGGACTTTTTGGGGTCTTTGCATCCTTAGGCTTTCTTTTTTTAGCTCTTGGTTCTTGTTTAGCTCTTGGGATGCGTTCCCCTTTTGAACGCTTTCTAATACAATTTTACTTATCAAAAAAATATATACATACGAGCAAGTTATAATGTTTATATTGTTATTTCCAAAATTTCGTGATTGGATTATTATTTTTCTATTTTTATGTACAACCTTGATATATTAAATTTTACTATATACTTAGCTTAAATTTGCTAATATGCCCCAGTAAGAGAAGTTCATATATTACTATTTATTTTGTATTTTACCTTTTTATTCTTTTATAATAATTCCACGTATACTATCCAGTATATGTCCCACCTATATGGGATATGGAAGTAGAAAATTAGAGACAAGCCTAATCTTTGTTATTATATTGCGCAAAGTGGCTGCACTGAGACTTGAACCTGTTATCACATTAATTCTAGTTTTTACAGTTGCACCAACCAATAACCCCTCAAGACATTTTACCTGAAGTGCAAAATAAACTGTACAACTTACCTTTACGCCTCAACTTCAATGGTGTAACACAATTGGCCACAAACTTTCACGTTAACCACTTGGCTCTTTATTATGGTCTTAATATATTTATAAACATTTTTATTTAGAATTCAAAGTCATACTGTCAAAGTGTTAAGGCTCAGTGTCTTAAAGATTACAAGTTTCCTAACAGAAAGAAAAACGCCTCACTCTTGTTTCTTTTTTTCCCAATTTTCTCAACATGCAATACGAATCCATTTTTTATTTTTATTTTTATTTGTAAACTTAAGTAGTTACCATGCCATTTTAAAGAATGTGCTCAAAAAAATTTCCATTAAAATTGCGAAAGTAGATTATGAAAATGCCATGTATTAGTCACCAAGATTATGACAATGCCATATATCGTTTACCAATTGCATCTCTTCACTAGTCTGGATTTATGTGTTGACTTTTGTGTGCATGTGTGTGTGAGAGAGAGGGAGAGACGGAGAGAGATTAACAAGAGACTAACAGCCCCAGCTGACCAGTGGATAGATTTGAGCTCATTGCGCTTCAGTATGCTTCTACAGTCATTGTTAACGAAACAGATTGACCACAAAAAGGCATAGGAAAAAGATTCATTATCAAAAAGAGAGCATATCAAAAATATTGTTTGTTTCTCAACAACATAAAAAATAAATAAATAAATAAAGAAGATGGTACCATATCAAAAAAAATTGGGCCTGTATGGATGCCTCTTGAATTTGAATAGCCCCATTCACTTCTTGGAAGTCATTTTAATATTGAAATTTATCATCTAGAATGGAGGCATTAGAGAAGATGGTATCATATCAAAAAATTTGTTTAAAATCTTGAACTCAAGTCATTTCAAAGAAACCAAAAACTCACCACATTGAAAGAAACACAATGGAACTCTAATTTCTTTAAATGTCTCCATTCAAAATGATGCACTTCTACAATGAAAGGCTATAAAAATTGTGAATAAGGTCATTCAAGTTCAAGGAACGTCCAAGCAAGCCCTGAATATTTCCATTAAATCAATTTAAAGGCAACAGATCAACCCAAGTTGAATCTAATCACAGAAGTTCAATATACTGCAAGAAAAATTAGTTTGCTGTTTAGCTGTGAAATCAAGGATACATTTGGCAAGCACTGACAATGGCACAAAAAAGGCCCAACATTACCATGAGCTGTACCCTATCAGCACTTTTCACAAAAAACACCTGCACATAACCGAGTATTAGGGTAAGGCGCAAAAATCTAAATACACCACTGTTACCAAAAATAAAAAAGTAGATAAAGGGGAATTTAAACCTACTTCATGTGGACAGCATTGGACCCATTTCTGTTTCAATAGAACTGCTATTAACTCAGTACAATTGGAATAATTTATGAGTTCGCAAAAAGAAGGAAAAAAAATAGAAAAATAAAAATGAGAAACAGAAATATATATATATATATATATATATATATATATATATATATTCGGCAAAAAAAGACTTTGGCTCCTTCACCGATTATCTGGCGTCTTTTCTATTAGGCAACCACCACTCATTTGCGGCATCATCCATCATCTTCTTCAATATGATTTTTCTTACATATTTCTAGTATCAGTTAACTCTCTATAAAAGAAGTCTTCCTAGATCTTTCTAGAAACAGGTATCTCTCTCTCTCTTTGTTGTTGTCGCCTCTTTCTTTTCTTCCATTACACGACTTCTACATTACCCCACCCCGTGCACATTGCTTACATAAAATCAGTTGCACAGCTCTAATCCCTGACTTGTGCATTGACTAATTTTTTCCATATTAGCTATGATTCTTAATCTAATTTCAGTGACTAGTAGGTTGGATAAAAGCACAGTTGATTGTTCAACAACCCCATCTGTATAAATTCTCATTTCACAGGTCTGCTATAAGTGAGTGAAGAAAAGGGGCTTACATAAGTTATGTCTATAGGAGGGGCGATATGCTAAAAAGTGGGGCAGATAGAACCAGAAAAAAATTGATAACATGATGGTTGGGACTGCAAAAAAAGGCATCAGATGGCTACCAATGAGGAAGTGAAAGGATTTCAGCCAAGAAATGATCTGTATTCCCCTTTCATTTTCTATGAAAGTGAACCACCACAAGTTTTGCAAACTAATTTACTAAAATGTCTTTAGTTCTAATGAGTTAGTCAGGACTTCTAACAGAAAATAAAATTCCATTCTCATAACTGAAAGAATGAAATTTAATAACAAAATCTAGAACAAAAGATCTAGGGCGAAGTTTACGAAATTATATAAAAAAATATGAATACACGAATAAACAGTAATTATAAAAATATAGGCAATTCATAAAGGAATAAGGTCTTCAAAACTTCAGATAGAAAATGCTACCAAGCAAAAGCAACCAGAAGAATACCAAAAATATATCGACTTTCCTAGCATTCGAAATTAATTCTATCAATCGGTATTTCATTTGCTTGCTGGACGGGTTTTTTATTAAGCACGCATGAATTACAAGTGGATAACATGATACAGCTGCACAAACATCTTTTATTAAAGCTAAGAAAAAAGATCACTAAGTGGGAGAAAGAGATGACAAAAGAGAAGGAAGCAAAAATGAAATAATCAAGAGAAACGATCACAGCAAGAAAAAAATATAGAGAAAAGGAAAGGAAAAGGACAATAGTCCCAAAAAGCAAGCAACAGGAACATTTACTAAAAAAGAGAGAGTAACAGAAGCATTTTGAGGCCATTTTAAGGGGTTTGTAACTTCAAATCAACCATATTATACAAGGAGGGAAGAAAAAAAAATTTACAACGGTCTATGGCGATAAACATAGGTCTCTATCTAGTCTTTACCCTGCTAGCATGCTGTGTAAGAGGGACCAGCACTGAGTAACCGAAATAAAAATAAAGTAAAAATATTATAATAATCATAGGAAGCTGTCCATTGATATGTATATGAGAAAAACTATTAGACCTTAACCCAAGTCTCTGATTATAGTTGCACAAGGTCCGTGATCTAAACCTAGAGTGGGGTGCATAGGTCTTAACACTTAGTAAAATAAAACACTGCCAATTTGTGAATTATGAGCACATCTTAAGCAAATAAGTCCTGCCCTCATTCGTATCCTGAACGGGGGCAGGGGGGAGTCCTTTACATAGAAGGAAGAATGAGAGTACCCACCGCAACCACAGGCTGAAGCAATATCAATCAATACATTGTTAGTTATGCAAGTGATAAGAATAAATCAGTGAAATAAACCAATCACACTCAGAACACCAGATTTTATATAGAAAACCCAAACAGGAAAAACCACAGGACCCAGCCAGGCAGATAAAGCATCCACTATGTAGAAAAGATATTATAAACTAAGTAACCAGATTCGAAGACCAAGAATCCCTTAGTCCCTCCCAACTCAAACTTATGCAAGACAAATCCCAGATCCTTCAGTTGCTGATCTGTTGACAGACTTTGCCTGTCACAAACTCTGCTTCTCCATGAATTATCTATCTCCTTGCTAGTATCGTCTAACTATGTGTGTAGGCTTTTTTGTTGAAATCCTTTGAGAGAAGCAACTAAATCTTCAATAACTCAGTGATCCACTCACCACGCTAGATGTATGATGATGGATGCAAAGACACAAAAGCCTGGTAATCAAAAGATTACTAAAGAGCACAAGCCATATGGATGAAAAACTTTGATGCAAAAGTGTGCCATGGAACTTGTGCTAGCTATATTCTCCACTTTTTTAAAACAATGCGTGACTTTTTATAGAGAATAGGGTCAGAGAAAATAGGGTTTTAGAGTGGTTGAATTTGAAAAGGAAACTCAGAATTTGAACTGCTCGATCAATCGAGTCAATTATCAATTGATCGACAAAAGGCCAGTATCCTTCGATGGATCCCTCGATATCCTAATTAGTTTTGGATTCTGATTTTATTCTATTTTTCAAAAACACTTTCAATGCATATTGAATAAGTTGCCCTTGGACTAGGAAACACAACTAACTTAACTAATTAGACACTGTAAAATAAACAAATGGCAGAACTTTGATCGCAAATGTGCCATCCTAACTCCTATGTCCTAATAGCATAAACAGCAAATATACCTTTCCTACATAAATTAACCCATGAAATGTCTTCAAACCAGATATGCATGCATACTAATGATAAATGATGATATTAAATTACCTCACTGACATTACTGACAGCATAAGCGTAGACCCAGCAATCACAAGCAAATCACCTTTAAAAGGATTGCTCCCACCTAAAGCCAAAATAATATTATGAAACATCAACGAAAATTATTTTAGTACGTAGATACACAAACAATGATATCTTTTGGAATCAAAAGTTCTACTGCAAGCTACATATCAAATTGAATAAAACATTACTTTTTCCAACCTTATATCGAATAATTGTCTCAGACCTACATCCTAGTTATGCAGATATGAAGATGAGCAACTCATAAAAATTAGAGTGCTAGATTTGTGTGCCTGCTGTGCTATATTCATGTACAAATGTGGCCAATTAGTGCTCTATTCAAGTCAGAATCTGGCCTACTAGGACTCTTCACTCTTGTGACTTATTTGACACTCAATTTCTCTCCACCTCTGGCAATACGGACTACAATCTGTCATGGGAGAATCTAGACGGGGTTACTTAACACGCATAGCTTGTGTCAAGAGTCTACTAAAAGATAAATTTCCACTCCATCACTGGAACTTTAACAAAAGAATCTATAATAAGAGTAGATTCGAGTGACGATGAAGTTTGAAGTCAAGACTTTGCCTGCTTTGATACCAAGTTGAAGTTAAATCTTGTGTTTGTAGAAATAGAGAGGAAGAGGAAGAAAAGAGAGAAGAGAATTTTGTGAAGGATGAGAGTGAATTAGAGTTTTCCCATACCTCTCACCTATTTATATAGTGGGAAGATAAAAAATATAATAGTACCCTTAATGAATAAAAGAAATAACAAACAAACATTAAAAGAATAACAAGCATCAATGGGGAAAACAAAGATATCAAACGACCAGCAAAAAGAGATGAACTTGAATAAAAAAATTCACATAATTATGTGAACATTAAGTCAATAGCCATATGAATCCTATAATATCAATCTGTTGAAGTACAGAAACTAGCACATATTGTTTGCGACATTATCTGTATAGGAATCTTTACCAAAGATACAACCAGATAAACGTATCAAGTAAACCACACAAAAAATAACTAATATTAGGGTCATTGGAATCAAATAACTACAATTTTGAAGTCCAGGAACTACAAGATCAGATAATGGAAGTTTCTTGACCATCCAAAAAGAAAAAAGTATATTACAAGTAAATCATCTACCTTGAGCAGATAAGGAGCAGGATATAGTTAGAATCAACCAGGTAAAAGAGTATTTTCTTACTTGATCGGTCTTTTGCATGGACATTAGAAAAAACCACCACGACAAGACCAGCTACACAGAGTGTTACGCCTGTAAATTTTCTGTATCAGTATTTCGTCTTCAAGAAAAGCCAGGTAAGAACTATGACAGATGGGATTGACCAGCAATCCAGTAGCATGGCACTTGTAAGGGATGTCACATGTGTACTGATATGCCATCACCACTGCACATCAAACAAGGATAAGATCAATTTCTAGAATACTTAACCTTCTCAAATAGAAAAAGAATTGTTTCTTGACTGCAACCTCAAAAATTTCAAATGGTACTTTTTGGAACAAAAAAAAATCGGAATGATAAGGGAGTAAACTTTGGTTTTCCTAAGGGAAATGGAAAATTTTCCGTATACATATTCATCATTTGTTCATAGTTGATTCAGTGAATCAATTTTTCAAATTGATAATCCTCAATGAATTATTACTTTTTGGTCTAAGAGTGTTACTCATTACCCATTTTTAAGTTATAAGTAGCGTCTCTTTTTGTAAGTAAATAACATCAGTTTGAACCAGCATTGTAATAATTGAGTTCATCCAACAATAATATATTCATTGAATCATCAAAAATGGTGTTCAAATTGATAACTTCCCCATGGGCATTGGATCACATAACCTGTGTGCTTTCCATATGGATCAAAGAAAAGTCCGTGGCCTAATAGCCCAACCAAGCTGGCCCAAGTCCGCCAGGCTCTGTCCCAGCCAGAAAATGCCGCACGCAATTTCAGTCCAATAATGACCTGATTATAGGGCCTGAGAACAATTGCACTATTTGAACCTAAAGAGGGTTTAACTTGGGACAAGCTTTTTTTTTTTTTTTTTGAAAGGCAACTTGGGACAAGCTTGTTTTACAATTAAATGATTTACCACTGAACCACAAACAAATTTTGTTTCATATTCTTCTATCTATATATACTTCTATCTATATATATATAAGTGAAAAAGTCATGTTTACTTATTAAAAAAACTGCATCACCATGTAGGTCCCTCTTCTAAAGGGGAAGATTAAAGATGGACATGACATTTGTCAATAAACTGATACTCAAATCCGAATCCTTACGTTGTTAAGTTTTGAGATTTTACGCTTGCACCAAGCAATGAACCCTGTAAAATTGCATCTATTTATATACATGCATTATGTACATACATAGACATATATGCATATTTATCTACATGCATAGAGATATATACATACATTACGTGAACTCTTTAATGTTACATAAGGTACCCATGTCGACAGAAACTTACACAGGTATAGGCATGGGATTTATGTTCGATGCACAAACTAAAATCAGACATATCAAACCTCTATATGTGATAGTAGAAGAAGAAACAAACTCAAATTTGATAAAAAGGAAGAGTTTCCTACTTTTCACACACACACACACATATACATAGAGAGAGAGAGAGATGGAAAACCTTCTTCACCACTTCCATTCATTAATTGGAATTAATTATACGTTAAACAATAATTAATATATATATATATATATATATATATATATATTCATAACAGATTTGTATTTCAATGTGCAAGATATGCCTAGGTACCCATGCCCAACTTTTTGGGTAGCGCTGCATACTCCCACCCTTACAAGCCAATGACCTAAAATTTAGACACAATTCAAAACAAATCCCTATATCATAAGACAAGTAGACAACAGTGAGATTTGGAGTTTAAAGAGATCCAAAACCTATACACACTCCCGCACCAAGTAAACTTTTTTTTTTTTTTTATTAGTAAAATTAATTGTATGAAAAAGCACTCAAAAGGGGAATGAATCCCAATTGAAATACACAAGGCCAAAAAGAGCCTCTAAACCTTCAACGAAGCCAAAAAATCAACAGTCTCCTCTAAAGATCTATAATTTCTCCTTGAATCCCAACAAAAAAGAGTGGAAAGAATAGAGAATTTAAGCATAGAAATAGGTATCTCATTTCCTTCGAAATATCTCCTATTCCTCTCGAGCCAAATATACCACCACACACATAGAGGCATAGCCCTCCAAGCATCCTGAATAAGAGCCCCCGTTGTACAACCTCTTCAAGCCTCAATCAACCCTTTAGAGGATCTAGGCATAACCTAGTGAATCCCAAACAAACCAAGCATCAAATCCCAACATTCCCTGGCCATGGCGCAATGTAAAAGAAGATGATCCACTGTCTCCTCATCACAAAGGCACATGTAACAACGATTGACCACCACCTGAATTCTCCTCCTCAAATTATCTTGGGTTAAAATCTTTCCCAAGTAAACATGACATGCCCAAGTCCATATAAATAGAACAAGGAGCACTCTTTGGCCTTAATATAGATATAGAGAAGTATATATATCATTATAAGATGTTACCATCTTGTTTGAAAAATATAAACATAATCGGATATGCAAGCAACTACAAGAAAGTTTACTTTTTTCCATTGAATTCATATATAAACTTTCTAGTTCTAGATTGCATTCAAGCTAGTAATTTATAAAGTTTTAAGGTTTGAATATCCTCAAAAGAGGGATAGAATAATAAATTGCAAGTTGAACAGGAAAACTGCACAATGCTTACTTGCAATCAGGGCCTTTTCTGAAGTTGCACTCTTGCAATTTATTCCCACCATATTTATTTAGTTCAGATAAACTTATAGTGGAATCAGCAGAAATTTGTTTCCAAAGGTACACTTAACAGCATTAGGTGGCACATATGATGTGGCATCCAGAGGTTACAATAACTTTTACATGTTAGAAACTTAAAGAAAAAGTTCACAGCGTTCTTTCAGAAGGGGAATGATCCAGTGAGAATAGTAGCCTTCTCAATGATGAAAGACTTGTATAGAGCAGAAAGCGCAGGGATTACAATGTCATGCTGGAATTTAAGAAGTTACAGTAAACCAAAAATCACAATAGAAAACAGCATGTAAGAATCTAAGGTAATTGAAAATAACCAGATATGGACTCAAAGGTAGTCGAAGATCTATCATCTATAGGACTGGAAGTATACCAAATTGGTTATTTAGACTATAAAATTTGAATTCTCATTGCATTACATAAATGACAACTCAGAGATAATCTAAGACTCTGATGCAGGACAAGGGAGAAGCCTTAAATAGTTAAGAACTAAAGAGTTCAGAGGCTGAAAGTCCAAAGAACTAGGGCTGAAATTTGGAGGTTCGATAGTAGAAATGTAGAAAAACAAAGGAGAAGTGGCTGGAAATTCAAATAAACAGATTGGTAGAGAAAAAGAATTGAAAACAAGAAAAAACCTATTGGAATCACTCCAACAGGGCCTAGGTATACCAACGGGCCAGTGGCCTAACGGTATCAAACTCTTACTTCCCAAAGGGAGGTCAAAGGTTCAAGTCTCAAAAGAGACGTGTGTATGAGTACCAACTAGGAAAAAACAAGGCCTATGCATCACACCTAGAGAAGGCATCACACCTAGAGAAGGCCTCACACCCTCAAAATTTGTGAATCACTCACAAAGAAACCTCAAGGATATTTTTATTCATTCATTGACTTAGTAATCAAAATTACAGTGTAGAATGCTATGTAATTCTCTCAATCCAGTGTAGCACTTCAAAGCTCTTGGGATAGGTTGAATCTATGATGCTTGAGGGAATCCTGCTAGAATAAGTAGTAGTTAAAGCAGACTGCTATGTAAGTCTTTCAATCCAATGCAGCACTTAAAAGCTCTTGGGATAGTGTAAAATCAGTGATGCTTGAGGAAATCAAGAGGGGACACATAGCTTCTGCTACCTCTCAGTTTTAACTTTTCTGCACTTTTTAAGACGTCAAAAAAGGCAGACAATATCTTAATTTCTATTCAACCCTTGAAAATCCCACTAACAAGCCCAACTCCTTCCCCGTTTTGCTCCTTCAACCCAAGCACCTTAGAACTCCAACCAAGCCCCTATTTATGGTTCACAGATACAGTTCACAATTCTATAACATCCCCAAAAATTTTGTCTCCTTAAACCATTATGAAACCCTCAAACTCCATAATTTGATCAACGTTTATGGTCATACCTACATATAAATTGATTAATTTGACCATACACTTCATATTTAAAGCAGTCTCAGATTAATTTTTGCATCAGAGCTCATGGTGAAGTGTTTTAACACACTTGCCCCACATCAAAGTTTCACATATGGATGATTCATTGTCAAATGGAGATGAGACAATATGAGTACAATTAGTAGACAATGGGGAAGCTTATAAAGTAGGGACAAGTATAAAATCAGACATACTTTTGGTACTTGAAATATATTTCAAGGAGACTCTTGAAAAGGCTTCAAACTCCCCAACTCCAGATATTCCATTGATATGTCATCTCACTAGACACATCCATAATTTTAATTTTGTTTTAATATATGGTGGGAAGCATTTTCCTCTAAGAGTAAAAGGTAGCCCATTCCATCCAGCGCATGCTCATGCTAATGCTAGGAAAGATGTAAAAAGGTTGGATGGAAGAGACACCTCTCTCTCTCTCTCTCATAAACACAAGCACACAACACTCAGATTGGACCAAAACAGGAAATTTTTACCAATGATGTTTCCAGATTAGTTGGACTCAGAGGCTTGTAATGCTCTCATGAATCCCAACATGAGTATAAAGCATCAGCCCACTTTCACACACTGCCATGTTGGAGCTGGTTTGCTACTCTATCTAGTGTCTCTAATTCTCTTATATGTTTATCAATTAATCAACCTCAAAAACTATCATTGCCTACAGTCATCATGAGAGTATATGACTTGGTCATTCTTTTGCTCCATGAAACTTTCAAGTAGCACAACTCGGCAACTAGAATGACAGCATTGCTTAATGGACCAACAATAACATCAATTTAATCACAAAAAGGCTACACATGAGAGTACAGAGAACTAACCTTCAGATCTTTCCTTCGGTATATCATGATGCCTCCATTTACTAACGCCAATTGCACATAATTTAGAAAAGACTGTGAAGTTGGTGCATTAATTCCTACAGCACACAAAAATATATATAGGATCAAATTAAAATAGACTGCCAAACACCCAAATGGCAGAAAAATTAAGGAAATTTGGATTGAGAGTCTTAGATATCAGAAACATATGTTAATAATTTACCATACTCCGTCATAATAAAAGCAACCCAAAAATGAAAAGCCAACAATTGAATGTCATTGCAAGATGGGAGGAAATTTTAATTTTTTTTAGTATAATGAGAATTTTTAGTTCATTCTCAATAATAATTACCAAGTTAAAAATAATAATAATAATAGAAGAATTCCAAAGAAGAAAAACCAACAATTGAATGTCATTCAAATATGGGGGAAAAGGGGGAGCTTTTAAATTTGTAGTAGTATGATGAGAATAACCAGTTCATTCTCAATAATAATTAATGCATAACTAGGTTAAAATGTTAATGCATTGTTTGTTAGTTGTTGTGTGTGTGTGTGTGTGTGTTTTTTTTTTTTTAAGCAAGCTGAATTTAAAAATAAACAAACCCAATTTCTAATGCAGTGGTTCTCAATTGCAGATTGAATAAGTCACATAATAACATGTAATAGGAGAAAAAAAAAAAAAAAAATTACACATGATTAAAGAGAAAGACCTTTTCTGGCGAGTTCAGAAGATGAAAAGCCTGTTGAGGTGAGTAGAAGAGAAAGTAACTGCCCCAAACCAAGACTGACAAACGTCCTCTTGGTCCACAATTCCTTAAAATTCATCATAATTTCAGTCTCTCTCTAAAATTTGAACAAAACCAATTAATACCCAAATCAAAGAATAACAGCAAACAATAAGAAACCCAATCACAGAACACCCATTATTGTCCAAGTCCTCAATCTTCCACAAATCGTATCAGAGTCATAAAAACTGAAGACCCACTAAAGATTTATGTAAAAGGGTATACACAAATAAAAGTGATGATTATACTTTGAATGAAAGTGGCAACGAAAAGGAGAGGAGAGTTTAATCTGACACCCTCTAGTGAAAATCAATGGCTATGAGGAGTTCCCAGATTCTCTAGGGTTGTGTGTGCATTCTCAATCCGTTGAAATTGGAGAATGAATGACATAAACTATATTATTTGTAGCTTTTGTTTCAGCTGTTGGGTAGTCAGATGACAGCAACAATTATAAGCGTACAAATATTTTCTGTGTGCATGGTATAGTGTGTGTGTTATTTTATTAGGTTTACAAGGGGAGATAACCAAAAGAAGGATCGCAGCATTCTTCTTTCCAGCGTTGGACTCGCAACTATAAGGAGAGTGAGGTGGACGAAAATGACCAATAAAATATTAAGTTATCATATTATTTTATGTTATTATTATTTTCTTGATTTGTGTAATTACTTACAACTCACGTATCATTAATATTTATTTATTTTTTAGAAATTTTGTAAGAATCGAATTCAAATAAATAAAAAAATAATAATAATAAGAATCGAATTCAGAATGTCCACTTGTAATAAAAGATATAGACTCGTTAGTAAAAAAAATCTATTTTTTGATTTGTGATATGAATGTATTTTTTCTTATTCCAAATTTTCAAGTACCTTTATGAATAAAAGAAGTGGATTAACTCTGTGATTTTAAAAATTATAACATAAAAGAAATACTTGCTAAAAAAGGAAATAATAAATTCATTAAAAATAGAAAATGAATACATAATAACTCATTTGCTTCTCTTTCTTTTCTTTCTTTTTTTTTTTTTTTTTTTCAATTCCCAAATTCAAATGTGGTGTGATTATTTTGCTTAGCAGATATTGGCAATTTGACACTGATAAAGTTTTAGACCTACTTTTTAGTGAGAAAAATAGAGGGGAAAGAATAGGAAAACAAAGGAATTAAAGACAGCCTCGTTAGGGGACCATTTTTATGGACCATCATTAAAGTGGTTTGACTATTGGGTTTCGAAAAGTTGGAATTTAGGTGGGTAAGGTTTTGGTGAAAAAAATAAAAATTTGAAAATTGTATTTAGTTCAATTTTTTTTAATTTGTTTTATGAAAACACAAATAAAAATGTCTAAAATGTCTATAATTTTTAGAGAACTGTTTTTTGTAATTCTAAAAAAATATTTTTTTATTTTAAAATTTTTGAGAATTGTTTTTAAAATTACAAATCAAAGAGGCCATTTATTTTTATTTAATAAATTCGCAAACCACAAATATCTAGGAATTTTTTTTTTTAACAGGAAAAACTCAAGATGGCAAAATTTTCTAATCTCCTTAGAAAATATATATATATATAAAAAAAAAAAAAAAAAAGAAAAATCCATGGAGTCAACTCATGCACCAATTGCTACATCCAAATTTATCACTAACAAGTAACAGTTGGTCCCACTTAACAAAAATTTCAACATTCCCATAAAATAATGGCTGACATCTAGTAATTAAAGCATACCACAATCCAGTGTGGATGGCACTACAGATTCAGCTAAGTACACCAAATGATATTATGTTAACCACAAGCAAATCCCTCTCCTAGATGACATGGTGTGTTGCTATTGGTCCAGCCTACATCAGCAGGTGGTGCCTTTCACACAGTACAACCACTCACTTTGTTTAGTATATATTCGGACTTGTGTACGGTTTCTGTCAGCCGCATAACGTGGCTTAACCCTTTTGACCTTTTGATTTGTTGCGTTTTGGCCCTTTTATCTTTAACAAAAGCATTGGTTTTGGCCTTGATTGATTAATTAATTCTGTAGTTTGAAAGATTCCCATGCGAGTTTTGACTCTTCACAGAAAATAAAGATTCAATGGATGAGACCCTCAATGTGTAAGGTCCACACGGGTAAAATTGGAATTATACATCTAAATGCGTGAGTTTCGATAAATTATTTATACTCGGGAATCCAAACCAAAACTTAATGGTAAGTGATACACTCAGAGTTCAAATTTTTTTTAACTAAGTCAATCTCTTCAGTTTGGGCTTTCAGGCTTGCCCTTGGTTTCATTCATAAAAAAAATAAAAAATAAAAATATATATATAGTTTTGTTAAAACAAAATTTAAATCAAAAGGTAATGCATCTCAATTTTTGGTAAGAATAATGAGAGATATTTGAAATTATCTCGACAATAAGAAGTGAAACAAGCAAAGTTATATGAAATGAAGGACTAGATTTTATATATATATATATTTTTAACTTTTTTTGTTTCTCAAAATAAAGTTTAAATTGAGAATTTTTTTTGTTTTTTCAAATCAAATGAGTTGAATACATTCATATTTCATACCTATAGTTATAAGTAAGAAAATTCTTAGGAAAAAAGTTTTAGAAATGACCTTAAAATAATTCGAACTCTCGACCAAGCGACATGTGCTCACATCTAATATGTACCCTATATAGGAGTTTAGGGTACATGGTCTTCATGTGGACTTTAATCCTTGGGATCGAAGCATATTATTATATATATCAAACTATTCTGACATGGAACTAGTGCTTGGTTTGGTTCAAGCACACTAGTGCTAGGAATGCAGCACCGTTTAGTCCACGAAGCCTATCACACGTTACCGTTTTTAATCAGGGCAACAACATTGCCAAAGTGAAAACTTAGGACATGTTTGGTAAGGGTTTTGTTTTTTTATTTTTATTAATTCAAAGCAAAATAAATATTTTATTGTAAAGTATTTTGATTAGTAATTAAAAACACATTTCGTAATTAAAAATTTTGAAAGCAAAAACATATTTAGTAAACAAGGTGAGATAAGAGGTTTTCAAAAAAAATATACTGTTCATTGCTATGAGTTATTACACTAAGGAAACATGTAAAAACATTAAATTGGTGTTTTGACTTTTGGTCAATTCATGAAACGTTTTAGCAGTCTACAAACTAAAACATTTTTTTACCAAATACAATTTTTGCACTGTTTACTATTATAGTATCCGACAAAAAGAAAAGCATAAAAAATAAAACATGTACCAACGGCAAAAGCTCTTTTTTTTTTTTTTTGAATGATAAAGCTAGGGGTGGCAACTTGTGTTTGTGGGTCGTGTCGATATAAGGGTATTATATTAAATTGGTAAATCCAAATCCAACCCATTTAATAATCGTGTCATGAATCTTAAACACTATCCCAACTCGTTTATTAGACAGGTAAATGTTTTAACCTGTTTATCAAAACGAGAGATATAATATTTAATCAAATACTAAATAATAGAAAAAATTGTTATAATTAACCCAAATATTCAAAATAAAAAGAAAAATTATAAGCCATAGACAAGATTTATGTTGAAATGACTTAACTATCTATAACAATTGAGTTTAAACATGTAACATATTACATAAGTCATATTCACGATTATAACATGTTGAGTTAAATGGGTCATAAACGGGTTACACAGGTTTAACTCTTTAACCTTAATCCAACACGGTTAAGTAAACAGGTTAATCGTGTCGACTCTTTTATGAACAAAACCCGTTTATGCCAAACCCAAACCCAGACCCTTTTAATTTATGTCGTGTTCGTGTTGTAATTTGTTACCCCTAGGTAAAGCAAAAACACCCTTTTACTCATACACAAACCCGAATTCCTTCTTTGCTTTTTTCAAGATGGAAAGGTTATACCACTAGGTGAATTGTTTGTTTTGGCGAATTCAGGAATTGTCAATGGGGTGGGCTAATACTAGTAATAATTTTTTTTTTTTTTTGATTAATATTGCTATAGTAATAGAATATATTTTTTTGGGGTAAATTGCACTGACACTCCTTGATGTTTGGGTCAATGCCACTCAGTAGACAGTCAATGCACTAGTTTACATTGACACCTTTTGAGGTTTCAAATGTCTTAATTGCCCATGATTTTTTTATTTAATTTTATTCAACAAATATCATAATGTTGGTCCCATTTTACAAAATTACAACATTCCCATAAAATAATTAGTGACATGTAGGCTCCGTTTATTTTGAAGTAAAATATTATTTTTTTAAAATATTTTTCTTTTTCAAATAAAATATTATTTTATTTTTATTTTATCGGTGTTTGATAAAGGTTTACGTCGAGTCTATCTGAATGGAATTGTAAAATAACTTGTTGAAAATTGATAGATATAAAATATTTTAGTTGAGCTTAAATATCACCGTCAAATAATGAGTGGTACTTAGTAATTAAAGTATGCCACAATCCAGTGTGGATGGCACTACAGATTCAGTTAAGTAGACCAATGATATTATGTTAAAGTATAAGCAAATCCCTTCTTTTAAATGACATGGTGTGATGCCATTGGTCCAGCCTACATCAGCAGATGCTGCCTTTCACACAGTACAACCACTCACTCACTTTGTTTAGTACATAGGACTTGTGTAAGGTTTCTGTCAGTCGCATGTGGGTTTACCCTTTTTACCCTTTGGACCTTTTGATTTATTGCTCCTTTTGTCTCTAACAAAAGCATGGTTTTGGCATTTTTGAAAGATTCCAATGTGAGTTTGACTCCCTTCACAAAAAGCAAAGTTAAATGGATGAGGCCTTCAATGTAATTGTGGAATTTTTCTGGGCTTTCACTTCTTCTTGTTCCCGGGTAATTGGGGTATTTCGGACTTTATCATGATTAATTCACAAAGCAGAACCGTTGAGTCCACATGTTATCTTTTTAATCAGGGCAACAACATTGCCAAAATGAAAACTTAGGACATATTTGATAAGGTTTGTTTGTTTTTTTTAATTTTTTTTTAATTCAAAGCAAAATAAATATTTTGTTGTAAAGTTTTTGATTAGTAATCAAAAGATTGTTTGATAATATCTATTTAATGTAAAAAAATTTAAAAACAAAAACACAAAACCATATTTGATAAACAAAGTGTTACAAGTTGTAAAAATATAATGGCAAGTTTAAAAAGTTAATTTTAGAGTTTTTCAGAAAAAAAATTATATTGTTCAGTGAGAAGGGTCGTAGCCTCGTAGGGTGTTGATTGGTGACAAGTATAAGCTGTGTGGTAAAGAATAGCAGCATGGTTAACCTAACCTGGTTTGGTCAAACCTCGAACTTCAAAGCCCAGCCCAACATAACTTCAAAGCCCAACCCAGTATACTCCCCTCTCTCTCTCTCTCTCTCTCGCTCTCTGGCTTCGAACCGTCCTCCCTCACCATCGAAGGCATCGATTGACACAGCAGAAAGGTCAGGGCGTCGATTTCGATTATATTGTTGATTTTGTTTGTTTGGCTGAAGTTTTTATTTATTTATTTATTTATTTTGGTTGATTATTCAAATTGACAGCTTCAATTTTGAGAGTTACATATGTTTCCAAATGTTTCTGAGAAGCAAATCGTGCTTGATTTCCAAGTTTTTTTTTATGTGGGTTTCATTTATTCATTTACGGGCTCAATTTTTGTTCTCCATCGTGTGATTGTTTAGACAAATTTTAGTTTTGTTCATAATGATTTGGAAACGTGGTTTTACTCCAAGAATTGAATGTGTGTCTCCTTTTTTTTTGAACTCTACTCTGTTCCCTTGAAGTTGAAGAACCAACCTTTGCAAATGTGTTTGCTTTTATCTTTTTGATACACCCTTTATTAATTCAATGGGTCTCTGATGTCAACAAAAGACGTTTGTGTGATTCTCCTCGGTGCATTTCTGGGTTATACAATTGTCTTTATGTTTAGAGCTTTCTATCTAATTGGAGATTTTGACTTTACACCACGTCTTTATAATTTGGTTGATTATTGAGTATTTATGTTTATAATCAAAATGAATGTTTGTCCTTGAAAAGATATTCATAATTTGATTTTCGAATGGGCTTGAGAAATACACCCTCCGGGTTTGTATTATTAAGTTAATTTACGACTTTTGCTTTCAGATTTGATTGCTTTTATAACATAATTTGTAGGTTGATCATTTCATTACAATTTATAACATAATTTGTTTGCTTAATTCTTCCTTGCTATATACATTGCTATCTGACATTCCTGAATTTTAAATATTGGAGTACATTGAAGTGGTATCTTACTTCCAGAACAATTTTCGTCATGTAACAGGGTTATGTTGATCATCGTCGATCTAAAATGGTTCGGTGGTTGTGGAGTAGGACAGGATGCTCTCGTTTGCTCTATGGATGTGAGATGGGATTTAATCACTAGCAGAAAGCCAATCTGGTGAATGTAAAGTTAAAATGGGTGAAAGATAGGGTATTGGATGCTGTTGTGGTAGGTGACAGGGATCTAAGAGCTGCCAGCATTCTTGTTTCCATAATATCTGCGAATCCTCATTGTTGCCTCCCAGTTTACCACCTCTCCCACCAAAGAGGGCAACTCAGTCTCCCCCACGATCTTAAGATTTCCACTTTTATGAGGAGATATCCCACTATTTTCGATGAGTTTCATGTTCGTGACAGTGGAGGTACTAGAGTTCCCTGGTTCCGCTTGACTCCTAAAGCACTAGATCTCCATCAAGAAGAACTCGGTATCTACCAAAATTGTGAGATGGATCTTCTTGACAGGCTCCGCTAGCTGCTCATGCTCACCAAAGATAGGATTCTTCCTCTACAAACGATTGACCAGCTAAAATGGGACATTGGTTTGCCATTTGATTACCCTCATTCATTGATTCCCCATCACCCAGATATAGTTTCTTTGATTCACCTACCTGATAATCGTGTTGGCTTGAAACTCCTATCCTGGGATGTTAACCTTGCTGTGTCTCAATTGGAAAAGAGTGCTGCTTTGCAGCAAAGGGAAAAAGATGTTGAAAATGGCAGCTTAGCATTTCCAATTGGATTCACAAGGGGTTTCGGACTGAAGAGAAAATGCATGGAGTGGTTAGAAGAGTGGCGGAGGCTCCCTTATACTTCTCCTTATTCAGATGCCTCTCACTTAGATCCACGTACAGATGTACCTGAGAAGAGAATTGTTGGTGTCTTTCATGAGCTTCTCCACCTCACCATACAAAAGAAAACAGAGCGCAAGAATGTGAGCAATCTCCGTAAACCACTGGCCTTGCCACAGAAGTTCACGAAGGTGTTCGAACGCCATCCTGGCATATTCTACATTTCTAAGAAGTGTGACACCCAAACTGTTGTTCTTAGGGAAGCTTACGACCGTCATCAACTAATCCAGAGACACCCCCTTGTTGACAACAGGGAAAAGTTTGAAAGTATGATGAAGGAAGGGTTTCTGGATAGGAGCAGGGGCTTAGACAAGAGAAACAGAGATGCTGTTGTTGAGGAGGATCGATTTAGGAATGTTTGTAGTAATGAACTCAGTGACAATGGATTCAAAAATGAAGGAGAATCAGATGATTCAGATTGTAATTTTCTTTCAGAATATGAATCAGATGAAACCATAGATGATCCTTGCTAAATTCAGCAGATGCTTTTAGCAGTTAGCTCAAATCTCCGCCGCAACGTGAGACAACTAATGGAAAAGGTATTCCCTGGTAACCTAATCCTATCCCGCCAAATATTAATAGAATTTGGGAGTAATCTTTTACAAGATGAGTTTGTGATGATTGTCTTTAGCATCATGAGGAAGCAGGAAACAACTTGTTTTGATGGAGGAGAGAGAACTAGGAGAAGAGATTTATTTTAGAAGTACTGCATCTGACTTTGATTGTATCTCAGATCTGGTTTTTCTCATAAAGTTAACCATTTTAGTTGAAGAGCTGAATCTATAGATCAACCGGAAGATGTTACCATGAGTCCATGAAGGATATCTAAATGGACCAATAATCTTAAGGACCTTTGGGAAAACAAGCTGGGATTAAATTTATAGTGATTCTTATATATGGAATGACCATTTGGACTTCACGGTTTTCATTTTTTAATGTGTTACAATAATTTAGTTTTTCATTTCTGGCATTATGTACCAGAAGTATTTGGGCCCCACATGAGTGCAGTTGTGCTAGATTGTATTCAGAATATTGAAGCACAGTCTCCATAGTGAATGGACTTTGAACATGCTCTGCACCAAGGTATTTTGGATAGAGCAACTCTTATTTTTGTTGAAAGAATATTTAAACTTAAGAGAGAAATTGTGTGCGCGCACAAGTGGGTGTTTGTGCATCTTTTTTTTCCCTAAGCTTGTTTGTGCATCTTTTTTTCCCTCTTGTTGTCCTTTTGGTTTCTGTAGAAGCATTCAACCTAGTTAATATGTCAAATGCACAAATTGAAATGATTCATCATAATGGTCAATTTCCATGGCAAGGTTATTCCTTTCCTGGAATTTGATTATTTTGCAGCATTCCTCCTGTTGTTGAGATCAAGGGGAAAAAGATTAAGTTTTGTGATCTTTTCAACAAGAAAACAAGTTTTTAGCATATAGTATAGATATCTAGTATTGATGCTGGAAGTTTCAATTTTTCTTTATTTTGGAATTGATGTAGTGGTATTGAAAGTATTATTATCTCCTGTTTGTACAATTTCCCATACCATGATTGCTGTTGGAAATTTTAAATTGCTCTGACTTTTCTATTGAATTAACTGAACTTTTATTTTTTTTGTCATATTTATGAAACACCCAGACTACTCCCAAATATCCTTCAAATTTAGGAAAATTGTAGTTACTGAAGAAAAAAAAAAAAAAAAATCCAGATTGTGACAATTTCTGGATAACAGGTCTCTGCTTAACCTTGGCACCGAGGTTCATCCTTCCTAAGTGCATGGTCACAGTGGATGATTCTGCTTTAAAGACCATCAATCAAGTGAGTCTCACCTATTGAATAGGGGCTGGCTTTGCCAAGGGATAATAGGCCATAAGGGAGAGGTTGGATGCTAACGTTGCCTGCCATATGGTCCAATCATTCTCTATGAGTTTTTCCTTTTTCTTCCTTATTTTATATGTAGAAAAGATCTTCACATCTAATGAACACTTTGATCTCTCCTTTATGCAGGGCTATTTGGCTGTTATACACTTAGCTTGACACTTCTGTAATGTTGGCATGGAGACGCGATCATTTGGAGAGAGAAGAGTTTGCTGAACTAATTCAGAAACTCGTGGCTGAGAAAAAGTAATGTGGGGCTGAGAAGATAAAGTCCGATTGGCAGCTTCTGGAAGAGGACATGGTGCAATTGAAAACGGCTTTCAAGATTGGAAGGGTATGACCATTGGGAAAGGCTAAACATATGACCAGTATCATGGATGACTGCTATAGTGATGGTACAAGCAGGTTTATTCTGTTGGATTCAGCATTCCAGTGAACCAGGTCTGGATCCCCTCAACCCCTCTTTGTGTATGGGTTCATCCTGTTACTGTTCATACTTCATATTGAGGCTGTTAATGAATCGATCAGACCTGCATTAAAAGGCACCTTGGTCTTTTTGTAGTTTTGCTTTTTAAGATGATTAATTGTCCCAAATTAACTGAACACAGATTGTAAATATTTCCTTTGTTTCAACTTTCATGGTAAAACATTCTTTTACATAAATCTAGTCTTGTCTAAACACTTCGACCTCAAGGCACTACCTGGAAAAGAGGATTCTAAAACTCTAAACTCCTTGGACCTCAAGGCATACTGACACATACAGTGGGAAACCTAGTTTCTAAGATCAATTTTTAGGGCCATAAAAGCTTGTTTACTCAATCTTTTGTTCTTCATAAAATGGAGCAGTTCATGGCCAACTAGAGATACTATTACTTATTTGCCTTCCAGCAACAAAGGCACTTTGATCTTCTCTAATAATAGAGATAAGGACTGATTGGAGCCTATTGATAATTTGAAATGATCTTATAAGACACATTACGCAAAGAAATAAGGCAATAATAGCCAACTAAAGTTGCATATTCTACTTTTAGGAATAAGAACAATATTTGTGTGGCATATGAGTATTCTTCTCCTTCTTCTAATTGTACTAGTTGCATGATTTTTATTTTTTATTTTTTGAATTTCTGTCTCTGAGCTGCAACAACTGAAATCTGGATTTTTGCTTCCAATAAACTTCTTCTTCACTCCATTAATTATGAAGCTCATTTTCAAGTTGTTTCATTTTGGTAGCATCACAATTGGTGCGTTGTATCCTCTTTCAAAGAGAAAAGCTGAACTTCCATTGCCTATATTTTCTGTCTGGAATTTCAACTCTGATTTCTGGCCCACTTGATCAATTTATGCTTCCAACTCTTAGACATTTTTTGGAGAATTAAAATAGATTAGAATCATGAAATTTGTTATCCCAAGCTTCCATGACAATAATGACTTCGCATTTTGCTAGGCTTCTTGTTGATAGGGGAAGCATCTAACACCAGAGCATAGTAGTGATCGGATCCAACAGTAGCAACATAATTATTAGCATTTGATGTTGAAACCGCCACTCTTATTATTTACAAGTGAATTAAATAACAGAAATTAGTAGCTGTCTTCCCAAACACTATGCTTTGCTCTTAGGTAATCCCATTGTGCAGCACTGTTGGAATGATCAATAGTAGCATACTTTGGATTGCAAGATTGTGTGATCTAGATTGCAATTTTGATTACTATGCCCTCTTGTGAGTTTTTACTAGTGCACTATGGTCCAGAGCAATATATTTAATTTTCATGTAGAGGAAATTTATTGCATGATGAAGATGTAAAATCCATCATAAACAGAAAAAGACGAATTTATTGCACTGTTGTAGACCAATGTGGAAGGTTTGTTGTATATACACATTTCATACATACTTCAGTGAGTACTTGTTGTTCGGTTGATACACAGCCAAGCACCGTGGAACTTAGTATAAAGTGGAAAAGAAATTCTAGAAAAATAGATGCGATCTGTTTTATCCTTAAATACAGTTGGAAATCTTTGCAAAGTTGTAGGTTGATCATTTGAATATAATTTATAAGTGGATCCTAACATAATCTGCATGCTTAATGTTCTCCTGCTATATCCATTGCAATCTTGACTTTCCTAACTTTAAATATTAGAGTACATTGAAGTGGTATCTCACTTCCAAACCAATTTTTGTCATCTAACAGGGGTATGTTGATCATCATCTAAAATGGTTTGGTGGTTGTGGAGTAGGGCAGGATGCTCTCATTTTCTGTATTGATGTGATATGGGATTCAATTGCCAGCAGAAAGCCATTCAGCTCTTGCTCTTGTAGATTTAATCTTATGTTAAAATGGGGTGCAAGATAGGGAATTGGATGCCATTCTGGCAGGTGATAGGGATGTAAGAGCTGCCAGCATCCTTGTTTCCATAATATCCTCAAATCCTCGTTGTTGTCTCCCAGTTTACCACCTCTCCCACCAAAGATCTTAAGGTTTCCACCTTTATGAGGAGATATCCCACAAATTTTGATGAATTTCATGTTCTTGACAGCGGAGGCACTAGTGTTCCCTGGTTCCAATTGACTTCTAATGCACTAGATCCCCATCAAGAAGAACTCGGTATTTGTTTCCACTTGACTCCTAATTGATGAATTTCATGTTCTTGATTGTGAGATGTATCTTTGCAAGCTGCTCATGCTCACCAAAGATGGGACTCTTCCTCTACAAACAATTGACCAGCTAAATTGGGTCATTGGTTTGCCATTTGATTACCTTCATTCCTTGATTCCCCATCACTCAGATTGTTTTTCTTTGGTTCACATACCTGATCATGTTGGCTTGAAACTCCTATCCTGGGCTGGCTTTGCCACAGACATTCACAAAGGTGTTTGAACGCCATCCTGGCATATTCTACATTTCTAAGAAGTGATACACCCAAACTGTCATCAACTAAACCAGAAATACCTCCTTGTTGACAACAGGGAAAAGTTTGCAAGTATGATGAAGGAAGGGTTGCTGGATAGGAGCAGGGGCTTATGCAAGAGAAACAGAGATTCTGTTGTTGAGGAGGATTGATTAAGGATGTTTGTAGTAATGAACTCAATGACAATGGGTTCAAAAATGGAGAATCAGATGATTCAGATTGTAATCTGCTTTCAGAATATGAATCAGATTATTCAGATTGCTAAATTCGGCTGATACTGTTAGCAGTTAGCCTTCATGGAAAGTTTTGAAACCACATAGTGCATCAGCGGCATTTACCATATTTGTAGTACAATAGCATTCATTCAATTTGATGCTGCACCTCATTAAATATTATATCATCCATGGGCATGTTATATATGCAATTATGCATTTTGAGTTCAATTGAAATGATTCCTACTCTGCACACCAAGTTTGAGCATCCATTTCGTATAATCTTCTACTCGAATGGAACTTTCAGTGAGATATCTAAATGATATGTGGAGGATTAGCTGCTGGTGGTAAAAGTTAAGGATTACCTGCTACATAAATGTGAAAGGTGATCCAAGAACTCAAATCTTCGTTGCAACATCAAACAACTAATGGAAAAGGTATTCCCTGGTAACCTAATCCTTTCCCACCAAATATTAATAGAATTTGGGAATCATCTTTTACAAAACGAGTTTGTGATGATTGTCTTAAGCATCATGAGGAAGCAGGAAACAACTTGTTTTGATGGAGGATAGAGAACTAGGAGAAGGGATCTATTTTAGAAGTACTGTATTTGATTTTGATTGTATCTCAGATCTGGTTTTTCTTGTAAAATTAACCATTTTAGTTGAAGAACTGGGAAGATGTAACCTTGAGTTCGTGAAGGATTTATCTGAATGGACCAATAATCATAAGGAGCTTTGGGAAAACAAGCTATTCTTATCTATGGAATGACCA
Organism: Cornus florida; assembly: GCF_030987335.1. Taxonomy (NCBI): domain Eukaryota; kingdom Viridiplantae; phylum Streptophyta; class Magnoliopsida; order Cornales; family Cornaceae; genus Cornus; species Cornus florida. Next base: position 91,441,997 of record NW_026775574.1, read on the forward strand.
TTTGGACTTCACAGTTTTCATTTTTTGATATGTTACAATAATTTAGATTTTCATTTCTGGCATTACATATCAGAAGTATTTGGGCCCCCCCTGGGTGCATCAGTGCTAGAATGTATTCAGAATATTCAAGTACAGTCTCCATAATGAATGGACTTTGAACATGCTCTGCAGCAAGGCTTTTTGGATAAAGCAACTCATATTTTTGTTGGAAGAATATTTTAACTTAAAGAAAGAAATTGTGCGCGCTCACATGTGGGTGTTTGGGCATCTCATTTTCCTCTTGTTGTCCTTTGGGTTTCTGTAGAAGCATTCAACCTAGTTAATATGTCAAATCAAAAAATTTAAATGATTCATCATAATGGCCAATTTCCATGGTAAGATTATTCCTTTCCTGGAGTTTGATTATTTTGCAGCATTCCTCCTGTTGTTGAGATCTAGGGGAAAAAAGATTTAAGTTTTGTGATATTTTCAACAAGCGAAAATAAGTTTTTAGCATATAGTTTATATATCTAGTATTGATGCTGGAAGTTTCAATTTTTCTTTATTTTGGAATTGATATAGTGGTATTGAACGTGTTATTATCTCCTGTTTTACAATTTTCCATACCATGATTGCTGTTGGAAATTTTAAGTTACTCTGATTTTTCCATTGAATTAACTGAACTTTTATTTATTTATCATATTTATGAAACTCCCTGAAAACTCCCAAATATTCTTCATACTAGGGAAAAATTCTAGTTACTTGAGAAGAAGAAAAAAATCCAAGTTGTGACAATTTCTGGATTACAGGTCTCTGCTAAACCTTGGCACCAAGGTTCATCCTTCCTAAGTGCATGGTCACGGTGGATGATTCTGTTTTAAAAACACCATCAATCGCGTCTCACCTATTGAACAGGGGCTGGCTTTGCCAAGGGATAATAGGGCCATACGAGAGAGGTTGGATGTTAATGTTGTCTACCATATGGTCCAATCATTCTCTGTAAGTTTTTCCTTTTGCTTCCTTCTTATACTTGCCAAAGATTTTCACATATAATGAACACTTTGTTCTCTCCTTTATGCAGCGCTATTTGGCTATTATCCACTTAGCTTGACAGTTCTGTAATGTTGGCATAGAGACATGATCATTTGGAGAGGGACGAGTTTGCTGAACTATATAATTCAGGAATTCATGGCTGAGAAGAAGTAATATGGTGCTGAGAAGACAAAGTCCGATCAGTTGCCATTGGCATGGATGATTGCTATAGTGAAGGTGCAAGCAGGTTTATTCTGTCGGATTCAGCGTTCCAGTAAACCAGGTCTGGATCCCCTCTACCCCTCTTCCTGCAGAGGGCCAACAGATCGAAGATGAGGCTGGCAAAGTGCAAGTTTGTATGGATTTGTCCTGTTACTGTTCAAAGCGAGGCTGCTACTGAATCAATCAGATGAACATTATAAGGCACCTTGGTGTTTTTGTAATTTTGCTTTTTAAGATGATTAATTGTCCCAAATTGAACACATATTGTAAATATTTCCTTTGCTTCAACATTCATGGTATAAAACATTCTTTTACATAAATCTAGTCTTGTCTAAAATGGTGTGTTTAGACCTTTTGTACTTGTAATCACTGGAATTAAGGACTTCTGTACCAAGAGGGCAGGTATATATATTTATGATCGGAGGTTGTTAGCAATGTCAGTTTTCAATTTTCCTTTTTTTTAAGCTCTAATATGTTATAACTGTAGCCTTAACAAAAGAGCTGTTACTATGCTGAACCATTGTTAAAGCTACTTGGTAAGCTGATTTCACCTTGAAACATCCATCACTTGAAAAAGCCCAAATTTGCTTATCATAGGAATTTTGAGAATTCAAAGAGTCTTCGGGTGTAAAAAATTGCTGAATAGGAGATATATTCCACCAATTCGCTGACCTTTGAAATTAGGCACCATTTTTTACTCTTGCCGCCATAGAAGAACACTCATGAAATATATTTGTTTTGTAGAGTGAACTCATATTGACTGCCAAAGGCGTGGTATTTCTCATCTTTTAAGTTTTACATTTCAAACTTTATTACAAATGTTATATGACCCACATAACAAGAACATCAACTCTTCTACATAATAAGATGGAAAGGATGTCCAAACTTGTGAGCAATATGAACTTTGTACCAGTTAGGCAAAATAAGCTAATCTGGGATTGTCAAAGTGATATCTTGTCAAGGGTACGAATGAATCGAGCCAAGTATTGGACTATTCAAGAGTCCTTGGAAATAGCGGAATGTAAATCTGATATTCCCTATAGACCAAGCTCTACCAATCAAAGCTTCGTTCAAGCATGTTTGCCCATACTAAAGTTTTTTCATGGTCTGCAAATATCTTAAAATGGTACCAACTACAAGATGCAAGAAATCCTCTTATGTTCATAAGCCTGAATAAGAAGAGGCCAAGTCCTTAAGCATTTTCATTCAAAAGCCAACCTTGAGCTTGGCTTGTAAAGATTGTAACAAGTTCGAACAAGCTGAATAATTTGCCAGAGCTTGAGTGGATTTCTTGTGAACATCATCATGAAGTTAATTTAAGGCTATTCATTCACAAGGGAGGTCACTGAAAATTGATCAAGAGGTTTTGGAGATGTCAACCTTGTTTAAGCTAGGGTTTCAGCAGAAATTAGTCTAACCTGAGAGACTTCTGTGTATAACTTGTGTTGTGTGGGCTAATCATAAACTATGCAAGCTTACTTTGTTGAAACAAGTTTATAAGAATCACGAGAAGGCCCTGTCTCAAGCAAATTTACCAAGATGCCCTTCTGTCACAGAGTATACAGAATGTATAAGATGATTCTGCAGAAGTTTTGCTGAAACCTGTCGTTGAACTAATCTGTGCTATTAACTTGCATTGCATTGAGTTTTGATGATGCAAGCAAGTTTAATATGATGATATCAAGCTGTGAGAAAATATCTTGAACTCCAATTAGAGCTGCACTACATATTGAATACCTAAACCTCACTACAAAGACACAACAAGCTATCAAGCCTCTTTGTATGTTCTGCTGTATAGTCTTCATAGCTACAGCAGCCAGAGAGCTTAATGTGAGCCCTTGAGAGCATTTCTGTGCAAGCTTGTAAGCTCAAGGTCTCAAGTATTGCTGGGATTTTAATTAACCTAGAGAACCAAAATTAATCCCAAAAATCATCTATCATGAGTGCTTCATATGAAGATCAAGAAGGGGACAGTTGCAGCTGATTTTCTGGTGCAGAATTCTGGATTGAAAGGGCAACTCTGGTTTGCTTCATTTATAGTGCCAAGTGAAGGTTGAGGCAAGTTTGTTTCGTCAATTTACATTTGCAGAAATCAAGTTTATCTTCATATCCTAGCTGCATTTGTTTTACAAGTCTCTAACCTCAGTATAATGTGTTTTTCTGGTGCAAATACAACTGAAATATGTATAACATGTTGAATTCATGCTGTGAACATCATGTACACCATATAAGCATGAATAAATTTTTGATTTAAAGCTAATAAAGTTGATACTTTACCAAGAACGTGACCCATTCAAGTTCTGGTATAGTGAACCTCATAAACTAGGGTTTTAAGCCTAATCTCTGTGATATGTGAACTAAGCCTTAGATATCATGTTTGAATCGTTATAATGATTATCTGAGCATTTTTATAATTATGATTCAAGATTATTAGAGCATTGTTAAGGCCTGAGACATCACAGAATTACTTTTATACCCTCTGATCAGAGGCTTTACAGGAGCTGCAAAACATAACCTGCTGAGAGCTATTTTTGGTTATAGTTTTATGGTACATTGTTCCATCCTTGCTGAGTTAATTGAGAACATCATCTGTGAAAGATTAAAATGATTGTGTGAATCCGTGAGAACCTGTATTAGCACATGTTTCATGTGTTTTGACAGATTTACCCTTGAAGAGCTTGAAAGCAAGGGTTTAATATGTTTCAAGCCTATTGTGAACTGAGATTATTTTATCTTGCTCCATACACTATTTGAACCTGTTGAGCAAGTATGTATTGAGTTATCAAGGCTTCAGAAACCAAGTTTAACTTCAGGTTCTGGTGAAATTCCAGTTTTACCCTTGAGAGGCTAAAACTAGGGTTTTGAAGATTATAAGGCTGTTGTGTTCTTACATTGCTATATCTTGCTGGTTTCACTGAGTTTATCTCTTAAGCAAGTTTATCTTAGCTATATAGAGCTGTGGAAGGCAATTGCAGATCATTCTTGGAGCTGTGTTGTGAAGTGAACCTTTTACCCTTAAAGCTCTGCTATTGTGGTAAGTCATACCATAAATCGTGGTATCATATATGCTAACAGGGTTTAAGCCTATTGGGAGCTGTTCATGAGTTACCTTGCTTATCTAACTGTGTACTCCATTCAAGCAAGTGTATTTGGCTGTGACAAGGCTTTGGAAACCAAGTTTGTTCATCAAGTGAAGCTGCATTGTGATTTGACGGTTCTATCCTATTGATTGCAGAGAAGTGTAAACTAGGGTTTCTTGTATTGTGTATACTTAAGGTTGTGTATCCATTCTTATATTGTATAACAGCTTAAGTTGTAACGTAACATGAGTTTTGTTGGTATAATTGGTTAGTTCATTCCAGTTTACACGATGTAGCACACCAATAATTAATAACCAAATCTAAAAGCATACTAAGGAAAACAACATTCATATCAGCAATTGATCATAGCTTATTCGTTTTGACATAGGCCTCAGAAACACTCAAGCCAACCTTTGAGTATACCAAGATGAAATTTTCTTTTCCACTCCCTTTTAGATCAGCTACCATTTCATAACACTGTGAAAAAAAATTCATGTCACTTAACAATTCCCAAACCTCTTCAAGTGGACAATCAAGCAAACTCTTGAATGAGTACGTACTGCAGCTTCTCCTTTTTGTCCTCCAGAAGTGAAGAATATATGCAACACAAGGAACTCAGAATGTCACACTTTTCCATTGCTGTGCCCATAAAGTTCTTAAATTCCATTAGAACTTGTTTGATTATATCAAATAAGTTGCAGATAGACTGTATTCAGATTGTATTTCTTCACTTATCTTTTTTTCGCACAAAGTTGTAGGAGGCTTCAGCCATAGATTTCATCCATGATAAAGCTCCACCAAGATTCCTAAGAACTGCATCTTTTATGTTGTCAATTGAGATCTATTTTTAACTATGGTTTAACAAATTAATTTCAAAATTAATTAGTTTATAATGGTGGTGGTCTCAGCAAGAACTCATGCCTTTATCCGTTGCATCATGAGACGCCCACAAAACACTCACAACCTCTTGACTCGAACGGGGGCTGCTAGCCTTACCTGAATTCTGGATGTGTACATTTCTTAGCAACTGGACAATCAATCAAATCCTTGAATGAGTACTGCAGCTTTTCCTTATTCTCCTCTGGTAGCAAAGAAGATTTGCGACACAAGGAACTCAGAAAGGCAGACACTTTTTTCCATTGCTGCACTGATGAAGTTCTTAAATTCCATTAAGGAATTTTTTTTTTTTTTTTTTTCTTTTCTTTTTTCACCAGAGAATGTTTGATTAGACCAGATAATTTGCTGTATAGAGTGTATGAATCTTTACCATAATGCATTGTCAACTGGTCTAATTTGCTGCAGAAAAAGCAACTACTTTTTTCAACAAAGTTTAATTATTTGGTATGATTCAGTAGTTAAATGTGTAAAAGGACATGTTTCATTGCAAATTCTAAGTACAATCATTGTATCTATGTTGTGGGAAGAGGAGTTTCAAGAAGTTGTAATGGCTCTTTTATTGGAAGTTTACCAAATTTTATGGGATTATTAATTCACAATAATATTACTTAATAACCAGTTTTTATGGGATTAATTCACACACTAATATTAGATTTGATGACCACCAATTAATTGTTAGTTGAATCAGATTCAAAGCTCTTGCTTGAGTTCAATAAAAGTGGTGCTAATTTCCTTGGGCAGTTGAGTATTTATCACTGAAATTGAAGAAAACAAGAAGATTATCCATATATAGATGATATATGTATAATAAGTCTATTCCAGGTTACATAACTTACTTTGTATTACACATTACTTAATAACCCCAATTTAATTACCCAAATCTGCAGACATCAACCCAACTCGTAATTACCCAACTCGTAATTACCCTTCCAAACATTCCCTCTCTCTCTCTCTCTCTCTCTCTTAACACAACTCGTAATTGTAATCAAATGTTTGATCTCTCTCTCTCTCTCTTAACACAACTCATAATTGTAATCAAATATTTGATCTCTCTCTCTCTCTCTCTCTCTCTCTCTCTCTCTTTTTAGATTTTTTTCAATGATTACAATATCTGTTTTACTTTCCTTCCAAGTTACTAGCCGCCGCCTCCATCTATATATTTCCTTCTTCCCAACCCACTTTCCAAAAACCTACCGCCTCCCTCAATCGCGCTACTCTTCTTCGTCTTCTTCTTCGCTAATTGTGTCCCACGTCTTCTGTTTCCATTTTTATTCACCAATCATCGCCGCGTCTCAGCCCTCTTTTCATCATCGTCGCGTCTCTTTTCCGGCCTCTTTTATCAGCGCAGCGCCTCAGCCTCCAGGGTTTCTGCCCTCTTTTTCTTAATCCTTATCACCGCCTCAGCCCTCTTTTATCTAGCACAAATATGTTTGTGCCTCTAGGATTTCGGTTTATCCCCACAGAAGAAGAACTCCTCACACACTTTCTCAGAAGAAAACTGAAGCAAGAATCGTTGCCTTACGAGGGTGTAATTTTGGAGCGTGATGTTTATGGCGAGGCACCTTGGAATGTATTTACGGCTGAAGATACATGGCATTCATTGAAATCCAATGAATTTGTTATCTATGTCTTCACCCAATTGAAGAAAATTGACCGTGAAAAGAAGAGAATTGTTCGGAGAGCCGGATGTGGGACATGGGATGGCCAAACCGGTATCAAGAACATTTATAATAAAGAGAAAGAGCTTATTGGATTCAACAAGATGTTGAGTTTTGAAGTAGATGTGAAGAAAGATGAGTTCTTGATCATGCCAAAAGGTCATTGGACTATGCACGAGTATTCATTGGGCGGTGTGAGTTTGAATGGGTTAGAAGAAGGCACTCATGATTATGTAGTTTGCAAAATCAAAAGAGATGATTCTAAATATCTCAAGAGAGCACCAAAGCATCATGCTCATGAAGTATCCAAAGAAAAAAACCCTAGATGTTGTAAGAAGATGAGATATGATCATGGTGAGGTCTCTACAACTCCACAAAACATTGATCAATCTGTGTCCACAGTAACAATAATGGACAGTCATCCTGATCAGTTGCTTCCACAGAAACTACCCAACAATACACCCTTTGATATTCAGCCACTGCCAACACATGATGATGATGAGACTGCAACAGTCTTTGATCTGTCCAACATCACAATCAACTCTTGTGATATGCAGCAGATAGACTCATTTTTTGACAACTTAGATGCAACTGCAACCTCCAATAATCAGCCGCTGCTACCACATGATGATGATGAGACTCATGCATATACAATAGCAGCAGAAGACTCGTTTTTGGAGGACACTGATCCAGAAATGCATGAGCAACTCAATGCTTTATCTGAATTTCTTATGAATGATGATGAGCCATCACTTTCAGTCGGCAACATCGATCAACTCCAAGAAAACTTTTGGCTATATTAATTAACATGACCTTTGTATAGTTACTGGTTATGTCGTAGTCATTTGTCTATCACTTGTAAATTGTGCTTTATATTAGTTTGTTGCTTCTAATTGTAAATGGTAATCTGGAGATTCAGTTGTTTTGCAAGTTATGAAAGTTGAGCCCCCTTTAAAGGCTTAATATGTTGCCCTATTCTCTCTCTCTCTCTCTTTCTCATAACAATTGCTGTATTTCTCCCCTTTCCTCTTCGCTCTGACCGCCGCCATGGCCGATGAGGAAACGATCCCCATCTCTCAAGAAGCCGGCAATTAATCACTTCCTGAACCTGCCCAACGTGGAAACTCTTGCAGGCTCTGATCATCATCAAACCAAGAAAAACTCCAAGAAAAATGCCAAGAAAGCAGAAATTGGTCTGAACCCACCACCACTGCCTTCACGCATGAGGAATCGTATCCAACACATGGGTGGTTCCGGTATAGTCCTGGTGATACAGAAGGGGTTGTTCGCCACCGACCTTAAAAAGGGCAATAATCGGCTGTCGATTCCGGTCAATTTCAAATCTTATCTGCAAATTTAGGGTTCTACTGATTTATGTATATAATTCAATATAATTGTTTCCACACAGTCAAATGCTTATTATGTAATGAGATTGTGTGTGATCACAGATGTTGTTTCTACAAAATTCTTTTTGTTGTATCAAGTTTAAGTTTTGTTATTCATTTAATGGGATTTGAGTTTGGTGATATTTACCCATTCGCTAAAGAGATTGTGAGTGATCACAGATGGAAGTCTCTGTTCTGAAACTTTCCGTTCTGAAGAACCTCAAAAGAGGCTTGTTTGAATTTTTGTTACCGTGACTCTTCTCAACAGAATTTCAACAAAATGGGCTTGGGCTCTTAGGATTTGTATAGGCCCGTGCCCTGTTCTGTTTGGGCTTTTGCCCCTTCAGCTCCGTATTTCCTTACATATATATAAATACGTTACAGAGTTATATTTTTCCTTACATATATAAACATTACATATATATATTTTTAATGAAAATGCAAATGAGCTTATATTTTGGTTTGTAGGTTCTCTTTTGTTTGCTTTTTGTTTTAATCAAAACACGTGTAGGTTCTCTTTTGTTTGCATTTTGTTTTAATCAAAACAAGACACTTGTTTTGTTATAAAGTAATTTTAATAGTAATCAGAAACATGTTTGGTAAAATGTTGCAAGTTTGAAAAAATGTAATTGTTAGTTTAAAAATATCATTTAAGAGTTTCTCAAATTAAAAAAAAAATTTATTTTTTAGTCAATTGTGTACCTTTCACCGTTCTATCAGATTCCCAAATCTATAGATTATTACTACTCTACTGCTATATTATTTATGTAATTTGGAGAAGGCAGTTAAAAATTCCCAAATGATTGTAACTCCGGATTTATTTTAGACAATTAAAATAGATTAGAACCCTAATGTCTATGTGTTTTTCTTTTACATTGAATTGATTATTAACCAAAGTTCCATATCTGTCTCACAGTATCCATCAAAAAATAAACAAATAAATAGAAACAAAACAAAAGCAATCATCAGCCACTTTATGGCAGATCTAAAACTGCCTTCTTTTTCAAAACTGTTTATTATTCAAATATGCTTGTGACATGCTAATGCTGACTGAACCAACATCAGCCACTTCCTTCACAATGGAGTGCTTGATCCCATGCAACGTTCCTTTCCTATGCATACAAAATTTATCCGGTTTCAAAGTTTCTTCCCCTATGCACCTCTTCCAACATTCTTATTTTCGGTATCATTTTGTTTGGTGGAAGCGACGTTCCACGCGCTAGTTTCTCCAGTTTTCGAGCTCCCAGTTGTAATTTTTTCATCTGGATTTCCCAAAGCAGCTTCTTCATCAAAATGCTTGCTTTGCTCTTCTTTTTCATTGGTGACCTCACTACGATTTCGATCCCCTTCTTTATCACCCCTGAAGTAAGACAAGAAGCATAGGTTGCCAAATATTAGTCTGCTGTCAGCAATAAGGTTTTAAATTTTGATAACATAACAACCTGAAAATATGACTTGATCACCCAATAATGGAGAAGATAATAGTAGTCTTTTTTTTTTTATCTTTTTGTTCTCATGCTGAACTGAAATTTTATTGTCTACAAAGCTGGCTAATAAGCTCCAATGGGTCGTTTTCCAAAACATACATTTCTTTAGCAAGGAAACTCTGCCCAACTCTAATGACAATGTGATGGAAGATTCCTATATATGGCAAACCTCTCTGAATTTTTTCCAAATATCCGTCAACCTTCAGGCGACCAGTTTAAGAAAAAACAAGATACTTCACAAGATGATTTATGAATTTTTTTACTCTTTTTAATTCAAAAGTTTTACATTTCAAAACTTATTACAATGTTATATGACCCACATAACAAGAACATCGACTCTTCTACAGAATAAGATGGAAAGGATTTCCGAACTTGTGAGCAATATGAACTTTGTACCCGTTAGGCAAAATAAGCTAATCTGGGATTGTCAAAGTGATATCTTGTCAAGGGTATGAATGAATCGAGCCAAGTATTGGACTATTCAAGAGTGCTTGGAAATAGTGGAATGTAAATCTGATATTGCCTATAGACCAAGCTCAACCAATCAAAGCTTCGTTCAAGCATGTTTGCCCATACTCAAGTTTTTTCATGGTCTGCAAAAATCTTAAAATGGTACCACCTACAAGATGCAAGAAATCCTCTTATGTTCATAAGCCTGATCGAGAAGAGGCCAAGTCCTTGAGCATTTTCATTCAAAAGCCAACCTTGAGCTTGGCTTGTAAAGATTTTAACAAGGTCGAACAAGCTGAATAATTTGCCAGAGCTTGAGTGGCTCTCTAATACATAGTTTATTTCAAGTCCAACCTACAATCCAAGAAAAATACTCCCCCTCAAAAGAATAATAACAATAACAATAACAACAATAGTGAAGTATAAAAATTTTCTTACCCTGAATAAATAGCGAGTCCAATAGCAACAGCAGCAAAGGCTATAAAGTACATCCAAGCAACCTGGGGAGAAATTCAGCACCCTTGAGTTTAGAGTTGACTCAAATATTGAATAAAAATGCAGGTAAAGCTTTAACGTTCTTATAAACCTTCTCATGATATGCGAATCAAAATAGCCCACATATCTGAAGTCAACAACGAACAAGTTTAGCATTGTAGACCCACTGATCTGCGTGGAAAAGATAGTTATGTCAGTAGAAAAAGACAGTTACGTCAGTAGAAAAAGACCTACAGGATAACAAAGATGTTAGCATGAATTCGCAGAGAGTACATTTTTATTCTAACTAATATCCCATTGGCGAAGGTTTAAAATTGTCTGGAACCATTGGTCATTAACAAAATGGAATTAATTTATATATAACTTCAATAGCTCCCCCCACCCTCCTCTCCCACTTGTCAGTAGCTAATACGTAAATCCACCATCCAACAAGCAGGAAGTACTTAAACCACTAAAGGTCACATTTCCTAGACTGTTTACTGTGAATTTTTCATCACTCTTTTGATTCTGAAGAGTCCTATATATACTTCCTCATGTACGCATCTCCATCACGGTCTATTTAAAATTCTAAAAGATCCTTCTTGTAGGAACCAAACAAAAAGTGCAACTATGATTTCTATAATGAAAGTTTGAATCAAATTCACATTAAATTTTTGCAAAGAAGTTTCAAATGGTATAAAAACAAAAGAAACATCATATGCCTTAGTTTGGCTTAAAATCATAAATCCCTTGTGGGGCACTTCAAGGCTCCCATCAAAACAAGGCAACATAAGTAAAACACCATAAGCCTTTAAAACTTGGGTGGGAATCTCATTAGGCTTACCCCTTATGAGCCAGGACATAATCAAAGTTGCACTTTGTGCACCTCAACTCATGAGGCATGCATCTCGTGTCTAAATTTTTAACTTTTTTGGTTCTCTTTAATGATTAACCATCTCTCTATGTGATACATGACCAACCATTTCTCTTTTGTCACTTAATTTGGAACATACATCTTTATATATATACAAGCAAGTTAACTATATACCTCGGACCTCACGGGGTCTTATCAATATTTGGAGGGGACAAAGGGTGGGGGCTCGAGTTCGCGAATTCTGGATGGTGAATCCCCTCTGCATTTGGTGGTGTCTATGGAAACAACACAATAGAAGATCCTTTGTTGGGGAGGAGTTACCCATTGGGGCACTTAAGTATTCTATTATTTGTTCTTTTTTTAGTTGGGGCATGGGGAGAGATTGTTCTTCCGTTAAGGAGTTTTTGGACTTTTTGGGGTCTTTGGATCCTTAGGCTTTCTTTTTTTGCTCTTGGTTCTTGTTTAGCTCTTGGGATGCGTTCCCCTTTTGAACGCTTTCTAATACAATTTTACTTATCAAAAAAATATATACATACGAGCAAGTTATAATGTTTATATTGCTATTTCCAAAATTTCGTGATTGGATTATTATTTTTCTATTTTTATGTACAACCTTGATATATTAAATTTTACTATATACTTAGCTTAAATTTGCTAATATGCCCCAGTAAGAGAAGTTCATATATTGCTATTTATTTTGTATTTTACCTTTTTATTCTTTTATAACAATTCCACGTATACTATCCAGTATATGTCCCACCTATATGGGATATGGAAGTAGAAAATTAGAGACAAGCCTAATCTTTGTTATTATATTGCGCAAAGTGGCTGCACTGAGACTTGAACCTGTTATCACGTTAATTCCAGTTTTTACCATTGCACCAACCAATAACCCCTCAAGACATTTTACCTGAAGTGCAAAATAAACTGTAGAACTTACCTTCACACCTCAACTTCAATGGTGTAACACAATTGGCCACAAACTTTCACGTTAACCACTTGGCTCTTTATTATGGTCTTAATATATTTATAAATATTTTTATTTAGAATTCAAAGTCATACTGTCAAAGAGTTAAGGCTCAGTGTCTTAAAGATTACAAGTTTCCTAACAGAAAGAAAAACGCCTCACTCTTGTTTCTTTTTTTCCCAATTTTCTCAACGTGCAATACGAATCCATTTTTTATTTTTATTTTTTTTTTTTTGTAAACTTAAGTAGTAACCATGCCATTTTAAAGAATGTGCTCAAAAAAATTTCCATTAAAATTGCGGAAGTAGATTATGAAAATGCCATGTATTAGTCACTAAGATTATGACAATGCCATATATCGTTTACCAATTGCATCTCTTCACTAGTCTGGATTTATGTGTTGACTTTTGTGTGCATGTGTGTGAGAGAGACGGAGAGACGGAGAGAGATTAACAAGAGACTAACAGCCCCAGCTGACCAGTGGATAGATTTGAGCTCATTGCGCTTCAGTATGCTTCTACAGTCATTGTTAACGAAACAGATTGACCACAAAAAGGCATAGGAAAAAGATTCATTATCAAAAAGAGAGCATATCAAAAATATTGTTTGTTTCTCAACAACATAAAAAATAAATAAATAAATAAAGAAGATGGTACCATATCAAAAAAAATTGGGCCTGTATGGATGCCTCTTGAATTTGAATAGCCCCATTCACTTCTTGGAAGTCATTTTAATATTGAAATTTATCATCTAGAATGGAGGCATTAGAGAAGATGGTATCATATCAAAAAATTTGTTTAAAATCTTGAACTCAAGTCATTTCAAAGAAACCAAAAACTCACCACATTGAAAGAAACACAATGGAACTCTAATTTCTTTAAATGTCTCCATTCAAAATGATGCACTTCTACAATGAAAGGCTATAAAAATTGTGAATAAGGTCATTCAAGTTCAAGGAACGTCCAAGCAAGCCCTGAATATTTCCATTAAATCAATTTAAAGGCAACAGATCAACCCAAGTTGAATATAATCACAGAAGTTCAATATACTGCAAGAAATATTAGTTTGTTGTTTAGCTGTGAAATCAAGGATACATTTGGCAAGCACTGACAATGGCACCAAAAAGGCCCAACATTACCATGAGCTGTACCCTATCAGCACTTTTCACAAGAAACTCCTGCACATAACCGAGTATTAGGGTTAAGGTGCAAAAATCTAAATACACCACTGTTACCAAAAATAAAAAAGTAAATAAAGGGGAATTTAAACCTACTTCATGTGGACAACATTGGACCCATTTCTGTTTCAATAGAACTGCTATTAACTCAGTACAATTGGAACAATTTATGAGTTCGCAAAAAGAAAGGACAAAAATAGAAAAATAAAAATGAGAAATGGATATATATATATACAGCAAAAAAAGACTTTGGCTCCTTCACCCGATTATCTGGCGTCTTTTCTATTAGGCAACCGCCACTCATTTGCGGCATCATCCATCATCTTCTTCAATATGATTTTTCTTACATATTTCTAGTATCAATTAACTCTCTATAAAAGAAGTCTTCCTAGATCTTTCTAGAAACAGGTATCTCTCTCTCTCTTTGTTGTTGTCGCCTCTTTCTTTTCCTCCATTACACGACTTCTACATTACCCCACCCCGTGCACATTGCTTACACAAAATCAGTTGCATAGCTCTAATCCCTGACTTGTGCATTGACTAATTTTTTCCATATTAGCTATGATTCTTAATCTAATTTCAGTGATTGGTAGGTTGGATAAAAGCACAGTTGATTGTTCAACAACCCCATCTGTATAAATTCTCATTTCACAGGTCTGCTATAAGTGAGTGAAGAAAAGGGGCTTACATAAGTTATGTCTATGGGAGGGGTGATATGCTAAAAAGTGGGGCAGATAGAACCAGAAAAAAATTGATAACATGATGGTTGGGACTGCAAAAAAAGGCATCAGATGGCTACCAGTGAGGAAGCGAAAGGATTTCAGCCAAGATATGATCTGTATTTCCCTTTCATTTTCTATGAAAGTGAACCACCACAAGTTTTGCAAACTAATTTACTAAAATGTCCATAGTTCTAATGAGTAAGCCAGGACTTCTAACAGAAAATAAAATTCCATTCTCATAACTGAAAGAAAGAAATTTAATACACAAAACCTAGAACAAAAGATCTAGGGCGAAGTTTACGAAATTATATAAAAAATATGAATACACGAATAAACAGTAATTATAAAAATATAGGCAATTCATAAAGGAATAAGGTTTTCAAAACTTCAGATAGAAAATGCTACCAATCAGAAGCAACCAGAAGAATACCAAAATATATCGACTTTCCTAGCATTCGAAATTAATTCTATCAATCGGTATTTCATTTGCTTGCTGGACGGGTTTTTTATTAAGCACGCATGAATTATAAGTGGATAACATGATACAGCTGCACAAACATCTTTTATTAAAGCTAAGAAAAAAGATCACTCAGTGGGAGAAAGAGATGACAAAAGAGAAGGAAGCAAAAATGAAATAATCAAGAGAAACGATCACAGCAAGAAAAAAATAGAGAGAAAAGGAAAGGAAAAGGAAAATAGTCCCGAAAAGCAAGCAACAGGAACATTTACTAAAAAAGAGAGAGTAACAGAAGCTTTTTGAGGCCATTTTAAGGGGTTTGTAACTTCAAATCAACCATATATTATACAAGGAGGGAAGAAAAAAAAATTACAACGGTTGATGACGATAAACATAGTTCTCTATCTAGTCTTTAACCTGCTAGCATGTTGTGTAAGAGGGACCAGCACTGAGTAACCGAAATAAAAATAAAGTAAAAATATTATAATAATCATAGGAAGCTGTCCACTGATATGTATATGAGAAAAACTATTAGACCTTAACCCTAGTCTCTGATTATAGTTGCACAAGGTCCGTGATCTAGACCTAGAGCGGGGTGCATAGGTCTTAACACTTAGTAAAATAAAACACTGCCAATTTGTGAATTATGAGCACATCTTAAGCAAATAAGTCCTGCCCTCATTCGTATCCTGAACAGGGGCAGGGGGGAGTCCTTTACACAGAAGGAAGAATGAGAGTAACCACTGCAACCACAGGCTGAAGCAATATCAATCAATTACATTGTTAATTATGCAAGTGATAAGAATAAATGAGTGAAATAAACCAATCACACTCAGAACACCAGATTTTACGTAGAAAACCCAAACAGGAAAAACCACGGGACCCAGCCAGGCAGATAAAACATCCACTATGTAGAAAAGATATTATAAACTAAGTAACCAGACTCTAAGACCAAGAATCCCTTAGTCCCTCCCAACTCAAACTTATGCAAGACCAATCCCAGATCCTTCAGCTGCTGATCTGTTGACAGACTTTGCCTATCACAAACTCTGCTTCTCCATGAATTATCTATCTCCTTGCTAGTATCGTCCAACTATGTGTGTAGGCTTTTTTGTTTAAATCCTTTGAGAGAAGCAACTTAATCTTCAATAACTCAGTGATCCACTCACCATGCTAGATGTATGATGATGGATGCAAAGACACAAAAGCCTGGTAATCAAAAGATTACTAAAGAGCACAAGCAATATGGATGAAAAACTTTGATGCAAAAGTGTGCCATAGAACTTGTGCTAGCTATATTCTCCACTTTTTAAAAACAATGCGTGACTTTTTATAGAGAATAAGGTCAAAGAAAATAGGGTTTTAGATTGGTTGAATTTGAAAAGGAAACTCAGAATTTGAACTGCTCGATCAATCGAGTCAATTATCAATTGATCGACAAAAGGCCAGTATCCTTCGATGGATCCCTCGATCAATCAGTCTCCTATCCTAATTAGTTTTGGATTCTGATTTTATTCTATTTTTCAAAAACACTTTCAATGTATATTGAATAAGTTGCCCTTGGATTAGGAAACACAACTTCACTTAACTAATTAGACACTTTAAAATAAACAAATGGCAGAATCTTGATCACAAATGTGCCATCCTAACTCCTATATCCTAATAGCATAAACAGCAAATATACCTTTCCTACATAAATTAACCCAAGAAATGTCTTCAAACTAGATATGCATGCATACTAATGATGAATGATGATATAAAATTACCTCACTGACATTACTGACAGCATAAGCGTAGACCCAGCAATCACAAGCAAATCACCTTTAAAAGGATTGCTCCCACCTAAAGCCAAAATAATATTATGTAACATCAGGGAAAATTATTTTAGTACGTAGATACACAAACAATGATATCTTTTGGAATCAAAAGTTCTACTGCAAGCTACATATCAAATTGAATAAAACATTACTTTTTCCAACATTATATCGAATAATTGTCTCAGACCTACATCCTAGTTATACAGATGTGAAGATGAGCAACTCAAAAAAATTAGAGTGCAAGATTTGTGTGCCTGCTGTGCTATATTCATGTACAAATGTGGCCAATTAGTGCTCTATTCAAGTCAGAATCTGGCCTATTAGGACTCTTCACTCTTGTGACTTATTTGACACTCAATTTTTCTCCACCTCCGGCAATACGGACTACAATCTGTCGTGGGAGAATCTAGAAGGGGTTACTTAACATGCATAGCTTGTGTTAAGAGTCTACTAAAAGATAAATTTCTACTCCATCACTGAAACTTTAACAAAAGAATATATAATAAGAGTAGGATTCGAGTGACGATGAAGTTTAAAGTCAAGACTTTGCCTGCTTTGATACCAAGTTGAAGTTGAATCTTGTGTTTGTAGAAATAGAGAGGAAGAGGAAGAAAAGAGAGAAGAGAATTATGTGAAGGATGAGAGTGAATTAGAGTTTTCCCAGACCTCTCACCTATTTATATAGTGGGAAGATAAAAAATATAATAGTACCCTTAATGAATAAAAGAAATAACAAACAAATATTAAAAGAATAACAAGCATCAATGGGGAAAACAAAGATATCAAACGACCAGTAAAAAGAGATGAACTTGAATAAAAAAATTCACATAATTATGCGAACAATAAGTCAATAGCCATATGAATCCTATAATATCAATCTGTTTAAGTACAGAAACTAGCACATAGTGTTCACGACATTATCTGTATATGAATCTTACCAATGATACAACCAGACAAACATATCAAGTAAACCACACAAAATATAACTAATTTTAGGGTCATTGGAATCAGATACGCTATAATTTTGAAGTCCAGGAACTACATGAACAGATAATGGAAGTTTCTTGACCATCCAAAAAGAAAAAAGTATATTACAAGTAAATCATCTACCTTGAGCAGATAAGGAGCAGGATAAAGTTAGAATCAACCAGGTAAAAGAGCATTTTCTTACTTGATCGGTCTTTTGCATGGACATCTGAAAAAACCACCACAACAAGACCAGCTACACAGAGTGCTACGCCTGTAAATTTTCTGTATCTGTATTTTGTCTTCAAGAAAAGCCAGGTAAGAATTATGACAGATGGGATTGACCAGCAATCCAGTAGCATGACACTTGTTAGGGATGTCACATGTGTACTGATATGCCATCACCACTGCACATCAAACAAGGATAAGATCAATTTCTAGAATACTTAACCTTCTCAAATAGAAAAAGAATTGTTTCTTGACTGCAACCTCAAAAATTTCAAATGGTGCTTCTTGGAACAAAAATAAATCGGAATGATAGGGGAGTAAACTTTGGTTTTCCTAAGGGAAATGGAAAATTTTCTGTATACATATTCATCATTTGTTCATAGTTGATTCAGTGAATAAATTTTTCAAATTGATAATCCTCAATGAATTATTACTTTTTGGTCTAAGAGTGTTACTCATTACCCATTTTTAAGTTATAAGTAGCGTCTCTTTTTGTAAGTAAATAACATCAGTTTGAACCAACATTGTAATAATTGAGTTCATCCAACAATAATATATTCATTGAATCATCAAAAATGGTGTTCAAATTGATAACTTCCCCATGGGCATTGGATCACATAACCTGTGTGCTTTCCATAGGGATCAAAGAAAAGCCCGTGGCCCGATAGCCCAACCAAGCTGGCCCAAGTTCGCCAGGCTCTGTCCCAGCCAGAAAATGCCGCACGCAATTTCAGTCCAATAATGACCTGATTATAGGGCCTGAGAACAATTGCACTATTTGAACCTAAAGAGGGTTTAACTTGGGACAAGCTTTTTTTTTTTTTTTTTTGAAAGGCAACTTGGGACAAGCTTGTTTTACAATTAAATGATTTACCACTGAACCACAAACAAATTTTGTTTCATATTCTTCTGTCGATATATACTTCTATTTATATATATATATATATATATATATATATATATATATATATATATATATATATAAGTGAAAAAGTCATGTTTACTTATTAAAAAACTGCATCACCATGTAGGTCCCTCTTCTAAAGGGGAAGATTAAAGATGGACATAACATTTGTCAATAAACTGATACTCAAATCCGAATCCTTACGTTGTTAAGTTTTGAGATTTTACGCTTGCACCAAGCAATGAACCCTGTAAAATTGCATCTATTTATATACATGCATTATGTACATACATAGACATATATGCATATTTATCTACATGCATAGAGATATATACATACATATATATACATATATCTACAATATAAATGCAATTATGCACAAATAAATGTATACGTACATATACACAAAAATATTACATATCCCATACATATAACAAATAACATATATACACATATATACATATATGTATAGTGTGCGTCAAACTTTTTGTTAAGTCAAGGATAAGTTCATTTTTTTTTTTTTTTTTAAAGTTGTCTTACAAATGAATCTTTAAATTTTTTTTTTTCCATGGTAATTTAAAATTTTAAACTTTCTACAATAACGCGAATGCATTAATAATCTTTCCCTAAAAGGTTATACATTTCACAAATGGAGAAAAGCCACTGGTACTCAATGCCGGGCAATGCTGACATGGACTGTGTTACGTGAACTCTTTAATGTTACATAAGGTACCCATGTCAACAGAAACTTACACAGATATAGGCATGGGATTTATGTTCAATGCACAAACTAAAATCAGACATATCAAACTTCTATATGTGATAGTAGAAGAAGAAACAAACTCAAATTTGATAAAAAGGAAGATTTTCCTACTTCTCACACATACACACGCATATACATAGAGAAAGAGAGAGAGAGAGAGATGGAAAACCTTCTTCACCCCTTCCATTAATTAATTGGAATTAATTATACGTTAAATAATAGTATATATATATATATATATATAACAGATTTGTATTTAAATGTGCAAGATATGCCTAGGTACCCATGCCCAACTTTTTGGGTAGTGCTGCATACTCCCACCCTTACAAGCCAATGACCTAAAATTTAGACACAATTCAAAACAAGTCCCAATATCATAAGACAAGTAGACAACCGTGAGATTTGGGGTTTAAAGAAATCCAAAACCTATACACACACCTGCACCAAGTAAACTTTTTTTTTTTTTTTATTTTATCGATAAGTAAAATTAATTGTATAAAAAAGCACTCAAAAGGGGAGTGAATCCCAATTGAAATACACAAGGCCAAAAAGAGTCTCTAAGCCTTCAAAGAAGCCAAAAAATCAACAGTCTCCTCTAAAGATCTATAATTTCTCCCCGAATCCCAACAAAAAAGAGAGGAAAGAATAGCGAATTTAAACATAGAAATAGGCATCTCCTTTCCTTCGAAATATCTCCTATTCCTCTCAACCCAAATACACCACCACACACATAGAGGCATAGCCCTCCAAGCATACTGAATAAGAGCCCCCATTGTACAACCTCTCCAAGCCTCAATCAACCCTCTAGAGGATCTAGGCATAACCCAGTGAATCCCAAACAAACTAAGCATCAAATCCCAACATTCCCTGGCCATGGTGCAATGTAAAAGAAGGTGATCCACTGTCTCCTCATCACAAAGGCACATGTAACAACGATTGACCACCACCTGATTTCTCCTCCTCAAATTATCTTGGGTTAAAATCTTTCCCAAGTAAACATGACATGCCCAAGTCCATATAAATAGAACAAGGAGCACTCTTTGGCCTTAATATAGATATAGAGAAGTATATATATCATTATAAGATGTTACCATCTTGTTTGAAAAATATAAACATAATTGGATATGCAAGCAACTCCAAGAAAGTTTACTTTTTTCCATTGAACTTATATATAAACTTTCTAGTTCTAGATTGCAGTCAAGCTAGTAATTTATAAAGTTTTAAGGTTTGAATATCCTCAAAAGAGGGATAGAATAAAAAATTGCAAGTTGAACAGGAAAACTACACAGTGCTTACTTGCAATCAGGGCCTTTTCTGAAGTTGCACTCTTGCACTTTATTCCCACCATATTTATTTAGTTCAGAGAAACTTGTAGGGGAACCAGCAGAAATTTGTTTCCAAAGGTACACTTAACAGCATTAGGTGGCACATATGATGTGGCATCCGGAGGTTACAATAACTTTTACATGTAAGAAACTTAAAGAAAAGGTTCACAGCGTTCTTTCAGAAGGGGAATGATCCAGTGAGAATAATAGCCTTCTCAATGATGAAAGAATTGTACAGAGCAGAAAGCGCAGGGATTACAATGTCATGCTGGAATTTAAGAAGTTACAGTAAACCAAAAATCACAATAGAAAACAGCATGTAAGAATCTAAGGTAATTGAAAATAACCAGATATGGACTCAAAGGTAGTCGAAGATCTATCATCTATAGGACTGGAAGTATACCAAATTGGTTATTTAGACTAATAAATTTGAATTCTCATTGCATTACATAAATGACAACTCTGAGATAATCTAAGACTGTGATGCAGGACAAGGGAGAAGCCTTAAATAGTTAAGAACTAAAGAGTTCAGAGGCTGAAAGTCCAAAGAACTAGGGCTGAAATTTGGAGGTTCGATAGTAGAAATGTAGAAAAACAAAGGAGAAGTGGCTGGAAATTCAAATAAACAGATTGGTAGAGAAAAAGAATTGAAAACAAGAAAAAAACCTATTGGAATCACTCCAACAGGGCCTAGGTATACCAACGGGCCAGTGGCCTAGCGGTATCAGACTCTTACTTCCCAAATGGAGGTCAGAGGTTCAAGTCTCATAACAGACGTGTATCACACCTAGAGAAGGCCTCACACCCTCAGAATTTGTGAATCACTCACAAAGAAACCTCAAGGATATTTTTATTCATTCATTGACTTAGTAATCAAAATTACGGTGTAGAATGCTATGTAATTCTCTCAATCCAGTGTAGCACTTAAAAGCTCTTGGGATAGTGTGAATCTGTGATGCTTGAGGGAATCCTGCTAAAATAAGTAGTAGTTAAAGCCTATAGACTGCTATGTAAGTCTTTCAATCCAATGTAGCACTTAAAAGCTCTTAGGATAGTGTAAAATCTGTGATGCTTGAGGAAGTCAAGATGGGACACATAGCTTCTTCTACCTCTCGGTTTTAACTTTTCTGCACTTTTTAAGACGTCAAAAAAGGCAGACAATATCTTAATTTCTATTCAACCCTTGAAAATCTCACTAACAAGCCCAACTCCTTCCCCGTTTTGCTCCTTCAACCCAAGCACCTTAGAACTCCAACCAAGCCCCTATTTATGGTTCACAGATACAGTTCACAATTCTATAACATCCCCAAAAATTTTGTCTTTCTTCAATTTATGGTAAACGCAAAAGATGCAACTCTCCTTAAACCATTATGAAACCCTCAAACTCCATAATTTGATCAACGTTTATGGTTATACCTACATATAAATTGATTAATTTGACCATACACTTCCTATTTAAAGCAGTCTCAGTCCCGGATTAATTTTTGCGTCAGAGCTCATGGTGAAGTGTTTTAACACACTTGCCCCGCATCAAAGTTTCACATATGGATGATTCATTGTCAAATGGAGATGAGACAATATGAGTGGAATCTGGTTATCCGAGACCACATTGGAGCTTCCATAGCAGCAATCAAGAGAGTGTTCAACAATTAGTAGACAATGGGGAAGCTTATAAAGTAGGGACAAGTATAAAATCAGACATACGGTTGGTAGTTGAAATATATGTCAAGAAGATTCTTGAAAAGGCTTCAAACTCCCAGACTCCAGATATTCCTTTGATATGTCATCTCACTAGACACATCCATAATTTTAATTTTGTTTTAATATATAGTGGGAAGCATTTTCCTCTAAGAGTTAAAGGTAGCCCATTCCATCTAGCGCATGCTCATGCTAATGCTAGGAAAGATGTAAAAAGGTTGGATGGAAGAGATACCTCTCTCTCTCTCTCTCTCTCTCTCTCTCTCATAAACACAAGCACACAACACTCGGATTGGACCAAAATAGAAAATTTTTACCAATGATGTTTCCATATTTGTTGGACTCAGAGGCTTGTAATGCTCTCATGAATCCCAACATGAGTATAAAGCATCAGCCCACTTTCACACACTGCCATGTTGGAGCTGCTTTGTTACTCTATCTAGTGTCTCTAATTCTCTTATATGTTTATCAATTAATCAACCTCAAAAACTATCCTTGCCTACAGTCATCATGAGAGTATATGACTTGGTTCTTTTGTTCCATGAAACTTCAAGTACCACAACTCGGCAACTAGAATGACAGCATTGCTTAATGGGCCAGCAATAACATCAATTTAATCACAAAAAGGCTACACATGAGAGTACAGAGAACTAACCTTCAGAGCTTTCCTTCGGTATATCATGATGCCTCCATATACTAACGCCAATTGCACATAATTTAGAAAAGACTGTGAAGTTGGTGCATTAATTCCTACACCACACAAAAATATATATAGGATCAAATTAAAATAGACTGCCAAACACCCAAATGGCAGAAAAATTAAGGAAATTTGGATTGAGAGTTTTAGATATTAGAAACATATGTTAATAATTTACCATACTCCGTCATAATAAAAGCAACCCAAAAATGAAAAGCCAATAATTGAATGTCATTGCAAGATGGGGGGAAAATTGATTTTTTTTTTTTTTTTTTTGTATAATGAGAATTTTCAGTTCATTCTCAATAATAATTACCAAGTTAAAAATAAAAATAAAAATAATAATAATAATAGAAGAATTCCAAAAAAGAAAAACCAACAATTGAATGTCATTAAAATATGGGGGAAAAGGGGGAGCTTTTAAATTTAATAGTATGATGAGAATAACCAGTTCATTCTCAATAAAAATTAATGCATGACTAGGTTAAAATGTTAATGCATTGTTTGTTTGTTGTCGTGTTTTATATATATATATATAAGCAAGCTGAATTTAAAAATAAACAAACCCAATTTCTAATGCAGTTGTTCTCAATTGCAGATTAAATAAGTCACATAATAACAAAAAGAAACACATGATTAAAGAGAAAGACCTTTTCTGGCGAGTTCAGAAGATGAAAAGCCTGTTGAAGTGATTAGAAGAGAAAGAAACTGCCCCAAATCAAGACTGACAAACGTCTTCTTGGTCCACAATTCCTTAAAATTCTTCATAATTTCAGTCTCTCTCTAAAATTTGAACAAAACTAATTAATACCCAAATTAAAGAATAACACCAAACAATAAGAAACCCAATCACAGAACACCCATTATTGTCCAAGTCCTCAATCTTCCACAAATCGTATCAGAGTCATAAAAACTGAAGACCCACTAAAGATTTATGGAAAAGGGTATACTCAAACAAAAATGATGATTATACTTTGAATGAAAGTGGCAACGAAAAGGAGAGGAGAGTTTAATCTGACACCCACCAGTGAAAATCAATGGCTATGAGGAGTTCCCAGATTCTCTAGGGTTGTTGTGTGTGCATTCTCAATCAGTTGAAATTGGAGAGTGAATGACATAAACTATATTATTTGTAGCTTTTGTTTCAGCTGTTGGGTAGTCAGAGACAGCAACAATTAAAAGCGTACAAATATTTTCTGGGTACATTGTATGTGTGTGTGTGTGTTTAAAAATTATAACATAAAAGAAATACTTGCTAAAAAAGGAAATAATAAATACAGTAAAAATAGAAAATGAATACATAATAACTCATTTGCTTCTCTTTCTTTTCTTTTGTTTTCTTTTTTTTTTTTCAATTCCCAAATTCAAATGTGGTGTGATTATTTTACTGACTTAGCAGATATTGGCAATTTGACACTGATAAAGTTTTAGACATACTTTTTAGTGAGAAAAATAGAGAAACAAAAGAATTAAAGATAGCCTCTCTAAGGACCATTTTTATGGACCATCGTTAAAGTGGCTTGATTATTGGGTTTGGAAAAGTTGGAATTTATGTGGGTAAGGTTTTGGTAAAAAAAATTAAAAAACTAAAAACTTGAAAATTGTATTTAGTTCAATTTTTTCAAATTTGTTTTATGAAAACACAAATAAAAATGTCTATAATTTCTAAAGAACTGTTTTTTTGTAATTCTAAAAAAATATTCTTTTATTTTTTAAATCTTTGAGAATTGTTTTTAAAATTACAATTCAAAGAGGCCATTTATTTTTATTTAGTAAACTCGCAAACCACAAATATCTAGGAATTTTTTTTTTTTTTAACAGGAAAAACTTCAAGATGGCAAAATTTTCTAATCTCTTTAGAAAAAAAATGAAAAAAATAAAATGAAAAATTCATGTAGTCAACTCATGCACCAATGCTGCATCCAAATTTATCACTAACAAATAACAGTTGGTCCCACTTCAGAGAAAAATTTCAACATTCCCATCAAATAATTAGTGAGATTTAGAATTTTCAACATCCCCATAAAATAATGAGTGACATTTAGTAATTAGAGCATACCACAATCCAGTGTGGATGGCACTACAGATTCAGCTAAATACACCAAATGATATTATGTTAACCCTCGAGCAAATCCCTCCTCCTAGATGAGATGGTGTGATGCCATTGGTCCAGCCTACATCAGCAGGTGGTGCCTTTCACACAGTACAACCACTCACTTATTTTGTTTAGTATATATTCGGACTTGTGTACGGTTTCTGTCAGCAGCATAATGTTGCTTAACCCTTTTTACCCTTTGACCTTTTGATTTATTGCGTTTTGCCCCTTTTATCTTTAACAAAAGCATTGGTTTTGGCCTTAATTGATTAATTAATACAAAAAAACAAAGATTCAATGGATAAAATTCGAATTATACATCTAAATGCGTGATTTTTGAGAAATTATTTATACCCAAGAGGAATTCAAACTAAAACTTAATGCTAGGTGATACACTCGGGTTCAATTTTTTTTCAACTAAGTCAATCCCTTTGGTTTGGGCTTTCAGGCTTGCCCTTGGTTTCATTCATAAAAAAAAACAAAAAACAAAAATATATATATAGTTTTGTTAAAACAAAATTTAAATCAAAAGGTAATGCATCCCAATTTTTGGTAAGAATAATGAGAGGTATTTGAAATTATCTCAACCATAAGAAGTGAAGCAAGTAAGGTTATATGAAAGGAAGAACTAGATTTTATATATATTTTTTTTATTATTTTTAACTTTTTTTGTTTCTCAAAATAAAGTTAAAATTGAGAATTTTTATGTTTTTTCAAATCAAATGAGTTGGATACATTCATATTTCATACTGAACAACAAAATTTGTGCAAGAAATAAAAATCATCTCTTTATATTGTTGAAATTCTATCATAGATATAGTTCAATGTATTCTTACATTGTATATGTTTTAAGTGGTCCACATAAAAATTTAAAAGAATATGCGTCAACTTAAAATACTTGCAATGAGACACGCATTAGTAACTTAAAACATTCCATAATTAGTGAAGTAGTGAGTTTTTTATTTATATATTTTTAAAAAAATGGTAGTGTCGAACCTCTTAAAACATTCTATAATTTACTATCGCGAATATGCAATCCTCCCATTCCACATGCATTGGACATTTAAGAAAAAAATTCTAAAAATGACCTATTGGAACTCTCGACCAAGTGACATGCGTTTTGAACAACTCTAATATGTAGCCTATATAAAAGTATATAAAAGTTTAGGGTACATGGTCTTCTTGTGGACTTTAATCCATGGGATCGAAGCATATTATTATATATATCAAACTATTCTGACATGGAACTAGTGCTTGGTTTGGTTCAAGCACCACAACCAGTGCTAGGAATGCAGCACCATTTAGTCCACGAAGCCTATTACATGTTAGCTTTTTAATCAGGGCAAAAACATTGCCAAAGTGAAAACTTAGGGCATGTTTGGTAAGAGTTTTGTTTTTTTAATTTTATTTTAATTTAAAGTAAAATAAATATTTTATTATAAAATATTTTAATTAGTAATTAAAAGCATGTTTCGTAATTAAAAATTTTGAAAGCAAAAACATATTCGGTAAACAAAGGGTTGTAAGTTTTAAAAATATAATAACTACTTTTAAAAGGTGTGACAAGAGTTTTTCAAAAAAATATACTGTTCATTGTTATGAGTTACTACACTAAGGAAACATGTAAAAACGTTAAATTGGTGTTTTGACTTTTGGTCGTAGTCTACAAAATAAAACATTTTTTTACCGAACACAATTTTTGCACTGTTCATTGTTATAATACCCGACAAAAACAAAAACATAAAAAATAAAACACATACCAATGGCAAAAGGGTTGAGAAGGGGTGAAAGAGGTTTTTTTTTTTTTTTTTTCGAATCGCAAAGTTAGGGGTGGCAATTTGTGTTTGTGGGTCATGTCGATGTAAAGATATTATACTAAATAGGTTAACTCAAACCCAACCCATTTAATAATCGTTCATGAATCCTAAACACTAACCTAACCCATTTATTAAACAGATAATACATGTTAATATGTTTAATGACCTGTTTATTAAAACGAGACATATAATATTTAATCAAATACTAAATAATTAAAAAATTGTCATAATTAACCCAAATATTCAAAATAAAAAGAAAAATCATAAGGCATAAACAAGATTTATGTTGAAATAACTTAGCTATCTATAGTAATTGAGTTTAAACATGTAACATATTATATATGTCATATTCACGATTATAACATGTTAAGTTAAATGGGTCATAAACGGGTTGCACGGATTTAATTCTTTAACCATAACTCGACACAATTAAGTAATCGGGTTAATTGTGTCGACCCTTTTATGACCCAAACCCATTTATGCCAAACCCAAATCTTTTTTAATTTGTGTCGTATTGTCGTATCATGTCGTAATTTGCTAGCCCTAGGTAAAGCAAAAACACCCAAGAACCCGAATTCCTTCTCTGCTTTTTTCAAGATGGAAAGGTTATACCACTAGGTGAATTGTTTGTTTTGGCGGATTCAGGAATGGTCAACGGGGTGAGTTAATACTAGTAATGAATTTTTTTTTTTTTTTTTTACTGGACTAATATTGGTTATAGTAATAGAAATATATATATTTTTTGGTAAATTGCATTGACACCCCTTGATGTTTGGGTCAATGCCACTCAGTGGACAGTTAATGCATTAGTTTACATTGACACCTTTCAAGGTTTCAAATGTCTTAATTGCCCAACACACACACACGCACACGCACACGCACTCATATTATTCACTTCACTCCTCTCATCATCTCTTGCCGATTTGCATCTCCAATTTTTAACCCTAAACCCATCTGCAACCCACCCCCACCCACCCACACACACACACACACACACTCATATTATTCACTTCACTCCTCTCATCATCTCTTGCCGATTTGCATCTCCAATTTTTAACCCTAAACCCATCTGCAACAATAACATACTCGGTGTAGGTTTTCAAAACAACCCCTAATTAGTTTGTACTCATTCGGTTGCTTTTTATGGTCTAAGAACAAAAACTAAGTACAGATCATTTGATTTCCAGGAAGCAAATTTGTACTATTTCAGTTAGTGCAATATATATAACCAATTTTTCGGAGGGCTATTTTTTTGTTAGACAAACTAGTCATTGCCAGGTACATAGGGAAAAAAAAAAAAAAAAATCTAGTCATTGCCAACAGTAGCTTATTTTATTCATTAATCATAGCTGCAGTTTCTATTTCTATTGGCGCAAAAAATTATGTATACAAGGGTAGTTTGGTCTTATAAATGGTGTAAAAAAAAACGTTTATATTATTTGTTTATAATTCTTGTGTCCCCTTTAATGAGTCAAATGGTTAAAAAGTAATTTCTTACAAATTTAGAGATCTTGAAAAGGTATCATTTAAGACACAAGCACGTGCACCCATGCTACATCCAAATTTATCACCAACAGTTGGTCCCACTGTACAGAAATTTCAACATTCTCGTAAAATAATTAGTGACATTTATTAGGCCATTTGTACTGGCTTCCGAATTTTGGCTCTCTAAAAATTTCACTTTAGTTTTTTCAAGTGCCATGTCAGCAATTTCAAGAGCCACGTCAGTAGTTTTCGCTCTCCAGAAACATACACTTCATCAGACTCTCCGAATTTTCGCTTTTCGAAAAAAAAAATAATTAAATAAATTAAATTAAATTAAATTTTAAGATTAAAAATAATGAATTAGAATAAGAAAATAAGAATTACAAAATTCTATGGGAATAAGAAAATGAAATTTTAATTTTAATTATTTTTTTTAAAAAAAAAGTTTTACAAAATTGAATTTTTTTAAAAAAATTTACAATATTATAACCTTTAAGGCACTGTTTGTGTCAGCCAAACAGTGCCTTAACGGTCAAATGCACTGTTTATGGCAGTAATTTAAAATTTAAAGCAAATTTTTTTTAAAAAAAAAAATCAAATTTTAAGGGGAAAAAACAAAAAAAAAAGGTTTTTTAATTTATTTTTGGCACAAATAATTTATTTTTTGGACAAACAATGTCTAAACAATATATTTTTTTATTTACTGAATTTTATTTTATTTTATTTTTTTAAAAATAAGCTCAAAATAACATATTTTGGGTTTTTTTTAAAAAAAACTAGGCTGCCAAACAGTGCAGGCACTGTTGGCACTGTTGCAGCCTGAAGTAAAAAAAAAAACGAAAAACCGCTTCAGGCTTTGCTAAGGAAAAAGACAAAAAAAAAAATTCCGCGATCGGGCTCGGGCTCTTGGAATATGGCGAGCCGGGCCGCGAGTTGTTGTGGGCCCCGCCCAATTCCGCGAGGCTGTTGGAGTGAGTTTGGTTTGTTTGGCTCGCGGAGAGGGCCTTTCGCGAGCCCACTGCGGATACTCTTAGGTTCCATTTGTTTCGAAGTAAAATAATTTTTTTTAAATATTTTTCTTTTTTAAATAAAATATTATTTTATTTTACTTTATCATGTTTGACAAAGTATTACAAGTTGTAAAAATATAATGACAAGTTTAAAAAGTTGATTTAAGAGTTTTTTAAAAAAAAATTGTATTGTTCATTGTTACACTACCGTTGCTAATAAGGAAACATGTAAAAACATTAACATAACATTATATATATATATATATATATATATATATATAGGTAAAGTGGGTTTCATCAATACATTACATTCACACAATTACAAGAGGGTGAATTTTGAAATGTAAAACAATGTCGGTCTAGTAAGTGCGTGACGTGGCACTTTTTGCATGGTATGATTTGCAATGCGGGTGATGTGGCGCGTTTAGCATGGTTTGATCTGCAATGCGGATACAGTGAGAAGGGTGGGTGTTGATTGGTGACAAAGAATAGCATGGTTAACCTAACCTGGTTTGGTCAAACCTCGAACTGCAAAGCCCAGCCCAACAAAACTTCAAAGCCCAACCCAGTATGCTCCTCTCTCTCTCTCTCTCTCTCACTCTCTCTCTCTGGCTTCGAACCGTCCTCCCTCAGCTTCGAAGGCATCGATTGACACAGCAGAAAGGTCAGGGCGTCGATTTCGATTATATTGTTGATTCTGTTTGTTTGGTTGAAGTTTTTATTTATTTCTTTTGGTTGATTATTCACATTGACAGCTTCAATTTTGAGAGTTACATATGTTTCCAAATGTTTCTGAGAAGCAAATCGTGCTCGATTTCCAAGTTTTTTTTTTTTTTTTTTTTGTTTTATGTGGGTTTCATTTATTCATTTACGGGCTCAATTTTTGTTCTCCATCGTGTGATTGTTTAGACAAATTTTAGTTTTGTTCATAATGATTTGGAAACGTGGTTTTACTCCAAAAATTGAATGTGTATCTCCTTTTTTTTTTTAACTCTACTTTGTTCCCTTGAAGTTGAAGAACCAACCTTTGCAAATGTGTTTGCTTTTATCTTTTTGATACACCCTTTATTAATTCAGTGGGTCTCTGATGTCAACAAAAGACGTTTGTGTGATTCTCCTCGGTGCATTTCTGGGTTATACAATTGTCTTTATGTTTAGAGCTTTCTATCTAATTGGAGATTTTGACTTTACACCACGTCTTTATAATGTGGTTGATTATTGAGTATTTATGTTTATAATCAAAATGAATGTTTGTCCTTGAAAAGATAGTCGTAATTTGATTTTCGAATGGGCTTGAGAAATACACCCTCTGGGTTTGTATTATTGAGTTAATTTACGACTTTTGCTTTCAGATTTGATTGCTTTTATCTATATCAGTTTAATAATCTTTGTGGATAGTAAACAAGGCTAGCATGGCAGCCACAACTCCTACAAGATGATCACATAAAGGAGACCATTCCGAATATCTGTGCTCGTGTGCTGTTTTTCCTATATTTTCAACTTTTTAAGCAAGCTGGTTTTTTTCCCCTTGATTGGGAAGCTATACAACCAAAATGAACTCTTTTGATGTACTATGGTGGTTTACATGGCATTTTATTGCCATTTTTGCATGAATAGCAAGATACAAATCTTGTTTTGACGTGTCATGTTACCATGTTACTTTTGATGTTCCTTTTTTTATGTTGATCTGAAAATTTTGATCAGCACATCAATAATTAAAATTAGAGCTCAAAGTGCTGGCTTGCTTTCATATAGCGAAGTTCTTCTTGGATTCAATGAGGCCTCTCTAATCTATCAATTTCATCTTAATGCATCTTTTATAGGTGTGCACTTCAGCTGGCCTGGTGTTGCTCTAGCACATCAGTGCTAAGTCTACGGCATCACTCATAAACTCACGACACATTCAAGTGACATATATTGTACTTGTTCATTCACAATGTTGTTTTAGAATTATTGACTTGTTAAAGGTTCTCATTGTGGCCATGGGTTGTGGCCATGGGTGTATGTGGTTTGTTCATGTGTGTTCAGGCATTATGTGTATTCAAGTGACATATATTGTACTTGTTCATTCACAATGTTGTTTTAGAATTATAGACATGTTAAAGGTTCTCATTGTGGTCATGGGTGTATGTGGTTTGTTCATGTGTGGTCAGGCATTATGTGTATTGTGTGTTTGCAGTGTTTTAGCCTTCACTTTATGATAGGACGGTTCACTGAAGAAGAATCAAACTCAATTCATATAGGATGTTTATGCTGGTTAGGAGACTGATTTGATTAAGAATAATTAACAATGCTTCTAAGATTTAATATACTTTTTTTAATACAATTTAGATGAAAATATACATGCCCTATTGGAAGTTGTCAGTGACTGAAACCTTTGTTGGATTAAGCGGTGGGTCTTTTGAATTGGACTGTAGGATTAGATTGAGGAATGTTAGATTCTACAAAATTAGGGAAAGAAGACCAAACGATATTTATACATGTAGAATTCTTAAATTAGAACAAAAGCAAACCTAAAACAAATCAAGTATACAAATATTATTACAAACATGTGTAACACGTATACATGCTCAAGTTTTGTAGACTAAATTTTATAATGTGACTTGGAAGGTTGAACTAGCGCCATGCAATTTGTAAGGTTGTGCCTGGGGAGAATAAAGTTTAGATCACTGCATTTTCATTAAGTTTTATAATTCCAAAAATCACTTTTTAATGACACAATCTCAGATAATTCTTGTAACTCTTTTGTACATTTGACTAATTTCCTATTACATATGACATAACAACTGATAATTTTTTACCAATCCCATACAAATACTCCACCTTATAAAATTTTCAGGTGTCATGACAAAGCAAACAAATTATCAAATTTTCTATTTACATAAACGATCCTAAACAATCCCATGGTAGATCCTATTATTCTGAACGATCCTTTGGCAATCCGACTATGACCCTCTAGTCCCTTTACGATCTTGTAGAGATCTACATGGATTTTTTATTACTTTGGATTTCAAGATTGTATGATCTAGATTGCAATTTTGATTACCATGCCCTCTTGTGAGTTTTACTAATGCACCCACAGCACTATTTTTAATTGTCATGTAGAGGAAATTTATTGCATGGTGAAAAAAAAAAAAAAAATTTATTGCATGGTGAAAAGATGTTAAATCTAACATAACAGAAAAAGATGAATTCATGGGACTGTTGTAAACCAATGTGGAAGGTTGTCATTTTATAAATACTTCAGTGAGTACTGTTGTTCTGTTAATACACAGCCAAGCACCATGGAGCTTAATATTAAGTGGAAAAGAAATTGAAGAAGGGGAATAACAAGTACTCGTCAAGTCTTCGATTAAAAAAGGAAATTCTTTCGCAACTACGTAAACTACATCAGCTTTGTCTTTCAGGGCTTCGAGAAATGGATCTTATCATCAGATGCAATCTGCTTTGTTTTATCCTTTAAAGTACAGTTGGTTATCTTTCAAAAGTTGTAGGTTGATCATTTCATTACAATTTATATCATAATTTGTTTGCTTAATTCTCCCTTGCTGTATACATTGCTATCTGACATTCCTGAATTTTAAATATTGGAGTACATTGAAGTGGTATCTTACTTCCAGAACAATTTTCGTCATGTAACAGGGTTATGTTGATCATCGTCGATCTAAAATGGTTCGGTGGTTGTGGAGTAGGACAGGATGCTCTCGTTTGCTCTATGGATGTGAGATGGGATTTAATCGCCAGCAGAAAGCCAGTCTGGTGAATGTAAGGTTAAAATGGGTGAAAGATAGGGTATTGGATGCTGTTGTGGCAGGTGATAGGGATCTAAGAGCTGCCAGCACTCTTGTTTCCATAATATCTGCGAATCCTCATTGTTGCCTCCCAGTTTACCACCTCTCCCACCAAAGAGGGCAACTCAGTCTCCCCCACGATCTTAAGATTTCCACTTTTATGAGGAGATATCCCACTATTTTCGATGAGTTTCATGTTCGTGACAGTGGAGGTACTAGAGTTCCCTGGTTCCGCTTGACTCCTAAAGCACTAGATCTCCATCAAGAAGAACTCGGTATCTACCAAAATTGTGAGATGGATCTTCTTGACAGGCTCCGCAAGCTGCTCATGCTCACCAAAGATAGAATTCTTCCTCTACAGACGATTGACCAGCTAAAATGGGACATTGGTTTGCCATTTGATTTCCCTCATTCATTGATTCCCCATCACCCAGATATATTTTCTTTGATTCACCTACCTGATAATCGTGTTGGCTTGAAACTCCTATCCTGGGATGTTAACCTTGCTGTGTCTCAATTGGAAAAGAGTGCTGCTTTGCAGCAAAGGGAAAAAGATGTTGAAAATGGCAGCTTAGCATTTCCAATTGGATTCACAAGGGGTTTCGGATTGAAGAGAAAATGCATGGTGTGGTTAGAAGAGTGGCAGAGGCTCCCTTATACTTCTCCTTTTTCAGATGCCTCTCACTTAGATCCACGTACAGATGTAACTGAGAAGAGAATTGTTGGTGTCTTTCATGAGCTTCTCCACCTCACCATACAAAAGAAAACAGAGCGCAAGAATGTGAGCAATCTCCGTAAACCACTGGCCTTGCCACAGAAGTTCACGAAGGTGTTCGAACGCCATCCTGGCATATTCTACATTTCTAAGAAGTGTGACACCCAAACTGTTGTTCTTAGGGAAGCTTACGACCATCATCAACTAATCCAGAGACACCCCCTTGTTGACAACAGGGAAAAGTTTGAAAGTATGATGAAGGAAGGGTTTCTGGATAGGAGCAGGGGCTTATACAAGAGAAACAGAGATGCTGTTGTTGAGGAGGATCGATTTAGGAATGTTTTTAGTAATGAACTCAGTGACAATGGATTCAAAAATGAAGGAGAATCAGATGATTCAGATTGTAATTTTCTTTCAGAATATGAATCAGATGAAACCATAGATGATCCTTGCTAAATTCAGCAGATGCTTTTAGCAGTTAGCTCAAATCTCCGCGGCAACGTGAGACAACTAATGGAAAAGGTATTCCCTGGTAACCTAATCCTATCCTGCCAAATATTAATAGAATTTGGGAGTAATCTTTTACAAGATGAGTTTGTGATGATTGTCTTTAGCATCATGACGAAGCAGGAAACAACTTGTTTTGACGGAGGAGAGAGAACTAGGAGAAGAGAATTATTTTAGAAGTACTGCATCTGATTTTGATTGTATCTCAGATCTGGTTTTTCTCATAAAGTCAACCATTTTAGTTGAAGAACTGAATCTATAGATCAACTGGAAGATGTTACCATGAGTCCATGAAGGATATCTAAATGGACCAATAATCTTAAGGAGCTTTGGGAAAACAAGCTGGGATTAAATTTATAGTGATTCTTATATATGGGATGACCATTTGGACTTCACGGTTTTCATTTTTTAATGTGTTACAATAATTTAGTTTTTCATTTCTGGCATTATGTATCAGAAGTATTTGGGCCCCACATGAGTGCGGCTGTGCTAGATTGTATTCAGAATATTCAAGCACAGTCTCCATAGTGAATGGACTTTGAATATGCTCTGCACCAAGGTTTTTTGGATAAAGCAACTCTTATTTTTGTTGAAAGAATATTTAAACTTAAGAGAGAAATTGTGCGCGCGCACAAGTTGGTGTTTGTGCATCTTTTTTTTCCCTAAGCTTGTTTGTGCATCTTTTTTTCCCTCTTGTTGTCCTTTTGGTTTCTGTAGAAGCATTCAACCTAGTTAATATGTCAAATGCACAAATTGAAATGATTCATCATAATGGCCAATTTCCATGGCAAGGTTATTCCTTTCCTGGAATTTGATTATTTTTCAGCATTCCTCCTGTTGGTGAGATCAAGGGGAAAAAGA
This sequence comes from Cornus florida, assembly GCF_030987335.1. Classification (NCBI taxonomy): domain Eukaryota; kingdom Viridiplantae; phylum Streptophyta; class Magnoliopsida; order Cornales; family Cornaceae; genus Cornus; species Cornus florida. The sequence continues at coordinate 91,477,537 of NW_026775574.1, forward strand.
TTAAGTTTTGTGATCTTTTCAACAAGAAAACAAGTTTTTAGCATATAGTTTAGATATCTAGTATTGATGCTGGAAGTTTCAATTTTTCTTTATTTTGGAATTGATGTTGTGGCATTGAAAGTATTTTCATCTCCTGTTTGTACAATTTCCCATACCATGATTGCTGTTGGAAATTTTAAATTGCTCTGACTTTTCTATTGAATTAACTGAACTTTTATTTTTTTGTCATATTTATGAAACTCCCAGACTACTCCCAAATATCCTTCAAATTTAGGAAAATTGTAGTTACTGAAGAAAAAAAATAGAAAACAAAAAAAAAAAAAAAAATCCAGATTGTGACAATTTCTGGATAACAGGTCTCTGCTAAACCTTGGCACCAAGGTTCATCCTTCCGAAGTGCATGATCACAGTGGATGATTCTGCTTTAAAGACCATCAATCAAGTGAGTCTCACCTATTGAACAGGGGCTGGCTTTGCCAAGGGATAATAAGGCCATAAGGGAGAGGTTGGATGCTAACGTTGCCTGTCATATGGTCCAATCATTCTCTATGAGTTTTTCCTTTTTCTTCCGTATTTTATACGTAGAAAAGATCTTCACATCTAACGAACACTTTGTTCTCTCCTTTATGCAGGGCTATTTGGCTTTTATACACTTAGCTTGACACTTCTGTAATGTTGGCATGGAGACGTGATCATTTGGAGAGAGAAGAGTTTGCTGAACTAATTCAGAAACTCGTGGCTGAGAAAAAGTAATGTGGGGCTGAGAAGATAAAGTCCGATTGGCAGCTTCTGGAAGAGGACATGGTTGAATTGAAAACGGCTTTCAAGATTGGAAGGGTATGACCATTGGGAAAGGCTAAACATATGACCATTATCATGGATGACTGCTATAGTGAAGGTACAAGCGGGTTTATTCTGTTGGATTCAGCATTCCAGTAAACCAGGTCTGGATCCCCTCAACCCCTCTTTGTGTATGGGTTCGTCCTGTTACTGTTCATACTTCATATTGAGGCTGTTAATGAATCGATCAGACCTACATTAAAAGGCACCTTGGTCTTTTTGTAGTTTTGCTTTTTAAGATGATTAATTGTCACAAATTAACTGAACACAGATTGTAAATATTTCCTTTGTTTCAACTTTCATGGTAAAACATTCTTTTACATAAATCTAGTCTTGTCTAAACACTTCAAATTCAAGGCTCTACCTGGAAAAGAGGATTCTAAAACTCTAAACTCCTTGGACCTCAAGTCATACGGACACATACAGTGGGAAACCTAGTTTCTAATATCAAGTTTAAGGGCCATAAAAGCTTGTTTACTCAATCTTTTGTTCTTCATAAAATGGAGCAGTTCATGGGCAACTAGAGATACTATTAGTTATTTGCCTTCCAGCAACAAAGGCACTTTGATCTTCTCTAATAATAGAGATAAGGACTGATTGGAGCCTATTGATAATTTGAAATGATCTTATAAGACACATTATGCAAAGAAATAAGGCAATAATAGCCAACTAAAGTTGGATATTCTACTTTTAGGAATAAGAACAATATTTGTGTGGCATATGATTATTCTCCTTCTTCTAATAGTACTAGTTGCATGATTTTTATTTTTTATTTTTTTGAATTTCTGTCTCTGAGCTGCAACAACTGAAGTTTGGATTTTTGCTTCCAATAAACTTCTTCTTCACTCCATTAATTATGAAGCTCATTTTAAAGTTGTTTCATTTTGGTAGCATCACAATTGGTGCGTTGTATCCTCTTTCAACGAGAAAAGCTGAACTTCCATTGCCTATATTTTCTGTCTGGAGTTCCAACTCTGATTTCTGGCCCACTTGATCAATTTATGCTTCCAACTCTTAGACATTTTTTGGAGAATTAAAATAGATTAGAATCATGAAATTTGTTATCCCAAGCTTCCATGACAATAATGACTTCGCATTTTGCTAGGCTTCTTGTTGATAGGGGAAGCATCTAACACCAGAGCATAGCAGTGATCGGATCCAACAGTAGCAACATAATTATTAGCATTTGATGTTGAAACCGCCACTCTTGTTATTTACAAGTGAATTAAATTACAGAAATTAGTAGCTGTCTCCCCAAACACTATGCTCTGCTCTTAGGTAATCCCATTGTGCAGCACTGTTGGAATGATCAATAGTAGCATACTTTGGATTGCAAGATTGTGTGATCTAGATTGCAATTTTGATTACTATGCCCTCTTGTGAGTTTTTACTTGTGCACTATGGTCCAGAGCAATATTTTTAATTTTCATGTAGAGGAAGTTTATTGCATGATGAAGACGTAAAATCCATCATAAACAGAAAAAGACGAATTTATTGCACTGTTGTAGACCAATGTGGAAGGTTTGTTGTATATACACATTTCATACATACTTCAGTGAGTACTTGTTGTTCGGTTGATACACAGCCAAGCACCGTGGAACTTAGTATAAAGTGGAAAAGAAATTCTAGAAAAATAGATGCGATCTGTTTTATCCTTAAATACAGTTGGAAATCTTTGCAAAGTTGTAGGTTGATCATTTGAATATAATTTATAAGTGGATCCTAACATAATCTGCATGCTTAATGTTCTCCTGCTATATCCATTGCAATCTTGACTTTCCTAACTTTAAATATTAGAGTACATTGAAGTGGTATCTCAGTTCCAAACCAATTTTTGTCATCTAACAGGGGTATGTTGATCATCATGTAAAATGGTTTGGTGGTTGTGGAGTAGGGCAGGATGCTCTCATTTTCTCTATTGATGTGATATGGGATTCAATTGCCAGCAGAAAGCCATTCAGCTCTTGCTCTTCTAGATTTAATCTAATGTTAAAATGGGGTGCAAGATAGGGAATTGGATGCCATTCTGGCAGGTGATAGGGATCTAAGAACTGCCAGCATCCTTGTTTCCATAATATCCTCAAATCCTCGTTGTTGTCTCCCAGTTTACCACCTCTCCCACCAAAGATCTTAAGGTTTCCACCTTTATGAGGAGATATCCCACAAATTTTGATGAATTTCATGTTCTTGACAGTGGAGGCACTAGTGTTCCCCGGTTCCACTTGACTCCTAAAGCACTAGATCCCCATTAAGAAGAACTCGGTATTTGGTTCCACTTGACTCCTAATCGATGAATTTCATGTTCTTGATTGTGAGATGGATCTTCGCAAGCTGCTCGTGCTCACCAAAGATGGGACTCTTCCTGTACAAACAATTAACCAGCTAAATTGGGTCATTGGTTTGCCATTTGATTACCCTCATTCCTTGATTCCCCATCACTCAGATTGTTTTTCTTTGGTTCATCTACCTGATCATGTTGGCTTGAAACTCCTATCCTGGCTGGCTTTGCCACAGACGTTCACAAAGGTGTTTGAATGCCATCCTGGCATATTCTACATTTCTAAGAAGCGTTACAACCAAACTGTCATCAACTAAACCAGAAATACCCCCTTGTTGACAACAGGGAAAAGTTTGCAATTATGATGAAGGAAGGGTTCTGGATAGGAGCAGGGGCTTATGCAAGAGAAACAGAGATTCTGTTGTTGAGGAGGATTGATTAAGTATGTTTGTAGTAATGCCCTCAATGACAATGGGTTCAAAAATGGAGAATCAGATGATTCAGATTGTAATCTGCTCTCAGAGTATGAATCAGATTATTCAGATTGCTAAATTCGGCTGATACTGTTAGCAGTTAGCCTTCATGGAAAGTTTTGAAACCACATAGTGCATCAACGGCATTTACCATATTTGTAGTACAATATCATTCATTCAATTTGATGCTGCACCTCATTAAATATTATATCATCCATGGGCATGTTATATATGCAATTATGCATTTTGAGTTCAATTGAAATGATTCCTGCTCTGCACACCAAGTTTGAGCATCCATTTCGTATGATCTTCTACTCGAATTGAACTTTCAGTGAGATATCTAAATGATATGTGGTGGATTAGCTGCTGGTGGTAAAAGCTAAGGATTACCTGCTACATAAACGTGAAAGGTGATCCAAGAACTCAAATCTCCGTTGCAATGTCAAACAACTAATGGAAAAGGTATTCCCTGGTAACCTAATCCTTTCCCACCAAATATTAATAGAATTTGGGAATCATCTTTTACAAAACGAGTTTGTGATGATTGTCTTAAGCGTCATGAGGAAGCAGGAAACAACTTGTTTTGATGGAGGATAGAGAACTAGGAGAAGAGATCTATTTTAGAAGTACTGTATTTGATTTTGATTGTATCTCAGATCTGGTTTTTCTCATAAAATTAACCATTTTAGTTGAAGAACTGGGAAGATGTAACCTTGAGTCCATGAAGGATTTATCTGAATGGACCAATAATCATAAGGAGCTTTGGGAAAACAAGCTATTCTTATCTATGGAATGACCATTTGGACTTCACAGTTTTCATTTTTTGATATGTTACAATAATTTAGATTTTCATTTCTGGCATTACGTATCAGAAGTATTTGGGCCCCACATGGGTGCAGCAGTGCTAGAAGGTATTCAGAATATTCAAGTACAGTCTCCATAATGAATGGACTTTGAACATGCTTTGCGGCAAGGCTTTTTGGATAAAGCAACTCATATTTTTGTTGGAAGAATATTTTAACTTAAAGAGAGAAATTGTGCGCGCTCACATGTGGGTGTTTGTGCATCTCATTTTCCTCTTGTTGTCCTTTGGGTTTCTGTAGAAGCATTCAACCTAGTTAATATTTCAAATCTAAAAATTGAAATGATTCATCATAATGGCCAATTTCCATGGTAAGGTTATTCCTTTCCTGGAGTTTGATTATTTTGCCGCATTCCTGTTGTTGAGATCTAGGGGAAAAAAGATTTAAGTTTTGTGATCTTTTCAACAAGCGAAAATAAGTTTTTAGCATATAGTTTATATATCTAGTATTGATGCTGGAAGTTTCAATTTTTCTTTATTTTGGAATTGATATAGTGGAATTGAAGGTATTATTATCTCCTGTTTTTACAATTTCCCATACCATGATTGCTGTTGGAAATTTTCAGTTACTCTGATTTTTCCATTGAATTAACTGAACTTTTATTTATTTATCATATTTATGTAACTCCCCGACTACTCCCAAATATTCTTCATATTTAGGAAAAATTCTAGTTACTTGAGAAGGAGGAAAAAATCCTGGTTGTGACAATATCTGGATAACAGGTCTCTGCTAAACCTTGGCACCAAGGTTCATCCTTCCTAAGTGCATGGTCACAGACTCACGGTGGATGATTCTGCTTTACAGACACCGTCAATTGTGTCTCACCTATTGAACAGGGGCTGGCTTTGCCAAGGGATAATAGGGCCATACGGGAGAGGCTGGATGCTAACGTTGTCTACCATATGGTCCAATCATTCTCTGTAAGTTTTTCCTTTTTCTTCCTTATACTTGCCAAAGATTTTCACATATAATGAACACTTTGTTCTCTTCTTTATGCAGTGCTCTTTGACTACATTATACACTTAGCTTGACAGTTCTGTAATGTTGGCATAGAGACGTGATCATTTGGAGAGGGACGAGTTTGCTGAACTACATAATTTGGGAATTCATGGCTGAGAAAAAGTAATATGGTGATGAGAAGACAACGTCTGATCAGTTGCCATTGGCATGGATGACTGCTATATTGATGGTGCAAGCAGGTTTATTCTGTCGGATTCAGCGTTCCAATAAACCAGGTCTGGATCCCCTCAACCCCTCTTCCTGCAGAGGGCCAACAGATCGAAGATGAGGCTGGCAAAGTGCAAGTTTGTATGTATTCGTGCTGTTACTGTTCAAAGCGAGGCTGCTACTGAATCAATCAGATCAACATTATAAGGCACCTTGGTGGTTTTGTAATTTTGATTTTTAAGATGATTAATTGTCCCAAATTAACTGAACACAAATTGTAAATATTTCCTTTGTTTCAACTTTCATGGTAAAACTTTCTTTTACATAAATCTAGTCTTTTGTCTAAAACGGTGTGTTTAGACCTTTTGTACTTGTAATCACTGGAAATAAGGACTTCTGTACCAAGAGGGCAGGTATATATATTTATGATCAGAGGTTTTTTAGCCACTGCTGCATAGATTGGGGGGACATGGAAAATGAAGTGTTCCACAGATTCAACAGATTGAAGATGGGGCTGGCAATGTACAAGTTCTACTCATTTGTTTCTTTTTTTCTTTCTTCTGGTTTCTCCCTTTTTTAGGGAGTGATGTAACTTCGTTGAATGTATGAGAAAGATATTTTCTCATGGGATCCCTTGCACATAAATAACCATTCCCTGTTGGCTTCTGCTATATGTTTATGAGCTTTGTGTGTATGCAGAAGAAGGTAGTGCAAAATGACATATATTAAATGGTCAATGCAGATCATATGTTTAATGGATCCAGTGAAGCATTTGTGGGGAGTTGAAAAAATGAATGGCATTTAGTTTTCTACTGAATGAAATGATTTCTGTTACTATCTGTAATAGATACAAAGAAAGATAAATGTGACAGAATATTAGTATCAGAGAAAGGATTTATGAGACTTCTAGATGGATTTACGAGACCTCTAGTTTCACCTCACCATTGACGATCACGGAAAATACAATTTTTTGAGATATTTAAAAAATCAAATTAGTCATTTAATAAAATTTTTAATCCAATAATTAAATAAGGAGAGGTCATATATAGGAATATATATTTATTTTCAAGTTAAAGCAAATTGTATGGATAATTAGATTTTAAATCCCTAAATTTAACAATTTAAGGATGTGTATATTATTAATTAACAAATTTAGATTAATAGTAGATTCTATTTTAAAAATTATAAGAACTTGGATTTGGGCATGAGACTATAAATGGACATTTTTCTCGCTGTTTTAAGCAGTGACTAGAGTATCCTCTCTCTGTTTTATTAAATCATCTCTCTGCTTTATTAATCTGTTTTATTAAACCCTCTCTCCAAACCGGGCCCAATATAAACCTCTTGTCTTCCTTGACTCGCAAGTCAGGAAACCCTACCTCCGCATCAATCACTCTCGTGGGTCGGCGGCTTCTTCTTCTTCTGTTTCTGTATTGTAAGCATTGAAGAAATTTGGCTATATATATTGAAGACCGAGTCTTTCTTTTCTTGCAAGTCTAGTCGGTTTTCACTGAGCAATTGGAAACCTATTTGGAAACCTGCCTTCACTGCGCAATTGGAAACCTATTTCACTGCGCAATTGGAAACCTGTCTTCACAATTGGAAACCTATTTCACTGCGCAATTGGAAACCTGTATTCACTGCGCAATTGGAAACCTATTTCACTGCGCAAAACTTGTCTTTCTTTTCTTGCAAGTCTTACAGAGGAAACCTTACCAATATTGCAAACCGCCTCAATCAATTCACTGCGCAAAACTCACGTCGGTGGTGGTGTTCTTCTTCTTCTTCTGTATCGCTCCTCTGTATTTGATTCCGTAATTCTGTGAGCCCTCTTTTTCTCATTCAACCTTTTTTACGTCACTGCAACTACCGTCTCTATCATTCTCCTTCTTCTTCTGTAATTGGAAGGTGTCCCATTTTTTCTCAATGAATTCATCTGTTTCCAATCACGAGATGTTTTTCATTCCACTAGGATTTCACTTCGACCCCACAGAAGTTGAAATCCTCCATTACCTTAGCAGAAAAGTGAAGGGTGAGAGAATGCCTGAGGGTGTAATATTGGACGTTGATCTTTACGGCAAAGCTCCCTGGGACATATTAAAAAAGGAAGATCCATGGCATACTATTAGCAAGAATAATTGTCAATTTGTTATCTACGTCTTCACTAAGTTGAAAAAAATTGGCGATAAGAAGAGAGTTGTAAGGAGAGCCGGGTGTGGGACTTGGGATGGGCAAAACAAGCCTGAGGAAATTTATAATAGACATAAACAGCTTATTGGATCTAAGAAAATGTTGGCTTTTGAAGCAAATATCAAGAAAGATGAGTGGTCAACCATGCCAAGAGGTCATTGGACTATGCATGAGTATTCGCTAGGCGGTGTGAGTTTGGATGGGCTAGAAGATGGTAGTGATCAAGATTATGTCGTTTGCAAGATAAAAAGGGATGATTCAAAATTTCTGAGGAGAGCACCAAAGCATGTTCGTGAGGTATCAAAAGAAGAAAACCCTAGTCGGAAGAAGAAGAAGATGCGATATGATCATGATGAGGCCTCTGCAAGTACTCCTCCACAAAAGACTCTGCTTGCGTCTTCCGATTTTCAACCTCTCCCAGCATATTATGATGAGACTGCCAAACACTTTGATCTGCCCAACATCAACTCTTGTGGTACAATAGAAGGCCTGCAGCAAGTAGACTCATTTTTTGACAATTTTGATGCAACTGCAACGTCTTCCGATATTCAGACACAGCTGCCACCACATGATGATGATATCAGTACAATGAACTCTTGTGATACAGTGCAAGACCAAGACCTGCAGCAGATTGAGTCATTTTTTGGCGACTTTGATTTTGAAACTGATTTCTTTGATTTAGAGATGGAGGCACGCATTAAGGCTTTTTCTGAAAGTCTTTTGTCTTAAGATGATGATCTTGTATGTGTTGTTACTAGTTCTTCCTTTTGTTCATTGTTCATTATTCATTGCTTTTGTAAAGTACTCGTGAATGTTTGTTTTCTGTGTGTGTGCCTCTTAGATGTATTTTCCTGATAGTTTCGAATGAGGAAATTTGAGCTTTTTTTTCCCGGCTCGGTGAATTGTCAATAATATGTCTGATTATCTATTATTGGTGATAAATTCATAAATTTCTACTGGACTTAGACTTGGTCCAGATCATGGTTCCTGATCATTGGATTAGAAAACAACATTTGTCAATATTTAGTTCATTTTTTACAAACTAAATGTTTTTGAGTTTCTTGAAATTTTAATAATTTTGTTTGGATTTTTTATCTTCATGCTTGAAAGTTTGATTGTAAATTAATGTTTTTATTAGGTAGATGCCACTGGATGCCATGCCATGCACCTTCACAATTTTTTGAGCGTTATATTCATTCAATTCTGACATGTTATAGGTGAATGGGAGAGCATTCTTATCTAATTCATTAAGGTATAAACGTCAGACTTTTTGAAGCCAATATTAAATTCTGAATGATGTCTTGTGAGCAGTGCTTAATTTGTGTTTCTAAAGACTTTTAGATACCATTGTTGAAGGCATATGTGCTTGTATTTTTAGCTTTTAGTTTGTTCCACTTGGCTTGGTTTAATCAAGGATGACTTAACACAGGTTGCTTCCTATCATTTTGTGGGTTTTGTGAGAGGGAAGTAAATGCCCCTTTGTGGGTTTTCAATGCATCTACTCTTTTACTTGGTTTTATTTCATCAGTTTCTTGTCACTTTGACAAAGATCCAATCAGACCTTTGCATTTGGCCGTTGATTTTTGGCTCACAAAACTGTTTTCATGACTAATTTGGTCAAGATTTTGTTTATAACCTATTTTTTCTCATATTATGACTGATTTTCATCCCATCTGAAATTTCTTGAATCCTTTGTGAGTTGGTTCACTTAAAATCATCCTCAATTTGAATGTGAACTTGTGGGGTTCCTAATTGATAAATTTTGGAATTTCATTCTTTTTTCTTATTTTTTCTCTCCATTGTAGCTTTAACACCTTAGACCTTTAACACCTTGAAAAAAAGCCATGCAACTCTCCATTGTAGCTTCATTCAGAGAGAATAATATAACTTCTTTCTCTGGCAACAACTGATTTTGACTTAATACTTGTAAAGTATGCATTGTCTGGACAATCCCAACTTAGAGACATCAAATTGAGCTCAAATCCTTAGCCGTACAGCAATGGATCCGAGATCACACACGTGTGGGTCTCCACACTTGTAAAGGCTGTGATCCGTTGGATGTGGTACACCTACCGAAGAGGATCCCTGGATTATGCCTGAAAAGGGTGTCTGCCCTCCAATCTACATTAGGGAAACTTTTGAACATGCATTTGAAAAGGCTGGCAAGTTGAAGACAGCTCGTGAATTGCTTAAGAAAATTGACGAAGTAATCTGCAAAACAGTGGAGACAGAAATTAAAGGTTCTGAACAGTTATGTGCAAGAAGTGATTGTGAGTCTCTATTACTTGATAATATAAAGAATAGCCTACGTAGGAGTAACTGCATTCATAATAAGAGTAACACTGTATATATTTATTAATCCATGTATACATATAGGATAATCCTGATTATCTGCATCAAATATATATATATATATATATATATATATATATATATATATATATGCATCCAAGTTTTCTTGATTATTCATTGCTGGCATTAGACATTTCTGAGATGGTTGACAGACTCCTATATATTGCAGCATCCGTGTTAATTTATTTTGAATTGTCCAGTGTCTACATTAGGCCATCATTAAGGAAAAGAGAAGAGGATGAGCTGTATCACAGTTCAATTAGCTTACGATAGGAGCTCATCAAATTGTCAGGGTCTTGCTTCTATGTTCAAGGATAGTTGACATTCCAGAGTTGCATGGGTTTGGAGTAGGTATGTGTCACTTAGTTTCAGTCTTAACTCTTTATTTCAGATTTTTTCATTCATGCAAGTTGATTATATAGCAGTGTCTTCAGTTACCATGGTGCTTGAATTTTAGATTACCCCCTTTTGTTCTCCTGGCCTTGTTACCATAGTCAGACTAATATCAAGTATCAAAAATAAAATGTTCGACAAGAATTGAATAAAGTCTTATCTGTAATTTATTTGTCCTTAAGAATTGAAAGGAATATAACTCGAGGAGATGCAAAAGTGGTTGTAGTTCATAAGCTTCTGATTCAGTTTTACTTGCTTCGAATTTATTTTGGAGACAAAATAGTCTGGTAATTTTCAGATTTTATAGACATTGGTTTCACTGGTTGAAACTCTTTAGCATTGTGTGATGTAGTGCCTATCCAGTGTGCCATTGTTGCGAGTTCAAGCCTAAAAGCAGTCGCTTTCAGTCCTCTATCCCCAGGACTTTGCTCTAAAGCTGGGTAATGTCTCTGTGTTTGTGGGAACTCGGTGTGATGCTTTGCATATTATACCTTTTTTTTCTTCTTTTCGTAAATTATTTGCTCTATACTAGCCTTCAGAATCCATTACCAGACATGCATGTGATTTGAAACATTAAAATTGATTTTTAAATATCTGCTATGATAACTTAACACAGGTTGCTTCCTTTCATTTTGTGGGTTTTGTGAGAGGGCAGTAAATGACCCTTTGTGGGTTTTCAATGGATCTACTTTTTACATGGTTTTATTTCATCAGTTTCTTGTCAGGCTTTGACAAAGATCTAATCAGACCTTTCCATTTGGCCGTTGATTTTTCGATCACAAAAATGTTTTCATGACTACCTAAATTTTCCCATGTTATGACTGATTTTCATCCCATCTGAAATTTCTTAAATCCTTTGTGAGTTGGTTCACTTAAAATCATCCTCAATTTGAATGTGAACTTGTAGGTTTCCTAATTAATGAATTTTGGAATTTCATTCTTTTTTCTTTTTTTTTTCTCTCCATTGTAGCTTTAACACCTTGAAAAAAAGCCATGCAACTCTCCATTGTAGCTTCATTCAGAGAGAATAATGTAACTTCTTTCACTGGCAACAAGAAGGAAAAGAAATGAATTACAATTCATAAAGATGTTGGTTAAGAGACTCCTTGATAAAATGGAGGAACTTTTGGCTGTTAAGATTTAAGAAGTCCCAAATGATTGTACTTGGACTTGAAGAGGTGTAAAATCTTAAGGACAAATTTATAATGGATTTTCAGTTTAAAATTTAGAATGGTGACATTTATGGTTACCTTTACGTATTCTAAGTTCTAGATTTTTGAAGTAGACGTGAAGAAAGATGAGTGCTTGATCATGCCACAAATGCATCTTCCTCTAATAAGGTATTCTCTATCCCATGCATCTTCCTCTAATAAGGTATTTAGAATGGTGACAGTATTTCACTTAGGCATTACATTTTTTGTTACCTTTATGTATTCTAAGTTCTAGATTTTTGAAGCAGATGTGAAGCAAGATGAGTGCTTGACCATGCCACAAATGCATCTTCCTCTAATAAGGTATTCTTTATCCCACAAATGCCACATATGGATCCATTGCCCACTTTGATCTTGAGAAGAGGCTTAATTAGAGCTCTGAGTTGCATCTGCTTTCTCCAATTCCTGGAGCATTTTTGAGGGAATTTTTTCTCCCAAATGCGTTTTCCTCTAATAAGGTATTCTCTATCCCATTGTGCCAACTTCGTGTATTGTTTGAGATAAGTTGCCATAAATTCTTTAGGACAGGTGCTTTGTTCAATAGTTCAATTTTTGGGATGCCAAGACCCCAACTATTTGGGCTTGCAAATTGAGTGCCAAAACGATTGAATTTAGCAAAAAGATTCAAATTACTTCAGTGCAAAATCCCAGAGCCCATTTAAAATAATTCTAAGCCAAAGCAAATTCGATTTTTTTCCAGGTTTTCAGTTTTCTTCTATTAAAGATTGAATTTTTATGTGATATTGTTTTAGCTACTTGTTTTACACTTGAATCAGATGTGATTATGGTTTATATTTTGCCCTTTGTTCAAATTTATCTAGGTTCCTCATTGCTACTCCATTTTCATAAAACCCTAACCCTAGTTTTGTTCATCCCAAATATGCCCCCCAAAACCCAAAACTCACCATTCAAATCACTTCGGATTTTAGGTTTTCCTCCAGAGTTTCATCATCATCAGAAGTCTCTGAAACTTCAAATGCTGTAAGCCCCTCTTATGTCAATTCAGTCTGAAACTTCAAATTCTGTAAGCCCCTCTTATGTCAATTCAGTGTGTTCTATACTCTCTAGTCATAGCACTGAAACAGCTAGTTTTGACAATTTGCTGAGTAACTTCATAGATGAGCTTAGTTTAGAACTTGTTCTGCAAGTTCTGATGAAATGGAGTCCAAGTTCGACTGTAAACCTGATAACCTTGTGTACAATAATTTGTTGTATGTGCTTTGTAAGAAGGAATGTTTGGGGTAATTCATTGATACTGCAATTATGATTTTTGGAATGATTGGATCCCCTGCTACTTATTCTTATAGTAATATTCTTGTTGGTTTATGTAAATTTAGTAGATTTGAGACTGCCCTAGAATTTTTTTGTGAAATTATTAATGCTGGTTTGGCTCCAACACGGACTGCAATTAACGTTCTTATTGGGGATTTGTGTCTACTAAATGCAAAAGAAGGAGCTATTGGGAAAATTAGGGTGAAAGATGCTCGGAGAGCTTGTACCATTTTAATACCAAATTTGTGCTCAAATACTGGTGCTATACTGCCTGCAACTGGAGTATTTTGGGCAACTTATGATTTAGGTTTGTTACGCAGCATATTTGTTATTAAACAGCTTCTTTCAGAGCTTTGTTGATTGGGAAAGATGGAAGAAGCTCTCAAGGTTTTGAAGGTTGTAAAGGAGAGGAAGCTGAGATTTATGGAAGAGAGTTACACTGTTGTGATACAGTGTTTATGTGAACATCGTCAGGTGGAAGAAGTTAGCCATTTGTTTGGGAGGATGCTTTTGCAGGGCTTCAACCCGAAAGTAGTTGTTTACAATTCCATTATTTGTATTCTCTGCAAACTAGGCAATGCGGAACGTGCTGAAAGGGTCTTTAAGATTATAATAAGAAGAGATGCCTTCCGGATAATGTAACATCTACTGCATTAATCCACGCTTTTGGTGAAGCGCGGAATTGGGAAGCTGCTTACAGCTTATTAGTGGAAATGTAGGGATTAGGCTGGTTTCCACATTTTCACACGTATAATTTAGTGGCTAAACTTCTGAGGGAACATGGGTGGGTGGATTTATCAATTAAATTGGAAGGCAAAATAGAAGCCTAGATGTTGGACAAGCATTGTAAAATGGGTCAACTGGAGGCTGCTTATGAGAAGCTGAAATCGATGCCTGAAAAGGGTGTTTGCCCTCCAATGTAAATTAGGGAAGCTTTTGAACATGCATTTGAATTTGCTGGCAAGTTGAAGATAGCTTGTGAATTGCTTAAGAAAATTGACGAAGTAATCTGCAAAACAGAGGACAGAAATTAAAGGTTCTGAACAATTATGTGCAAGCAGTGATTGTGAGTCTCTATTACTTGATAATATAAAGAATAGCCTATGTAGGAGTAACTGCATTCATAATAAGAGTACCACAGTAGATATTTATTAATCAATGTATACATATAGGATAATCCTGATTATCTGCAACAAATAGATGGATTCGTCAACGCGTGCTGTTCAAAGTGAGGCTGCTGCTACTGAATCAATCAGACGTACATTGGAGGGCACCTTGGATTTTACATAAATCCGGTCTTGCCTAACTCTTGATTCATGGCATGAGTTATTATTATTGGAGGCACTTGTTCGAGGATAGGATCAAGCACAAAAGAATTCTTGGACTGGGAAATGGATTGGAAGTATTCCAGAAAGATTTTTTGAACCTCAGCTTCTCAGTCTTGCCAAACTTTTTCGGACTGTTGAACTCTTGCAATTTCTTCCACTTCTCCTTCTTCTTATAGTAGTTTGCATGATTTTTTTTTTGGCAGTTAAGAAGTCCGAAATGATTGTTTTCGGACTTGGAGAAAGCAGTTAAAGAAGTCCCAAATGACTACTAGGACTTGGCAGTACTACCCTCTTCAAAAGAAAAAGATGAGCTTCCACTTTCTTTATTTCTCCTTGGAGTTCCAACTCTGATTTCTAGTCCACTGGATCAATTTATGCTTGCGACTCCAGACTTTCTTAGACCATCAAAATAGATTAAAACCCTAATGTTTTATAAGACGAATTAGTGCTGCTTATGAAATTCTGAGGTGCTATTAGTTAAATTAACTTGCTCCAACGTACTGCTTTTGTTGCCTCTCTAGTATATTTCTAGAATTCAGCATCGAAATTCAACTTAAAAGAGCACAAGAGATGAGGTTTCTATAGCAGCAGCCTTACCAGAAGCTTTGTTATCTATTAAAAACAGCCCTCAATTCACTCCATTGGTTCACAACAACAAAAACAACATAAAGTTCGGACAATATAAAAAATAAACTTATTTATGTTCTTCCAAAGGTTTCACCACAACATATATGCTACCAGACTCAATAAGCCCTCTCTGATATCAGAATTTGGCTAGGAAGGCCATCAGATTTTTGAGCCACTGCTGCATAGATTGGTGAGATGACTCCTCATCTATACTGATTTAAAACCGAAACAACAAGTATCAGCATCCACCGTACTCTTATGTTTCAGGTTCAGAAAAACCCGAATTCTTTCATGGCAGCAACTCCATGAGAAATGAAGATATTTTTTTTTCTTTTGCTCTAATATGTTATAATTGCAGCCTTAACAGAAGAGCTATTACTATGCTGAGCCAATGTTAAAGCTGCTTGGTAAGCTGATTTCACCATGAAACATCCATCTCTTGAAAAAGCCCAAATTTCCTTATCATCACTTCTAGACTCCTAATAGGAATTTTGAGAATTCAAAGAGTCTTCGGGTGTAAAAATTGCTGAATAGGAGATATATTCCACCTATTCGCTGACCTTAGAAATTAGGCACCATTTTTTACTGTGGCCACCATAGAAGAACACTCAGCAAATATTTTTGTTTTGTAGAGTGAACTCATATTGACCTCCAAATACGTGGTATTTCTCATCTTTTAAGGTAGAAGGTCAAAGGCTGGACACGTGAGTGCAGGGTTTCTTGTTAGAATCACTAGTTAATTAATTAAGGAAAAAAAAAAAAAAAACCCTCCCATCCTCAATTCTCATTCTCCACCTCTGTTTTGCTAGCATATTAACACTAAAAGCAAACTTAATGAATTCATGCTTCTTACTTGTTCTGATTGGTTGGCAGTAGTGTGATTTCTCTAGATGATGTTATGTGTGTAAATGTACAGCTGTTGCAATTTGGAGAAATCAGTTAATAAGTCCTATATGACAGTACTTGTACTTGGCAGTTGTATCATCTTTTAAAGAAAAAAAGTTGAGCTTCCACTTGCTCTATTTTCTCTCTGGAGTTCCAACTCTGATTTCTAGTCCACTGGATCAATTTATGCTTGCAACTCCGGACTTTATTAGACAATTACAATAGACTAGAGCCCTAATGTCTCTGTTTTTTTCTTGACTTCGTGTTGATAAGGGAAGCATCTAATACCAAAGCATACAGAAAAGTACCAACATGACTAAACAAAGCAATATCAAAAACATAATCTCTACTGGATTTTAGCTAAACCTCTGCCAAACCTTTCCTATTATATATTGTTACAATTTAGTAGAAATTCATCAAAACCTAAAACCTCTATGCCACAGGCCCCAACATACGAGTCTTGAATTTCTTGAAACACCTAGGCAAGTTTATTAAGCCCACAAAACTTCTCATAAGAATGAAGTCGGAAATTATTAGCCATTTGTCTCTCCAAATACTCTGCTTTGCTCATAGATAATACCATTGTGCAGCTCTCTCGCAATCAACAGCACTAACAAACAAGACTTTGAGAATCCAATTGCCTTTTCTAACAACAATAACTGCTAGTGGAACCTCAAAGCACCGCTGCATATTGGATCAACATCAACACCCTGGTGCAATCTCACACTTCTTCGGGATCAATATACTATATATATATATATATATATATATATATATATATATATATATATGATGAATTTGTGCTGCTTATGAAATTCTAAGGAGTTATTAGTCAAATTAACTTTCTCCAACATACTCCTCTTGTAGCCACTCTAATAGATTTCTGGAATTCAGCATCGAAATTCAACTTCAAAGAGCCCAAGAGAGGAGGTTTCGAACAACAATCAGTGTTGTTAGCAGCAGCCTTACCAGAAACTTTGTTGTCTATTAAAGTAGTCCCCAATACATTCCATTGCTTCACAGCAACAGAAACCACATCAAGTTCAGACAATATACAAAAAATAAAAAATAATAATAATAGAAAAACTTATTTCTGTTCTTTCAAATGTTCCACCACATATAGGCTACTGGATTCAATAAGTCCTCTCTGATATCAGAATTTGCCTACAAAGCCCATCAGATTTTTGAGCCACTTCTGCATAGATTGGTGAGATGACCCCTCATCTTACTGATTCAAAACCGAGACCACAAACTTTAAGAAGTATCATCATCCAAAGCACCCTCATGTTTCAAGTTCAGAAAAAAAACCAGAATTCTTCCATGGCGGCAGTTCCACAAGAAATGAAGATTTTTTTTCTTTTTTTTTCTTTAGCTTCTATCATATTCCCAAATATACTTGTACTAGCTACTAATTAATTCATGCTTCTTGCTTGTTTTGATTGCTTGGCAATAGTCTGACTGCTGCTGGTTACTACTCTGCTGCTAATTTCTTGATAAGATGTTATTTATGTAAATGTAGAGCTGTTGCAATTTGGAGAAGGCAGTTAAAAAGTCCCAAATGATTGTTCTTGGACTTGGGAGAAATCAGTTAAAAAGTCCCCAATGACTGTACTTGGAATTGGCAGCACGTACTATCCTATTTCGAAAGAAAAAAGTTTAGCTTCCACTTCCTCTATTTCTCCCTGGAGTTCCAACTCTGAAATCTAGTCAATGCTTGCAACTCCGGATTTATTTTAGACAATTAAAACAGATTAGGACCCTAATGTCTGCATTTTCTCAACTTTGAATTGATAAGGGAAGCATCTAACACCATAGCATAGAGATTAGAACCAACAATAGCAACATATATAATTAACCACAGCCCTATAAAACACACATTGATGTCCGGCAATTATTAGCCATTTGTCTCTCCAAACATTATGCTTTGCTCTTAGACAATACCATTGTGCAGCTGTCTTGCAATTAACAGTTTTAGCATACAAGACTCTGAGAATCCAGTAGCCTTTTTTAACATCAGTTGCTGCTAGTGTAACCTCAAAGCACCACTACCTATGGGATCAACATCGACCGTACCTTGGTGCAATGCTAAACTTCTTCTAAGAGTATCAATTTCGTGTCTCAAATTTTAACATCAGGGTTGTTAGCAGCACCCTTACCAGAAGCTTTGTTATCTAATAAAATAACCCTCAATTCACTCCATTAGTTCACAGCAACCGAAACAATATCGAGTTAAGACAATATAAAACAATAAACTTCTTTCTGTTCTTCCAAAGGTTCCACCACATATAGGCTACCAGACTCAATAAATCCTCTCTGATATCAGAATTTGGCAAGGATGTCCATCAGATTTTTGAGCCACTGCTGCATAGATTGGGGGGAACATGGACAATCATGTAGTACAATCAGATGATGACGCCCTTAGATAAATTTGAAAATTGTTTATGGAAAATTTTATTAGCTAAATTTTAATAGCTGATGTTTTAATTGGTAATTGTAAATTGGGAATTTTTTTTTCGATAAAATTAAATATTCAGCATTTGAATGAGGAAATTTTGTTGTCCCAAAAGATCAGAATTAGGTGGATCAAAGACCAAGATAGATGCTCCAAGTTCTTTTATCAGAAAATCAAGGAACATAGGGTGGGAAATAATATCACAGCTATCCAAGATGCAGAAGGTGAGTTAGTGTCTGATCCTGTTTTGATACAAAAGCAGTTTGTTGACCATTTCCAGAAGATTTTTGCAAATGAAAGCCCAGTGTGTAATCATCCAAAGGCTGAGTATATCAGGAAAACCCTTGGGGAGGAGGATTTGAGGATGCTTAAGGCTACTACAACCAAGGATGAGATCAAATATACTGTATTTTCCATGGGACCAGATAAAACTCCTGGGCCTGATGGATTTACTGCTAGGTTTTTTTAGCAATATTGGAACATTGTTGGGGATGATTTTTCTGATGCAGTTCTTCATTTCTTCCAATATCCAGTGCTGGGCAAGGGGATAAATAGTTCTTTCATTACTCTCATTCAGAAGTAGGAAGCCTTAAGGGTTGAGGACTTTAGACCGATTTCCTTTCCTTCCCTTTCCTCCCCTTTCCTTCCTTACTCTCTCACTCTAGAGCTGCTCAGTGCTGACCCACCCCATTATTCTTCTCTCTCATCCCTTTTGTTTCCCTCTCCTCCTGCTCTTGTGACATCCCCAACTTTGGTCTTTGTTATGTTCCCATTCTTTTCGTTTTTATCTTCACTAGTCAGTTGTCACTACTTTAAAACATTGCCCATAAAATATCCCTTCTTTCTTAGACCATACAGAAAAAACTCAGACTTGGTTAGTTTTGTTTTAAAGGCAGTCAAAATGTCAAAAAAATAAATATAGGGTAAATTGTACTTACATCCCTGAAGTTTATCAATATCCCTCATTAAAGATTATATCTTCCATGGGCATGTTATAGATGCAATTATGCATTTTGAGTTCATTTGAAATGATTCCTACTCTGTACACCAAGTTTGAGCATCCATTTCGTATAATCTTCTACTCGAATTGAACTTTCAGTGAGATATCTAAATGATATGTGGAGGATTAGCTGCTGGTGGTAAAAGCTAAGGATTACCTGCTACATAAATGTGAAAGGTGATCCAAGAACTCAAATCTCCGTTACAACGTCAAACAACTAATGGAAAAGGTATTCCCTGGTAACCTAATCCTTTCCCACCAAATATTAATAAAATTTGGGAATCATCTTTTACAAAACGAGTTTGTGATGATTGTCATAAGCATCATGAGGAAGCAGGAAACAACTTGTTTTGATGGAGGATAGAGAACTAGGAGAGAGATCTATTTTAGAAGTACTGTATTTGATTTTGATTGCATCTCAGATCTGGTTTTTCTCATAAAATTAACCATTTTAGTTGAAGAACTGGGAAGATGTAACCTTGAGTCCATGAAGGATTTATCTGAATGGACCAATAATCATAAGGAGCTTTGGGAAAACAAGCTATTCTTATCTATGGAATGACCATTTGGACTTCACAGTTTTCATTTTTGATATGTTAAATGGACTTTGAACATGCTCTGCACCAAGGCTTTTTGGATAAAGCAACTCCTATTTTTGTTGGAAGAATATTTAAAGAGAGAAATTGTGTGCCCTCACATGTGGGTGTTTGTGCATCTCATTTTCCTCTTGTTGTTCTTTGGGTTTCTGTAGAAGCATTCAACCTAGTTAATATTTCAAATCTAAAAATTGAAATGATTCAATCATAACGGCCAATTTCCATGGTAGGGTTATTCCTTTCCTGGAGTTCGATTATTTTGCAGCATTCCTCCTGTTGTTGAGATCTAGGGGGAAAAAAATCAAGTTTTGTGATCTTTTCAACAAGCGAAAATAAGTTTTTAGCATATGTTTAGATATCTAGTATTGATGCTGGAAGTTTCAATTTTTCTTTATTTTGGAATTGATGCAGTGGTATTGAAGGTATTATTATCTCCTATTTTACAATTTCCCATACCATGATTGCTGTTGGAAATTTTAAGTTACTCTGATTCTTCCATTGAATTAACTGAACTTTTATTTATTTATCAAATTTATGAAACTCCCCAACTACTCCCAAATATTCTTCGTATTTGGGAAAAATTCTAGTTACTTGAGAAGAAGAAAAAAATCCAGGTTGTGACAATTTCTGGATAACAGGTCTCTGCTAAACCTTGGCACCAAGGTTCATCCTTCCTAAGTGCATGGTCACGGTGGATTATTCTGCTTTAAAGTCACCATCAATCGCGTCTCACCTATTGAACAGGGGCTGGCTTTGCCAAGGGATAATAGGGCCATACGGGAGAGGTTGGATGCTAACATTGTCTACCATATGGTCCAATCATTCTCTGTAAGTTTTTCCTTTTTCTTCCTCCTTATACTTGCCAAAGATTTTCACATATAATGAACACTTTGTTCTCTCCTTTATGCAGCGCTATTTGGCTATTATCCACTTAGCTTGACAGTTCTGTAATGTTGGCATAGAGACATGATCATTTGGAGAGGGACGAGTTTGCTGAACTATATAATTCAGGAATTCATGGCTGAGAAGAAGTAATATGGTGCTGAGAAAACAAAGTCCAATCAGTTGCCATTGGCATGGATGATTGCTATAGTGAAGGTGCAAGCAGGTTTATTCTGTCGGATTCAGCGTTCCAGTAAACCAGGTCTGGATCCCCTCAACCCCTCTTCACGCAGAGGGCCAACAGATCGAAGATGAGGCTGGCAAAGTGCAAGTTTGTATGGATTCGTCCTGTTATTGTTCAAAGCGAGGCTGCTACTGAATCAATCAGATGAACATTATAAGGCACCTTGGTGTTTTTGTAATTTTGCTTTTTAAGATGATTAATTGTCCCAAATTGAACACATATTGTAAATATTTCCTTTGCTTCAACATTCATGGTGTAAAACATTCTTTTACATAAATCTAGTCTTGTCTAAAATGGTGTGTTTAGACCTTTTGTACTTGTAATCACTGGAAATAAGGACTTCTGTACCAAGAGGGCAGGTATATATATTTATGATCGGAGGTTGTTAGCATTGTCAGTTTTCAATTTTCCTTCTGTTTCCTTTTTTTTTTTAAGCTCTAATATGTTATTACTGTAGCCTTAACAAAAGAGCTATTACTATGCTGAACCAATGTTAAAGCTACTTGGTAAGCTGATTTCACCTTAAAACATCCATCTCTAGAAAAAGCCCAAATTTGCTTGTCATTGGAATTTTGAGAATTCAAACAGTCTTTGGGTGTAAAAAATTGCTGAATAGGAGGTATATTCCACCAATTCGCTGACCTTTGAAATTAGGCACCATTTTTTACTGTGGCCGCCTTAGAAGAATACTGAGGAAATATATTTGTTTTGTAGAGTGAACTCAAAAAGTTGAGCTTCCACTTCCTCTATTTTCTCTCTGGAGTTCCAACTCCGATTTCTAGTCCACTGGATCAATTTATGCTTGCAACTCCGGACTTTATTAGACAGTTAAAATCGATAAGAACCCTAATGTCTCTGCATTTTTCTCGACTTCATGTTGACAAGGGAAGCATCTAATACCAAAGCATAGGGATGAATACCAACATGATTAAACACAGCAATATCAAAAACTCTCCCAAGATGTTTTTACCGTCGCTAGGGTTTAATGTGTTTCAAGCCTATTGTGAACTGAGATTATTTTATCTTTCTCCATCCACGGTTTCAACCTGTTGAATAAGTATGTATTGAGTTATCAAGGCTGCGGAAACCAGGTTTAACTTCAGGTTCAGGTGAAATTCCAGTTTTACCCTTGAGAGGCTAAAACTAGGTTTTGAAGATTATAAGGCAGTTGTGTTCTTACATTGCTATATCTTGCTGGTTTCACTGATTTTATCTCTTAAGCAAAGCAAGTGTGTCTTAGCTGTATAGAGCTGTGGAAGGAAATTGAAGATAATTCTTGGAGCTGCATTGTGAAGTGACCCTTTTACCCTTAAATTTAGGGTTTAAGCCTATTGGGAGCTGTTATTGAGTTACCTTGCTTATCTAACTGTGTACACCATTCAAGCAAGTGTATTTGGCTGTGACAAGGCTTTGGAAACCTAGTTTGTTCATCAAGTGAAGCTGCACTGTGATTTGACAGTTCTATCCTAATTGGATGAGGTTTTAATTAATTTCAAAATAAATTAGTTTGTAATGGTGGTGGTGGTCTCACCAAGAACTCCCTTCTTAGTTTATAACAACCTCCAGGATTGACCCTTAGCTTGGGGATTACATTAGTTTATAATTAGTTTACATCAGATGTATCATTGTATGTTGCTTCACAATAAGAACTCTATCTCTATTCCAGCTAGCCAAACTTTTTAGGTAAAATCACTTCTTCCAAGCAACTTTATCCCCATAAGGCCTCAATCATCTCAGTTTCAGTCCACAAGAATCTTCTGAAAAGTTAATTAAGGTCATTGAAAATCTTCATGGCCAATAGAAGTTTACAGTCTACAGCTTTGAGTTTAGAGGAAATTAATGGAACTCGATCCAAGATAAGCTCTTGGTTGAGTTCAATTTAAGGGGTGCTTCATTTCCTCTGGCAGTTTTGAATTCCCAAACCTTTTCAAGTGGACAGTAAACCATGGCTGCAAGAGTGAGTTTCCAATCCTGTCCAATTTTGGTAATCAAGTGAGGCCATGACAAAAAATAATGGTAGTTCAGTTTTTGGGCAAAGTATTCCAGATTAAGAGAGAGTGCGGACAATTGAAGAAGAGATGACAATGTGACTCCATGTTCTTGTTACACAAGGTGCAAGCAGTGGAGGAAGATTCCCTAGTGTTTAATCAGCAAATTAATTGATGGCACGCAGGTTCAAAGTAATATATAGAAATAAGCTGCATTTGCCCACTGACCATTGGAAAGAGATTCTGAGAGTATATATGGCCTTACCACTAAGGCTGGAGGCTCATGATTTAAAGAGAGAGGCCATTCTTCACGCCAAAAATCATTTTCATTGCACACCTTAACCTTAAAAAAATAAAATAAAAAAAGGTTAATTTCACTACCTATAAGCTTCTACCCTTCAGCATATAATTTGACCCTCTTTTTACTGAACTGATCCAAGGTAAGTTATTGGAATATATTAATGAACTGATTAAAAAAACATGGTAAGTAAAGCCAATTAATGGTGTTGGTTCCATAGAACATTTGGCATAATTTTCCAAAAGTGATTGCACTTTCTAGTTTCTACAGACACATTCCATCTCTGAGAATACCATCAGCAGTCAGCACAGAGCTGAAAATTTAATTAGAAGATCACAGTTACCTAATACCTAATCTTGTAATCATCATTGATAGGATCATATCCTATTCCATAATGTACATTGTGTTGAGCTTTCAATGGAGGTAAAATTTGGTGCTTTTTCATAGAATGAGGGTTCAACAACATGATAGTTTCATTTTTAATACCTCTGGAACGAATCACACAGATCAGTCCATTGCAAGAACCTACCAAGATTAAGAGATTACGGACAATTGAAGAAGGATTCAACAACATGATAGTTTCATTATAATGTTCTTTTGAGCGAAGTATTCCAAGATTAAGAGACTTTGGACAATTGAAGAAGATATGACAATGCGACTCCATGTTCTCGTGGAGGAAGATTCCCTGGTCTTTTGATCAGTAAACTAATTGATGGTGAGCCGGTTCTGAGTAATAGGAATGAGCTGCATTTGCCGCTGACCATTGGAAAGAGCTAGCTTCTTTAAGTTTGGCGTTTCTACGTACTAAGGCTGGAGGCTACCATAGCAGGCTCATGATTTAAAGAGAGGTGCCCTTCTTCATGCCAAAATAAGTATCATTTGCTTAGCTTAGTTTTGACTTAGAAACTATTATTTATTGGAATATATTACTGAACTATTAGTAATATATTACTGAACTGATTAAAAAAACATTGGTCATTAATTTCACTACCTATAAGCTTCGACTATTAGTTATTGGAATATATTACTGAACTGATTAAAAAAACATGTTAAGTAAAAATTGTCTACAAGATAACAAAGATGTTAGCATGAATTTGCTGAGAGTACATTTTTATTCTAACTAATATCCCATTGGTGAAAGTTTAAAATTGTCTGGAACCTAGTCATATACTTCCTTATGTACCCATCTCCATCATAGGAGCCAAACAGAAAGTGCAACTATGAGTACATTAATATGTAACACGGATTTTGTCATTGGATCTTAATTTCCCTACTCTCTCTCTCTCTCTCATGTAATCAAAGTAGAAAGATTTCATGATATCTTTTAGAATCTTTTTTGTTATTACAATATCTATGTTCCTTTCCTCCCAAGTCACTACATTCTAATTAAGTTTTTTTTTTTTTTTTTTTTTTTTTTTTTTTTTTTGGAAAGGTAACATATTTAAGTTCATGTCTGAATATACCTGTGAAAAAAAAGAAGTGAAAAAATAGATATACGCTCACATACAAATAGATATATATATATATATATATATATATATATATATATATATATATATTTCCATAAACCTTCTTACTTCTCTCCCAAGTATACATATATATATGATCACATACAGATAGATATACATATATATAATTTCCATAAACGTTCTTACTTCTCTACCAAGTAAACTACACTTAATTTAGCACCGCCTCAGCCCTCGTTATTTCTATATATACACATACTTATCGCCTTAGCCCTCTTTATCAGCACCGCCTCCACCCTCTTATTCCCTCTTTTATCAGCAGCGCCTCCTCTTATTCGCTCTTTTTCCAGCATCGCCTTAGCCCACTTTTTCTTAATCCTAATAGCACAAATATGTTGTTCATGCCTGTAGGATTTCAGTTCGCTCCCACAGAAGAAGAACTCCTCACCCACTATCTCAGAAGAAAAGTGAAGCAAGAATCGTTACCTTGCGAAGGTGTAATTTTGGAGTGTGATGTTTATGGTGAAGCACCGTGGAATATATTAACGGTGCAAGATCCATTGTATTCATTAAAGTCCAACGAATTTGTTATCTACGTCTTCACCCAGTTGAAGAAAATTGACCGCGAGAATAAGAGAATTGTTCGGAGAGCCAGATGTGGGACATGGGATGGCCAAACCGGCATCAAGAAGATTTATAATGAAGAGAAAGAGCTTATCGGATCCAAGAAGATGTTGTGTTTTGAAGTAGATGTGAAGAAAGATGAGTTCTTGATCATGCCAAAAGGTCATTGGACTATGCACGAGTATTCATTGGGCGGTGTGAGTTTGAATGGAATAGAAGAAGGCACTCATGATTATGTAGTTTGCAAAATCAAAAGAGATGATTCTAAACATCTCAAGAGAGCACCAAAGCATCATGCTCATGAAGTATCCAAAGAAGAAAACCTTAGACATAGTAAGAAGATGAGATATGATCATGATGAGGTCTCAACAACTCCATAAAACTTTGATCAATCTGTGTCCACAGTAACAATAATGGATAGTCAGCCTGATCAGTTGCTTCCACCGAAACTACCCAACAATACATCCTTTGATATTGATCAGCAACTTCCAGCACATGATGATGATGAGACTCTTGCAGGACTGTTTGATGATCTGCCCAACATCACATTAATGAACTCTTCTTATACAATAGCAGCAGAAGACTTGTTTTCGGAGGACATTGATCCAGAATCGCAAGCGCAACTCAATTCTTTATCTGAACTTCTTATGACTGATGATTAGCCATCACTTTCAGTCGACAACATCGATCAAATCCAAGAAAACTTTTGGCTATATTAATCGACCTTTGTATAGTTACTGGTTAATTCGTAGTCATTTCTCTGTCACTTGTAAATTGTGCTTTACATTAGTTTGTTGCTTCTAATTGTAAATGGTAATCTGGAGATTCATTTGTATATTTTGCAAGTTATGAAAGTTGAGCCCCTCTATTTTTTAAATGCTTAATATGTTACCATTATTTGCTCTAAATATGCATCTACTCAATATCCTCTACTCTCTGTATTATGGTCTACTATATATTTATATATATATATGTGTGTGTGTGTGTGTGTGTGTGTAACCTTTTGAGTCTATATAAACAAATTCATTTGACAATTTTCTTGAGCACCCTGCATGGTACACTCGATAGATTGGAATCAACTGAAGATGCAGATGTTGTATGTTTCCAATTCAATCAGTATCTTCAAATCTAATTAAGGTAGTTATCTAGTTTCTTTAGTTTTCACTGGATGATGAGACTGCAGGGGAAGCATCTAACACCAGAGCATAGAGATCATAACCAACAGTAGCAACATATATAATTAACCACAGCCCACAAAAACACAATGATGTCCGGCAATTATTAGCTATTTGTCTCCCCAAACATTATGTTTTTCTCTTACATAATACTATGTGCAGCTCTCTGGCAATCAACAGTTTTAGCATACAAGACTATGAGAATCCAATTGCCTTTCAAACATCAATAACTGCTAGTGCAACCTCAAAGCACCACTACCTATGGGATCAATATCAACGGTATTTGGCGCAATCCCAAACTTCTTCTAAGAGGATCAATTCTGTGTGTGTATATATTACCAAAAGCTACTAATTAATTCATGCTTCTTGCTTGTTTTGATTGCTTGGCAATAGTGTGACTGTTGCTGGTTAGTACTCTGCCGCTAATTTCTTGAGAAGACGTTATTTATGTAAATGAAGAGCTGTTTCAATTTGGAGAAGGCAGTTAAAAAGTCCCAAATGATTGTCTTTGGACTTGGGAGAAATCAGTTAAAAAATCCCCAATGACTGTACTTGGAATTGGCAGTACGTACTATCCTGTTTCGAAAGAAAAAAGTTTAGCTTCCACTTCCTCTATTTTCTCTCTGGAGTTCCTACTCTGAAATCTAGTCCACTGCATCAATTTATGCTTGCAACTTCGGATTTATTTTAAACAATTAAAACAGATTAGAAACCTAATGTCTATGCATGTTCACAACTTTTGTGTTAATAAGGAAAGCATCTAACACCAGAGCATAGAGATCAGAACCAACAATGGCAACATATATAATTAACCACAGCCCTATAAAAAGCACAATGATGTCCGGCAATTATTAGCCATTTGTCTCTCCAAACATTATGCTTTGCTCTTAGACAATACCATTGTGCAGCTCTCTTGCAATCAACAGTTTTAGCATACAAGACTCTGAGAATCCAATTGCCTTTTATAACATCAGTAACTGCTAGTGTAACCTCAAAGCACCACTACCAATGGGATCAACATCGACCATACCTTGGTGCAATCCCAAACTTCTTCTAAGAGGATCAATTCCGTGTCTAGAATTTTAACATCAGGGTTGTTAGCAACACCCTTACCAGAAGCTTTGTTATCTAATAAAATAGCCCTCAATTCACTCCATTGGTTCACAGAAACCGAAACAATATCAAGTTCAGACAATATAAAAAAATAAAATTCTTTCTGTTCTTCCAAAGTTTCCACCACATATAAGCTAGCAGACTCAATAAGTCCTCTCTGATATCAGAATTTGGCTAGGATGTCCATCAGATTTCTGAGCCACTGCTGCATAGATTGGTGAGATGACCCCTCATCTATACTGATTCAAAACTGAAACCACAAGTATCAACATCCCTGCACCCTTTTGTTTCAAGTTCAGAAAAACCCGAATTCTTCCATGGCAGCAGTTCCACAAGAAATGAAGATTTTATTTTTCTTTAGCTCTAATATGTTATAACTGCAGCCTTCACAAAAGAGCTATTATTATGCTGAGCCAACATTAAAGCTACTTGGTAAGCTGATTTCACCATGAAACATCCATCTCTTGAAAAAGCCTAAATTTGGTTATCATCACTCCTAGACTCCTAATAGGAATTTTGAGAATTCAAACAGTCTTCGGGTGTAAAAAATTGCTGAATATGAGACATATTCCACCAATTTTTACACCCGAAGACTGTTTGAATTCTCAAAATTCCTATTAGGAGTCTAGGAGTGATGATAACCAAATTTGGGCTTTTTCAGGAGATGGATGTTTCATGGTGAAATCAGCTTACAAGAGATATTCAAACAGTCTTCGGGTGTAAAAAATTGCTGAATAGGAGATATATTCCCCTAATTAGCTGACCTTTGAAATTAGGCACCATTTTTTACTGTGGCCACCAAAGAAAACATTGAGGAAATATTTTTGTTTCGTAGAGTGAACTCATATTGACCGCCTAAGGCGTGGTATTTCTCATCTTTTAAGGTAGAAGGTCAAAGGATGGTCACGTGAGTGCGCGGGTTTCTTGCTAGAATCAGTAATTAATTAATTAAGAAAAAATAAATAAATAAATAAATAATAATAAATAAAATAAAATTCCCTCCCATCCTCAATTCTCATTCTCCACCTCTGTTTTGCTAGCATATTAACACTTAAAGCAAACTTAATGAATTTATGCTTCTTACTTGTTCTGATTGGTTGGCAGTAGTGTGATTGCTGCTAGTTACTAGTCTGCTGCTAATTTCTCCAGATGATGTTATTTGTGTAAATGTACAGCTATTGCAATTTGGAGAAATTAGTTAATAAGTCCTAAATGACAGTACTTGGACTTGGCAGTTGTATCATCTTTCAAAAAAAAAAAAGTTTAGCTTCCACTTCCTCTATTTTTTCTCTGGAGTTCCAACTCTAATTTCTAGTCCACTAGATCAATTTATGCTTGCAACTTCGGAATTTATTAGACAATTAAAATCGATTCGAACCCTAATGTCTCTCCATTTTTCTCAACTTCGTGTTGATAAGGGAAGCGTCTAATACCAAAGCATAGAGATGAATACCAACATGATTAAACACAGCAATATCAAAAACTCTCACAAGATGTTTTTACCGTCGCTAGAAATGTGTTTCAAGCCTATTGTGAACTGAGATTTATCTTGCTCCATCCACTGTTTCAACCTGTTGAGCAAGTATGTATTGAGTTATCAAGGTTGTGGAAACTAGGTTTAACTTCATGTTCAAGTGAAATTCCAGTTTTACCTTTGAAAGGCTAAAACTAGGGTTTGAAAGATTAAAAGGCTGTTGTGTTCTTACATTGCTATATCTTGCTGGTTTCCCTGAGTTTATATCTTAAGCAAGTGTATCTTAGCTATATAGATCTGTGGAAGGCAACTGCAGATCATTCTTGGAGCTGTATTGTGAAGTGACACCCTTTTACCCTTTAATTTAGGGTTTAAACCTATTCGGAGATGTTCTTTAGTTACCTTGCTTATCTAACTGTGTACTCCATTCAAGCAAGTGTATTTAGCTGTGACAAGGCTTTGGAAATCTAGTTTGTTCATCAAGTGAAGCTGCATTGTGATTTGACAGTTCTATCCCAATTGGATGAGGTTTTAACTATGGTTTAACTAATTTCAAAATAAATTAGTTTGTAATGGGGTGGTGGTTTCACCAAGAGCTCGCGTCTTAGTTTATAACAACCTCCAGGATTGACCCTTAGCTTGGGGACTACATTAGTTTATAATTAGTTTACATCAGATGTATCATTGTATGTTATGCTTCACAATAGGAACTCTATCTCTATTCCAGCTAGCCAAACTTCTTATTCCTAAGCCGCCTTCCTTTTTAGGTAAAATCACTTCTTCCAAGCAACTTTATCCCCATAAGGCCTCAATCATCTCAGTCTCAGTCCACAAGAATCTTCTGAAAAGTTAATTAAGGTCACTGAAAATCTTCATGGCCACTAGAAGTTTAAAGTCCACAGCTTTGAGTTTAGAGGAAAGTAATGGAACTCGATCCAAGATAAGCTCTTGGTTGAGTTCAATTTAAGGGTGCTTCATTTCCTCTGGCAGTTTTGAATTCCCAAACCTTTTCAAGTGGACAGTAAACCATGGCTGCAAGAGTGACTTTCCAATCCTGTCCAATTCCGGTAATCAAGTGAGGCCATGACAAAAAATAATGGTAGTTCAGTTTTTGGGCAAAGTAGGTCAGAGGTTATTAGAAGCATCAACCAATTGTTTGTTGAATAATTTGTTAGTGATCCACAAATATATAGGGATCCGATTATAAAATAAACTAATTAAATGATATGTTGAGGGAAGTTAGTTACTTTAGGTCCATGGCAAAAACCCAAATGATGGTTTTACCGGCCACTTGCCCACTTGGTAACTTGTATTCCTTATTATCTTCTGCAGGTTCGCCTCTATGATATTTCTACTAAGAGAAGGCCAGATTTTCGCGAGACCCCAATTAAAGCAGTCACTGAAGATCTAGATGGTCATACAATATTTCTAGGAAATGGATTGGGTGACCTTGCTTTTGTTGATGTTCGAACAGAAATTTACAGTTTCGTATACACATAATTCCAAGAACTTGATTTTCTATGTATTTTTTATGTATGTACATGTGGGTAGTCTGCCATATTGAAATGGTTACCATTGATGTTTTTGCATTTCGAATTCATGTTTGTAATTGGTCCAAGTTAATCCTTGCAATTATTGCTTGAGTGAGTAGTTGAATTTTTTGACATTAAGAATTTTGGTGGAGATTTAGCTCTTTATTCTTCAACTGGAACCAAACTTGCGCTGGACAGGCCAGGATTAGCCCATTTGGGCCAAAACCGTGCAGTCTAGCCATTGCTTAATCTGAGGTCTATCTTGTCAAGGAGTTAAAGGATAACTATCCATTAAATCATTAATATGTAGTTTTTAGTTTGTAGATGGAGGAACAGGGGAGAGAAAAGTGAAGAAGAATAGAGAAGAAATTAGGGGGAGAGCTCTGAATCAATGATCAATAATCTCAATCAGTCATGAAAATGATTACATTTTCATATATATGGGTAACCAAGCTAAACCCTAATCGTACGCTACCAAAAAGATATAAGCCTCCTTATTGAGCGAGCCTGGGCTTGGGGTTCTAGTCTGCCAAGCCCATCTTTCCAGTTCGTTTGTAGCCCCAAGCCCGACTGGCGGTCTGTCCGACAGGCCTCGGTATTCAAGAAAAGAAAAGGAGACTACTGCCTTCAAGAGATGAGTAAAGTGGTCCATTTGAGACATGGTGGGAGACTTCTGCCTACTGCCAGGTAAATGTTGTTCCCTTTAAAGGAATAAAATCTACAAAATCTTGCATGGCACTCACAATTTCTTTCCCCCCTAAATGAGGATACTATACACGAGGCTTCTCCCATCACTTTTTTTACTTCCATAAGATCATCCCAAAGCTCACCCATGTGGGCATCCTCGACCGGTCCATATACACCCATGAAGGACCAAATGAACATCCTTTGAGTTTGTAATTTGTAATATGATTGGAAACAAATAGAACCTTCTCCATTCATCAGTTTTCTAATCCACCCTATTGTCCCACAAATAGAGAGTACCCAATGTTGATAACTTGATATCAATCAAGAGCAACCTGTTCAACATACCTTGATCCTAAATGATTCTCTCACCTCCATAGATATCACTTCCATCTCTCGCTGTTCATTTAGTATTGAATTAATAAAAAGGTTTGATATAAATTGCATAATGGTAAGATTTGCCTTTGTTGTAAGTTATTAATTGAGAAATAAAGTTTCAGATGGTGATTTCAAATCTCAAAAGCGATCTTACTGCTGGGCATATAAGAAATTATTTCAATAACTGATATTAAAGTGTGATCTGGAATGAAACATATTGTTATTTCTATTTTGATTTGGTTCAAATTTTTGGATAATGAAATGTTGCCATAGCTGTGGATTGTGCATAGCACAGAACCTCCATCCGGGTTTTTTCTGGTTATTTGTAGTTGATTTGTCCCCAAATACTTCCAATACATCCTCAACACCTTATCAGTAAATTAATTCATTGGTAGGTTTGTCAACTTGTCTGGGATGATTAATATTGTCATCACCATGTGAATTTGCACATACACATATGCATTATGCCCAGAACCCAACCTGTAAGGTAGTACTTCTAAGCTGATCATATTGTGTCGATTATGATTTTTTTTTGCTTCCCATTGTTGATTGATGTAGATTTTGACTTTGGTCTCTGGTGCTTGTATTGTGTTGTAAGTCGAATAATCTTTATGAAGAAGCAAATTTAAGGAGACATCTTTTCATCTGTTGGTCCAGACAGTTGCATAATAGTTCTGAGGACAATATATAACCTTGTGTCACCTACTAACTTTCTTCCATTCTATTCTTGTTTGAAAACAGAGAGTTGAGGGTAAATTTCTCTTGCAACCACTGAAGTGAAAAACTTATTCTTTCTCCAGGACTGGATAGCTATTTGCGACTTTGGGATATAAAGTTTCCAGTTTGTCGTGGGGGTGGTGTTCTGACCAATCAAAATAAGAATTTACTTGAATTTGTGGTCAACAACAACGCAAGTGTGTAAGTTGTACTGATTATATAATTTCCGCCTCCTTTTGATTATATTGAATAGTTATGTTACAAAACCTGATTACCTATTCCACCACCTTAAGGTACTGATGGGGCTGAGATGTAAACTTGCCATGTTTTACCATCGCAGCTGTAACAAGGAATGGATATGGTGGGCAGACTATTAGCATACAAAACCAAATTACCAAGCATCAAATCATATATAATTCTTAAAGTTAAAAACATGACATTGCTAGAATCAATGTAACAAGGAGGAATGGAGTCATATGGTGCGCCGACTATTAGCATACAAAACCAAATTACCAAGCGGTCCAAACATCAAATCTTAGTTCTTAAAGTTAAAAACATGACATTGCCATAATTAAGGGAATAGCCACCATTGGCGAAATCGACTGCGGCCTTGGAAAGGAATTCAGTTAACTATAGTAAAGCCTTAGTCTCCCCAGCATTAACTCAATCGTTTCCCTCAAACAATGATGCAGGCCATCTTTTACTTTCAACCTCCCATGCCACCCAAGCATTTTCATCTGTGCTAAGACATCCACAGCACCGGTTGTGGATACAATGAAAAAAGTTTGGGGCATGAGAACTTCTTACCTTCTTTTTGAGTTCCAGTTTGAGGTCACTGAGTCACCAAATACATACAACAAAAAGAACCAGTAAAACAAGAAACAAGGGAGCCCTTCCTTACCTTCTTTTTGAGTTCCAGTTTGAGGTCATTCATCTGCTCAAGCAAGTCTGTAGCCACATCCAAAGTTGGCGCATCCAAATTTTCCATTCCAAAATCAAAACCTTTAGAGAGAGAGACAGAGACAGAGATTAAACGTGAAGATCTTGAAGCCGAACAAAGACTACAAAATCACTATTTTTCACAAACAAAGAGCTAAAGAGAGATGAAATGGTGAGAGAGACACACACACACACAAAAGGGTTAGAGATCTCTAGTTTCTGTAGAAGAAACTAAAATTATATATATACACACACTCTCTCCTAGTGACCATATATGTTATGAAAACTCAAACTTCAAACTATTAATTTGCTACATGCATGACCCCATTGTCACATGAAAAAACAACAAATATTTGACGAAAGCAACCAAATCATCAATGATTTTGTTGTTAATGACCTAAACTTATGATTGTTTTCAAGATATATATTATAATCAACTGGTAAAGCATGCAATCAGTTTTAGTTTTTTTTAATAGAAAGAAAAAGGATTTGATTAAAAGGAACATTTTTTAATTTGATGTGTGTTTGTGTGTATATACGATATGTGATCACAAAAACAATCCATTCTTACCTTTTGAGAAAAAGAAAAAAAAAAACACTCAATTCTTCAATTTTCCTTTTCAGCAAATATACATATATCCTTTAACAATCAGATATATACAATCAATATATAGATATAAAGAAACACAAGCATCCAAGTAAATGATTTCTAATATAGAAGTATATATGTGTATATATTATTTGTATGTGTTTGCGTATAACATAAAAAATAAAAAAAAAAAAGAAGTGAAGATTAGTTAAGAAAAACTTACAGAAGTTAATTTAGGAAGTCTTGAAGCAAACCTTTAGAGAGAGAGAAAAAAAAAGAAGTGAAGATCAGTTAAGAAAACTTACAGAAGTTAGGAAACGAACAATCAGCAAGTGGTTATAATATATTATTAAACAGAAGGAAAAAAAGATGGAGGAGGGGGAGAGAAGAAGGAGACAGAGACAGAGACAAAAACAATCCATTCTTACCTTTTGAGAAAAAGAAAAAAAAAAAAAAAAAAAAAAAACACTCAATTCTTCAATTTTCCTTTTCAGCAAATATACATATATCCTTTAACAATCAGATATGTACAATCAATATATAGATATAAAGAAACACAAGCATCCAAGTAAATGATTTCTAATATAGAAGTATATATGTGTATATATTATTTGTATGTGTTTGCGTATAACATAAAAAATAATAAAAAAAAGAAGTGAAGATTAGTTAAGAAAAACTTACAGAAGTTAATTTAGGAAGTCTTGAAGCAAACCTTTAGAGAGAGAGAAAAAAAAAGAAGTGAAGATCAGTTAAGAAAACTTACAGAAGTTAGGAAATGAACAATCAGCAAGTGGTTATAATATATTATTAAACAGAAGGAAAAAAAGATGGAGGAGGGGGAGAGAAGAAGGAGACAGAGACAGAGACAGAGACAGAGCAAAAAAAAAAACCGAGCTTATGCGGTGGCTCCGAGATGTTGCCGGAGAGAGAAAACTTTGCCCCAGAGAGAGAGTTTTTGGTGGAGGGGAAGAGCTTCAGAAATGGTTAGAGAGAAAGATAGAGAGATGAAATGGTTAGAGAGAGAGAGACACACACACACACACACACAAACACACTTCTAGTTACTGTAGAAGAAACTAAAATTATATATATATATATACACACACACACACACACACTCCGATGGATGAACTCAAACTCCAACTCAAAAAGAAGAAAAAGCAGTAGTACCTCATAGCCGGAGAAAGGAGAGTTTCCGGCGAGAGACTGTAGAGAGAGTACTTAGAAGCAAAAGGTTTTAAACAGGTTTTGTAGTGTACTCCGGACTCGAAATAGATCCAGAACTGTAGCAAATTCTGTTGTTGGCCTCCAGCCAGTCAACACGCTTACCATTTAATTCTGCAACCTCTCAGACTCCTTGATGAGTCTTCAAGGATATCATTTTCTGAAAAATAATGAAAAGATTACTGTACTTTTAAAAATAATAATTTTCTAAAAAGTTAGCTTCCTTTTTGCTGTGCTTTTATATTGTCATTAAACATGCGGCCGCGTCTACTCATTAGTCCTAGCCAAATAAGGTCCAATATCTAAATAATTAGGTTGAGCTTATTTCCTAGGACGATAGTTTATTTTTAACTCGTAATCTGTGATGGTTCTCATTTTTTTTTTTTAGATTTGTCGTAAATAATTCTCTATTGTCATTAAGATCAAAGCTTATAAGCATGGGGAATAGATTATACATAATTCCATAACCTAACCTGCTCTGCTCACCAATTGCCTTTTACTTTCTTTTTTTATTTTGTTATCAAAATAGTATTTATATATGACAAGATTTAGTGTATGGTATGAAATTCTTATTAATTAAATAGGAACAATACAAATTCTTATTAGAATGCAAATTCTTATTGTAACTATGGTCTTAATTTGAAAGACAATAGTTGTCCAAAGTTAAAAATTCAACAATATTAATTTTAAAGTTTAAAAACTGCACCGTTTTAAATTAAAAATAATTCACTATACTTTAACAACGTTTATCGCGTTTCTGTTTCTCTTTTAAATAGTAATAAATTTAAAAAAAAAAAAAAAAAAATCCTAATTGGTACTCACACAATCCATTCCAAATAATTGTTTGCACGAAATTTTTAGATTTTAGATTTTTTTATCATTTTATTTTTTGATTTAGGTAATACAATAAAAGGGTAATAGATCCATTAAAACGAAATTTAACTCAACCATTGGCATGGTTAATATCACTATAAACAGTATTTTGAAATAGTAGTATAAATCAAGATATTATGTATTTATATTGTCATCATTCTACATATTGTATTAAGATTTTTTTTACTGAAAAAATATTTAAACTATGAAATGTACTTATTTCTATTATTTTTTACACATTTTGTATTCTTCCTATTTAATTAATAAGAATTTCATATTCGGAACGGACTGACTCAGCCAACATTAGTTTTGCATTGGACCAGTGTTTTGGGAGAAAGGCCAGGAATGGGATAAAAGAGTAAGGACAAGGAGCTACAATTAGAACGATTTTTTTCTATTATATGAAAAATAAAAAATAGAAAACACTAAACCAAACAAAAATTTAAACTATTGTAGCTCTATTTCCCACACGTAAAAAATGAAAAGAATTGACGAAAAAAGATATAAGTTTAACATTTACTCATTTTGCCCCTGATTTTGGTAAAAAATAATTTCTTATTTTCCATTCAAATTAACAAATAGTAATATCATATTTAGTTCCTTTTGCCTTGTGAATTAATAAGTGAAAATATATCCTTTTTTTTTTTTTTTGACTCCCATTCTTGGCTCCCTAAAAGTTACGAAAACAAATTGTTTAGTCAAGTAGGAAGGAAATAAAAGAGAAGGAGATAATTAATTGATCTTTATTATTATTATTATTGTACGGAGTATTAATTACTGAACAAAATGAAATAAAAGGTTGATGTAGCCTTCTCTTATTTTGATAAGGATGATAAAAATTGAGTGTCTAAGTAGAGAGGCAAAGCATATTTTAATAATTAACTTGTTAATTCCCACTATTTAATTTCTCCATTCTTTTTATTTCTGGAAAGTACATGTGTTTAACTAAAATCACCATTAAAGACAACTTTATCCCTCATTCCCTTCCCAACAACATGAAATACTTGCATAAGAAATTCTTATTTATTGCTGAAATGGCTTCTATAAAAAATGAAAATCAAAAGGACAATATAATAAAATTTAGAAATAGGTTTAAATTAATCAACATGAAATAAATTAGCCAACATAGGTTTAAAAAGAAAGGACTATAATTTTTTATATAAATATATATATTTTATTTCTTAATGTGGTAATTTTTATTAGTACACTTAAGTACTTTAATGAGTAATATTTAAGTACTGAACACACATCTACAATGCAAAAATATAGTCGGTTTAATCAATGTCAACTTGAGCAGCCAACATTAGTTTATGAACAAGGGACCAAAAAAAAACAGGTATAAAAGGAGCCGGATGAGACAGTCCGTAAAGAATATGAAATTCTTATTAATTAAATAGGAAGAATACAAATTTAAAGCTGGTTGTCATCCCGAAGCACACACAATTCAACTTCTTTTATTATTATTATTATTTGTTTTTTTCTTCTTCTTTTTATTTTTTATTTTTTATTTTGTATATCTTTTACACACACTCATCCAGACAACCAAACAGTTGTACCCACATAAATACTAGCATGCACTTTTTGATATATGATTTGGTAGGGTCCACTTATTATATGGATATGTGTGTGTATATGTGTGTGTCATGTATATGGTTGTGATCAGTTGTGCCAGAAGAAAGTCAAAAGAAAAGAAAGCAACAAAAAGTAAAGAATAAAGATGAAGTATGTATGAACTAGGGGTTGGTGTGAGTGTATTAAATTCGATGTGACTCAATTAAATACACAACATAAAGAGTATGTGAACAACTTTATGAACTAGGGGTTGGTGTGAGTATATTAAATTCGATGTGACTCAATTAATTACACTATAATGATTTTTTTTTTTTTTTTACGTGAACAACTTTATGAATTAGGGGTTGGTGTGAGTATATTAAATTCGATGTGACTCAATTAACTACACTGTAATGATTTTTTTTGGGTCTAATTTATCTTGACTTGTTTTTATTCCTATACTTACATCGTGTCTTTTCCTCAATTAACTACACTGTAATGATTTTTTTTGGGTCTAATTTATCTTGACTTGTTTTTATTCCTATACTTACATCGTGTCTTTTCCTAATAAAATGCTATATTCTCGTCCTACTAGTGACTTAACATTCTCTATTTTTCATTGTCCTTCATTTTTATGAATTATTCATAATTTCATTAAAAATCATAACTAAAATAAAGACTACTCACACATCATTTACTTAGACTTTTAAAAAAAATTATCTTTTTTTTTAAAATGTGTTTATCATTCAATCGAATCTTTTCAAATTTTTAACTTTTTCTAAAATTCATGCATCACTAAAATATCTGAAAGTCAATAATTTAATGTTCATGATTTTTAAAATCTAAAACTATACTAGTTAAATATCTAATTATTTAATGTCAAATTCACTGTGTAGAGACTGAAATGCCCAAGTGCATACTTAGGAAGAATATATATATATAAATATACATATATACATACAGGATTGTTCTCTTGCTCCCTGGTGTGCAAGAAAATACATGCACACCTAAAGTAGTAACCGTTGAATTCTATTTGGCAGTTAAAAATGTAGTTTATGTTTTATATTCAACGGTGATAATTTAATTCATGTATAAATTCTTTGCACACCAGTGAGTATATATATATATATATATATATATTCAAGTGCATCGTATTTGTTTTCCAAAAACAAAACATTTTTCAAATTTGATTGCAATTTATTGAAAATTTTCAAAATGAATATATATATGAAGTTAAAGCAAATAATGCACACACCTTATTTCTACCGAGGTTCGAACTCCTGACTTCCCCAAAGGATGATACCGTTAGGCCATTTGGTCTCAATCATCTAACAAGTATCCATTAAAATAATAAAATTAGTCATATCACAATTCAAACTAAATAAGCTAGATAAAATTGTAAACTATATTACAAGTCCGAACTAAAAATAATAATTTCAAATTTATGTACACATCAAAATAATCAAACTATTATAAATTCTCCAAATCAATATTAACGGACTTTCAAAGTAAATAAAAAGTGTGCACATACCAAGGCACAAATCTCACACTAGCAACATGGTCAAATACTGTATTAAATAAATAAATTATTTAACCTTTATGTACCAAATTTAGATTGATTAGTAACCCCCAAATTTTTTTGTAGCCAGTGATGTTTCTTTCTTCTTCATTCAAATGAAACAGTAATCAGACACCAGTGACACTAATTTAATTATGCTCATTTATTAAAAATAAATTCAAATAAATAAATATAATTCTAAATTTATTAAATACTCAACATTGGTCCTGATATCGCTAGGCCACTGGTCGTTAATAAATAAATGAGTATTATTTTATAATAAGGTAAAATTACAAAGTTTTGTAGATGTTTCAGGGATGCCTAGCACCTTATCCTGACATAATAGAATCCCGATTTTATAAATTTCAGTGATGTAGACTCACATCGAGAGCCTTTTCAAAAATTATTTTAAAAAATAGTTGAAAAATTATATTTTGTGAAAAATTTATTTTAAAGGTGACAATTCATGAACTTTTACACAAGGTCCCTACCACAAATTTTCATTATTCACTTTAAATTTACATTTCATTGAGTATCGTTACATTTTAAACTCATACTTTCTAAATCACTTTATTAAAATAAATGCAGTTTAAAATCCAAAAGATGCATATTTTTACTAAATTTAAAGTACGACTGAAAAACAAAACCATTTTATAAATTTAATATGGTTGGTTACAATTAACAACATTTATAATACTGTATTTTCAATTTAAATCAAATAACTTTAATTTTTCGCTGAAACTTAATCTGTGTGATCTAATTTTATTTAATAACCATTTAAGAAATGTTATTATGATAATCTCTCAGGAGTTCTCATTATGTAACCAATGAATTAAAAAACTATTTTTCTCATTGATTAAATAAAGAGAGTTTAGGACTTTGACACGTGAGGATCTCATAATAATATTACTCTAATCATATTATTTGTATAAAAAGTATTGCTTTCAGAATTTAACATTTTACTACCCTAATTATTTTACCCTTACAATAATGCTATCAAGAGAATAAAGGTCCTCTTTATATTTAATTATTGAATTAAAATTGATTTGTAAAAAGTTAAATAAATCATTGAATACGTATTTTTTAACTCATTAATTTTTTTAATTTTTTGAGTCAACCATAGTCAATGCTTATGAGTAATTCATGCTATTAGCATTATTAGGCAACACTACAATTAGACTCGAATGAAAGTGGAACCAAAATAATCAAATTACCATTAATTCTCCAAGCCAATATTAGCCGACTTTCAAAGCAAATAAAAAGACCCATTGAGGGTGCATACATACCGAGGCACAAACCTCACACCAGCAACATTATAAATTATTTAACCTTTAGGAATGATCTCTTGTTCATTAGTGAGCAAGAAATTCATCCGCACCATGCATGATGATTGTTGGATGTGATTCTTATATTATTTCGGTGACTACTTTTTTAGCATCTAATGGTTACCATGTATGGTGTGGATGAATTTCTTGCTCACCAGTGAGCAAGAAATCATTACTCATTTAACCTTTATGTACCAAATTTAAATTGATTAATAACCCCCAAATTTTTTCTAGCTGGTGATGTTTTTTTCTTCTTCATTCAAATGAAACAGTAATCATACACCAGTGACTCTTATTTAATTATGCTTATTTCCTCAAAATAAATTCAAATAAAATAAATATAATTTTAAATTTATTAAGTACTCAACATTGGTCCTGATATCCCTAGGCACTAGTTGTTGGTAAATAAATGAATATTATTTTATAATATGATAAAATTATAAAGTTTTGTGGATGTTTTAGGGATGCCTAACACCTTATCTTGACATAATAGAATCCTCGATTTTATAAATCTCTGTGACTTTGACTCACATTGAGAGCCTTTTCAAAAATTATTTTAAAAAATACTTGAAAAATTATATTTTGTGAAAAATCTATTTTAAAGGTGACAACTTCATGACTTTTTACACAAGGTCCCTACTTCAAATTTTCATTTGTCAATTTAAGTTTACATTTCATTGAGTTTCGTTACATTTTAAACTGCACTTTGATTGCTAATCAAGTTACACATTGGAACTTAGAGAATTGTTTATATGTGATTCAATATTGATTAATCATATTTAAACAGGGTTATAAGTATCATGGATTATTTGAAATTAACCATGCTTGTGTTGGAACAAATTGATATTTACCTTGCCTTAAACTGTATCAGTTTATGGATGGTTTGGAGAATGTAAATGCTTAGTTTTATTTTAGCAATTTACATTATTGGAATATGATTTTTAGGCTCTATAATGAATGCCTAATATTGATATATATGTATTAATTTATATTGATGCATATTTTGGGGAATGGTTGAATGAATATATAGTGTTGTTTTATCAATTGTGCTAATTGGAGGATGGTATGCACCGGTATGGGATGGTGGCGTACTAGGGATGGATTAGTTAAAAATACTAAGTCCTACCTATCTGGAAATAAGTTGGATTAACTATAAAAGTTAAGTCCTACTTATATATGTGTATATGCACCGATATGAGACGGTGGCATATCAGGGATGGCTTAGTTCAAAGCACTAAGACCTACCTATTCTGGGGATGGATTAGTTCAAGCACTAAGTCCTACCTATTCTGGATGGAAGTATGATTTGTATGGTATCTCTATTCATGCATATTTTGGGGAATGGTTGAATGAATATATAGTGCTGTTTTATCAATTGTGCTAATTGGAGGATAGTATGCACCGGTATGGGACGGTGGCGTACTAGGGATGGATTAGTTAAAAATACTAAGTCCTACCTATTCTGGATCGAAGTATGGATTAACCATAATGGTTAAGTCCTACCCATCTTAGAGTCATGTCAACAAAATAATTGAATGACATACTGGATGGATTGTTTTACATATATCAAGCCACTATACCAGATGGATGATATTTTGTATTAGGAGTATAAGGACTTTATATATCTATGTTATAGTGCCATGGTATGAGCTTGAGTCTTAAGACCATGGTTAGGGTGCGTATATCGCCTAGGATGGATAGCTGGACAGAGGTGTTGTTCCCTGGTAAGTCTAGGTACACATGACCACATTATGTGCGATTTGCATGGTATCTCTACTCAGGCTGAGACAGACCTATTAGACTAGTAAGTGTCCTATAGTGTGTACTTATACATATATGGACTACTCTAGATATTGTTGAGCTATCTAGGATGTATTTGCGTATCGGGTTTCTGTTTGGATCGTAGTAGGATAGGACTTGCATGTGGGCCTGACCCACTCTCTTATTTTTCAGGTGCTCGTCGGTTCCAGGGTTAGAGGTTGGTCGTACAGAGCAGATATAGACACTCATTCCTCCGACTACGTAGAACTACTTTTCATGTTTAGCTTGAGATTTTATTTCAGTTATTTCGGTTTCAGTTTGGGATATCATTAGGGGCCCACGGGATGGATTCCCAAGTTGTATTTGTATTGGAGATTTGGATGTACTAGAATGGTTTTATTAATAAAATTTATTCTGCACTTTCTAAATCACTTTATTGAAATAAATGAAGTTCAAAATCCAAAAGATGCATAGTTTTACTAAATTTAAAGTACTGTTGAGAAACAAAACCCTTTTATGAACATAATATGGTTGGTTATAATTAACGACATTTACTATAATGTAATTTCAATTTAAATCAAATAACTTTAAATTTTTGCTGAAACTTAATCAGCCTGATACAATCTTATTTAATAATCATTTAAGTAATGTTATCATAAGAATCTCTCACGAGCTCTCATTATGTAACCAATGAATTAAAAATTTATTTTTATCATTGATTAAATA
The DNA here is from genome assembly GCF_030987335.1 of Cornus florida. NCBI lineage: Eukaryota > Viridiplantae > Streptophyta > Magnoliopsida > Cornales > Cornaceae > Cornus > Cornus florida. Next base: position 91,520,585 of record NW_026775574.1, read on the forward strand.
AAGAGAATTTTGAACTTTGACAGAAAGGGATCTCGTAATAATATTACTCTAATCATTTTAGGTTTGGCTACTTAATACCCATGGTCGAAAAGTTCAACTGCCTATTCAGTAGTTCTCAAGTATAAATAGAATAATCCAATTTAGCAACTATTTAAAAAAAAAAAAAAAAACTAATGCCACAAAATAGCATCATTAGCATAAGTGTCAGACATTATGCCCCCTTTGTTTAGGCATAGGGGAAGCCAATCACAAACATAATAATTAGGGACGGACAAGGACTTGCCTCATTTGTAACAATTTTGGAGGACGATTTAGCTTATTTGGGAAGGAATAATTTTTATTAATAAAACCCGCGCCGAGTTTGGGACGGAGACAGGGAGGTTATCCCACCCTGCCCCGTCCCGTCTAAATAGATAAATTACTAAATTATCCTTATTTTCACATTCACTCACTTTCTCAACCATTTTAGCGAGTAGCAGAGCCTTACGAGCAAGAAAACACTCCTACCCTTGAATTTTATGTTAAATTATTGATTGCCCAATTTTTAATAATTTTTTCAATAGTTATATAATTGTATTTAAGGAAAAATAAAAATAAAAAATGAGAAATTATAGAACTAAATGAGGCGGGACAGGTGCCCGCGGGGTAAAAAAATTGAACGGATGGGAATGGGATAAAAAGGTCCCCCGTTTAGACGGTTTTGGACAGGGACAAGACAGGAGTTTTTAAACGATTTTAGGTGCGGGGGGATAGTACCCCTCCCAAAACTGCCTCCGCTACCATACCTAATAATAATTCAATCGCAAAACAACAAACAATAACACAATATTTAACATGGTTTGTCTCCACCCAGCCTACCTCCATGGAAAGAAAAATCCACTATCATTAATGAAGTTCTTAACTATCGACCATTACAAGTCAAAGCCCAACCCAATAAGAATTTAGATAACAATAACCCCTCTAGATACGAGACACTAGGGTCTCATATTTAGTTCCTGAAAATGTTAAAAACATATGCCAAAGAGTTTACCAGATAACTATGATTAGCTTTACTATTTAAAATGCTACAATCATCATTTGAGAAAGTTAATAGTACGAAAATTGTGGACTATTCTTGTTGTTGGTATAGTGCTGACACGATTGTATTCCATTTTTGAAATATGAAACAAAACTTTGCTAACAGGCCAAGCAACGCACAAAAGCAGAACCTTGAGATCACAATAACAAAATCAACCACCTCTCGAACTTGCCAATCTACAACCTGTTGTTTCTCCATACACATGCATCAATAACTTGGATGCGAAACACGTATCTCAACACTTCAACTGTCATTTGCTCACTTCATTCCGCCTTCTCGAGTGTGAATGCCGAGGTTAATAGGTCTAGACTCGTCCAGTATCCCCTTATCAAATAGGAAAAAACAGTGTCCGGATTACGACACATCAATGCTCTTGCCTTCTATATTTTTGCTGCTCTTCTTGGTTATACCTTTCTTGCTTCCCTTGTCTTCTTTGGATGCTTTTTTTCTTTTTACAGAATGTGATTCTTCCCCATTAATTAATAATTCATCTACATCTGCGGCTTCAATGGGAGGTACATCGCCAAAATCTTCTGTTTAAGCAAAATTCACATGCTTAGACCAATTAGAATTGAAATCCATAAAAAATAAAGTTTACAGTATATCTATAAAGGACATGTAAATGCTCTTGCCTTTTGCCTTTTTGCTCTTTTTCTTGGTTTTACTCTTCTTGCTTCCACTGTTTTCTTTGGATGCCTTTTTTCTTTTTACAGGCAGAGATTCTTCCCCGCCGATTAATATTCCATCTACACCTGGAGCTTCAATGGGAGGTAAACCGCCAAAAACTTCTGTTTAAGCAGAATTGACACACTTGGACCAATCAGAATTAAACACCACAAAAGATCAAGTTTACAGGATGCCTAAATATTCAGTACCATTAAAAAAAAAAAAAAAAAAAAAGGGGGCCAAGCACAACAAAGAAGAGGCGGGAAAGAGGAGCTAGCAGACCATCAAGCCAAGCAAGTGGATAAGTCCAATCCAAACCTAAACCCAAGACAAGATCCGGAAAAGTCCATGATAGGACATGCAGCAGAGGTTTAACTCTTTGCATTGCAAGTGAAAACCAACAGATGTGATTGGTTCCGAATGTGACAAAAAAAACCCAGAACCCAGCAATTCTTTGCTATAGTTAACCAACAGGTCACCAAATGGATCTGGTCATGTGATTTTGAGAGAAACTTTACAAAGCGTGCAGAAGAATATTGGAAAACTATTTCCCTATTTTTCCTTTTTGCAATGCAATATCGAAGATATGTATTCAGAATAATGGGATAATACGATTGTTGGGAAAAGGACAGAACATAAACACAAATAGAATATAGGCGGTACAATGTTCTTTTATGGTGGAAAGCAAAATGTGAGATAACTGAGTATGATAGTTTTGGTCATATGCAGCTACAACCAATAATCTCACACAAGTCAGGAAACATGACGTGGTCCTTATTAAGGTTAATGCTAAAAGAAGGTGAAAACCAAAACTAAGATTAAGATAGTTAAGAAATATATGATAGCAGTAGTTTCATGTAGTTGACCACTAATAGTTGGAAAAAGGCTTTGCTGACATTTAGTTGAATTAATGTTCTTTTATGTTAATATCATGTACAAAATTTCCATCATTTAACAACCCGGGGGACTATCTCAAGACATCATGGAAGGATGCAGTTCTTTCACAGTTGCTGGTGCTAAATCCACCTCTCTATTGATACCTATTTTTCTGGTATTAGAAAACATAAAAAGAATACATATACAATGAGCTTACCTAAATGCTATTTATGATAAGCCAAAGAGAGACTAACCTTCATTGCTAAAATTTGAATCAAAAACAACATTTGTGAGATGCTGCTTCAAGAAAACCTGCGTCCAAATTTGTAAAAAAATTAAAATGATGTGAAGAGCACAAACTCAGAAATGTAATTATTTACCCAAAAAAATACTTAGAAATGTCATTTCACTAGGATCATCCCAGAATACAGATTTTTTAAATAAAAAATGACTTGCGCTTACTCCAAGACAAATAGAGCTCTAAGCACCACACAATGAATATATAACTCTACTCATTACAGGTACAGTATAAACAGCCATCACTGCAAATGCAAAAGCAGATAGCAGCCAAATGAACTGCTTTTGGACAAACTAGAAAAAGCCATGAAGATACATTTTTCTCCAACCAAGCTTAAATCTCCCACGAAGGCCATCATCACATTTAGGGCCCTCATGCTTCAGCTTTTCCGCTCCCAAGCCCAAAAAAGGAGGGAATTAAGCATAAAGCCAGAAACATCTAAGGCTCTTCCCTACCCAGACACCATGAATGCTAACATTTGAGCTTGGCGAAGGGAATCCACTAATATCTTCTTTCTTTTTTTTTTTTTTTTGATAAGTAAAGGGATCCCCTACTCTCCCCACATTACCAACATGAATGCTATTTTTATTATCAGAAGAACAAGGAAATTATATAATCAGTACAACTTACACATACATTATTCTTGACCACAAATTCAAGTAAATTCTTATTTTGATTGGTCAGGCCATAGTATAAATTTATAATAAGACTTTAAATCATTACAAAACCAAATGCTCAGACACCACCTCCTCCCCCCCTCCCCCCCCCGGGGGCAAAGAAAATTATATAATCAGTACAACTTACACATACGTTGTTCTTGACCACAAATTCAAGTAAATTCTTATTTTGATTGGTCAGGCCATAGTATAAATTTATAATAAGACTTTAAATCATTACAAAACCAAATGCTCAGACACCATTATATAATCAGTACAACTTACACATACGTTGTTCTTGACCACAAATTCAAGTAAATTCTTATTTTGATTAGTCAGGCCATAGTCCAAATTTATAATAAGACTTTATAACATTACAAAACCAAATGCTCAGACCCACCAAACCCCACCCCCCCCCCCCCCCCACAAAGAAAATAATAATAACGACTTCTGAACAAACTGGAAACTTTCAGCATTGACAATAGATATGTCGAATAATTGTTTGATAACATACCGCAGAAAGAAGTTGCCTCGACTTTATATCCCAAAGTCGCAAATACCTATCCAGTCCTAAATAAACAAGCAAGTTTTTCACTTCAGTGGTTGTTATTATAATTTTTTAAAATAAACAAAAAATATATGCTTCTAATTTGTAAAAGAAATTATGCAAATATCTAATAATTTGACAATAGATATGTCGAGGTAGTAAGCCTCAAGTCAATTAACCCTCAAACTATCTGTTTTCAAACAAGAACAGAATAGAAGAAAGTTAATAGGTGACACAAGGTTATATATTGTACTTAGAAATATTATTAAACTGTTTGGACCAACAAATGAAAAGATGTCTCCTTAAATTTGCTTCACAAGGATTATTCAACTTACAACACAATACAAGCACCAGAGGCCAAAATCAAAATCTACATCATGTCCCTAAACAGGGAAAACAGAATATGTTAATTATGTGATGAGTGTGTAGAATACCCACCGCATGAGGCTATCACTGGGTGCTCCGGATGCCTGGCTATGGATCTTATACTTCCAGAACATTTCCCCAAAAAGCATCCTAATAGTTTCCCTGCAACACCCATAGATAATAGTCATGAACAGTAAATCTTGGCAATTTACCAAATATATAAATCTCAGTATGATAGGCTTCACAACCAGGTCCAACAAATAATGGTCATGCTTCAAGGTTTCAAACAAACTGATTTCAAATATCTTTTCGGAAAAAAAGAAATGAAAAATTGAATATGGCCTTCTATGAGTATCAAAATCATTCCACGTCATTGGAAGAATTCAATCAATCAACCCAACCAGAAGTGATGTGAAAACTCCATAAGCATTGTAAGAGTATAATGTGTGTAAAATATGACCAGCAATCAACAATGGGAAGCAAAAAAATCATAATAGACACAATATGATCAGCTTAGAAGTACTACCTCACAGGTTGGGTTCTAGGCATAATGCATATGTGTATGAGCAAATTTACACGGTGAAGACAATATTAATCATCCCAGACAAGTTGACAAACCTACGAATGAGTTACTTTACTGATAAGGTATTTGAGGATGTATTGGAAGTATTTGGGAACAAATAAACTACAAATAGGCAGGAAAAACCTGGATGGAGCACGACCCACCCAACTACTTCTGTAAACAATTGGGAGGTTCTGTGCTATGCAGTATCCACGGCTATGGCAATGCTTCATTATCCAAAACTTTGAACCAAAAAATAATAGAAATAACAGTATGTTCCATTCCAAATCACAATTTAATATCAGTTATTGAAATAATTTCATATGCGCCCAACCGTAAGATCACTTTTGAGATTTGAAATCATCATCTGAAACTTTATTTCTCAATTAATAACTTACAACAAAGGTGAATCTTACCATTATGCATTTTCTATCAAACCTTTTTCCAAGCAGGCTTCTTCAAACAGTTTGCTTTTAAAATTTATGGAAGTCCAAGAGAAACCTCCATCTACCATGAAGCAATAATATTTCAAATTCTAAAAGCAAGGTGCGCTTATTAATTCAATACTAAATGAACAGCGAGAGAAGCTGTTTGCCTTCAGGAGATTAAGATGGATGTGACATCTATGGAGGTGAGAAAATCATTTGGATCGAGGTATGTTGAACAGGTTGCTCTTGATTTTTTTTTTTTTTTTGGATTAGAAAAAAGAACAGGTTGCTCTTGATTAATACCAAGTTATCAACAATGGGAACTCTTTCTTTGTGGGACAATAGGGTGGATCAGAAAACTGATGAATGGAGAAGGTTCTATTTGTTTATGATCATATTACAAATTATAAACTCAAAGGATGTTCATTTGGTCCTTCATGGGTGTATATGGACCCATTGAGGATGCCCACATGGGTGAGCTTTGGGACGATCTTATGAAAGTAAAAAAAGCGATGGGAGAAGCATCGGAGTATGGGGATACTTCAACATTATTAAGTATCCTTGTTAAAGGCTATTGTATTCAAAAATCATGAGTGCTAATTTAGGGGGGAAAGAAATTTTGAGTGCCATGCAAGATGTTGTAGATTTTATTCCTTTAAAGGGAACAACATTCACCTGGTGCACTAGGCAGAAGTCTCCCACCATGTCTCATTTGGACCAATTTACTCAATCTCCTGAAGGCAGTAGTCTTTTTGTCTTTTTCGTTTTTTGAATACCCAAGCTTGTCGGACAGACAACCAGTCGGGCTTGGGGCGACAAACAAGCTGGAAAGATGGGCTTCGCAGACTAGAACCCCAAGCCCAGGTTCGCTTAATAAGGAGGTTTATATCTTTTTGGTAGCGTGTGAATAGGGTTTAGCTTGGTTACCCATATATATGATTTAAACATAGGATTGTTACATTTTCATGACTGATTGAGATTATTGATCATTAATTCAGAGCTCTCTCCCTAATTTCTTATCTATTCTTCTTCACATTTCTCTCCCCTGTTCCTCCATCTACAAACTAAAAACTCCATATTAATGATTTAATGGATAGTTATCCTAACTCCTTGACAAGATAGACCTCAAATCTAAGAAGCACGGACACATATACGGGACATGGATACGAGATACGGATACGACACAACACGGATACGGCGACATGGCAAATCCAAAAAAATTAAGACAAGGACATGGCGAATAGTATATATATATATGTGTGTGTGTGTGTGTGTGTGATGTAGTACTTTAAAAATTACTGAGTGTTATTATTTTTCATCAACCTTATAATGAAAAAAAACACAAATCATAACTCATAACTAATAAACTATAAAAGAACAATGTTGCATAGTTATAAAATCAAATAAAAAACAAGACATTAGAATAATAACTAGTATCATTTAATCATCATTGCAACTTTACTCCAAATACAAAAGCATAGACAGAAAGGACTATTAACATTCATGACTGTTTAACATTCAAGACTCTTTAACATTCAGGACTTTACCGTTAGCACTTAATATTCACAAAAACCTAAAGGCTAGTCCCCAAAAAATATACAAAAACAAGTCAGTGTACTATCATCTTCCCATCCATCATTTGACTTAGGACTTTTACCATTTACAATACCAAAAAGGTAGTACAGAACAAAAAATAGGACATATTAGCATTAAAAAATTTTAAAAAAATTAAAAAATTAACATATCAGCATTAAAAATAAAATAAAATAAAAAATTCCAAAAAAGTGTGTCCGTGCCGTGTCCGAAAATTAAAAAAAATAAAAAAATTCCAGACACATTTTTTGGTGTGTCCGACACGTGTCGGGGCATATTTGACGCGTGTTCGTGTCGGATACGGATTCTTCGCCCATTTTGGAGTGTCCGTGCTTCCTAGCCTCAAATTGAGCAATAGCTAGACTGCATGGGTTTTGGCCCATAAGGGCAAATCCTAGCCTGTCCAGCGCAAGTTTGGTTTCAATTGAAGAATGAAGAGCTAAATCTCCACCAAAATTCTTAATGTCAAAAAATTCAACTACTCACTCAAGCAATAATTGCAAGGATTAACTTGGACCAATTACAAACATGAATCCAAAATACAAAATCAAATGGTAACCATTTCAATATGGGCAGACTATGACCCACATGTACATACAAAAAAAATATATAGAAAATCAACAGAATAATGCGTATACAAAACTATTAATACCTGTTCGTATATCAACAGAAGCAAGGTCACCAGATCCATTTCCTAGAAATATTGTATGACCATCTAGATCTTCAGTGACTGCTTTAATTGAGGTCTTGCGAAAATCAAATGACATAACTGGCCTTCTCTGAGCAGAAATATCATAGAGGCGAACCTGTAGAAGATAATAAGGAATACAAGTTACCAAGTGGCCTGTAAAACCATCATTTGGGTAAAAGAAAGTTTTTGCCGTGGACCTAAAGTAACCAACGTCCCTCAAGATATCGTTTAATTAGTTGATTTTATAATCGGATCCCTATACATTTGTGGATCACTAACAAATTATTCAATAAGGAATTGGCTGATGCTTCTAATAACCTCTGACCAAATCAAGAGTAAGGGATATGCAATACTAGCTGTGTGTGGCAGAGAATGTAATGTTTTTGCCTCAAGTCAAGTCAAGCACGTCAGATATCCTAATGATCAAGACGTGGGTGCGTGTGCGTGTGTATGAGAGAGAGAGAATGTAATGTTTTTGCCTCAAGTCAAGTACGTCAGAAATCCTAACGATCAGGACGTGGGTGTGTTTGTATGAGAGAGAGAGAGAGAGAATGTAATGTTTTTGCCTCAAGTCAAGCACGTCATAAAATCCTAATGATCAGGACGTGTGTGCGTGGGTGTGTGTATGTAGGAGAGAGAGAGAGGGTGTTTAATGTTTTTGCCTCAAGTCAAGCACATCAGAAATCCTAATGATCAGAACTTCTCATCAACTTTATTAAAGACATGCCTACTCACTGATCTCCAAAGCGGAGAGCTACATCCTTCATGAAATTACAAGTTCATAACGACTAAAAGCTTAACTCTAGTGGTATCTCCTCAACTTTTCAAGCGTAAGTTTGAGGGTTCAACTCCCCATAGGAGACAATTTTGGGCATGTGAGTCTCTTACCCAGGGGGAAAGAAATACAAGTTCCTGAAGTATTGGGCATCAAAGGTACAGAGACATTAAGTTCCCGGTCCTCCTCATGTTGAGAGATGAAAACTAATTCCAGAAAAATCACTCCACTTAACTTCCAGAAAAGAATATCTGACTTTCATGTCTTCTTCTAAAAATTCATACTTCATCTAAATAGAATTTATTATTATTATTATAAATAGCATATAGAAAAACATAGAAATATGAACACATAAATACATGAATCAGAAAATTCATAATGATGCAACATTTGGCACATCAGGACCACTAGTCGATAGTCTTGGTAATCCCATTCTTGATCACAATTTATGATCGATTATGAACAAGCAGGTGAAGAACAGAGTGGGAAACCAAAATTCGAATCAACCCAACAGAACATATTTGTAAAGTTGATTTATTTGCTTGTTTATTCAAACTACCCTCACAATTCTAATAAACCCTGTAGAACAGCTATACACTGGAGAATATTTACTTTATTGGTCTTTGTAACATTCCAAAAGAATTACCTTCTTTAGACAGAGTATTAGAACTTGGGGTTTCACACAACGTAAGAGAGGAGTTAGCTGTCACAAGTTACCTGGTGGGAATTGGTGCCAGCCACAAATTTGCGATGATCATCTTTACTTAAGTATGTTGCAGATGTAAACCAAGTTGGGGTAAATATACCAAGATTGTTTTTAGCAGGCTGTTTAGAAAAAATACAATACAGAGTCTTGGGTCAAATGGTGATGAAGATCAAGTATTTCTTAATTTTAAAATGCATAAGAAGGATGGTTGCAGAAGCTTACAGATTTTGCAGTCCACATCTTAGTACATTTGTCAAGATCCCACACATTAACTTCAACTCCCTTCCTGAGTTGGAGAGGAAGGAATAATCATTCCTCTCGTATCACTTCTAAACAACCAACAAGCTTATAATATAGATGTAACAACCCACTCAACCAAATGGTATGATATTGTCCGCTTTGGGCCTGAGCCCGCACGGTTTTGCTCTTGGGCTTCACCCCAAAAGGCCTCATACCAATTGGAGGTGACACACTTACATATAAGCACTTCACCTTTCCTCTACCCAGGCGATGTGGGACTGTGCACCCGTAGCCCGCCAGTGTGGTAGCCTGACAGTGTCTCTCGCACCCGCCCACGGCACACCCGCCCACAGGGTCATCACAATATCCAAATTCATCCATTAATTATTAATTATGATGAATTATGAAAGAAATCATTAATTAATAATTCAAATTAATAGTTAATGCACCCAAATATCATTTTAATTTAAAAACAGAACCCTAATGATCCAACTAGTGAGAGTACAAAATTTCGGGACATAGCCTAACATTAGATATAATACCCTGCAAAATTTCAGAATTTCTCTTAATAGATTTTCCATATTCTCCCTTTTAGTATTGAGAAAAAAATACTTTTCGATTTTAATTTAGTTAACCTACCTAAACATCATCTAAAAATCAGTAAGTTATCACATTTAAGTCCATTATGATAAAGTCTAATATTCTAGAATTTACTGTAATTTTTGAAATATGAAAACTATTTATTTCCTATTTTTCTTCTGTTTAAATCAAATAATAATAGTAATTAATTAAAAGAAAAAAAACAATTTTGTTTTGCACAGGAGACCCATTTTGGGTTCTCCTTCCCCTACTTGTCCTACTTAGATTACCATTAGAATTAGATTTCACAACCAATCCACCTAAATTACGTACCTACGAAGTCTAACCATTAAACTAGTCATTTTAAACACATTGTTCTATACCCAAAGATGATCCCAGTTCTAATAATACTTGAACTAGGCCTTGACAAAGTTTATATCATACATATAAATCTATATTTAACAACACAAGCATAACCATCTATATATTGTGCACGTATATGAAAATTCCATACAATTCTTGAAACTAATCCTCACATTAGGCAAGAGTTCATGTATTTAAGATTTTGGGGCGTAACAGTTTGGTATCAGAGCCTGACCCAGCCGGAAGTGTGCCGACGAGAACGTCGGGTCTCCAAAGGGGGTGAATTGTGATGACCCTGTGGGCGGGTGTACCGTGGGCGGGTGCGAAAGGCACTGTCAGGCTACCACACTGGCGAGCTACGAGTGCACAGTCCCACATCGCCTGGGTAGAGGAAATGTGAAGTGCTTATATGTAAGTGTGTCACCTCCAATTGGTATGAGGCCTTTTGGGGTAAAGCCCAAGAGCAAAACCGTGAGGGTTCAGGCCCAAAGCGGACAATATCATACCATGTGGTGGAGCGGGTCGTTACAATAGAGTTATGAAACATATAGAAACTCACCCTCCAAATAATGCATAGTTTTCATTTCCATCCACTTTCATACATTGAATATCGCCGGTGGCACATACATTCCAGATTGTTGAAGAACCATTAGTGGTTGAATCCACTGGTGATTTGTGAACGTCAATGGACCTCACACTTGCAAGTCCTTTTGTTGTACATGTAAGCAAGGTGCATGACCTAATTCAAGACAAAAAACAAATGGATGGAGAAGATCTCAAAACTTCACACTGCATTATGCATACATTGTGGTGGTTTGGAAAATAAACATACATATATAAAATATGACCTAAGAAAAAAAAAAACCCTAAAAATACATGAGAAAATAAAGAAAGAAGGAGCAGCCTTGACTACAAAATCCAAATAGCTAGTGGTCTAATAATACATAGATCTATTGGAATCCGCATGGAAGTGGGAAAAGGCATGTAGACCAATGACATATATAAACTCAATAAACATTAAAATCTAGGAGACCATGCAATCAAAAGTTACATTGTCACATGCATGCATACAGCAAAAGAGCAGAGCAACCTAAAAAGTAAAGAGAGAATCATTGGGTATTAAGATACCAGAAGTGAAGTCCAGAAAATACCCGGATGACAACTCCGATTTCTGTTTCCTGAACATATGCAACCCAATGATACCATCATCTCCAGGCCGACTGTCAGCAGTTCCAGCGTTGGAAATTGAAACACGAAGATCACCGTTAATAGGACTAAGCACCTCAATCTGTTTAATAAATATTATACACAAAGTATCAATCAAAGGAACTACTAAACATAAATCATAAATAATAACTAAGAATCAAATGTGATCTAAGTTTTCATAGTTTCGAGAAGGAACTCACCAAACCACTTTTTCTTGCAACAGCTAACAACTGCAACAAATGAAAAAGGTCAAAATTCTAATACATCAATATTTTAGTGGTCAACATATTGTCATCAACTAGAGAATCAAAATTATCATGCCAAGCAAGAGAAAAAAGTGAGATCAAAGCATATCATGGAAAGTGACAGAATTTTTTATTCCAACAGACAAATTGCATGTTTTATCAAAATATGCAATCTTTAACTAAAGACCAACACTATAGCAGCACAATGCTAAATATATAGTTTGGATTCAAATTGGGAATCTGCATTCACATTTTCTTTCATTCAAATAATTGAATTTAGCCGTTTCCACTTATTTGAATCTGCAATCTTTTAAGTACTTCTAAAATTCTTGTTCCTAAAAATTGTAACTTTATGAGATGGTCCAAAAGAAGTCACCTGTACAATGTTAAATCTATTACCGTATCATGAATGAATGACCGAAATTACCAATTCCAATAGAGGAATTAAACATGTAATATATATATATATATATATATATATATAGATGAACTTTAACTAAAAATCAACACTATAGCAGATTGAATAACAATATAGAACTATCCTATTCATGAAAAGAACAAATAAATAAGAACATAGAACTGTAATACAGTTTAAACACATATATAAACACAATCCAAAACATACAGGGTCAGTTTTACGGTCATTGATCGAGGCGGCGAGCACACAACCGGCGGGGTTTGGCTCTCCCCATCTCTCAACCACTCTAGGAACTCCCCCTTCTTTACCGTGAGCTTCCACAGCTGTAAATAATCAATCATACCCAAAAATGCATGAGAATATATTATGTATACATATATATATATAAAATCAGAAGTGTATCTGATAAATTAGATTGAAACCATAGATATACGAAGCGGGTATGTATCAGTATTACCTTTAACGAGACCAAGAACATCGAAAGTTAGGGCTCGAATAGGAGGACAACCAGGGCACTCCAACGTAGTCGTTCGTGGCATCTTCTACTTTGTGCTCTCTTTCCCTCTCCTTTGCAGAGAAAAAGTAAGAGAAGTTATTAGGGTGGGTTGGGTTAGTCTGTGCTGGGCTGGATTGGTCTGGGCTGGGCTACACAGTACTATCGGTCTTGGGTTAGAAGTTGATGTTAAATAAGATTGTTTAACAAGAACAAAACAAATGTTTAAGGAGCAAAATTATTTTAGTTCCAAGATGAAAAATGTTCAAAATTGTAAAAATTATAGTAATGTTAGCTTAATGAGTTTATATATATATATATATTAGGGTGAGTTGGGTTAGTCTGGGCTGGGCTGGATTGGTCTGGGCTGGGCTACACAGTACTATCGGTCTTGGGTTAGAAGTTGATGTTAAATAAGATTGTTTAACAAGAACAAAACAAATGTTTAAGGAGCAAAATTATTTTAGTTCCAAGATGAAAAATGTTCAAAATTGTAAAAATTATAGTAATGTTAGCTTAATGAGTTTATATATATATATATATATATATATATATATATATATATATATAAAGGCTTAATGAATCTATACAAAATTTCAATATCAAAATAACTTAGAAATAGTTCAATTCGTATTGGAAACCAGAAATGAAAGTTCATTAATACGAATTTTTTTTTTTTTTTCTCACTGTCTACCACATTCACATGCACAGCAAAATAGGCTTTAGAGTCTTTATTAAAATATACCTTTAATTTCCTCTAATATTCCAATTTATGAAAGCATTAAAGAAGAAATAATCTATAAAATGATTTAGATGTATATATTGAGTTTTTTTTTAAAAAAAAACAATTAGACTTCCTCGCAATAAAATGTGAAAAATATTTCATGATAAATGTGTGACAAATTTTATTCTATAACAAATTACAATGTACCGCAAATATCATAATTATAGAATTTAAATTCTAAAAAGTCATAAAACATGAGATGGATTGCTTCCTTTCTATGAAGAAAAAATGGAAACCTCTAATACTTTTTAATTAGTTTGATTTTATTATTATTATTATTATTCTTTTATTTTTAGAATCAAAGTGTTCCAATAATAATGAAAAACACTCACCAGAAATTGTGAACCACTAACATACTGGAATTAAAGAAAAGGCTTTGTGAGATGATATTTATTATAGATGAAATAATATGTAATAAAAAAAATTGCAAATAGAGAATTTACTTGGCCAACTCCATTTATATAGGATTAAGACAAAGAAAATGGTGATGATTAAAGATTTGGTGATTCGGTTATAATTTCTCTGTATTAATAATGTTAAAGTGAATGAGAATTCGTGGCAATGAAGTTGTAAACTTTTTAAACGACGTTTATAACTCAAAGAATCATGATCACTTATAATTTTGAAGAACTCCTAGAGTTTAGTCTCAATCTATATAGATTTCAATCTGGTTTTGTTAGCAGTTATTCAGTGATTGCCGTTTGGGAAAGACAAGGAAGGAAGACAAATCAGACATGCTAAAGGTTAATTCTGTAATTTGATTTATGAATGGAGCACGGGGAGTTTTTTTTTTTTTTTTTTTTTGCTTGAACAAACCTCCAACCAAATAAAGATAAACTTTCAAACTATATTTAAAATCACTTAATTGATGCATTAGAATTGAAATTAAAAAATATATAATTTACTTGTTGTCAGTTGAGTTTATTATATACAGAGGATTTAATTCTATAATTTTATATATTAATTATTAAAAATATAGAGCCAAAGACATGATACCATACCGCGGTGACGATATTGGTATGAGACCCACCAAATGACGAGCCGCGTACCAAAATGAGGGCCAAACGTGCCTCTAACCAATTAATAATGGCCAATGAGTATTTTTGGTATCTCTAGAAAAAAATTTTAAAAAAAAAATGAAAGAAAATATTAGCATTTTAATAAAAAAATTTATAAATATCAAATTTGCTCTTACTTCTATAAGACAAAATTTATAGGAACCGATAGTAATTTAATTAAAATAATTTTATTTAATTTCTTTTCTAAAAAATTATTATTATCATCTCCTTTATTTTCTTTTATTCATCACATGATAACTGTTTAATACTATTCTTTCATTCTCTTTTTTGTTCCCTCCTCTCATAATTAATATTATCCTTTCTTTTCTTTTGCACTGTACTATATATAGCAGTAAGTTTACTTGCAGACTAAAGGAGTGTATTAAATTTAATTTTAACAAAAATAGATACATAATATAAGTAAACATGTAGTCAAATGCAAGAGTATTGTGACTCAATATATATATATATATATATATATATATATATATATATATTATTTAGGTCCCATTATTTACAAGGAGGAACCCATTAAACTTAAGCAAAAATGAGGTATAGGGAGAAGTTATTTTATTTATTATTATTATTATTATTATTATTTGTGTCTTGACAATTAACTCCGACAATGTACTTAGAGAGATTTTTTACCCTCTACTTTTCACTTTGAAATAAGAGAAAATACAATTTTTCGCTTTGAAACCAGAAAAAATACCACGAAAGATATATTCCACCTCACTTTGGCGGTATTCACCTAAATTGGAAGGTATATTCTACAAAACAATTAGAGCCATAAAATGAGCTTAAGCAAATTGCGAGACGGGACAAAGATCATACTGGAAATGAAGAGTTAATGTAATAAAAATTAAAAGAAAATTAATAAAGATGGCTTGATCTAAGTCACACAATTTTCTAAACGGGGTATCACTCTCGTGTTCTGAACACGTTCCCATTTCATGCTCTGTAAACAGTCTCACTCCCACTCCACCCCACACTGCGTAGCTTAGATTTTGCCGCCCCCGCTTTATTTAGGGCTCGACCATTTGCAGTGAATAGCATATATTGTACTTACAAGGTGTTGTTTTCACTCTTGAATGGGTTTAAAGGTAATAGAAAAACTACATACCTGGAAGAACTAGTAACATCACAAACTTCCCAATACTCAGCTATAAGGTCTAACAGGAGAGTGGGATTATTGAATACATAGGGGGAAGTCTATAATTTTACTTGAAGAAAAGGAAAGCAAAAAAGTAGTTTATCCAAAATAAATTTATAAACTACTTGCACATATTGATAATATACAACTTATATACTCTCTTCTTATGCATGCTTTCTTCATGGTGAATGCTTCTCATCTTATAGCTAAAATCTCTTCAACCTTTTGCAGGTTTATCGTGTTTAATATTTGATTCTGACATTATTGGTGCAATACAAACAACAAAATGATACTTAAAATTGATGTGCTAAGTTATGCAAGCACTCAGAACTTAAATCAGATACAAACTGTTTTAAGAGTTCCTACAGAATCTGTAGCAAGTTAGCAACCACCACAAAAATCACCGAAACCGGGGTAGAAGAGAAGCAACACTGAGTTACTGAGATGCACCTTCTTCTTTCTTCTGTTGCAAGTACCTATCATTAAGTACGCGAGGGTATTAAAATTAAGGTGTGGTGTAGAATGCATCTCTAGGGCAAACATTTACGCATGTACACAATAGTTAAACAGATGGGCACAATAGTTAATTGAAACAGTTTTAAGAGTTCCAAAGGGGCAGTTTCTTGATTTAAAAAAGTGTTCTAGCGAATGCAGATTTAGGTGATGTTCGAACTTCGAAGGTACCTGCTAATTTAGCAGTAGGAATCTATCACTATATAAACATTTCAATTAACAAAAGGAAATGTTCTAAAATGTCAAAGCCATACATAAAAGTTTAAAATTCAAAAAATGCATAAATACTAAAAAGAGATTCTGTTAGTTGCATTTTTCTCCATTCATACCCTTCCCATGAATCCCGGAAAACTCACTGCAGTGCCCAAGACAGGTTGAGCATTAATAACTGGCTGCTTCCAATCTTAGCGACTCAGCCTAATTGACAAACTGACCCATTGACAGGCACACAATTTTACTTGGTCTAACCATTAGACTGTTTGCGATCAACTTTGCTGTAATGTGAGAGCATCATATTGCTCTGGCATTGTCTTGTGCAGAAGTGAGGCTTAGTTTGGGAATTCTGGATTGGGGGCATGCCAGGGGGTGCCTACATTTGATCTATCAGTGTCATTGAAAGAAGCATTTCAAAACCCAATGTCTTAGGTTCAAATCCTACAGAGCCTGATTCCATTTTTGTTAGATCGAACTAGACTGAAATAGCTTCACTAATTTGAACAGCAATCTAAATTTGGAGAAGGCACAAATAGAAGGGTGACCGTAACCATGGAATAAAATCAGCTTGGGAACCCACGTAAACATGCAATAGAAATAACATCCTCAATTACTTACCCCTGACCCTTTGCCCAACGGGAGAGTTGATAGAGCTGCACTGACTCATTTGAGACATGGCAAGCTAAAAGTAAATAGTTGCGAGGCTGCACCATCCATGCAAACCTCATGAACAAGGCTGAATATACGCACATTGCTGCAGCACAATATAAGATACTCAGTATCTCAAGAATCTTATTAAGGTACTGTCTTTATTTTTTTTCAAACCAAATATTATTAAAAAGTCATAGCAAAGGTAGAAAACAACCTGCAGTCATGTTGCCAGATATCATTTCTGGGGGTTTCTGCATATCCACCAATCCCTGCCAAATCCACCAATTATAATTTGAAATAAAAAATTCATTTAGAGTGCCCAATTCGAAGTTTGTGAAATCTACAGTAAATGACTATGCAATAAGTGAAAATATCAATTTATAGTAGTAAAGCCTACCGCAGCAACGAATCCCCAGTTGGCTACAGGACCCCAAAAGTGAGTTGTTTTGGGGCCAACTGGACTGTTCAAGAATGCTCGGAAGGAAGCCATATATTACTACTGCTGCTCAAATGCCTCTGCAACGGTTGTTATTAAAATTCAGACACAAAAAGAAAAAAATACAACGTCAAATGTACAAAAGCAAATAGAAGTTTGTTAGGACATGGAATTTAGGTTGGAAATTTTGTGATCAAACCAGAGTATATATGTATTCATTTATTTTAGTCAGTCTAGGTAGTTAAGTTAGTACCTTGTCCAAGGAAAGATATGGAATTCAAGTGCAAGGGCAAAAAGATAATCTTACAACTCAATTTGTGTTTTGCATCCATCATCATATGCGAGTGGGTCCATAGGTTGTTGAAGAATCAGTTCTCATGGTTAAAGGAGTTCAATAATAAATCTATGCACACTGTAGGACGTTACTGGAAAGGAGATAGAAAATCCAGTAAGAAGTAGAGTTTGTGAGGAACGAACTCTGTGGACGAATCAGCTGCTGGAATATCTGGTATTGGTCTTGCGTAAGTCTAAATCAAGAGGGACAGGTGATTCTTGGTATTAGATTCTGGTAACTCGGTCTGCAACCTCTTTCTGCCCGATTGTGTCCCATGACTTTTCCCATTTGGGCTTTCCATGTAAAATGTGGTATATAATATCTTTATTTACCGTTTTATTGCATACATGACAAACACCATGATGATTGATAATATTTGTGTTAGTATAGTTTTCAATTTCAGTTTCATACTTTGATTTAAGAAATTAGTTAAAATACCATAATAATCTAGTAGGACCTATTAATCCCCCTCTAGGTCTAGATGACGACCTAGCACAACTCAAATTAGAGTCTCAGTTTCGGTCTCATAGTTTTCTTTAAGTCTAATAAAAGAAGGCAAACTTGAGAAGGGGTGATGAAAATATATTAAATGAAGTTAAACACTTAAGAACTACATAGATCAAAGATCTCTGTAGCTTTTTGCCGTATATAAAAGAAAAACATAG
Organism: Cornus florida; assembly: GCF_030987335.1. Taxonomy (NCBI): domain Eukaryota; kingdom Viridiplantae; phylum Streptophyta; class Magnoliopsida; order Cornales; family Cornaceae; genus Cornus; species Cornus florida. Next base: position 91,539,178 of record NW_026775574.1, read on the forward strand.
GCTAAATAGTGGGCCCTATACAAAGACGACGTTATATATAATGAAAATGAACATGCCAGTCAACTGTTGTATTGCTTAGGCAAAAGAGACATTCCAGCCTGTGCTAAAAAAGTAGCATATTTCTTCCTCTCCATCATGTAATTAATCCAGTAGTACATTTTAGTAAGCAAAACAAGTCCTACGTAAATTTCACACCCTACAGCCCTTGAAGCTTCCGAATTTTAAATACAGTAGTATTTATTTCAAACCTTACACCACTCTACAGCTCTTGATGCCTCCATAATTCTCTCTCTTGATCTTCTGATTCATCCAAAAGTACTTTTCATGATTCATCCAAAAGTACTTTTCATGATTAAGAGCATCAAATTGTTTTCAAATTTCAAGAAACTAAAAGAAAACCAAAGAAATGAAACTTTCCTTTAAACACATCCCCAAAATTGAGTGTTAGAATACCAAAGCAATCAAAGTAACATCAACATTAATCATGACAAACAAACACAAATCATAACTTGAATGAACAATCAAACTTTCAAAATAAAAGTTTGCATACATTCCTTGAGATTTATGAATTAGATCTTCGTGTTAGTAACATGTAAATCTAGAGAGAGAGAAGCGCATTAAGAAGCAAAAAATGTAGCACGAAATTGGCTTTCAATTTCCACTTTCCAAATATATAATATAAGGTATAAGAAAGAATATGTAATGCAAGCATAATATGCTAAATCAGAAGTTCTACTCCAGAAATTTTTCCAATTTGTTTCTTCTTTTTGAGGCACATTATACAAAATCAAGTATATGTATTAACATTAGAACAAGCATGACAACAAGACAAAACTTGAAAACTAAATTTACAAAGGTGATATGGGACATTTGTAGGGACTAGGTTTAAATAACAGTCTCTGAGTCTAATTGTGATTTTATTATTTATTTATTTATTTGGGTTGAGAGGGGGGGTGGGTGGATGGATTTACACTAAGAATCCACCAACTGATTTTTAGTTTAGAGTTGAAGTCGTTGACTCAAATCACCTACTAGGATACTCAATCCATGGATAGAGGGGCAAACTCCTCTGACCTCTCTAATTTCTGGATTATAGCATCAGAGGCAAAAATTGCGGCACAATGCAATTCAACTAGGTCAGACTATTGAATGTGAGCAAAACCACGAATCGGCAGTAAATGAGTTTTTCTTTGCGCTTTTCAGAGTCAAGTTGAATACTCTAACTTAGAAGTACGGGACTTACAGCGTGCACATGTAGCTGATAATTGTTGTTTTGTTGGAGAGGATTGAACCAAATAACAATTACCAGTGGCTGACCACCACCTCAAAGAACCACTAAGCTGCTTATGGTATTTGTTTCAATCAGGTCTGAATTATTGTTTTAGTATGTAAATAAACATGAACATAGTACATAGCTTTGAAGGCGCTCAGAATCACATATTTTTAAGAAATTGCCACTCTAGCACCCGTTCTCACTCTACAATCTTCAATCTTAGCTCACCTGCCCCGTGCATTCCCAAAGTCTATCTTTACTTATACAACATAAACAAGCCTCTTACACCAACAATTCTAGAATTCTTTTCATTTCTTCAAAAAAAAAAAAACAAAAAAAAAACACTGAACATGACTCAAATACCAATTATTTCGGGCAATATCAATAATAAGTTGTTTATGGAGAAAAATGTCTATGATAAGTGAAAATGCAACAAAAATGCATAAAACTATCAAAATATACCCAGGAAAAAAATTTAAAGAAATAAAAACAGAAAGATTTCAATTTAACCCTTTAATTTTCTCAATTTTGTACCGGAGCAAAGTTTCCCCAAAAAAAAAATTAAGGCGAAAGGCCAATTTGTTGTGTGGGCAAATTACATTTGCTGTTGTGTTGCTATGCAATAAGCAAACTGCACATATACTTAGAATCGTATGATATTGATATTTATCTAACAAGTAAACAATCAATATATATATTAACGACAAAGAAAAATTTTGCTTTCAAAAGTGATAACAGCAAGGGCTCGAATCGTAACAAGTAAAACGAATGATCAAATGTCGAAAGAAATCATAAACTCACGAAAAATCTACCAAAGTTATCAATAAAGGTCTGAACTACAATTTTCATTTGCTAAATCAGCCCTAATTCCGAGTCAATAGCACAAATAAGTGACAACATCAGATCCGTTCAATAATCATCATACTGTATATCATTATTCTCGTGTGTGCGTGTGTATACATATAAAAATGTGTGTGTAACTGTGTGTATATAGAGAGAGAAGGTCTTACCGCTAACGGAGATCGGTGCCTGGAAAAGTTTGGAAGATGACTCTGATTATATTCAGGAAGGCCCAAACTTTCTACGATACGAAATGCTGCGATATTACTAATAAGTTTTATAAAAATCCAGTGAAGCTTTAAAAAGATTATTTAATAAATATTTCTATATTAGTTTTAAAATTTCAACTTTACCATTTAATTTTTTTCTAAAAACTTTAATCTAGCTCCAAAATAATAGTAGTAATTTAGTTTAAAAGGTTTTTTTTTTTTTTTTTTTTTTTCCAAAACTCATTTGAACAAAATTAACATGTTTACAATTATTTTTGTTTCTTATTTTTGTTGTAAAATTCGTGAAAAACAAAATCAAATGGCAAAAGCTACATTTGTTACATTTTGTACAGTGATGCATCTTTTGAAGGAAAAAAAAAAAAAAAAACTGTCCTTGCTTTACCTTTAACAATAAACCAAGAAAGCTCACTCATGACAAGATTCACCGATTTTTAAATTGAAATAATTTTTGAGACGTGTAAAAGGTCGAATAAATTATATAATATATTTTTTTAATTTTGTACTTAATAAGAAGAGATCACGATTCTTGTATATATTTTATATATGTTATAAGCTATTCCTCTGCGTCCTTCTCTTGTAAATTTATTTGGCAATATATATTGGATAGTTCAATAGGACAAGGCTTAAGAGGATGTATTAATTGCAAAATGAAGTTAGAGATTTTTTATTTATTTATTTATTTCATCTTGATAAGAAATTAATTTTTATGGAACTAGAACCCTCAGATTTCTCTTTGGGAGATGGGAGCTTCATATATATATATATACACTGTATATATTTTTCTTTTGAGTTGAATTAGTTGGTTGTAGAGCCATTTTTGTGCATAAAAAAAGAGTAATAATTAAAGGTCATGCACGTGTAATTGGTAGAAAAAAGATACCTCACACTAATGTTAATAATAGGTGCAAGCATTATAATGGTCATAATTTTTCACACTTAGATAACGATGGTAACACAACTTGAAATCTTCATCTCCTATGAATGAAGTCTTCTATATAAAGATTTTTTTTTATTACTTTTGCTTCCATATCAATGATTGTCCCAAAAAAAAAATAAAAAGGAATTGTCATGAATATTAGTTCGAATTGTTCGAATTGTCATGAAATTTAATATGAAATCGCCATTGACACATTAAATAATTATAATTTAGTATTTATATAAAAAGTGATCATTCTCTGACCTCAAATTAGCAGAATTATTTTTACATACATACAACCTTAAACTCATGGAATGCAAACTGTCACGTATTTCCTCTCCTTTCACTTTGAAATGTAGAGAGTTCGAGTCTTCAAAAAAAATAGTATAAAAATTATTTATTAAGAATATAGCGGTTTTATTACCGATTGATATGTTAATCATGAAACTAAACAGATATACTAATTTTTTTAATTACTTTGTAACAGTCTTCGGTGGACACTTATTGAAATTTTAGTAAGAAAAAAAATTAATTCCGACATAGTAACATTACTTTATAATATATATATATATATATTGTTAATGAAGTATCTCTATCAATATATTTTTTAAAAGATACTCATAAGTTCCAAGGAGGGATCTAGAGAGGAAAATAGAAAATTGAAAAAGTTAGGCATTGGGAAAGAACAAATGATCCACATTTTAGTTAGCTAGCAAACACTATTGACCAATGATCCACAATTTCTGGTGCCCATTCATTGTATTAATTGAGAAGAGGTTAGAGAGTTGGGAAATCGATCACATTAATGTAGAAGACCTTCAGTTGGATCAATCACAATGGTTCTGCACATAGTTTATTTATTTATTTTGGTGTCCATATTATAATTGGATCTCCAAGTAATTATGCAAACATAATTCCCAAAAAAAAATGATGCAAATAGTCAAGTATTAGTTTTCTTATCATCCAACACAAATCAATGCTTATTACATTCTTATTTCAAAATCATGCATGTAACTATAGTTTGTGGATATAAAATTATTTTCCATATATGTATAGCAATTTCACACAGACACACAAACACATACATATATATATATGTGTGTATAAATAAAGGTATTTTATTTTTATTTTTTTAAATTTTATTATTATTATTTTTTTTAACAAATAAGAAGATAGCAAACATACAATATGTCACTTGTCTCTTTATCCTTGAATTATGCAGCAAATGGGAAGTAATGACTAAAATTAAAAATGAAGCCTATTGAGAACTAAATAACAAACATGATGTCATTTTGATCATACTTATCATATATACACGTGTGTGTGTGTGTGTGTGTAATATTTGATGACATCCATCCGCTCTATAAATAGCCACCTTCTCAAGTGAGAGAAAGTTCAAGCACAAGCCTTCTCTTGCTTCTTTCTGTGTGTCCTTTGAAAAAAAAAAATGGCTCTTCTTGATGCTGCTTCTTTGTTCAAATGTAGTGCTTTTCCTCCATTATCTCCCTTTGGTAATGAGAACAAGGTCCTTGTTGGTGGACAGGTGAGAGTGCCTTCTATTAAGAGGGGTTATCATCACCATCTCACTGTGAAATGCTTGAAAGGAGAGATCAAACCTCATACAACCCTAATTGATACTCGTAGCGATGTCAAGCTCTCGCCCTCTTCGACAACACATGACCTAACAAGGGATGACTTCCCTCTTGATTTCAAGTTTGGTGCCTCCACTTCTGCTCTTCAGGTTTCTCTCACTCCCTCCATTTTGTGTGTGTGTGTGGAAACACATTCATACATCATTTATGGAATGGTTTAATTGTTTGGTGCTACAGACTGAAGGAGCTGGCAATGAAGGAGGGAGAGGAAGGAGCACTTGGGACTTCATGATTGAAGCCCACAAGGGCAAGAAAGCAGTTGATTCATACAACCGTTACCAAGTAAGTAGATACTATTAGATGAAGTGGTTTTAGCCAAAAGCAAAGAGAGAAAAAAAGAAGAAGGAATTTTTGCATTAAAAAAAGGACTAAAATTATATATTTGTGTATATTTATGTGTGTGTATTTGTGAATTGTGATTCTACTTGATTCTAGTCAAGTCCTCTGATATTTGTTCTGTCTAGTATATATTATATAGTCTGCAAAAAAAATAAAAATTGATCTTAGCCACAAACACAAAGAAGAAGAAGAAGAAGGCAGGAAGATAAAAAAGAAAAGAAAAAAAGAGGAGGATTAAAATATTATATATGTATTTGTGAATTGTGATTCTACTTGATACTAGTCAAGTCCTTTGATATTGGTTCTTTCTAGTCTATATTATATAGCCTGCAGAAAGAATGAGGATTAAAATAAATAAGATAGCAATGAGGTCATGTTATAGTTTGTAATCCAATCTAATAAACATGAGTCGTAAAATGCTGGAGTACATACGCTTTTTTTTCTTTTCTTTTATTTTTTTTCCGGACGATGTAACAAAGGATGTGATTCTAAATATGGTTGAATGGTGAGAATGGATACATAGCATGACTAACAAACAATTTGGATATAGGGCTTATTTAAGTTAATTACTTAATTAACCGTGATTTTGTGTGTTGATGCCTAAGTTGTGAATTGTGATGACATGCTGTAATCACAAATAATGCTATTGTTGTGATATGCAGGATGATGTGAAGCTGTTGAAGGACATGGGAATGGATTCTTACAGATTCTCCATTGCTTGGCCTCGAATTTTACCAAGTATGCTCATCCTATTCTCTCTCCCTCTAAAATGATATCCCTAACGATCTACTACCTTACACATCCACGAATATCTATCATCTTAATTTGTTATTTCAAAAGAAAGTAATACAAAAAATTTCATGGACAATTTTATGGTTGGTAATGTTGTTCTAAAATGCAGAGGGAACCATTAAAGATGGAATAAACCAAGAAGGTATCGATTTCTACAACAGGTTTATAGATGAGCTACTCAGAAATGGTATGAACGTGTCCATTTTAATGTGCTCTGCCGATGATTATTGTGAGATTGTTTGATTTTACATTTTCTTGATTAACTTGTTTAACTCGTCAATTTAAATTTCTTCTTATGCATGAAGGAATAACACCTTTCGCGACATTATTTCACTTTGACCTACCTGTAACTCTGCAAGAATCATATAATGGCTTCTTAGACAAGAAGATTGTGTAAGCATTCTGCTTAGTTTTAATTAATTAGACGCCAAAAGGTTCCCTAAGAAAACAGTTTTAAGTCCACATATGCTTTTTATTCTGCAGAAATGATTTCAAAGACTATGCCGAGCTTTGTTTTGAAAAATTTGGTGATCGAGTTAAGCATTGGACTACAATCAATGAACCATTTGTTTATGGTGCATATGGATTTAAGATGGGCTTGCCTCAGGAGAAGAAGAATGATCCGATGGCTCCATATATCGCGACACATAACATCATATTAGCCCATGCTGCTGCTACAAAGGCCTACAGAGAGAAGTACAAGGTAATAATTTTTCGACAACAATGAGGCTATCAGAATTGCAGGTTTTTATGGGTTATTTTTCCTTTCAATCGGTAGATTATAGCATATTTTGGTAGATTTGTGCATTTTAGTATTGTTCGGTTTGTTATATCTTAGGCCACACAAGGTGGAGAAATCGGACTTTCATTGGTATGCAAGTGGTTTGAGCCACACACCATGGACCCTATGGATCATGATGCTGCAAAGACTGCTGCAGACTTTGTCGTAGGATGGTAATTTGTGCATTTCCGTTAATCAAAAAGAAAAACAATGAAAATGATAACATGTTCACTATATTATCTTCACATGATGCTGTTTTTCTTTGTGCTTTTGTGGTTAATTAGGTACATGGATCCCTTGTGTTATGGTGATTATCCGGCTGCAATGAAGGAGTGGGTGCATGGACTTCCTGAATTCTCCGAAGAGGAGAAAAAATTAGTGAAAGGTGCCTATGATTTTATTGGAGTCAATTACTATACTTCAAGATATGCAAGACCTGTTAAGCAGTGCACTATTGACTTGGAAAAAGGCCACACCAAGCTTGAATATATTGAGGAGAAAGGTACATTTCTAATACTGATCTCTGTACTTGCATTGAGTCACTGAAACTGAATTAGTAAATATATTTCTAGTACAGTGCGATTCGAATTCTATGGGAACAACCCTTTTGATTGATATTGGTATAAGCCACTAATATAAAATTTCCTCTCCCATGGCTTGATTTTTTTTTTTTTTTTCACAGTGGACAGAGATGGAAAGCATATTGGGCTCTTGGTAAGACCATAAGCCCTTTAATTGTAATTTTGTATATTTTGAATATCACTTGTCTGTAAAAAAAATTAATGTAAATCTTTTTTATGCTTTCATCAACTAATGGAATTCAAGTGCAGGCTGATGGGAGTGACAAGATTTACATTTATCCGGAAGGGCTGAGGGATTTGCTGATATATCTGAAAAAACAATACAAAGACCCTAAGCTCTACATCACCGAGAATGGTTAGCAGTTTTTTAAGTTAGTTGTTGTAGTTTCGTTATTTTTGCAGTAAGGATTAATGGTTAAGGTCAGACTGGTCAGTAATATACTACACTTGTGTTACAATCTTAACAGGGGTTCCTTCAAAGCCCTCCATCACAGTTTCAGTGAAGGAAGCAGAAGCAGCTGGGAAAAAAGAAGAAATGGATAAAGTGTTAAACGATGAGTACCGGATTGATCACATTCGTAATCATCTACGTGCTGTTCACGAAGCAATAAGGTATACACTGTGTTAGACATGTTCCTTAACAACTAACTTTTGGGACAATTAGTATTTTAATATGGTATCAGAGTATTGGTTTAGGAGGTGGTATTGGTTTTAAGCCTATCTCTGCATTTATAGCACAGAAAACATGTTATTCGTCTCTTCGACAAGGTCATGGTGTTAAAGACATCATTGGTGGTACTAATGAAGTACTAATGGAGATCTCAGGACAAGCACTGTGACATACATTTGTGGGATAGGTGTCCTAGTTTACTCAATGACTAGTTTTACTGTAGATAGAGAAATGGAACTCATCATTTGCTCTATTCTAGGATGTTTAGTGGCTTGGAACATACCAAACCAAACTAGTTCATGAATCATGATCATGTAAATGTGTGTGTTTTTGTGAGTGCAGGAAGGGAGCGAATGTGAATGGATATTTCGTGTGGACACTGATGGACAATATGGAAGTAGGAGAAGGATACGAAGTAAGGTTTGGGCTAAACTATGTGGATTATCTAGACAATCACGAGCGCTATCCAAAGAAGTCTGCTAAATGGTTCTATTCTTTCCTCAAGCCCTTGGCAAAATTCAGTGGTACAGAAATGTAGTGTCACCATTTCTGCTGTTTGGACTGTGGTACTGAAATGTAGTCTCTGTTCTGAATAAAATCAAATTGCATTAGTTTGTCTCACTCTATGTCTTCAATGAAAATTTAATAAGCGAATCAAATGTTCATTTTCCTAATACGAAAAAGAGAGTACAATATGAGCTGAATCGTACACATTCTAACGTTGAGGGAGCATATCCTCTCAAATGGCAAACAAATTGTTAGTGTTGATTGGATGATTCAATCCATATCAAAATGACATCGACGTGCTTAGTGCTTATGCACGAATTCATATATGTCGTAAGCAATGACATCTTAATCTCTTTTGTTAGTCCTCAGCTCAGGCATACCTGCATTTCCTGTGCAGCTTCCTCGTGATACTGCTGAATTCTTCATAAGAAATGAATAATTCGCCAAAGGGAGCATCGCGTGCTTGTTAGGCTTTATACATTTCCTATCTCACCATGACCCTATGAAGTAAACTACACAAGCATGGCATTAAGTCTCACCTTAGTTTGGATGAGCAGACTATGTTCTGTTTATCATGCATATCAATGTGTTCATTTGAATCAACTTGAATGAAGATCAACTCTAATGGTCATTACACGTACTGTCTAAATTCCCTAACCCCTAGGGTGGTGTGTTTGGCTTGGAAATTGGCCAGACAAGTGACGGACACTGCATAGTGACAATATACTGTTAACATTCCTCGAATATTGTGTCCATAACAGCAAGAACAATTCAAATTTACCTCGAGTATTATGATAAAACCACATCTTAGTATAATGCTAATAAAATTCTAGAAGAAACAAAAAACATAAAAATGAAAATGAGAAGGATAGAAACTATGAAGTTCAGCCAACTATGCTTAAATACTTCAGTTTCCGGTTTACCTCGTCATTTCTGGTGCACATAGAGGACACATTTCAGAGAGAAATTCAAATCAGATTCTAATCCTTTCTGATAATGTCATCCTATTCCAGGCCTAAACTGGCAAGACATCCCATTCTGAATTTCGATCATTAATTCTATTAAATATGATGCAACAAGCTCAACATATCGAATTTCCCAAGTGTTCTATTACCTATCAATAATCATCTCCTGAAAACAGGTACAACCAAAGCAGCTTCGAGAATTTTATGCTGGTTCAAATTTTTTTTTTTAAATCCTTGTTATTGTTTCCCAATACTCGATACTAAAATCTGAGCATGGCTCATAACATAACCTTCTTCATCGGGACACTTCCAGAATTTACTTTCCTCAGACAAATGTCCGGCATCTGCATGAACTGAAAATGGTCCCATCACACAGTCTAACAGGCTTGGCTCATCATCATGAGTGTCCAAAAAATAAGCCAACATAGAAAGCAAGATAGAATGACTGAGAAAGGTATTATTTGCATGGTGTCATGTCATTTCATGTCATTTTGTAGGTGGTGAGGTGAATCCCAGTATTGTGTTTATTGCAAATGCCAGTTCCATAGGGATATTTGGCTTACCAAATTTTCATAGCCAAGTGTGGTTATCAAAACTTACTGTTTAATAGGAATACTGTGAAATGGCTTCCTGCCGAGCCCCCTTTCTGCTCTGTCCAAAGAGACAAAAAAATAATGTAGGACTGGTGCCAACAGTTCATCACGGAAGAAATGACTCACGAGGTTTTGTTAAATATTGCTAAGGATGTGAAAGAATTTAGTCTTGCAAAGGTGAGTACTTGAGAATTGGGGTGTTGGGTGTAACTTCTGGTTTGGATTAGACAGAGATGCAAGATGAAGCAATACTTGATGAGGAAGATTTAAGGAGTGGATGTCAAATTTCAGAAACAATTCCTATAGTTTCAATACAAAGAAAGTTTTTCTAACCGAAGAATTAGCTCATCAATCCTTCTCCCCTTGGTAAAATATATATGCAATAATTACATATACTAATGGAGACCTCAGGACAAGCACTGTGACATGCATTTGTGGGATAGGTGTCTTACTTTACTCATTGGCTAGTTTTTACTGCAGATAGAGAAATGAAACTCATAATATGCTCCATTATAGAATATTAGTGGCTTATAACAAACCAGTCCAGAGTCCAAACTAGTTCATGAATCATGATCAAGTAAATGTGTTAGTTTTGTGGGAGTGCAGGAAGGGAGCAAATGTGAATGGATATTTCGTGTGGACACAGATGGAGACAATCACAGGGAGCAGCATATCCTCTCAAATGGCAAACAAATTGTTAGTGTCGATTTGGACGTTCAATCTATCTTAAAATGACACCGGTGTGCTTAATGCTTACGCGTGAATTCAGGTACGTTGTACTTGAATCCCTCCTGTTAGTACTCAGCTCAGGCCTTTCATTCAACCTCCTAACTAACCCCTTCTAGCTCTCCCCAAATTAAGTAGTTGCATATTCTATAAGAGTCACTTCTGCAGTGAAATTGATTTTACTTGTTAAATTGAAGAAGAACTAAAACTTGAGATGAAATTCTGTCTGGCTCAAGGAGTGGAGTTCAACTTATTATGAATTGAACTCAACTTAGGTATAACAAAGGAAGCATTGAGATTTTTTGCAATAACAAGTGAATCAACCATCTGAATTTTTCATAGTTCAATCCTTCAAAATCCGTTCTGATGCTTCGTGATTCTCAATACTAAAATCTTTATTCATCCCCACCATTTCTTGAATTCCGCGCATCTCCCTGAGCCAGTAGTGGCACCATCACATAATAACAGGCCTGGCTCATCAGCCAACATAGAAAGGTAAGATAGAATGGCTGAGGAAGGTATATTATTTTCGCGGTTTCATGTCTGTTTCGTAGAAAGTGAATTGAATCCCAGCATTGTCTTCTTCATTGCAAGTGCTAGTTCCCTAGGGTTGTTAACTTGTTTGGCTTATCAAACAAATGTTCATAGCAGAAGGGTGGCTTTTCAAAACTTACTGTGAAATGGGCAATTACTAAATTCAAAGGAAATTCAGTTTTGAAGTATAGTTTATAAAAATTCATTTTGCAGCTTTCATTTATCACGTATAAAAGGAGGAATAACAGAACATCTAACACAATTATACATACAAATGTGAGGTTTTGTTAAATATAACCAAGGGTGTGAAATAATTCCTGTAGTTTCAGTAGATAGAAAGTTCTACTAACCGAAGAATTAGCTCATCAATCCATTTCTCCGTGGTAAAATATATATGCAAGAATTTATATACACACACATATATAATACCTATATGTGTGTGTGTGTGTGTGTGAACAACATAGTAATTTCTGGTGTGGATCAGACAGAAGATTTGAGGAGTTGAATCATAATGGGTAAGCTGATGTAGAAGAGAAAGACAGTGATTAAGAGTGAATAGCAGTGGTGGTAGTAAAAGAGGGGTATGTATGTGTCCCACATCGACTAGAAGTGAGAGGCGTTGAGAGATGGAGCGGCTTTTTAAGAAGCTGTTAATTTTCCAACAAAAATCAAGCGGCCGCGCGGTGAGCACAACGCGAACTATTTTTTCGCCTTTTACTAAAGAATACCGTTTGCTCGCCTCAAATAGCGGCATAAACCTCTTTTAGGAGGGCTCTTAACCTAGTGATGTTTTAGTTGACAAGGTATAACGTTAAGGGAAAAGATTGGTTATTTTTAATTGAAAGCTCTAATTAAATTTTTATATTTATTTTTAATTAGAAACTCCTTTTTTTCTTTTTTTGTAATTTTATATGTCTAAGAACGTTATTTTTGAATTCTCATTTTCAATCAAATTTTTTTACTTTATACATTAACAAAATTTTTTACTTTATACATTAAAAAAAACACTGTTCTCATTTTCAATCAAATTTTTACTTTATACACTAAAAATACTTTAGTGACTTCAAATGTACTTTTAAGAAGGATATTTTTTAATTTTTTTATTCAAATTTCTTAACTTTGCACATACAAACACTCTTGTACATTGAGAAGATACCTTCAAATATTATATTAGTTACTTGTCAAGTTGGCTTACAATTATTTACGTCATCTTTCTCACGCTTTCATTTTTATGCGCCCTAAGTCACATAATCTTTCTCACCCTAAGTTACATAATCTTTCTCACGCTTTCATTTTTATGTTACATAATCTTTCTCACGCTTTCATTTTTATGCTATGCGCGCTCTGATTCAAATTCTAATTATATCGCTCGTGAGACTTTAAATACGGTAAAACTCATTCGTTTAAATTTTTTATAAATTATACAATTTTTCGTGGACTAACAATGAATAATACCACTTGCTGGGCGTTGCCTTCTAATCAAAAAATTTAAGTCCTCGTAAAAACAAGTGCGTCGTGTAAGTGAAAGCCTTTTGAAAGCTTGGTGTATGCCACTATCTGTGGAATATAGTGAAAGCTTGGTATATAGTGAATGCAAATAGCGAATACCACACATGTTATATGTATACAAATTTTATATGCACACACATGTTATATGTATACAAAATCCACGGGTAGGGACCTTGCGACAGGAAAAATGGGAGCCCATCCACCACCTGAAATTTCTGCGCCGCCCAACACAGATAGATAGCCCACACAAAACACTCTGTTTCTCCCTCTCCAACAAACCTAGCTCTGCTCTACTTCTTGCTACTGAGACAACCAATCATCGGCAACACCACCGGCAATCACTAGATCGGCGACGACGGCTACAATCTCGGCTATAACCAGATCATTGACGACTGATACTTGGGTTAATCTCATATTTGATATTTTTTTTTTTCAATCAAAATCGCACTTGAATAACACTTCGGTCTGCAATCGCTGACTAGAACTCATCACTTTGACCTTCAATATGCCCCTATGTCACTGGTCATCTTCTTCAACGCACAGCCCTAAACAATGTGCAAGACCCAATTGCTCTAAACACATTTACAGGAGCCGCAAGACCCAATCGCAAGACCCTTACACCAATCGCAGTCGAAACACCCAACCCATCTACAAAACTTAACCAACAACCACCCCTTCACCAGAATCGCAACATTGTCACTTCCTCGTCGTCATAGTCCTTGCTCGCACTCCGTCGCCACTTTCTCATCGTCGATTCAATTCATGTGCTTGCCGGTATTTTCCATGTCTTGTCCGTTCAGTCCGTGCCTTGCCTGTTCATTGGTAACAGTTCAAACCTGCGTCCTCGCCAGTAAATTCCGTGGTTGTAGTTTATACCCGCGTGCTCGCCGGTTCACTCCGTAGTCATTGCTCACTTTAGACCTGCGTGCTTGCCGGTAAGTTCAGTGCATCGTCGTCCTCGCATGCTCGTCGGTAAGTCCTTTCTTCGCAGTCGGTCCTTCCTTGCTTCGTCGCGCATTGCCGACGGCATATCACAAGAAAGTATTTTTCGTCCTATAAAAAGTGTAATTTTTAAGAAATCCTCATTCTCACAAATTAAATTTTCACAAATTAAACTAACATGATTTCCAAAATATAACACTATTTTTCAGACGAAATAGTAATAATTTAAGGGGTATTTTATTTACTTTTAGGAAAGTTTTTTTTGACAATTGGATCATAATTGAATTGAGGAGAGTTTAGTGTACTTAATCCTAATTCATGTACTCCATCACTTAAATAAGATTTGATCTCAACCATTAGATTGAAAAGCATCTCAACCGTTGGTTTGATATAGTTGAGACATAATAATTAACCCCTACGAGGCTAGAAGGATAGAAATAGAAAGCATACAGCGGCGTGTCAGTTGTGCTGTTCAGTTCCACCACATATCCCCGGTTGCAGAGCCAATCCGCATGCGATACAGCTCTCAACTCTGTGTGTGTGTGTGTGTGTGTGTGTTTCAAGGATCTGAAGGCGCAACGCTTACAAGATCTGAAATACGAATCTAACAAAGATTTTGTAAGTTTTGATTTCATTACGAAAATCTCTTCTGTAAATGTTCTTTTTTGCTCTTGTCAGGGACAAAAGTTTGAAGAGTTTTTTTGTTTATAAAACATTGAACCAAACATGATTTTTATTCAGCGTACTAGCTAGATCTATTTGTCAAAACTGAAACAATTATCGAGAGGCCTAGTTAGATTGATTTATTGGTGTGAAACAATTATGACCTAACTAATGGACTTAAATATAATTTATCAAGTTGCCTTAAACCAATATCAAATTAAAATTGTTATTATTATTATTTTTAAGGTTAAACCACTAACAATTTCCTAATCCTAGTAAGAAACATATTGTCGTCACTTTCCAAGTTGGTGCAGACCCAATTCAACCCTCTTCTCTATATAAAATTGTTGTTCTCGTTTTCTCTGTGCTTAGTTTGTTTATATACAAAATTACTCTCTCTTTCTCTCTTTTTTTCTTTTTATTTTTTTATTTTTTTATTTTTTCATCTTCTCCTCTTGCTCTCTCTTGGGTCTGCAGACTTATTTTTTAAATTATACAAAAAAAAAAAAAAAAAAAGAAAAAACTGTAAAAGCAATTTCCATGGAGAAAACCACTGAACCCACCTCAATGTGTTATACTGAAAACGCAAGGTACTATCTTTTTACTTATGTGTGGATTTATTATGTGGTGTTTCTATTATCACACTTTCTTAATTATTATTATTATTATTTTTTATCTTTAATTGCAATAGTGAGGAGGCCGATAAAGGAGGGTTGTGTTTGGAGGATTGCATTAGTGGACTTCCTGATGTTGTACTCGTTTCAATATTGTCACTATTGACAATGAAAGAAGCTGTAAGAACTAGTGTCCTATCAAAGAGTTGGAGGTACATGTGGACACACATTACTCATTTGAACTTTGATTCCTCACGTGTAATCGAAGGAATCCAATTGGAACAAAAGAAAGTTGAAGTAGAAAGACCATTCTTTTTGGGTTGGGTTAATCAAGTCTTGAAATCCCACAAAGCTCCAACTATAGATGAATTCAGAGTTCATTTTGATTTTGGGGAAAGTTATAGACTTGATATTGACAATTGGGTTAAATTTGCAATGGAAAAGAGAGTTAAGAGGCTTGAGTTAGACTTGGCAGAATTAACCCACTATAGTAGAGAGGAAGCGAATTACAGTATTCCTGACCTGGATGGTATTACAAATCACTTGCATTCATTGTCTCTTGGGTTTACTAGCTGCAACTCCCTGACCAATCTCCTGTTGACATACGTCAATGTAACTGGACAAGTTCTCGAGTACTTCTTAACTAACTTTCCAAATCTGGAACAATTGTCTGTGAAAGAATCTGACACCCTTGTAAATCTGAAAGTTCCTGATCTAGCACTCAAATTGAAGTGTTTGGAAATAACTTTCTGCTTCTATGTGGAAAGTATTGAGATTTCTGCAACGAATCTCGTGTCATTTAAGTACTTCGGACCAAAAATAAGTCTACCATTTAAGAATGTCCAGTCACCTGCGGATTTGTATATCGGGGGTGACTATTGCTTTTCTCTAATATATAAGTTTTTGGATATTTCAAGCTATCTTTCTAAGCTAGAGAGCCTTACATTGCATCTGACCTCCATGAGGAAGGTTAGGAAGTTTAACTATTCATTTAATCTCCTCCACTTCATTTTTATTTTATAATTTTTTTAACATAATTATCAATCTGATTTACATTTTCTTTGATTTATTCAGGTTTATCTTAAAGATGCCAAATTTCCCGTATTTAATAAACTCAAGCGACTGAAGTTGATAGTTAATGCAAGAGATGAAGAAAGCCTTATGGATTTTACTTTCCTGATAGAGGCATGTCCTTTCTTGTCTGAATTTGTGTTGGAGGTAAGGTTTTACTTTACAACATGCATTTCTAAACTGTGAGGTTTATTGCTTTCGCAATTGGATTTTCAAATGGGAATTTTGATTTATTTGGTCTTCTTCTGGAGTTACTTTCGTAATTGCTTCTTTATAGCTATTACAAAATTACAATATTACCAGTAAGTGGTATTTTTTTTCTGATTGTTCAAGTATTTTCTAAATGAATATTTATCATTCTGTTGTTCTTTTTGAGTTTTACATGGTACGTTCTTAAATTGCTTTATTTTCATGATTGTTCAAGTACTCCTCCCAGAGTAAGATGTCTTGAGGTTTCTGACTTTATTTAGTTAGATTTAGTCTTATTGTTTTTCAGAACAATTTGAATTCATTTCTCATGCAGTGTTTTCTTATGTATAACGTGTTCGATTTCGCGTGTGGTGGTTGTTCCATTAAGTGTTTAGCGTGCTTTATTCTTCTAATTTTTTTACTATTTTCTAAATGAATATTTATCATTTTGTTGTTCCCGTGTTGGTTTAATATTTACTTGGAGTTTTACATGATCTTTTAATACGATGCGTATTCTTAGATTGCTTTTATCCTCGTGATGGTTCAAGAACTCCTCCAAGAGTTAGACCTCTCGAGGTCTCAGACCTTGTTCCGTTAGATTTAGTTTTGTTGCTTTTCAAAACAATACATTGTTTTCTTATGTCTAACGTGTTCGCCAGGGATGGTTATTCCATCAGGTCTGGCAATGTTGTGAACTTGTGATTTTAACTTCAACAGTTATGATATGATTTGATGCTTGGTAATTTGGTTTTGTTTGCTAATGGCATTCAGTCATATGTATAACAACAACATGGTGTTAGATTTCTTTGGAGTCTGTGGTGGCTATTCCATTGATTCTAGCAATGTTGTGATTTTAACTTGAACAATTAATTATGATGGTAATTTGATTTTGTATGCTAATAGTCTGCCCGCCATATGACTCCATTCCTCCTTGTTACAGCTGCGATGGTGCGGGTCCTATCGTAAAAAAAAACAAGGGAGGTTTACATCTCGGCCCCATCATTACCTTAAGGTGGTGGAACTAATTGGTTTTGTTGGGAGTATAAATGATGTCGAGCTTGCTATGTATTTAATTAAAAGTGCTGTGAATCTCGAGAAGATTACTTTTGATCCTCGCCATCCACTTCATATAGGAAGGGTTTGGGAGTTCATGGAGACCAAGAGGAAAAAAGCAGCTAGAAAGAGGGCCAAGAAGCTTGGAAAGAAACTTCCTGTTGGAACAGATTTGATAGTCCTTTAATTATATGTATGTATAAGTCATCTTTGGGAAAATATTTTTTATTTATTTTATTTTACTGAATAAACTTCTTTGTTATATTTCCATGAATAAACTTTGGAGTTTCTCTTCGAACATTTTTCTATTAATTTTTCTGTTAGAAAAACCGAGAATTTTCTAAATTTTCCTTAAATTCAATACTCCAATACAATATTCAATAACATCAGAAAATGTTTATTTATTATGGTCATAATATAAAAACAAAAATTCCATGTATAACATTATATATATATTTATAAATTACATAAATAAAAGGACATTTTTGTCACAAAAAATAGTCGTCCCTAACAGTTGATGGACGGTTTGACTAAAAAAAAATAAAAAATTCAAAGATTTACTGACAAATTAAACTTTATCTTGTGGTAAGAGGAAAACGTGCAACAATGTTTTTCTCATCATCCGCCCGAGGTCCGTAACAACTTCGGAGTTTCTTCACCAACTTCCTGGAGAATTCAACAGCATCCATGTTACAGTTGATAAAATCTCTCTGAATAATGTTTAGTTAAATGTTTTTTTCCATCATGTTATAAAAAAAAAAACTTACATTTTTCAAATTGAGCAAATAAAGAAAATTCTTCAAATTGAAGACTGAACAATGCCCTAAGATAAAAATAAATAAATAAATAAATAAAATAATAATAATAAAATAAGAGCATATTTAAAAAATTATAAAATAATACCAAATTTCTTTATTTATAGCATTGTATCTTAATTAATCTCACTCTTTTAATCCATATGCAATTGGCAATTAAATTTATGAATAACACTTTTGAAAGGAGAAGAGCATACTTCAGCCTAAGCCAACAACAATACTAAAGCCAATCTAGAATCAAATTTATCCGAAACAAAAGATGGACTTCATGAATAAATTATGAAATTCTACATAAGCCTTGAAAACCTTACTATGCCTAACCAGCAACAGTAAATTTGCATTGAACAGAATGCTGGTAAAACCCAATAGGCTTAGCTTTTATCTGACCAACTAAAAGTGCAGCATCTCTTTTTCTAACAGCATTCTCCATCCCAAGCGTGTAGAATTTTGTTAAAGGAACCCAAAATTTCACCAATCCCTAGCTTGTTGATTGGAACCAGCAAGGCAGCATAATTAAAAATGAACAACTACCTTATGAAAGCGACAGTCATACAAATAAAGTTGAAATCAAGAATCTGAAATGCGAGCGTAGTTTCAATCTCCACGGTAATAAAATTTACTCCAACAATAAGATCCTGAGGAAACATAAAAGCCAAAGTGTAGATTACAGAGAGAGAGACTTCCATACACTATACTTCTGCAAGGCTTAAAAGCCAATTTAAGTTGAAGTACTTAAGCTCTTGATCGTAACCGTGACGAAAACTATATAACAAACTAAGCATGAACTGAGAGTGGCATTTGGAGGAATTTCTACACAGACAATAAAATCATATGACTCGGGAAAGTTTCTAATGAACTAATGAAACTTAATTTATAAAATATTCCATATAGACATATAGTCATCGTAAACAGAAATAACTAATGAAATAAAAATCAGAAGCCAAAAACTATATCTTTTTTAAGATCTCATTACATAAAACTAAAATGGAGTTTCATCGTTTTGCTCTGCTACCTCTTGAATACCTGTTATATTTGCTCCAATTGCTGTGGTATCGCGGTTTATTTTTTGTGGTTTGAGGGGTGTGGCTATTGTTTGGTTCATAGAACAAAGGCTTCTGTTGATATTCACTGGTGGGATTTTTTGTATAGCTGGGGATTGCCTCTTGATGCATGTCTAGATGCTTAGCCTTTTCCTTATTAATACATCCTTAAGCGAAGAGAACATGTTGTTAACATAGAGAGATGTGAACAGCTTAGTGCACAAACAACCACGGATTACACAAAATGTAGCCTATATAAAATTGAATGGTTACCCTTTTGTGTGGAGTTGCTCCTTGCACTATTGTTTGTTGTATATAAATTATTGGCATTGGCGAACCTTAGGGGAGGAAGATCAAAAGGTAATCCCAGCCTCAAATGCAGAGATTTTTTTTTTATTTCAACTGCAGAAGAATATTCTATTCATTTATCAGAAGTTTCAAAAACTGTTAAACTATATGGATCAGAAAAATGTGAGTATAACATCAAACTATAAGCTAGGTAAGTGCCCATAAATTACCCTCAAATTATATAAATCCTTCATTCATTCAAAAGCAGAGCCAATTGAGCTCAAACACAAGTTATAGTGTCCTCCTCATGGCTACACAATGGGTCTAAATCTGCTCCTCCTCGTGGCTATGTTGTCCACCAACATCCTCTCTCCGGCCACCACCATCCAACGGCTCCACACCATCAACCACCTCACGCGCCTCCGCCCCATCACCAAGTCCACCATCCCATCTGACCTACTGTGCACCGACATCTCCCCCATCGCCTCCTCTTGTTGAGATCAACCTGACGTCCGCCACCAGTACACGAACTGCACCCCCTACTCTCTGTCCCCTCGCCGAAACCCTAATTCTTCGCGGCTGCCACCATTTTCAGCAAAAGTGCGGATATTTATACACGGTTGATCGAAAATTGGGGTACAATAAGGTGAAATGACTGGTAGGAGTAGGGGCAGTCGTCGGTGAACTGGTTTGTAAGAAATGGTGGGTCGTTGCTGCAAAGGGTGGTGCAAATTTAAAATATATATTTATTTTAAATAAGCAGCCAATAGACTACTGACACGACAACCGTCCTTATGCAGTTACCATTGCTCATGAGTTTTAATTTCAGGCATTAGATTTAAAAGCATCTCAACCGTTGGTTTGTAAAAGTTGGAACATAATGATAACCCTTTAAGGTTAGATCTAGAAGCCTGCAGCAGGCGTGTCAGATGTGCTAATTCAGTAGCACCACCACATGAAGAGCCCTCCGCATACGAGATGCAACTCCCTGTCTCTCTCAAACCCCATTTTTATGGTGCGATCGCGAGTGCGAGGCATCTGCAGTGCGAATCTACTATAAGATCTTGTAAGTTGTGGTTTCATCAAAAAATTGAAGTTGGTACCACCACATGAAGAGGCCTCCGCATACGAGATACAACTCCCTGTCTCTCTCAAACACGATTTTTAAGGTGCGAGTGCGAGGCGTCTGCAGTGCGAATCCAATATAAGATCTTGTAAGTTGTGCTTTCATCATGAAATTTGTTACTCTTTTTCCTTCTTGTAGATCGGATTTCGTGATCCATCGATCAGGTTACAACTTAAAACTGTCTTATAGTTTTTTTAACAGATTATTTTTTTTTTAATTTTTTTTTTTTTTCCTGTTTTTTTAGAACAAGTTATCTTTTATAATTTTCTAAAAAATTGTTAAAAATTCTCGGAAGATGCTTTTAAAAAATTGAACCAAATATGTTATCATAATAATACTTTTGAGTGTTTGTACTTCCCAACACTCTCAAAGAATAAAACGTCATAATATTCACTATAAACTAGATCTAGATCTAATGTGAAACAATGATGACTGTTGACAAATACGCCTATTAGTAAATATATATACGAGTATATTTTTCCCAAATATGACCTGCAGCAAAAGTAAAACCAAAACCGGTGAGTATTCTATTTTTGCTACTTGGACCGCAAAAAAATTGGACCAGGCCGTGCCAAATTTTATTTTTATTTTTTGAAAATGGTTAAACGGGTATCAAGTTGCCTTAATCCTAGACACGGAAACGTATTAAAATTGGACCGGGCCGTGCCAAATATTATTATTATTACGTTTTTTTTTTTTTTTTTTGAAAAAGGTTAAAGGGGAATCAAGTTGTCTTAATCCTTATAAGACACAGGAAATGTATTATTATTACTTTCTACTAGAAACCCATTATTACTTTCCAAGTTGGTACCATGTCTATAAAATTGGACCGGGCCTTGCCTTATATTATTATTATTATTACTATGTAGTACAATAGTCTTGTATGGGAAATTCAAATAGTTTTTTTGGTAGTGGAATGTTAATAGTTTTTTTATTGTATCGATGTAATTAGTTCAATCCTTTAAGTTCAATCCTTTAATTAAAAGGATAGTTTGGAAAAGTTATAAAAAATAGTACATTCAATTTTATTTATTTATTTTTTTTCAGGACATTCCAAAATGAAAAGGGGGATAACTATTTTGGGAGGAGGTAGTATGTTTTTTTTTTTTTTTTTTGAAAAAGGTTAAACAGGTATCAAGTTGGCTTAATCCTAATAAGATACAGGAAACATATTATTATTACTTTCCAAGTTGGTAGAAACCCAATTTAACATTACATTCCAAGTTGGTGCAGACCCAAGTTATAAAATTGTTCTCTTTTCCTCTCAATCGAATAAAGCTAGCAAAAATTGGTGTTGTTTGTTTATACACAACAACAACAAAAAATTGCTCTCTCTCTCTCTCTCTCTCTCTTGTTTGGGTTTTATATCTCTAATCGGTTCATCTTCTCTTCTTGCTGCTATTCTGCAGATTTTATTTGTTAAATTATGTAGAAAACTGTAAGTTCAAATCTCATGGAGAAAATCACCTCAATATGTTGTGCTCAAAACGCAAGGTACCATCTCTTTTATATTTTTTATTCTTAAATAAATGAAGAAAATTTGTTACAAAAATTCAACACTACTATGGTGTTTATTTAATCTCACAGTTTTTTTTAATTATTATTATTATTAATAAATTTTAATCTTTAATTGAAATAGCGAGAAGGATGATAAAGGAGGATTGTGTTTGGAGGATCACATCAGTGGACTTCCTGATGTTATACTCGTTTCAATCTTGTCACTATTGACAATGAAAGAAGCTGGAAGAACAAGTCTGCTACACGTGGACTTACATTGCTGGTTTGAACTTTGATTCCTTACCTATAAGATATGGAATTAAACTTAGAGAAAAGAAAGTTGAAGTAGAAAGGCCATTGTATTTGAGTTGGGTTAATCAAGTCTTGAAATCGCACAAAGCTTCAACTATAGATGAATTCAGAGTTGAATTTGATCTTAATGAAACTTGTCGAGTTGATATTGACAATTGGGTTAACTTTGCAATGGAAAAGAGAGTTAGAAGGCTTGAGTTAGACTTGTCAGAAACTTTGTTGTATAGGAGAGAGGAAGAGGATTACAATTTTCCTATTCCAGATGGTATTACAACTCACCTACATGGGTTTGCTAGCTGCAACTCCTTGACCAATCTCCTGCTGACAAGAATCAATGTAACCGGACAAGTTCTCGAGTTCTTCTTAATGAACTGTCCATTTTTGGAACAATTGTCTGTGAAAGAATCTGATGGTCTCGTAAATCTGAAAGTTCCTGATTTAGCACTCAATTTGATGCGTTTGGAGATATCTCACTGCTTCAATGTGGAAAGTATTGAGATTTCTGCAATGAATCTCATGTCGTTTAAGTACTTCGGACCAAAAATAAGCCTGCCATTTAAGAATGTCAAGCCACCTATTGATTTGTTTATCGGGGGTGAGTATTGCGATTATCTAATATATAAGTTTTTGGAGATTTCAAGCTATCTTTCTCAGCTAGAAAGCCTTAAACTGCAGATGACAAGCATGATAGAGGTTAGGAAGTTTAACTAATTCATTTGATCTCTTCCTCTTCATTTTTATTTTATTCTTTTTGCTTTTTAGCCTAGCTGTGCTAATTTACTTTTTCTTTGGTTTATGTAGAATAGTCTTGAAGATGCTAAATTTCCTGTATTAAATAAACTCAAGCGACTGGAGTTGATAATTGATGCAGCTGATGATGAAGACCTTATTGTTTTTGCTCCCCTGATAGAGGCATGTCCTTTCTTGTCTAAATTTGTGGTTGAGGTAATAAATTTTACTTGACAACCTCATTTCTAAGTTGTGAGAGGTTTATTGCGATTGAATTTTGAAATGGAAATTTTGATTGTTTTGGACTTCAGCTTAAAGCTTTCAATTTTCCAATCAATTGCTCTTTATTGCTATTTCAAAATTACAATAATACCATTAATAGGAAAAAGTTTAGCTTAGCTTGCTCTATTTTCGTGATTGTTGAAGTTTTTTTTTTTTTTTTTTTTTTTTTTTTTTTAACTGAATGTTTATTATTATGTTGTTTCCTGTGTTGATTTAATTTTTACTACCTTCGTCTTTTAATATGTTGCATGTTCTTAGATTGCTTTATTTTCATGATTGTTTAAGAACTCCTCCCGAAGTAGGACCTCTTGAGGTCTCTAACCTAATCCGGTTAGATTCAGACTTATTACTTTTAAGAACAGTGTGAATTCCTCTCTAACGCAGTCTTTTCTTATGTCTACCGCGATTGGATTTCGCCAATGGTGGTTAATGTCGTGATTTTAACTTGAACAATTATGATTTGATGCTTGGTAATTTGGTTTTGTATGCAAATAGTCTGCCCACCATATGACTCCATTCCTCCTTGTTACAGCTGCGATGGTGCGAGCCCCTTGGGAAAAGAAAACATTTTGAGTTTACATCTCGGCCCCATCAGTACCTTAAGGTTGTGGAATTCATTGGTTTTGTTGGACGTACAAATGATGTTGAGCTTGCAATGTATTTAATTAAGAGTGCTGTCAATCTTGAGAAGATTACTTTTGATCCTCGTCACCCACTTCTTATAGGAACTCCATGGGAATTCATGGAGACCAAGAGGAAAAAAGCAGCAAGCGTGCCAAGAAGCTTGGAACCAAACTAGCCGTTGGAGCAGCTTTGGTAATTCTTTAATTATTTGTATAAGCTATTTCTCCTACATTCTTCCCTTTGTAAGCTTATTTGGTATTATATATTGGATAGTTGAACCTTGGGAAAAGGCATAAGTTGAGAGTTTTTTCATTAATTTAATTTTTACTATAATATCAGAATTTTATTTAATTTTCTTTTTCATTTAGTGGCTTCTTTGTTAATCGTTTATATTTTCCTTTTCCTTCAGCTGAATCTGAAAGACATTTTGAATTTTTTTTTATCCGTTAGAAAAACAGAGAATTTCCTAGTTTTTCCTAAAATTCAACATTCAATACCATAACATAAATAAGAGAGAGGAAATGAAAGTCTCTTTCTCGAATCAATTCTCCATTACATTGTGGGAACAAAACTATTGGATGCATCCATATGTAAATATTTGGTACACACTAATATTTGTACTTAAAACAACAAACACAGCACATGATTCTAATTTGCAAATATCTAATAATTTGACAATAGATATGTCGAGTCAAACAAGAATAGAATAGAAGAAAATTAATAGGTGACACCCGGATTTTATATTGTACTTAGAATTATTATGCGACCAACAGATGAAAAGATGTCTCCTTAAATTTGCTTCTTCATAAAGATTATTCGACTTACAACACAATACAAGCACCAGAGACCCAAATCAAAATCTACATCAATCAACAATGGGAAGCAAAAAAATCATAATAGACACAATATGACCAGCTTAGAAGTACTACCTTACAGGTTGGGTTCTAGGCATAATGCATATGTGTATGTGCAAATTCACATGGTGATAGACAATATTAATCATCCCAGACAAGTTGACAAACCTACCAATGAATTAATTTACTGATAAGGTATTTGAGGATGTATTGGAATTATTTGGGGACAAATTCAACTACACAAGGCTTATGGGGTTTTTTTAACCAAATATAAACAAATAACCAAATATAAACAAATATTAATTTACTAATAAGTATTTGGTTATTCTGAAATCAAATAACCAAATATAAACAAGGCTTGCCAATTTTATCATATTTTTTATTCTACATTGTAAACATTTTGAAGTAGGGAATTGTTCTACATGTGCACTTGTCAAAGCACAAAAAGTTGAAAGGAACTCATTATGACTTCAACAAAAGAATTCCAACCCAAGAAGGAAAAGGTTAGAAAGAAAAAAATTAAAAAAAATACAAAAAATTGAAACCTTACTGATTCTGAACTTCATACAGTGTGATGATTGCTCCAAATCAATTAAAAGTTCTGACAAAAAAAAAAAAAGAGATGATTGTGTTACCCTCAATTTTTTTAAAAAAAATTGAGGGTAACACAATCATCTCTGTAACCCCAAGATTTCAAACAGATAAGTAATCAATAGATCTAAAAAAATCACAGAGAAGAGCAAGCTTATAACCTAATAATTCAAGTCATACACATAATAAAATTATCCTTTATTTTATTCGATTTCAGAATCAAATCATATGATGTGTGTGTATTATGATTTGAGGTCATATATATATATATATATATATATATATATATATATATATATTCACCACACAGATCACATCACCAAAGATGAAACAGGACAGACAAAATAGTAGGAGTCTAAACAATAAGGATTTAGTGAGAGAGGACCTCCTTGTGCTCTTCCAACACTGTTGTGGTAATTCATCCAAAAAAACAGAAAAAGTTAAGGTTTACACAAATACTGCTTTCCCTTTGTTGATGGTAGTTCGTGAATAGGATGAGGAGATCATTCCACGTCTGTCGGGGATGCTGAGATCAGAGACTGAGTGGAGCTCCAAGCTAGCACAAGGGATTCTCCATAGAGGAGATTAAGAGAGAGAAGACAGATTTGCTTAACACCCATGGTAGCGCGAGTCCTAGGAGACCATTACTTATGGTTATAGTTAGGGTGGTGTATATATATTTTAATCCCCCCCTTTAAAATGATGAGGGTTAAGCCCTATTTATACTACTTCATTTGGGTAAGGACCGTTGGTCATGACAGCTAACTTCCTCTTTATCCAATGGTCGCTTTACTTAGTTAAGGACATTTGGTTATGATGGTAGCTCTTTCTTTGTCCAATAGTCATTATATAAGATATATATTTAATGTATTATGTGGTCTCTATTACTCGAGCTTAGCTATTAGGTGTTAAACATTCTCTCCCCCTTGTGTAGACCTCGAAGTGAGGCGATTCCTTGGAACTCAGCCACCTAATCACTGAGACTCAGATTCCCGCAACTGAAGATAGGGAAAGACCCTTCCTCGGGGTTCTGCCTTCTCGGCCCCGCGGGCTCTATCCCAGCTCTGTGTCTCGAGGTCCTTACAGTTAAAGGGAGCTCGAGAGAAAAATGCCCGAGGTTACGCATGCAGGAAGCAACCTCGGAAAAGAGGGGAGGAGGGGTCCATCCGACTGGAGCGGGGCGCGTCCACAGAAGAGGAAGGGTAGCGACCCCTTCCTCGGCCAGTGAGTTCAGTTATAGGACGAGTAGCTCGAGGATACTGTCCTTTCAGGAGCACGCCAGATAAGTATTGGCCAAGTGTGGTTATTTTCAGAGATGGTGCCACTTGGGCAGACGTCGTGGCACGTATATCAACATTTTGCACCCCTGCTTGAGGTTGCGAGGAGAGAGCTCAAAGCTGCGAGGAGGGAGCTCGAGCAAAAGACTGAATGTAAAAGGAAAATATTTGTAGAGAGGATCTTTATCAACTCATTGAGGTTTATCCGTAGAGAGGAACTCCTCGTTCTTTTTTCTTTTAGCCAGAACCGAGACTTATTAGTGCTCAGCTGTCAATTATTATAATTATATATATACATAAGTGTCTGTGTGCTTAAAGTTCCCTCTGGATGACGTAGGGATCCCATGGAGCTTCAGCCTTTATTATATATAGGTGCACCTCAAGTCAATGTACTGACTACATTTTATCCAAGTTGAGATGTTCCTCGCACAACAAAATCATATTGTTAGAAAATAGATTGTAATGGAATGTAATAATTAATAAAAATAATTCTATCTTGATTCCAATTCAGGTTATGTGGTGTAATTTGCATCACCTAGTAAAGTCACGAAACAGTGTGAGATGCAGTTATTTTTTTTTTTTTTTAAACAAAATTTATTGATAAAAGGAACTAACAGTGAGTCAAAATAAATTAAATAAAGGGAACTGAGCATGGAGTATAGATATATTGGGGCGCATCAGATGTGCCACAAGGAAGCACTGGTGAGCAGTTCAAGAAATGAGAGGTGTTGTCCTGAGCCACAGAGGCACTAGGCGAGGAGGTGCCAATCTGAAGTTGCACTCGAGTTATAAGGGATACTCGAGTGAGAGATGTATTTTGTGAGGTGGATGCTAGTCTCGATTAAACTTTGTCAAGATAGTGAAGATCGAGCGGGGAAAAGGAAAACAAGGATAATAAATTATGATACGGAGTACAATAATACTGTTGCATTAGTTAAGTCCATTATTTAATCATTTTATATAGATTATCTTCAGTTTCGTGTTTTTGTGTATTTTTAGGTTTGTTTCCCAAAAAGAAATAAAATGGAAGTCTTAAAGGCTTTTTGAAGACCAAGCCATGCAGAACGCTCATCCCTTCACTGAACGAGCGCTCATCTAGATAATGCGAGCGCTTATCCAGACAATGTAGAGCGCTTGTCCAAAGGCCATCCGAACGAGTGTTCGGCAACCAGAGAGCCAAATGCTCTTCCAAAGCCAAAGCGTCGAGTGCTCTTCCAAAGGGCCGAGCATTCTTCGAAAGCCAAAGCGCCGAGCGCTCTTCTAAAACCAACCAAGCGCCCATCCAAAGCGCCGAACGGTCGTCCTTTGGCAATCAAAGAGCCGAGCGCTTGTCCAGACAATGTGGACCTAGCTGGCATTTTGAACCTTTCAATTTGATTCCCTCCTTAATTGAGGTTGTTGGTAAAGTGCTTTCAGGGGACTTTGACCTCGAAATTGAGGAGGTTTGGTTGGTACTACAGGGAACTTTTAGCATGCATGATGAGGGTTGTGCTCATGAAAGGACTTGAATGCTAGTAAGAAACCCAAACTCGCAAGAAAGTCTTAAGCTGCAGGAGGCTCCGAGTCCTTAATGGGTGCTCTAACCGTAGTGAAGTGAACTATGCACAAAAATAAAATAAAATCCTAAGTACAACGGATGGACGAGCTTGAATGAGGGGGAGATCCCGAGCACAATGAAAGGACCATGAAGCAAAAGGACTGGCTATTTCAATGGGAATATTCATATCTCAAGTGACCCAAAACAAACAAATAAATAAATAAATAAAGTTGTTTGTGGTGAGATGGTACAAGAGAAAATTTTGGCAAGTGATTGGACTTAATGAGTGGGCCATTATATATATACACACACACACACTTTAGAAAAGTCCTTAAAACGCTCCCAGGATTATTTTATAAAAAAAAGAAAGCTAGTGATGTGTTAAAGCCACGAGGAAGTGCTTGCCGAAGCGGTGCTCGAGTAGTACGAGCTGAAACAACGATCGAGCTGCAACAAAATGCTAATCCGAAGCATTGCTTAAGCATTTATAGGAAAAGATTTTCCTTTAGGATCAAGTGACCTCGAGGAGGTTGCCGAAGTCTCTAAAGATTGATGGGTCGAAGAGAGAGGTTAGTAGGTGAAAGCTTGAAGAGATTTCTATCGAAGGGTAAGGACCAGCCAACATGTTAAGACTCAAGGGCTCTGTTAATTCTTTGATGGAGCTTCCCGCGACCGCGACGTGGAATGCATGCATAGGGAGGATAGGTATTGAGTGCTCTGAAAATGATTACCACAAGTTGTGATTGCTTCAAGATTCAAAGATCAGGAAGTGTACAACTACTACTCAAGATCATAGGTGAAGGTTGATATTGGTGGGTGGTGATGTTTGATGGTACGAAGAGGCACAAAGTTTGTGTTTGAAAGAGTTTGACCGGCGTTTTTTTTTTTTTGAGTGTTCGAAGAGATACCAATGTTGAGTTCAAAAGGAATCGACGATGCGCGTCGAGTGCTCGAAGATGTGCCAAGTTCTAGATTAGAGTTTGAAAATGATCGAGTTAGACAGTCGAGGGTTCGAAGAGGTACATGGCTCGGAATCGAAGGGAGTTGGACAACATTCCTCGTTTCGGCCTAGGCAGTTTATTTGAGGTGTTCTTGGCAGCAAGTTTAGTTGGATGTGAGGTGCAAGATCTCGCTTTCAGAAGGGTGATCGAGGTGGCAGTCAGAGTTTGGCGAGGTTCGCTATTATTTGCAAACACAATGCTTTGTTGGTTCAAATGGGTTTCTTGATCATGTTTCATAGAGCCAAGCGAGGAACTAGGAGGGAAAGAAGCTGAAGTTATAAAAGTGAGAGAGGCCGAAAGAGCTAGTCCTCGAATTAATGACCAGGGTATTTTTTGTAAAACATCACTACTATATTTTTGTTCAAACAGTTGTTGGCATTGTGCTCAATCCGCCAGGCGAGCGCGGGCTCAAAAAGGAACTCGAGTAGCATGAGTAGCAATGTCGAAACAGCGCTCGAATCACAAAGGAATGCTAACCCAAAGCATTTCGAGCATTCAAAAGTTTTTTTTTTTTTTTTTGGTGAACAGTCTTAGTCATTTGCCCCCAATTGTCTGGTAGGAGTGTTGACCAAACAACTTCTAGCATACAAGAGAAGATGTGTGAGTGTGAGACTAGATGTTGCCCAAGAGAATGGAAGCTTTCGGCACCGCAGGGAATTTTCAATAAGCATCATGACAGGCTTGAACTAGAGGGAGGACTTGAGTTGTGGCCAAGACTCGGAATTTGCAATGAAGGATTGAGCTTTCGGACCGGAGGATCGCTAAGAACTTGGAAAACTTTAACATGCGGACCCAAGGGAGAACAGAGAGCATTATAGCACAAGGAAGGCTTGAACACTAGGGGATACATAGAGTGAGAAATTAAGTGTGACACAAAGGGACCCAAGCGCGGGAGAAGGACAACAAATAAATAAATAGGAAGTAAATCTTGAGAGTCCTCAAATCATTGACAACGTTGGCAAAACAAACTGTCATTATTACTATTTTTGTTGAAACAACTCATAACTGTGTTTAAGTTATAACAAAGTTCTAGCTCAGAGCAGGCTCGAGCTATGGTGTAAAACTGCTACTTTGAGTTACGAGGGATGCTGATCCGAAAGGTTGCTCGAGCAATCATTATTATTTAAAGAGGATAATATATCCATATAGTATATATTTTATTGCACGTTAGTATAGACTTAAAGACGAAGTCTCAGACTACACAATGCCAGTAAAAAAGATGTGAAAAGATGTGTGACAACTCACTAATGTAATAATAGCTGACATGGTACTATAAAAACAGTAAAGAGAAAGAGGATTTGATGGGTAAATGACACAAAAATGAATAAATTAATTAAGAATTGTTTTTTTTTTATGGGTTCAAGTTGAACTTTTCCAAAGACTGATATGCACAATTGTTTTGATACATATGCAAAATATAAGTCAGGTCAATCATTATATTTACCTTTGTTTTTTTTTTTTTTTTTGTTAACTAGCATTATATATATTTTATTAGTAACAATGAATTCAGATCAGGGAGCTAATTAGACTTATGTTTAAATTGAAAACAAGTAATGTCAAGTGTATAAATAATGAAAGTTAAAATAAGTGATTTATCAACCATTCGAAGCTTATGCAGCAATGGTCAAAGAAAGACATTCAATCTTCACTTCTACTATTAGTTTTAATTTTTATTTAATTATTTCTACTGTAGCTTTATGGAGTTGTAGTTGGCTATAACTACATAAGCTTTGAAGCAAAGCTGAGGTTTATACAATACAGTGTAATAGCTTGTCTTGGCCAGTTCATGGCGTGACTGGGCCAAAGTAGCAATTGTCATTTTAGCACATGCAAAACTGTGTGCATAGGGTAATGGGTAGACCAACAAGGTAGTACAAGCAACAATGCGGAAAGTGTCTAACATATGTCACAGATATGTGTAATACATGTGCAAAAAAGGAGTTACAGATGGGTAATGTAATGTAACAATAAAAATAATAGAAGAAAATACTTATTATAATTAGAGAGGTGAAAATGGGAAATGACCTCAAATAAGTTAGTCTTTACATGAATAAAGACTTGTAAGGTTTTGTGCCGCAGGACAATTTAAATAGCCAACGGATAAAAGTTAGCAGGGTGAGTGACAAATGAGATTCTTGTGGAACTCTTTACACTTGAATAGGCTGTCAAATGTGTGGTGATTTATTGATTTCTCCTCTATGTTTTTAATACTATGGTGAGCCTGTCAAACTGGTGAAAAGTTACAGAGTAGGTGGTGGCAGGTGCCATACATCTCTTATCAAAAAAATGTGTATGAAAAGATTAATCAAGCAAAGTACACAATATATATATATATATATATATATATATATATATATATATATGAACAATAGAGATATATATATACGCATTCAATTTTTATATGTGAAGAGATTAGGACAGTATAACCTTTCTTTATCATCATTATGGGTAAAGGAAGACTGATATATATACTGGGGCCCTCGACTCTGCATATGGCCTTTTTACAAAACCCGTTTTAAGTCGAGGCCGGACTAAGGGAAGTGGGTTGCTCGAGGTGTCATGCTTTGAAGGGAAGAGATGCTGCCTTAAGAGAATTGGCCATTTTTTGAACTAGCACACATGAGACCCGCGAGGGATCGACCAAAAAATAGCGAAGAAGATAATGATTTTCAGATAGACAGATAAGTTTCATGACTAAATAACATGGCATGCTATATCAGTAGAGATAAAACAAAAATCTAAAGATAAACATGTCGGTTTGAAACTAGAGCAAGCAATAAGAAATTGAGTTGGGAACGAAATCACCGTTTTGAAGCAATAGATTCTCTTGCAAACTCGACATTGATGGAATGCTCCTCCCCAGCAGAGTCGCCAAAATGTTGATGGTAGTTCGTGAATAGGATGAGGAGATCATTCCACGTCTTTCGGGAATGCTGAAATCAGAGACTGAGTGGAGCTCCGAGCTAGCACAAGGGATTCTCCATAGAGGAGATTAAGAGAGAGAAGGCAGATTTGCTTAACACCCATGGTAGCGCGAGTCCTAGGAGACCATTACTTATGGTTATAGTTAGGGTGGTGTATATATATTTTCAGCCCTCGCTTTAAAATGGTGAAGGTTAAGCCATATTTATACTACTCCATTTGGGTAAGGACCGTTGGTCATGACAGCTAACTTCCTTTTTATCCAATGGTCGCTTTACTTAGTTAAGGACACTTGGTTATGATGGTAGCTCTTTCTTTATCCTATAGTCATTATATAAGATATATATTTAATGTATTATGTGGTCTCAAGTACTCGAGCTCAGCTAATGGGTGTTAAACATTCTCTCCCCCTTGTGTAGACCTCGAAGTGAGGCGATTCCTTGGAACTCAGCCACCTAACCACTGATACTCAGATTCCCGTAACTGAAGTTAGGGAAAGACCCTTCCTCGGGGTTCCGCCTTCTCGGCTCTGCAGGCTCTATCCCAGCTCTGTGTCTCGAGGTCCTTACAGTTAAAGGGAGCTCGAGAAAAAAATGCCCGAGGTTACACCTGCAGGAAGCAACCTCGGAAAAGAGGGGAGGAGGGGCCCATCCGACTGGAGCGGGGCGCGTCCACAGAAGAGGAAGGGTAGCGACCCCTTCCTCGGCTAGTGAGTTCAGTTATAGGACGAGTAGCTCGAGGATACTGTCCTTCAGGAGCACGCCAGATAAGTATTGGCCAAGTGTGCTTATTTTCAGAGATGGTGCCACTTGGGCAAACGTCGGGGCACGTATATCAACACCCTTTAACAAATAAGCTCAAAACGAACAATATGGAAGAGTTTTCTATTTGATCTTCCAAAAAAATTGAAAGAAGAATTAGGGTTTTAAAAGAAAATCAAATAAGTTTTAAACGAACTTGAAAATCGAACATTATTTACAGACCATTACTGGATTTCCAACCAAAAAACTACAAAAAAAAAAAAAAATAATAAATAAATAAAATAAAAATAAAAAACAGTCCACATGTTGAACTTTAATCAAACAAAAATGGGTCAAACGCGGTTTCTTCAAAGACGAACCACTGTCAAACGGGTAAAGAACTTCAGATCGGTGGTGGTTTCCCTGGTTTATTCAAAGATGAACCACTGTCAAACGAGTAAAGAGCTTCAACTCAAAAAAGCTTGGATCGATTGTCGTTTTCAGGCCCGAGCTACTGTGCAGTCAAGTCGCCCTAATCGCTAGAGGAGAGCTTCGCGAGATGCAACTCTAATTATTGCAACTTTTTCATTTTATACCTGCCCTAATTTGTTGCATGTTTGGCCACCAAGCAATAGCTCGAGCGGTATCTCCTCCACTTCCAATTCTCAATAGGTCACAAGTCCAAGTCATTGGGACAAAGTGAATGTATAAGGTACACACTGTATCTCATGTATTAGGGGAAATTGGAGAAAAAAAGAAAAAGAAAAAGAAAAAAGAAGAGCAGATACAGCAAAGAACACAAAAAAGCCTTTAAAAGCAAAAAATAAATGCATGCCAAGCCTGGAACTAAGCTACTAGGGATAACAGCATTTCAAAATAATAATATATGTATAAATAATAATAATAATAATCGGCAGATAAAAAGAGCCCTTTAAAATTTTGGAACATAAGGATCCCCCAAGTCAGATATCCATTCCCTGTCAGCCAACAATAAATTCAAGCCAATCTAGGAAATCCGATCAAATTTATTTGAAACAAAAGATGTATTTCATGAATAAATTGCGAAATTCTACATATGCTTTGAAAACCTTACTTTGCCTAACCAGCAACAATAAAATTTGCATTGGACAGAATACTGGTAAAACCCAATAGGCTTAGCTTTTATCTGACCAAATAAAAGTGGAGCATCTCTTTTTCTAACAGCATTCTCCATCCGAAAGTATGTAGAATTTAGTATAAGGAACTGAAAATTTCACCAATCCCTGTTTATTTGAACCAGCAAAAAAATGAACTACCAAAGCAACAGTCATAATCTCCATGGTAATAAAATTTACTCCAACAATAAGTCCCTAGGAAACATGAAAGCCTGAAGTGTAAGTTACAGAGAAAGATTTCCATATATATACTCCTGTAAGGCTTAAAAGCTAACTGAAGGTGAAGTACTTAACCCCTTGATCGCTACTGTGACGAAAAACTATATAAAAAGCTAAGCATGAACTAAGAGTGGCATTTGGAGGAATTTTTACGTAGACAATAAAATCATATGACTCAGGAAAGTTTCTAATGAACTAATGAAACTTAATTTATAAAATATACCATATAGACATATAGTCATCATAAACAGAAATAACAAATGGAATACAGTTAATACAATCAAATGATACCTTACACACCATGCTTCCGTTGTGTTCTTTGGATGCTATTTTTCTTTTTACAGGCAGTGATTCTTCCCCATTAATTAATATTTCATCTACATCTGGTGCTTCAATAGGAGGTACATTGCCAAAAACTTCTGTTTAAGCAAAATTCACATGCATAGACCAATCAGAATTGAAATCCATAAAAAATAAAGTATACAGGACATGTCAATGCTCTTGCCTTTTGCTCTTTTTCTTAGTTTTACTCTTCTTGCTTCAGCTGTTTGCTTTGGATGTCTTTTATCTTTTCACAGGCAGAGATTCTTCCCCACTGATTAATATTCCATCTACATCTGGAGCTTCATTGGGAGGTAAACCGCCAAAAACTTCTGTTTAAGCAGAATTGACACACTTCGACCAATCAGAATTAGACACCACAAAAGATCAAGTTTACAGGATTCCTATATATTCAGCACCCAAAAAAAAAAAAAAAAAGGGCAAGCACAACAAAGAAGAGGCGGAAAAGAGGAGCTAGCAGACTATCAAGCCAGGCAAGGGGAGAAGTCCAATCCAAACCTAACCCAAAGACAAGATCCGGAAAAGTCCATGATAGGACATGCAGCAGAAGTTTAACTCTTTGCATTGTAAGTGAAAACCAACAGATGCGATTGGTTCCTGTTCGAATTCATCAGAGAGAGAGAGAGAGACTGTGTATATTGTATATATCATTAGGATCAAAATCGTCTCCGGCGCAACAGTAAATCTGTTGCAACCGGTGCAGTAATTCCCTTGGGTAAAAGCCACAGGTTAAATATAGTTTTTGGTTTAAATACGAAAGGTATAATATTTGGTTTGGTTTATATACGATACAATACCTAAAACTCTCCCCCCTTAATTTGACGGCCCCTTTTGAAATTTGGAAGGCACGCCCATTCATTCAAATTCCACTTTCTATCTTCAAAATTCCATTTTTCTCTCTTCAGACAAATCAAACCTCTGTAACTCAAAAATCACACCATTGTTCATCACTAAGTTCGGATTTAGGGTTCTGTATTAGAAACAAAAAGAGCAAAACCAAGTATGTGATTTAGGGTTCTATTCTTTAACCTCTGTTGAGTTCCTATTGATATATGATAGAAAAGACCTCTCTCTATATTTTACTAAGGAGGGCTCGGCAAGAGAGAGCAAGAGAGGAAACCTAGAGGACGAGGAAGTGAGGGCTCACCGAAGTCATACAAGAAGATCAGTTCCACCGGATTGTCAAAGCTTTGGAGGTTCCGAGATCTATACACCAACAACGACAAGTTCATGTTGTATGCTTCTTCTTCTTCTTTTTTTTTTTTGATGTTTCTTAGCTTTTCAATTTATCTGATTTTACTTTCAATTGGAATTCCCCAATCAGTCGGATGTGGCATCGATTTGTTATCTATCTCGTTGATGGTGTTGAGATTGTTGAGTCTAGTCTGTTCTTTGGCTGGAATATTTCGACTCAACCGGGTTTCTCGTGTAGCTAGCGATGGTGGTGTTGGGTTTCTAGGAAATGGACGGGTTCGTGATCCGATTATCTCACAAAATCCCATCGATTATTGCTTCTCTCTTTCTCTATTTGATTGCAATAGAATATATATTTTTTAATATTTTTGCTCTGTATGATCATATATGTGCCAGGAAAAAAAAATCAAATATGCAAAATTAGATTTTGGATATGTTGTAGATTTTTCTTATTTTAAGAAAAAAGGTTTCCTTATGTTCCTATTTGAATTGTTCCTTCACTTTGTAGGTTGAAGGGGATGGGTATTCTCTTTATTGAAAAAGAGGAAAAAGGGGTCCTATGATGGAGGATCGATATTCAGCCCTTGTCGATGTTCAAGGAGATTCCAAATAGGTACTCTTTAGATGAAATTTTTTTGTTACTTTGTATATGTTTTTAAGAAAGTGAATTGGGAAATATCTCTCGTCTTTTAGTGGCAATTAAGTGAACTATGAAATATTTCATTGCATCATTCAGGAAGAGATGAGTATTAGAAATAATTTTGAGGGCTGAATTACATAATTTACCAATTATAGGAATTTGAAACTATTTTAGAAAGCAGGCAATTAGCCTCCCCAATTTTTTTCATGATAAAATCTAAGCATAAGAATTAGCCATTCTTATTTTTTTGGTCTTGAAGCACTAGTATTCTAATAATTAACTGGTTGTTGGTTGGTAATTGCTATTTTTGAAGAATATAGTAAGTGTTAATCATCATCAGCATCACTTATGTTACCAAGTATGGCCATGATTAGTTTTATTAAGTTGTGATTATGTCAGATCATTCAAAAAGATGATTAACCAATATAAACTGGTTGATGCTTCACTCTATATAAATTTAACAATGACATGATTTTCCTATAATTATTAGAGTATGAAACAAAAATGCAGAATGAATGGGCAGTATATCTAGCAGGCTTGTTTAATAGCAGACTCTACCACCTGTTGCATATCAAGTAGACTTATATGGGTATATTTTTAATGTTTATTTTGAATGTGAAGTATATTGATATATATATATATATTATTGTTGGCACAAGATTACTTATTGATTTTGTTTCTCTGTTTTGACCAATGGATAATAGAACCATCTTGGATTGATAAAAGCTTGTCCCATCTAAAAAGAGAAATATCAAGATATAGTGGAATAGTAAAACCATCAAGATACTTTTATTTTATGAAGTTGTGAAGATTTCTTTGTAATATTCCATTTCAATATAAGATGTAAAATACTTTTCTTTGTTGTCATGTTTATGATGCCAATTGCCTTCCCAAATTTATTTTTACCTTTTTGATGATTATATTCTAGGAATATAAATTACCGACTCGTTGGCTAAACAAGTGTATGCAAAACCCATATCCATTTATTTAATTTGCCTTACAACGATCCACTTTGGTTAATTAGTTCCTAAGAACACTTGTTTGTAATGATGTGATTACGTTGTGCTGTAGATATATTCATATGCCTTCAGTGGTAATCTCTTTCAACCTTGTTCTTCTGATACCACAACTACCTAACCTTTTCTTTATAAAATTTTCTATAAGTGCAGTTCAAGTTTATGAGATGTTACAAATTGGAGATAATATGAGTTTGAACATAAGAAACTAATTTTTAATATTCTATAGCTTTTTGTTATTAACTATCTTTTGGTTTTATGATTTTTAAGCCAATTATTTAATTAGAAGTAAACTATTAGTATTTTTAGCATGTATAGTTCTAACTCATTTTTAATTATTTTATTGGATATGATGATTGTTTGATATAACTTTCAAAACGAATCTGTTCAACATGTGGTTCATTGTAATTCAATCTCACTGATGGTGTTTTCTTTTCTTTTATTTTTACTTTTGAAAGAAAAACGAAAAAGAACATCTTTTCTAAATTCTAAACTTTGATTATTTATTAGTTCCATGGTTTTTTAGCATTTTGATTTTTTCCTCCTATCATTAAAATCAAGTGATAATATTGAAAGTTGCAGTTTAAAAAATTAAAATAGAAATAAATGTTTATGTTTTCAGTATTTGTTGTGCACTGCACCCCAACGAATGTTTGGTAGCTGTTCCTTAATTTAATTTTTCGTGGCCTATTTAAACTACATAATATTGACTTGGATATGTAATAGTCTTATAGTTTTAATCGTTTTGTGAATTTGATATTGGAGTTTTTTATATCTCAAGATTTTTAATCCAATCATGTGAAAACTGATGATCTATATTTTGTAATTTATTGGGTTTGTGCAAGGGTATAAGAGGCCATTGTGGGAGGATGTCTAAATTATGATGATGTTTACAAGGAGGTAAACCCCAAAAGGTGACTACCGGGACGGTATTACAAGGTTCAATGCTTTTGGATCAAACACAACTCTTGAGAGCAGTCGATTTAATGATGATGATCAAAGAAAGTTTAAAACCTTCTGTGTCCTACTTGATGATTTAAAGAAACCAGGGATTTTGATGCATTTGAATTAAAGAGTAGTCTGTAGTTATGTTTAGTTATAGCGTATTTGGATCATATTATTATGGTTGGACTAAATTTCAAATTATCTTTTTTTTTTTTTTTTTTTCCTTTCCTTTTTTGTTATTATCAAATTTAGAATCTAGTTGTAGTTATTTGTAACTTTATCTCTGTAATAGAGGTTTTGGCTTTTTGACAAGCTTTGCTCTTTGTAATGGACCATTAGTTTCAAAAGGTTACCTTTGAATGTGATGCATTGTCAGTGGTTGATATTGTCAATAATTATAGATATATTGGTAATGGCGTGGTAGTGATGTTGGAAAATATTATCTGAGGCATAGATGTATTAAGTAATGGCATGGTAGTGACGTTGGAAAACTTCCAACTATTGTTGCAGGAGCATATCTACGGATAAACATGGAAGTCTATGAGATGTTTATACACTATATGGAGCGTGCGTTTGGTGCCAAACCTTGTAAAATTGGATAACATCATCTGAGCATAACAAAACCTCTTTTATATATATATATATACACACACACACATAAATACATAAATACGTATTGATGTATATATATCAGTTTGTACCAATATTCATTATGCATCCCAACTTTCTCCTTAACAACATCCTAACCTTCTCTTTAACAACATTCCAACCATCTATTTCTCTTTTTTTTTTTAGTTGAATGGGTAAGCTTTTTTAAAAGAGACAAAGATTTACGAGTCCAAAGCTGGACAAATGAACCTTAGAAGTGCCCTTGTGTTCTTTTCTTGCCAAATGAAATAGATAGCTGCAAAGAGAAGAAGTTTATGAGTGAGCCATTTACCATCATACCATGAGACCAATTATAAGAACACCAATCAATGAGCTCTCTCCAACTGTTAGGCTTGGTGTAGAAGCCTGCCACATGCTGAATGAACTCCCAAATTACACAACTGTATCTGCACTTGAAGACCAATGATTCCTAGTCCGCAAGGTGATAACAGGCATTGGTGTAATGTTTTTTCTTTATTACAATAGAATCAAGAGTATATAGCTTCTCTTTGAGTGATCTATTTCTCTTGTTTGGGATACATATTAGGCAAATGTCGGGACGTTGGTCTTGCATCACAACATTTTCTTAATGTACATCCCAACTTTCTCCTTACTAGCATCTCAATATTTTTCTAACGTACATCCCAAACAAGATAAAGAGATGAATAGTGTGATGTTGGTTTGGAGAAAGTTGGGATGTAGGTTAGGAAAATGTTGTGATGCAAGACCAAAATAAACATATCTTGGTACAAATTGTTTGTGAGATATATTTTTGTAATTGGCATATTTCGGTAACAAAACAAGTCCTTGTCGAGTTATAATTTCAATTACCATATCCGACTTGAAATCGACTGCGGAATGTAGAGGTTAAACAGAAGAGGAAAGTACCGTTGCTCATCGAAATGGAAAGAACAACGATTATGACATCATTTCCCACTTAGGACACAATGCTACACATGGTATATTTTCAGAGTTCAAAAAATACAGAATTTCCAAGTTCAGGTTGAATTCTGTCACGTGGGAACCGGTTCCAGAAGCTAAACTTCGAAGAACAACTCTGTGTCCTTTGGGAACCGGTTCCACAAGTCCTAATTGCAAAAGGATTCCAGTAATTCTTTTTTAATCCAACTTTCCTTTCAAGTCTTATACACGAAATTTCCTTTATTTTCAGAAGGAATAGGACTTTGCAAACCTCTATATAAACCATGTCATATTCATTGGTTTATTCACGGCTTTTACATCATTATTCATATATTATACAAAGCCTTAAGAAGTTTTTTTTCCTCAAAAAATCAAAGTTGATTTTTCTGTTGTCTTCCTAGAACACACACATATTCACCTAGTGAGTGTAGAGTTGTGGTGTTCAAATCCTGATCGTGATCATACAGTTGCATCTACAACGATCAGACGAAAGCATATCTTCTTCTACATCGAATTCAGACGATTGAAGAACAGAAGTAAAAGCGATCACACTTTGAAAAGGTTGGAGCATTTGAGGAGTGTTATCTAATCTACCTGTTACTCTTATACAAATATCAAGCATAAGTCTGAGGTCAAGTTGCTATTAGATGGGGAGTCGCAAAGCCAGAGGATTATCAGCAGTTGATGTTTGGTAGAACGATAGGGTGTGAGCCAAAGTCAAAGTCCGGTATACTTTGTTTCAAGCATAGTGGATTGGTTTACTTTGGACTGCACAGTTCACGAGGTTTTTCCCATAACAGTTGACGTATTTTATTAACTGAGGTTTCCTCGCTAAAATTCTGGTGTCATCTCTAACTTTATACTTTGCTTTATTTTATCTGCATGTGATTAATTGTTTAATTACTAAAATAAATAAAGTTGGAAAAGACACAGATCTGTTTTAAAGCAAACAAAACTTTCTAAGTATTTTTCATTGCGTACAACTCACATTGTTTATTTTGGTCTTGCATTATAACATTTTCCTAACTTACATCCCAACTTTCTCCTTACTAGCATCCCAACATTTTTCTAACGTACATCCTAAATAAGATAGAGATGAATAGTGTGATGTTGGTAAGAAGAAAGTTGGGATGTAAGGTAGGAAAATGTTGTGATATACAATTTGGACCAAGATATGTTTATTTATGTATTTGTACAATAAGTGGAATGTTGGTAAGATGAAAGTTGGGATACAAGATGGTATGTTGTATATGCAGATGGTATGTTGCATCTACCACATCCAAGAAGTTGCGGGCATACCATCTATTCTAGAACATACCATTTGTTCTATAAATGTTGTGATATAGAAGAAATTGTAGGTTAGAGAAATGTTTGTAGAGAGATTAGAAAACGTATAGATAAGAGTTGAATTAAATTTTGAGATAGTGTGGATGCAAGTACTCTCTTCAGTAGGAATATATTGGGATGTTGTGTATAACTTAGTCATGAACCAAGTAACTAAAAATCAGGATTATTTGTACAAATGTATTTGCATAAGCGTATAAGTTACAAGTACTCTCTTCAGTAGGAATATATTAGGATGTTGTGCATAATTTAGTTATGAAACCAAGTAACTAAAGCGCGGGATGATTTGTATAAATATATTTGCATAAGCCTATAAGTTAAAACTTAAATTTTAAATATTAGTTTGTCCCTAAAAATTGGATGACGTATGGATAAGAGTTTAATTAAATTTGAAGAAGTGTGGTTGCAACTATTCTGTTTAATCGGAATATATTGGGATGTTGTGTATAACTTAGTCATGAAACCAATTAACGAAAGGTCGTAATGATTTGTACAAATATATTTCCCTAAGCCTATAAGTTAAAACTTGAATTTGAAATATATTAGTTTGAATTTAAATAGTGAAGCCTAAAAATATGTGATTCTCTCTACATTTATGTTGGGATTTTATGAATAACTACTTGTGGACCTATACTACATCTATGTTAGGTTTCTTCCTAAGGTGATTCTAGCTAGTTTAATCTTGGGAATTAATAGACATTTTGTAAATTCACCGTGATTAATTCATGGTCCTCACCATCTCTTTGATAGGCGTCGATGAATTGGGTTGGCGGCAATAATTGAAATCTAACGCGTTGTTTAGTGTTTGATTGGGTGAAGAATATTTTAATACCCTTTCAATGGTGGAGGGGAGAGACGAGAGCGAGGGGGAAAGGCGCCACAGGTGCCTCTGGGTGCTGTTTACCTTGCCGGCCACCATCTAAAGAGGAGAGAAAGAATTAGGGTGATGGTGATTGAAGGAGAAAGACCGTATGTATTTCAATTTTTAGAAAAGAAAAAAAAAAAAAATTATTTGGTATAAAGTATAAAATTCTTTTTTATTTCGTATAAAGTATAAAAAAACTTTCCATACTTGTATAAAGCATTCAGTAAGTTTTTTTTAACTCAATTGACTTTGAGTGACGTGGCGCATAGAGAACCACAAGTTCCGCACCGGCTGCAACAGATTT
This sequence comes from Cornus florida, assembly GCF_030987335.1. NCBI lineage: Eukaryota > Viridiplantae > Streptophyta > Magnoliopsida > Cornales > Cornaceae > Cornus > Cornus florida. Next base: position 91,581,845 of record NW_026775574.1, read on the forward strand.
ACTGTTGTGCCGGAGACGATTTTGATCCATATCATTAACCCTTAAGTCTGGCTTATATAAAGGAAAACAAATAACCTAATTATACAAGGTTACCTAAATACACAATGATCCTAACAACTATGGGTAATTACATAATGACCCAACATAAATATATATATACATAAACATTCTAACACTCCCCCTCAAGCTGGAGAATATATATCAAATAATCTCAGCTTGGAACAGATAGTCCTTAACCGGTTATGACCAAATGCTTTGGTAAACATATCAACTAGTTGATCTTCAGACTTCACAAATAGAGTAGAAATGCTCCCACTTAATATTTTTTCCCGAATAAAGTGACAATCAACCTCAATATGTTTGGTCCTCTCATGAAACACAGGATTCGATGCAATGTGAATAGCTGCTTGATTATCACAGAACAATGGAGTAGGAGCTTCAACTGTTACCCCAAGTTTTTTTAGAAAATGTTGTATCCATGTCAACTCACTAGTGGTATGGGCCATTGCCCTGTACTCAGCTTCAGCACTAGATCGAGCTACCACTGTTTGCCTTTTATTTTTCCATGTACCAAGATTTCCTCCTACAAATGTACAGTAGGCTGTAGCAGATCTCCTATCTGAAGGAGAACCAGCCCAGTCAGCATCTGTAAAGCCTTCCACCCCGAGATGACCATTTGATTTGTATAGTAATCCAAAACCTAGAGCTTGCTTGAGATATCGGATAATCTGAAGAACAACAATCCAATGTGGCATTCTAGGAGCTCCCATGAACTGACTTACAACACTAACTGCATATGAAATATCAGGTCGAGTGATAATGAGATAAATTAATTTCCCAACAAGGTGACGAAATCTGCCCGGAATAAATCACCCTCATTAGACACAAGTTTTGTATTTGAATCCATAGGAGCATCAACCGGACGACCACCTAACATACCCATTTCTTTTAGCAAGTCCAACACATGTTTGCGTTGAGATAAACTTTTACCCTTCTTGGATCTAGCAACTTTAATACTTAAGAAGTACCTAAGTTTACCCAAGTCTTTAGTGTGGAATCGATTTTGCAGAAACAACTTCAACATAGCAATGCCTTCAGAATCATCACCTGTGATCACAATATCATCTACATACACCACAAGAAAAATGAAGCCAGCTTTAGTGCGCAGGTGAAATACCAAATGATCGGTCTGGCATCTGTTAAGGCCAAATTTTAATGTTGCCTCAGATAATTTTCCAAACCAAGCCCGTAGAGATTGTTTCAATCCATACATAGCCTTTTTAAGGCGATAAACAGTGTGACGTTACTCCCCCTGAGCAACAAATCAGCATCACTGTCCTTAGATTTATCCTTAACCAAATGAGTGCCAAAGCCTTTGGCTTTCAGGAAAATGGCTACTGATTTGGCCAATAAGATGTAATTTTTGCCATTGAGCTTAACTGAAGTCATGGGAGGATTGAAGGAGGCAGAGGATAACAAATCGGAACTGCCAGCCATGGAGAAGAACCAAAAAAAACGAACCTAGAAAAAAACACAGAAATTGTATTCTGGCCGGATCTGGTTAAACGGGCCGAATCTAGTCAATCGGGCCGGATTTCTGCTATCCCGGTTTTAGTAAACTAGGGTTGGAATAGCTATCCCGGTTTTAGTAAACTAGGGTTGGAATAACATAACCGTGTAGCCAAACACGGTTCTTCTTCTTCACACCTTCACGAACGCCAAGGAATAACACAGCGGAGGCTTCGGTGACCCAGTCATAAACAACAGACGAATCAATAGGCAGGGACCACACCGAATCAGAACCTCTGAAAGTTCCGGCCAAAAAAGAACCACGAATCGATGAACTCACCGTTGCAAATAACGACGGTAGATGTCAACGAGTTCGCTGACAACCAAAACGGCAACAACACGAGCAGCAAAACAAGCTTCAGGTCTGACGACGACGAATGAGGCTTCAGATCTGAGGATGACGAACGAGGAGCTCTCAATCCGACCGGCGACCAAACTTCCGGCAAAGAGAACAACACCATGGCCGCGATTCCAATCTTATACAATAACAACACGCTTGCCGTTTCTCACACCCATGAATTCATATTGCTCTGATACCATGTTCGAATTCATGAGAGAGAGAGAGAGAGAGAGAGAGAGAGAGAGAGAGAGAGAGAGAGAGAGAGAGCGCAAGACTGTGTATATTGTATATATCATTAACCCTTAAGCCTATAGTGGTTTATATAAAGGAAAACAAATAACCTAATTATACAAGGTTACCTAATTCCACAATGATCCTAACAACTATGGGTAATTACATAATGACCCAACATAAATATATATACACATAAACATTCTAACAGTTCCGAATGTGACAAAAAAATCAGAACCTAGCAATTCTTTGCTATAGTTAACCTCAGGTCACCAAATGGATCTGGTCATGTGATTTTGAGAAAAACTTTACAAGGCGTGCAGAAGAATGTTGGAAAACTATTTCCCTATTTTTCCTTTTTGCAATGCAATATCGAAGATATGTATTCAGGATAATGGGGTAATAAGATTGTAGGGAAAAGGACAGCACATAAACACAAATAGAAAATAGGTGGTACAGTATTCTTTTATGGTGGCAAGCAAAATGTGAGAGAACTGAGTATGATAGTTTTGGTCATGTGCAGCTACCACCATTAATCTCACACAAGTCAGGAAACATGAAGTCGTCCTTATTGAGGGTAATGCTAAAAGAAGGTGAAAACCAAAACTAAGCTTAAGATAGTTAAGAAATATATGATATTTTTGACCCCTAATAGTTGGAAAAAAAAGGCTTTGCTGACTTTTAGTTGAACTAATGTTCTTTTGTGGTAGGTGTCCCTTTTGACACATTAATAAAAATCAAATCTTGCTTTTGAAACCAAGTAACATTCTAAATGGGCTATATAAGCCTACCCACAATGTATCAAAGTCTCAATGTACTGAATACCTGTTCCCATGATACATTCTAGGTGGCAATTCGAATACGTCTCCACTCTCCTAATGACAACATTTCAGCTTCTTTTCCCTATGTTTTTTTACATCCATTACTCCACCCCCCAAAACCCTCTTTTTCTTTTTCTTTTTTCTATTTATCTGGTGAAAACACCAACCATATCAGCAATAATTGTTCTCTCTTTCAAACTTAACCAGGAGGGGAAAAAAAATTCAATTTTTCATGATTCAGGAACAGAAAATCATTTTTTTTTTTAATTTTTAATTTTTTTTTTTTACTGCGGGGGACCTTTGTTGATGACTCCAAGTTTTTAAAGCGACTCCATTTTCATTTTGTTATATAGGACCATCTCAAGGCTTCATGGAAGGACCCAGTTCTTTCACAGTTGCTGGTGCTAAATCCACCTTTCTATTGATACCTATTTTCCTGGTATTAGAAAACATAAAAAAAAAAATACATATACAGTGAGCTTACCTGAATGCTATTTACGATGAGACAGAGAGAGACTAACCTTCATCGCTAAAATTTGAATCAAAAACAACATTTGTGAGATGCTGCTTCAAGAAAACCTGCGTCCAAATTTGTAAAAAATTAAAATGATGTGAAAAGCACAAACTTAGAAATGTAATTATTTACCCAAAAAATATACTTAGAAATGTCATTTCACTAGGTTCATCCCAGGATATAGATTTTTTTTTTTTTTAAAATGACTTGAGCTTACTCCAAGACAAATAGAACTCTATGGGGCTGTTTGGCAAGTGTTTTGTTTTGTTTTAGGCCTGCTACAGTAGCCTATTTGAAGCCCAAAACATGTTTGGCTGGGCTTGTTGTGTTTGAAACAGTTGCAAAACACAATCAAATTTGGGCCCAAAATATGAAACACCATTTTGGTGTTTTTTGTTGCTTCCGGTTTATTTGCACTGTAGCGGAAGAAGCAAATCCTTCATTTAACTGTAGCAGAGGCAACAATTGGAAGGAGGTATAAAAGGAAAAGTTGCAACAATTCTAGGGTTCGGTTTGCTGCGTTTGGTTTGGCGTTCTTGGCGACAACTGAAGGATAGCTATTTTCGGCCGATACTTTCCCAGATTTGCTTTCCTTTGCTGCAATCTTCGACAATTTCGACATGTTTGAACTTTGTTATAATATCTTAGTTTTTTTTTGTTTTGTTTTGCGGTAATCTACAATTTGAGTTTTTTTTTTGTTTGTTTGTTTTTTTTTTTTTTTTTTTTTTTTTTTTTTCTTGCGATTGATGGATTGCAAGGTTTGGTCATTTGTTTGGATTTCATGAAATTTTTTATTTTTATTTTTTATATCTAATTAACATACATGAACATAGATTGGAAGAAGATAGAAGAAAAAAAATCAAACGCAGTAGAATTTTTAGATCTACAAATTTCTGATTAGATTTTACAGAAACAAGACCTAAAGAAAACACATCCATACCAAATAGAGGAACCTCGTCCAACCTGAACATCCCCAACAATAGAAGCACTAGTGTAGGTGCAAAAATTCGCTCGACTTTGACAAATCAACGAATTCTCTACAATTACTACACCCAAAATAATAATATAGAACAAACAATGAACTAGAGAAATTACATAGAGATGAAGGGATATTTTGATGATATGACCGAACCTAGGATTACCTAGATTGCCTATGTATCCCGCATGGAGCGTGGGAATCAGGTCATAACTGGCGATGAGAATTGGATCTCTCTTTTTTTGGGGGCTTTTCCATTTTTTCTCCCCTCTTATTGAGGGTCCTGAGCCCTTTTTATATAGGAAAAAACCTTAATAGATTCCTTTTAGGACTCGTATTGCTTGCCCCTTAAGAATCTGAATTACATCATACTTTTTTTATAACAAGGATTTATATAATTTAGTTTTAATAAATTATAATTCTTCTTCTAATAGAACTATTACTAAAATGGGTTTAGTAATATATTCGTACCTGAGCTCGGGGTCTCATCATCTCAGGCTTTCTTAATGAGTTCAGCCCATTATGATTAGTTGACCCAGCCCAAACTTCTTGTAGAAGCCCAATATGAAAGTGGAATAGTCTCAGTATTTGTGGTGGTCCCCTTATGTGCTGATGTGTCTTATCTTAATTGGAAGGGGAGATTTTTGCCTCCACAACTAGGGGCCACAAATGCTTCCTTATCAACCACAGGAGCTTTGTCGAATACGTTCATGAGTGTCCGATGCCTAGACACTTCAGGATGTTAAAGGGAAAGGGGGAAAAAATATGTCAGAAGTATGATATTTTTAAAGGGATTCACAGAACAGTATATAAAAAGTCACTTATAAAAAATAAAAAAAAAGTAAATAAAAAATTCAAAAGATAATAAAGAAATAAACTGAAATTCAAACTAATAATATGATTTAGAAGGATAATATTTCAAAATGGATTCCAAGATGGTATATAAAAGGTCCAACCATAAAATTGAAACAAACTGAAATTCAAATTATAACAAAGAAAGTCATATAAAAACACATAAATGATAATGATTAATTCTCAAAGGATTTGACAAAATGGCTAAAGTATAGAATTTAAAAATCACAGAGAAGACTAAAAGTATAACATGGTAAAGCAAAATAGGAAATAAAATTAGTTAACAATTTCACATATAAAATGAATTATTTGCATAAAAGAGAATATGAATCTATCAGTGGCCGGCTTATTCAACAAGACCACCAGAAGTCTATCTCCATAGAAGTTCCTTCACCACACTCCAAAGTACAAGATTAGTCAAACTCAAAAAATTTATTTTCCAATCAAATGGTGAGGTGCAAACAAAAGTATTGTGAAGGCAAAGCCACAAAAAATTAAGGTCAGGTGATAGTTGTCAAAGTTTAATAGCTTTGGAACTTCAACAAACAATCAAATTGCATATACAAATTCAAATTTGTTTTTCAAATGATGGCAAACACCAAGAGTGTCGATTTCATTATAGTTGAGATATAGTACTCGTCCATCACTAAAAATGGAAACAAGTTTGGCATCATAACAAAATTAATTCACCGAGAATTATTCACAACAGGAGGACTTCAAAGTCTGCTTACCTTGCCAGAATCTAAAATGCCAGATTTAATACTAAAATTATCACTGAACATATGCCAATGAGATTGCGAGATTCACTCTAAATAATGTAGGATCATTTCTCCTAGCACGCATCTTCAGATTGATCCTTATTTTTAGGAGACGAAACAAAAGACTATTATTGCAAAGTTAGCTACACTATTAGTCCAAAGTTCAAACTTTCCTACCAGGACCTATCTAGGCATTCTGAAATATAAATGCACTCATGCACTCCCTATGATTCTAATTACAATTAGGTTAGGCTCAATTCCAATTCCAATTCCAAATTTTCTATATTCACGAAGCAACACACACAAACACACACATATATCACATTCATGAGAAAGAGCTAACAGTTGACGAGATGAAGCAGGAGAATGACAGATTCTATCAAACACAATAACATGAATGTACAGTTTCGTTCACTGATTTTTGTTTTTCTATATGCAAGAAGAGTCAATTGGTCAACCCTAAAGTGTTTGGTGAACATTGAATAGATAACAATTTAGAGTGAGAAATGATGAATTACAAAATAAATATTGAATTTCTAGGGCTCAACATGGATGAGTAATGTTATGAAGATCCATAGAAGCCAGAGACAGAGAGAGAGAGAGAGAGAGAGAGAGAGGAGTGCGTATGATTAATTAAAAGATTTATCTAAATTATGTCACTGATTGAAGACAGTTTGGTAGATAGCTTCTGTTTTCAAATCTCAATTTACATACATATCTTTATACACATATATTCTGATATGGTTTTGAATATACTTGAGCATTTTAGCTAAGTTGAATTAAAAAAAAAAAAAAAAATAGGCACTGAATGTTTGAGTCTTTCTTTATGGATTATTGTGCTTTGTTGTTTCTTTAACTTATTACTATCTCACATTTGGATGACTGTAATAACTAAATACTTTTATTTCTTGGATGACTGTACTGCTATTATTTAAATGTTTTTCTTATTAAGTTAAATGTTTTGCTTATTAACTTAAATATTTTGTTTATTACTTAAATGTTAAGCTTATTAACTCAAATGCTTTGTTTATGAACAAGTGGCAATCTTTTTGCTCACTTTATCTCATAATCAAAAGAATCATGTTGTAACTAAGATATTTCAACACTCCACTGAAACCATTTCCAGACACGTCCATGCTGTGTTGCATGCAGTATGTCAGTTGGGCACCCATATCATTGCCCCTCCTGATTTTTCTGTGATTCCGAATAAGATTAGAGAGCCTTCTAGGTTTTACCCTTACTTCAAGAATTGCGTGGGAGCTATAGATGGAACCCACATTCCTGCAACTCTGCCAGCAAGTACACAACTTTCATTTCGTGGTAGAAAGGGTTATACCACACAAAATGTAATGGCTGTATGTGACTTTGACATGAGGGTCACATATGTGCTAGCTGGGTGGGAAGGCTCCGCTAATGATTCGAGAATCCTAAAGGAGTGTATTGAGAATGAGGCAATGAACTTTCCAGCTCCACCAGCAGGTAATATTATCTTAAAAATTCACTTAATATATGGTTAGTTTATCATACTATATATATCTTTATGTATTCCAAACATGGCAGGTAAGTATTATTTGGTGGACTCAGGATATGCCAATAAGCCTGGTTATTCGGCCCATTTCGAGGTCATACTTACCACTTTCAGGAATACTGTAGGACTAGACAACCTCGTGGTCTGGAGGAAGTGTTCAATTATAGGCATTCATCTTTGAGAAATATAATTGAGCAATGCTTTGGGTTGTTGAAGATGAGATTCGCTATTTTGAGGGCAATGCTTCCTTATAAGTTTTCAACACAAGTATTGATTGTAATGGTTTGTTGCACGTTACATAATTTCATCATAAATCAGCATCAACTTGATGATTTATTTGATGGTAACGATCTTCCTCAAAGTGATGGTGAAGATGATGAGATTGTTGAGCATGTGCCTTCGGCTCAGCTTCGAGAAATGGATCAGTTGCGTAATACTATTGCTGATCGAATTTGGAATTCTCTTCAGCACTCTTGATCCTTCTGAAAGTGATTATATGTTTTTTTCTTTTATATGTAATATATTTGTTGCTATCGTGAGCTTATAATATATATATGTAATATAAATCATTTTTGCAGATATATAATTCAACATAAATGCTATTATTACAGATATGAAGTGTGTTGATGCTCTCTTAAAGGCCACATGTGCTGTTATGAAGATGATTTGTCGTTGCCATTGTCATCCACTTTGTGAACTTCTTATCAATTTTTAGTGACAATTATGTATTATTAATACTTTGTTCCAAACATTTTATGGACAACTTAAACTTGTTTAATTTGTTGGTTGAATATTTAAGTACTTGTAAATGGTATACACTCTATTTCAATTATGCTTTCAGTTGGGTTTGTTTTTATTTTAATGTTGTGTTAGACTATACAGGTAATAGGATAATAAAATTGAAACAGGTTATTACAAAGAACTTGTAAATAGGTTATCGCAAATTTTTTTACAAATGTTGACTCTCATGTAGTATAGTAAATGGTGACTAGAGATGTTTTTATTTTTAATGTTGTGTTGGACTATACAGGTATAATGATAATAAAATTGAAGTAGGTTATTGCAAACAACTTGTAAATAGGTTATTGAAAAAATTAATATACATATATGTTTGTAGGTTCAAATTTTTCCATATGTATTAAAAATATGAAAACTATTTATAAATATACAAAAAAATTATAAAAACAAATTAGAAACAATGATAACCAAACATGTTTTTTTGTTTCTGTTTTATTTTTTATTTTTTGGCAATAGTTGGACTGACCAAACATGTTTTGTTTTCAAAAATTTTTAAACGCATGACTTACCAAACATGTTTTGTATGTTTTTGTTTCTGACATTTCCACAGTAAAACATTGTTCCCAAATGAACTTCCGAATTTTTTCCAAAACACTCATACAACAAAAACATTGTTTCTGTTTTAACCAAAAACAAAACGCCAAAAACAAAGTGCATGCCAAACTGGCTATAAGCACCATACTATGAATATAGAAGGGATAATTCCAAAAAAAATAGAGTTTTGTAGGTAAAATGCCAAAAAGATAGAGTCAAACTTCAGTTTTCCAAATAAATAGAGTTTTATGAAAGGCTGAAGTGGACATGGAAATTTGTTGCGAAATGACCCAACTGCCCGTTCTTTCTTTATGCTTTCCCATCTCTCTTCGTATCTCTTTGTGAAGAGATTTCAAAACTTCCATACTTTCCCCACCTTATTTTCACTTTTTTCCTTTCCTTTTCATGATAAAATGTTGTAGCCAAAACCCTTAGGAACAATTTGCCGGTAGATGCTTGGAAGGTGTAATTTTAATGTTATTTTAGAGTTTAAGAATATGTTTGGCAAGGATAAGATTTCTTCTGCACTTATGATGGGAACAAATTTCTGCTTTTGCAGAGAAGAATTTGCAATCTTTCTTAAGCTTCAATTGGAGGCAAAACAAGCTCTAGAAGAATTTACAATCCTTCTTAAGCTTCAATTGGAGGCAACTGCCTTTTCCCTCTCTTCAATAGCGGTGAAGATGGGCTCATAACTGCGACATAGCGATGAAGATGAGCTCATAACTGCGACGGCGAGCTTTGAATTGGCGATGAAGCGGATTTAATGAATAAGCACGAACCAGCAACGATGAACTGAGTCAAGCTCATCTTCTAACTAAATTTTTGTATGCCTCTCTCTTTATATATATATATATATATATAGACACATATACACACATATGTATATATATATATGCAGATTGCAGAGGGGTCTAAACTGATGTTCATGTTTCATGATAGTATTGAAGTTGGACTCTGTGCTTTGATCAATCTCTATCTCAGGCTCTGGGAATTCTGAAGGTTTATCCATTTACACATGTGGTGGTGTGGTGGGACAATTGATGAGTTAGTACTACTTATAGTTATACTTGAATTTTGAAAATAAAAACTTGAGATGGGCTCATTTTAAACTTGAGATGGCAATGATGGGTGTGGTCGCATAACCTTCTTGCTACCGGTGTTGATGAGGGTATTGGGCGCATCAACCCCAAAAGAGCAGGCAATCACAAAAAGATATGAAGAGAGAGAAAGGGCAGTTAGAAAGCATGAAGAAAGAGAAAGGGCAATTGGGTCATTTCGCAACAAATTTCCATGTCCAAGTCAACCTTTCATAAAACTCTATTTATTTGAAAAATTGAAATTTGATTCCATCTTTTTGGCCTTTTACCTACAAAACTCTATTTTTTTAGAATTATCCCAATATAGAACTCTATACTGGTTACAGGTACAGTATAAACAGCTATCACTGCAAATGCAAGAGCAAATAGCAGCCAAATGAACTGCTTTTGGACAAACTAGAAAAAGCCATGAAGATATATTTTTCTCCAACCAAACTTAAATCTCCCACCAAGGCCATCATCACATTTAGGGCTCTCATGCTTTTCCGCTCCCAAGCCCAAGAAAAGGTGGCGATTAAGCATACAGCCAGCAACATCTAAGGCTCTTTCATACCCAGACACCATGAATGCTAACACTTGAGCTTGGCGAAGGGAATCCACTAATATCTTTTTTCATTTCTTTTTTTGATAAGTAAAAGGAATCCCTTAGTATTGATAACTCTCCCCGCATTACCAACATGAATGCCAATTTTTTTTTTTTTTAATTATCCTACAAGATTCATAACCTAAACTTGTTAAGAATTCCTACAGAATGAACGGAGGCCATAGGTAATTTTATGTCGTCAAAAGAAGGCTTTGTAATATAATTGTTCACTGGAAACTTTCAGTATTCCAATATGAGTCCAATAATAGTTTGATAACATACCGCAGAAAGAAGTTGCCCCGACTTTATATCCCAAAGTCTCAAATAGCTATCCAGTCCTGGAGAAAAAAGCAAGTTCTTCACTTTAGTAGTTGCAAGACAAATTTTTTATATTTTTTTAGGTAAAGTACAATAAACCCCCCTCAAGTATACCCCAATAAGCACAAAACCCTCTTGAATTTCTAAAGTAGCATTTAACCCCCCTCAACTTAGGGGTTTGGTGGCAATTTACCCGATCCGACCGCTGGCTAATTTTTTAGCCGTTAAATTGAGTCCCTCAGTACCATATTTAAATTAAATAACCATTCAACCCTTGTCACAGAAAAATAGCATACTACCCTTATATTACAAGATTGTTACCCATTCAACCCAAAATCCCTAATTCCTCTCTATCCTCTTCACCCAATCTTCTCTCTCTTTTCTATCTCCATTGAAGACCAAAATGAAGAGCTTCATCTTTACACCATGAACTTCGGTGACAGCCTTGATTGGAACACCACGGCGATTTTTGCGTCGCTGGGAAAAAATATGACCAGGTTGTTTTTGTGACCTGGTTCTCGCCGTGGATGGTAGCGACCTTTGGGTTGCTACATGTTGGAGAATGGGGTTGCTACTGTAGTGACCCAGCAAGCTATGGAGGATAGCGACTGTCACCGTCTATGGGATATACCAGGTCGTCGCCGGAGTCCTGGTTGAAGGAGAATAAAGTAGCAGCCGACGTGATCTAAGATAAAAGGTTCGTTGCTAAAACGAGACGATCGTAACCTAAGAATTTCAGCGACCCAAATCAGAAAAGGTTTAGAACAATGACCGACCGTCCGGTGAAGTTCAGTCCAGACCCGAGAGTTTCAGTTCAGAACGGGAACATCATAGCTCAATCCTGTGAGTTACAATACAGACCCAACCCCTAAATTGAAATTTGAATTTCGATTTCTTGAATTTCATCAAAACCCAATTGCAAAACTCCATTAATATCTGTGTGGCTGATTACCAAGCAAACCCATTCGAAAAATTCATAACCCCATTATCGCCAAACACATATAATTAACACAACCTTAATTGAAACCATTGCCGCTACAACAACCACGCCGGCGAGTCTCGCCATCGAAACACCATAACAACATTCTCACAGCCATCGCCATCACCGTTGATCAGGCCTTTTATCATAGTTGGTTAAGCCTTTCCCGTTATCGCCACTGAACTAATTCTTACTGTGGCCATCCAAATCTGTCACTGTCATATTCCTCGCCAACTCTTTGCTATCGTCGGATTTGTTGGTTGTCACCGCGGCTTCACCTTCCTTAATCTGCTAGAGAGAACTTGGTTGGGTTGACCCTTCTATTTCACAAATTTTCACTCTCTGTGTAAATATAACATATATATATGGCTTGTATTGTATAATGCTAACTGATTTTAAGTTACATGAGGTGTCACGAAATAATTGGTTATTAAATTTAGGGTAAAATGCAAAAAAAATCCCTGAACTATGGCAAATTGCAACTAACCCCCTGAACTACAAAAAAACCGCCCCTGAACTATGAATTTGTTGCTTTTTAGTCCATTCCGGCGACTGACTTAACCGAAAAAATAAAAAGTCTAATTTACCCTTACCGAAAAAATAAAAAGTCTAATTTGCCCTTATTGACCACCATCCATGCTCTCTTTGAGGCTTGATTTGGGGAAGCCAAATATACATACACATAGTGAGAGAATGTTGAGAGGGAGATTAGGAGATTCGGAATTGGAATTGCATAAAGAAATCTGTGAAACCCAAATCGTCGCCGAGAATGTTGAGAGGGAGATTCGGGCTTTGGTGGTGGACTTTGAGATCGATCACATCTTGAAACCCAAATCGTCACTACTGTTTATATATATATATATATATTGGTTTATGATTTTGAACTCTTTTGGTGATTGAACAAGAAAATCAGATTGGAGATTGAAGAGAGACACTGTTGATTTCGGCGATTGGAGAAAGAATTGTGAAGAAAATGAGATCCACAGCCAACTCTCTCCGCAGCAATCTGGAGCAGGTCCTAGCTCACGTTAGCGAAGAGGCGTTGATTATGGTGGCGGAGGAGGAGGAGGAGGAGAAGGTAAGGTGGCGAATGATGCGTAGTCAACGCGTTAGATCCACCGGGTCGGGATGAGTTACCGAGCGAGTCGTAACTCAGTGGCAACTCAAAACCCAAATCATCCTCGTTGTCAACGGGATCTCGCTGCCGTCGTTTCTTGCGCCTCCCTCGCCACCGTCTCTTGAGCCGACGTACTCGTCGATGTTGGTGGTGGTGTGTATAATATATATATATATATATATATGTGTGTGTGTGTGTGTGTGTGTCTATATGTATAATTGTCCAATTCATCTTCGATCAAGCACGATACACCGGTAACGGCACCAAATGATATATGTGTGTGTTTGTTTGTGTATATTATATGTGTGAGGTGGCGGTAATGGTAGTGGCGGAAGTGGGGTGGTGGCAGTGGGTTTGTGGGGTATCGATTGGGTTTCACGGTGTTGATTTTAGGAGAGAAGGTTAGGCCATGGTTGGTGATGGTGGTGGCAGGATTGGGGTGGTGATAGTTGTACTCGTTCGATTAGGTTTGACGGTTGTTATTGGTGGTGGTCGCAGACGGTGGTGGTGGTGGAAGGGCATTATTGTCCAAAAAATTTAATTTCTCTGTCGCGTGAATCTCACGTGCTCATTTTTAGACTTCCGGTAGCTAGAGGGGGTGATCTGCAACTTTTTTGCATAGTTCAAGAGGTTTCTTGCATTTTTGGTAGTTTAGGGGGTTAGTTACAGATTTTCACATATTTCAGGGGGGTTTTTTGCATTTAACCCTTAAATTTATTAAGTTGCTAAAGGAAAACGGTGACGTTTTTATTGTGAAGTGGCACCTTTTTTTTGAGGGGTAAAATAGACTTTTTCAATTTCCAGTGATAGGAGATGACCGAAAAAACAACCAAGACCATAGTTAATGGGAGTTATTTGTGGTTGAGAGGGGTTAGTTGCACTTAGGGTATAGTTGAGGAGGGTTTATTGCACTTTACTCTAATTTTTTTAATAAACAAAAACAAAAAATATATGCTTATAATTTGTAAAAGAAATTATGCAAATATCTAATAATTTGACAATAGATATGTCGAGGTAGTAAGCCTCAAGTCAATTAACCCTCAAACTATCTGTTTCAAACAAGAATACAATAGAAGAAAGTTAATAGGTGATACAAGGTTATATATTGTACTTAGAACTATTATGCAACTGTCTGGATCAACAGATGAAAAGATGTCTCCTTAAGTTTGCTTCTTCATAAAGATTATTCGACTTACAACACAATACAAGCACCAGAGACCCAAATTAAAATCTACATCATGTCCGTAAACAGAGAAAACAGAATGTGTTAATTACGTGATGAGTGTGTAGAATACCCACCGCATGAGGCTATCACTGGGTATTCTGGACGCCTGGCTATGGATCTTATACATCCAGAACATTCCCCCAAAAAGCATCCTAATAGTTTCCCTGCAACACCCATAGATAAGAGTCATGAACAGTAAATCTTAGCAATTTACCAAATATATAAAGGGTAATTTACAGTTACCTCCCCTATAGATAGCTCAAATTACGCCCGCATCCCATCTAGATTGGATAATTTCGCTTACCTCCCTTAATTTAAAAACTTTGTAACAAATACACCCCTCCGGTAAGATTCCGGCACAGTCAACGCTGACATCATTACTATCCCACCCTCAAAATGACCAAACTACCCTTGAAATGTCTGTGAAATGTCTTCTTTAAGTAGGCTCATAGTGTGTTTGTAACCCCTGAATTGTGTAAATTCAGGGGTAACAAACACACTATGAGCCTACTTAAACAATTCAGGGGTAACAAACACACTATGAGCCTCTTTAAAGAAGACATTTCACAGACATTTCAGGGGTAGTTTGGTCATTTTAAGGGTGGGATAATTTAATTATGAGAGATTGGACCATTGTGTTGGGTAAGATCTTAACCAAGATAATTTGAGAAGGAGAAATCAGGTGGTGGTCAATCGATGTTACATGTGCCTTTGTGATGGGGAGACAATGGATCATCTTCTTTTCCACTGTTCCATGGCTAAGGATTGTTGGGCTTTGATGCTTGGTTTGTTTGGGATCCATTAGGTCATGCCTTGTTCCACTAGAGGGCTGGTTGAGGCTTGGAGAAGATGTTCTGTGGGGGCCCATATTAGTGATGCTTGGAGGGCTACACCTCTTTGTGTGTGGTGGTGCATTTGGCTTGAGAAGAATAGGAGATATTTTGATGGCAAAGAGAGGCCTATTTCTTTTCTTAAGTTTTCTATTATTTCCACTCTCTTTTGTTGGGTTTTTGGTAGAGTTAGAGGATTTTGTTGTTTTCTTAGCCTCTTTGAAGGCTTAGGCCCATTTTTTGGCCTTGTGTTGTTCACTTGGGATGCATTCCCCTTTTGAGCCCTTTCTACGAATTTCTTACTTATCAAAAAAAAAATATATATATTACAATTACCAAATCACCCCATATCTCATATCCCATATATATATATATATATATATATATATATATATATATGGGTAGTACAGAAAACCCCCTACCATATAAAAAATGTGCAAGAAACACCCCTATTAAATATTATGGGCATATAAATCCCTGTATTATCATAGTTTGGAGCAAATTGCCCCCAATTCTCCAATTTTGTTCAATTTTTCTTCTAAATCCCCAAAATACCCTTAAGAGAATTTTATATTATATATATAACTTTTTATATTTAATTTTTTTTTCTTTTCATCTCTACAATATGTAAGGATGGCAATGGGGCGGAGTTAGGATGGAGTTGGCTAAACCCTACTTCGCCCCATTAAAAAATTCGTAATACCAACTCCGCTCCAACTCCGAGACGGGTTTATAATTGGTATACCATCCCCGCCCCTACTCCAGTAGACAAAATACCAACTCCGCCCCGCATACTCCGTTTAATTGCGGTAAAGTTGAAACTGTTGAATTAATTCCTGGACTTGGGATAGAATACTAAGATCTTGAATCTTTGAAGATTGAATCACGTGCACGATTGTAAAATTTTAGTAAGTAGTGATTTTAGCGAATATTTAGTCAAAATATATTAATGGACACTTAAATTAAATATATACTTTATATATATATATATATATATATATATAATCGGGGTTGGGGCGGGGGTGGGGTGGGGGCATCACTAAATCTGCCCCCACCCCAAACCCGCTTCGGGTTTTCAATTCTTTTACCATATCCGTCCCAAACCCATTTATGGAGCTACCAAATTCGCCCCATTAGGAGCGGAGCAGGGTGGAAACCCAGCGGGTTGGGGGAAATTGCCATCCCTAACAATATAGGTACTATAAACTTATAAAGCACTCAGAGACAGTGACTGAATTAACAGAGACAACAACCCGATTGTTACGCCGGAAAAATTAACAACAAACTAGAAATGAAAAAGAAAAAAAAAATTACCCGACGACCATGGAGTCCGACGATAATGGAACGTATAATGGTAAATCCATGGGTTCAAACAACACAATCGACCACCATGGATTTCGGCGACAAGAGGGGTGTTTGAATGACGAACACGAAATCCATTCCAGCCAGACTGCGTCTTGCATCCATTGATTCTATCTTGCATTAATTGATTTCGTCAGCATCATAAGATAACGTTAAAGGGGCGACCAATAACTCTACTCTTCTCCAAAAACTCGCAAAGGCCCCCAGGACGGATAATGCTTTTCAGATCTGTCCCAAGGTCTTAAAAATTCCGGCCACCAAACACCACCGGTTCATTACTGCTTGTCCCCACCGATTTTCAACCATTAAATCCGGCCACCAAAAACCACTCAAAAAAATACATTTTTTTTTTAAAGAAAAAAATACATATATTTGATAACCCATCAATTCTATATTACAATTAAAATTAGGAGGTAAGATGCAGCATTAATGAATTTGTGATGTTTTCACTTATTTGAAGAAATTTTGTGTGGATTGCGATCAACTCAACAATTGATTCCCCCGTCCTAAAAGGCTATGATTTGATACCTCTGGCAAGGATTTAGGTATAATGTAAAGGAAAATCATTGATGGTTTGGCAGGAGTTTAGATTTGAGTAAATATACATGGCTAAAGTTATTTTTTTTTGAAAAATATAGGGAAGTTTTTTGAACAACAGGGAGCTATCTGCACAAACTATATATATAAAGGGGTTTTTTTTGCACTTAACCCAATATATATATATATATATAGAGAGAGAGAGAGAGAGTTCGGCCGGGTTTGTATACAGTGAAGCTAAGGTCGCAGAAGGAGACGACTTTAGTGAAACCGTGGTGGAATTCTAAACCAGTTTCTGGAAATTGATTAGAATTTGTTTAGGGTTTCGATTGGAGACGTCTCTGCAGGTAATTGATTCGAATTTATTTAGGGTTTTGATTTGAGATGTAGAGCGTATTGGTTAGGGTTTCGATTGGAGACAAAATTGGGTCAACAATTTCACTATGTTGGAGACGAAGATGGAGATTGGAGAAGAGATTGATTTTGATTACACAAATTTGTGTTGTATTTTGCGTTGTCAATCTTATGATTTGGTGGTAGAAAGATAGACCGAGTAGTGGTGGGGGTTGGATAGGTGGGTGGTCTGATCGAGGTGTCACGTGGTGGGTTTTGGCGAAGTGTCGGTGGTGGTGTAATGGGCGGCGGGAGGTGGTAGGGGTTGTTTGGGTGGTCTGATTGATGAATGGATTTAGTAATTTTAATATTGTAAGGCTTAGATTGATAGAGTTAAATTGAGGTGCATCTCTATCTTCTCTATTTCCTCCGACAAGCCACCTTCACCGTCTTCTCCGGCATAATGGACCACATATGGTGTTGTAAAGACAAAACTGGTCCAACGTTGATAAGAGGTTCGACCGTTAGAGATACAAAGGGGTCACCGTCTGCAGTGGATTCACAAAAGGAAGCGGCAGCGAGGGTCACCGAACGGATCACTGATAAGAGTGGGACACAACGGAGGTGTTGGTCGGCGGCTGATGCTACTCAGAAACCTAGTCGCCGACTTCGATAAATTACCTACACACACTCGACCCAGCGGGTTACTCAGGATATCTCTCCCCACTCATTTGTTCACCTGTTGGAGTGCAGGTAGGAAGAAGAACAAGGGCTAACTGTCTACGAGACGAATTCTCACTGAGTTCGACCACCTTCAACTGAGTCAACCTGTCGAAGGAATATTTAGATAAGGACCCAGATAAAACATTGGCATTTCAACTGTTTATGGAAACCCTAGAGTTAGCCGATGATTGAGGATTATGAAGTGCTTTACCAGTTGATAATGCCATGGGTCTAAAGGTAAATTCACAATGTAAGATTTTTTAAATAAAAAATGCATTAAAATAATAAGGATAGAAGAGTAATTTTATTAGTCCGGTCACCAGAAATGAACTCCGATCACAAAGAGGGGAGGTAAGCGGAATTATCCAAACTAGAGGGGATGCGGGCGTAATTTGACATGTTTGTAGGGGGTGGTAACTGTAAATTACCCATATATAAATCTCAGTATGACAGATAGGCTTCACAACCAGGTCCAACACATAATGGTCATGCTTTAAGGTTTCAAACAAACTGATTTCGAATATCTTTTGTAAAAAAAGAAATGAAAAATTGAGCTTAGTAGTACTACCTTACAGGGTTGTGTTCTAGGCATAATGCATATCAGTAGTAGGGTTGACAAATGAGCGGGTTGGATCGGATTTGGGTTGGGTTGAGAATGGACGGGTTAATATGGGTTAAGACCCATATTCAATCCGTTCAGAACGGGTTAAAAATGAACGGGTTGAAAATGAACAGGGTCAACCCGTTATGACCCGTGGATCCATTAATTATTTTTTATTTTTTAATTATTATTATTTTTTATTTTAAAATTTTTTGGAACTAATTTTTCTCTTTTTGGAAAGTCGCCGCCGTGAGGACTAATTTTTTGGAAAGTCGCCGCCGCGTGATCGAACATTAGCTGCTGATTCTGAAGCTGACGGAGATAGTCTTGATTCATCCTCTCAGGCAGCTGGATCTGGTCAAAATAGACAACCTGACTCGCCGGCGGCAAAATTCCATTTACCAGAGAAACATGAAACTGTGCAAAAACGGAAACTCCCTCGCGGCGGCGTCGTATGCCCTCGCCGCCTCCTCCGCCGTGTCGAACGTCCCCAACCATACTTGAGACGCGCCTCCCTAGCTAGGAGAGCCAGCTCACTCACTTGATGAGCAGCACCATTGGGAGCCCAACAAACAGAAACAGCTGTAGAATTAGATCTCTATCTCTCTGATTAAAATTGGAATTTTCATCAAACAGATCACTTACCAATTGAACTTCTCCACCATTCAGAGTTACCGCGAAACTGACCAACAGTCCACAAGCTTCCCAATGCCAATACTCCATTTCAATCCTTTCCAAATCAGATATTTTTCTTGCCTAAAAATTATTAATAATAATAGCCGGATAATAATAAGGGTTGTACAGGACAATCCAGAGTCATGTTACTCCAGTATAACCCTTAATAATATGGATTTTAAATAATATAAAATAAAAAGTTAGGTAAAAAAAATAAAGAATAAACTACGATTTTGGCGTAGTTACAAATAAATTTAAGATTTACATTTTTTTTTCTCCCTTTAATAAGGCAAAACAATAATAATAAATAAAATTTTTGAATTGCTTGTGATAATTTTTAATTATTTTGTATTTTTAAATTATTTTTTTCCGAAAGGTTTTAAATTTTTTTTTATTTTTAAATTTTATTTTTTATTTTTTTAATTATTTAAAATTATTTTTTTAATTTTTTAAAATTATTTTTTCAAAAGTAATTTCTAGAGAGAGAAACTTAGGGAGAGGGGATTGATGAGAGACAAATATAGAGAGAGAGGATTGTGAGAAAGATTTTCAGAGAGATAGATGAGTTGAGTGCAATATAGAATAAATGTGTGTTTATTATGTGATAGGTAAAATATGGGTTGAATATGATTAACCATATTCAACCCATCTTGACCCTCAAACGAAATTTGGTTCACCCATAACCATTAAAAGGCGGACGGATATGGGAGGGATGATGGTTCCGGACTCATTTTGCCACCCTTATGCATATGTGTATGTGCAAATTCACATGGTGATGACAATATTAATCATCCCAGACAAGTTGACAAACCTACCAATGAATTAATTTACTAATTTACTGATAACTTGATAAGGTATTTGAGGATGTATTGAAAGTAGTTGGGGACAAATCAACTACAAATAACCAGAAAAAGCCCGGATGGAGCACAACGTACCCAACTACTTCTGTGAAACAATGGAGAGGTTCTGTGCTATGCACAATCCACAGCTATGGCAACACTTCATTATCCAAAACTTTGAACCAAATAATAATAGAAATAACAATAGGTTTCATTCCAGATCACACTTTAGTATCAGTTATTGAAATAATTTCATATGCGCCCAACAGTAAGATCG
Source organism: Cornus florida (assembly GCF_030987335.1). NCBI lineage: Eukaryota > Viridiplantae > Streptophyta > Magnoliopsida > Cornales > Cornaceae > Cornus > Cornus florida. The sequence goes on from NW_026775574.1 coordinate 91,602,265, forward strand.
CTTTTGAGATTTGAAATCATCATCTGAAACTTTATTTCTCAATTAATAACTTACAACAAAGGTGAATCTTACCATTATGCAATTTATATCAAACCTTTTTTCCAGCAGGCTTCTTCAAACAGTTTGCTTATAAAATTTATGGAAGTCCAAGAGAAACCTGCTTCTACCATGAAGCAATAATATTTCAAATTCTAAAAGCAAGGTTTATTTATAAATTCAATGCTAAATGAACAGCGAGAGATGCTGTTTGCCTTCAGGAGCTTAAGATGGAAGTGATATCTATGGAGGTGAGAAAATCTTCTAGGATCAAGGTATGTTGAACAGGTTGCTCTTGATTAATATCAAGTTATCAACATTGGGTACTCTTTATTTGTGGGACAATAGGGTGGATCAGAAAACTGATGAATGGAGAAGGTTCTATTTGTTTCCAATCATATTACAAATTACAAACTCAAAGGATGTTCATTTGGTCCTTCATGGGTGTATATGGACCGGTTGAGGATGCCCACATGGGTGAGCTTTGGGATGATCTTATGGAAGTAAAAAAAGCGATGGGAGAAGCCTTGGTGTATGGGGATACTTCAACATTATTAAGTATCCTTGTTAAAGGCTATTGTATTAAAAAATCATGAGTGCTAATTTAGGGGCGAAAGAAATTGTGAGTGCCATGCAAGATTTTGTAGATTTTATTCCTTTAAAGGGAACAACATGCACCTGGAGCAGTAGGCAAAAGTCTCCGACCATGTCTCATTTGGACCAATTTACTCAATCTCTGAAGGCAGTAGTCTCCTTTTTTTTATTTTTCTTTTTTTGAATACCCACATGTACAAACAGAAAAAATGCATAGAAAATCAAGTTCTTGGAATTATGAGTTTGCGAAACTGTTAATAGCTGTTTGTACATCAACAGAAGCAAGGTCACCCAATCCATTTCCTATAAATATTGTATGACCATCTAGATCTTCAGTGACTGCTTTAATTGGGGTCTCGCAAAAATCAAATGACATAACTGGCCTTCTCTAAGCAAAAATATCATAGAGGCGAATCTGTAGAAGAATATAGGGAATACAAGTTGCCAAGGCGCCAAGCGGCCGGTAAAACCATCATTTGGGTAAAAGAAAGTTTTTATCGTGGACCTAAAGTAACTAACTTCCCTCAACATATTGTTTAATTAGTTTATTTTATAATCGGTTCCCTATATATTTGTGGATCACTAACAAATTGTTCAACAAACAATTCGCTGAGGCTTCTAACCTCTGACCAATCAAGAGTAAGGGATATGCAATACTAGCTGTGTGTGTGTGTTGCACACGAGCGTGAGAGAGAGAGTGTGTGTAATGCTTTTGCCTCAAGTCAAATCAAGTCAAGCACGTCAGAAATCCTAATGATCAGGCTGCGTGTGGGTGTGAGAGAGAGAATGTAATGCTTTAGCCTTAAGTCAAACACATCAGAAATCCTAATAATCAGGACATCATTGATTTAAAGATTTAAAACTTCTCATCAACTTTATTAAAGACATGCCTACTCACTGATCTCCAAAGAGGAGAACTACATCCTTCGTGAAATTATAAGTTCATAACGACTAAAAGCTTAGCTCTAGTGGTATCTCTTCTACTTTTCAAGCGAAAGTTTGAGGTTCAACTCCCCATAGGAGTCAATTTTAAACATGTGAGTCTCTTACCCAGGGGAAAAAAAAAATACGAGTTCCTGAAGTATTGGGCATCAATGATACAGAGACATTATGTTCCCAGTCCTCGTATTGAGAGATGAAAACGAATTCCAGAAAAATCACTCCACTTAACTATCGGAAAAGATTATCTGACTTCCATGTCGCCTTCTAAAATTTCATACTTCATCTGAATAGAATTTTTTTATTATTATTATAAATAGCATACAGAAATACATAGAAATATGAACACACAAATACATAAATCAGAAAATTCATAATGATGCAACATTTGGCAAATCAGGACCACTAGTCGATATTCTAGGTAATCCCATTCTTGATCACAATTTATGATCAATTATGAACAAGCAGGTGAAGAACAGAGTGGGAAACCAAAATTCTAATCAGCCCAATAGAACATATTTGTAAAGGTGAATTATTTGCTTGTTTATTAAAACTACCCCCACAATTCTAATCAACCCAGTAGAACAAATATGCACTGGAAAATATTTACTTTATTGGTCATTGTAACATTCCAAAACAATTACCTTCTTTGGACAGGGGTTTCACCCAACATAAGAGAGGAGTTAGCTGTCACAAGTTACCTGGTGGGAATTGGTGCAAGCCACAAATTTGCGATGATCATCTTTACTTTAGAATGTTGCAGATGTAAACCAAGTTGGGGTAAATATACCAATATTGTTTTAGCAGTCTGTACAGAGAAAATACAACAATGCAGAGTCTTGGGTCAAATGGTGATGAAGATTAAGCATTTCTTGATTTTAAAATGCATAAGGATGGTCACGGAAGCTTACAGATTTTGCAGTCCACATCTTAGTACATTTGTCAAGATCCCACACATTAACTTCAACTCCCTTCCTGGGTGGGTTGGAGAGCAAGGAATAATCATTCCTCTCGTATCACTTTGTAAACAACCAACAAGCTTATAATATAGAGTTATGAAACATATAGAAACTCACCCTCCAAATAATGCATAGTTTTCATTTCCATCCACTTTCATACATTGAATATCACCGGAGGCACATACATTCCAGATTGTTGAAGAACCATTAGTGGTTGAATCCGCTGGTGATTTGTGAACGCCAATGGACCTCACACTTGCAAGTCCTTCTGTTGTACATGTAAGCAAGGTGCATGACCTAATTCAAGACAAAAAAACAAATGGATGGAGAAGATCTCAAATCTTCACCCTGCATTATGAATACATTGTGGTGGCTCACAAAATAAACATACATATATAAAATATAACCTAAGAAGAAATCACCCAAACATACATGAGAAAATACAGAAAGAAGGAGCAGCCTTGACTACGAAATCCAAATTGCTAGTGGTCCAAGAATACATAGATCTATTGGCATCCGCATGGAAGTCGGAAAAGGCATTTAGACCAATGACAGATATAAACTCAATAAACATTAAAATCTAGGAGACCATGCAATCAAAGTTACATTGTCACAAGCATGCATACAGCAAATGAGCAGAACACCCTAAAAAGCAAAAGAGAGAATCATTGGGCATTAAGATACCAAAAGTGAAGTCCAGAAAAAACCTGGATGACAACTCCGATTTCTGTTTCCAATGACACCATCATCTCCAGGCCTACTGTCGGCAGTTCCAGCGTTGGAAATTGAAACACGAAGATCACTGTTAATAGGGCTAAGCATACTAAATATTATACACAAAGTATCAATAGGAGGAACTACTAAACATAAATCTCACATAATAACTAAGAATCAAATGTGATCTAAGTTTTCATACTTTCGAGAAGGAACTCACCAAACCACTTTTTCTTGCAACAGCTAACAACTGCAACAAATGAAAAAGGTCAAAATTCCAATACATCAATATTTTAGTGGTCAACATATTGTCATCAACTAGAGAATCAAAATTATCATGCCAAACAAGAGAAAAAAGTGAGATCAAAGCACATCATGGAAATGCATTCCCTTATCCTCAAAGATTAATTTACTTAACAGATAAACGTCATTTTGTGACACCGGTATACACCAAGTACACTACTGCCTTGCCTAGTTGATCCACTTGGCATCTGCACTGATTGTTAGGTGCACCCAAGTGGCTAAATTTTTGTAAACAATATAAAGATATAAATACGATTATTTTAATCTTCAACAATAATCTATTCTATGTTATGAAAACAATTCTGTTATAAATTTTGATGTACTAAAATCCCGTCCTAAGTAAGGAGCTTAAAGTACTAAAGTCTCCAGCGATTATGAAGTTTAGATAGATAAAAAGAGAGAGGATGAATGGCAGTTCAAACTTTACTCTTTTTTTTAAAGGTAGATATTGCAATTTATTCGCTTGAAGATTATGCACGAAATCTCATACTAAGTAGGAGCTTAAAGTACTAAGTCTACAGCAATTATGAAGTTTTTTTTCCACTGAATGCAAGATGGCTTACATATTTCTATGTTACATAATTTATGTATTAAAATTACCGTTCTATAAAATTAGTTGACATAGGAAATCTGAATTCACAATCTTTTTCATTTAAATGGCTGTATTCATCTTATGAGACGATCCAAAAAAGGTCATCGTACCATTGCTGAATGTGTTGACGTATCTTGAATTGAAAAATCTTCCATATGAATGATTGACAGAATTTTTTAATTCCAACAGACAAATTGTACATTTTATCAAAATATGCAATCTTTAACTAAAAATCTACCCTATAGCAGCGCAATGCTAAATGTATAATTTGGATTCAAATTGGTAATCTGAATTCACATTTTCTTTCATTCAAATAATTGAATTCGGCTATTTCCGCTTATTTTAATCTGCAATCTTTTAAGTAGTTCTAAAATTCTTGTTCCTAAAAATAGTAACTTTATGAGATGGTCCAAAAGAAGTCACCCGTAGAGTGTCGTCTGAAACTTGCCCCAACTTAAATTTTCTTTTCTTTTTTCCTTTTCTTTTTTCATCCCCTGTGGGCATCAAATACACCATTTAATCGGTCGGACCTTAAATTTTTTTTTTTTTTTTTTTTTTTTTTCCATTTTATTGGATCTTTTCAGAATCTCATCTGTTTGTTAAAAAGGAAAAATATCACTTACCTCCTTTAAAATTAGACCTAATTACAGTCACCATCTTTAAAGTTTCAAAAATTACACGACCTCCATTCAATGTGGTCGGAAACAAGTTTCGATAACAATTTAAGTTAAATGACTAAAATACCCTCCTTATTATAATAATTTTATTGATTAATTAATTCTCTAATAAAGTAACAATTAAACTACTGCAAATGGGGACTATGAAAAACTGAACTAGCCACCATAATTGAAACCATAGTCGGCGAATTACACCACCACGACAACCGCCAGTCCCAACTCCGCCACCATCACAACTACCACCAGTCCCAACTCAGTCGCCGCCGCCAACACCACCGTACACGGTGATCACGCACTGGCACCGTCAGAGGCTATTTCGAAGCCTCAGACCGTCTCATTTGTCGCCGGAAACATCTGAAACGTCTATTCCGTGTCTCTCCGTCCGCCGCTTCATCAGCGTCCACACCGCTGCCACGAAACAGAGTCCACCACCATAACAGAGACCCATCTCATCTTTCTTCATTTTATCTTCTATTTTGGGCTAATACACCACACGCTCTCACGCGCCACCCATCTTAGCCCACACGCCTGTTCCTCCGGTCATTTGCCGGATCAACAGCACCACTCACTTTGTATCAGTGACCATATCTTTGTCGCACCGCGACTCATTGTTGTCACATTTTTTTTCACTATCACTGGAATCCACCACAACTATATTTGTTGTTATTGCCCGATTGCAGAAACATGTTGGGCACCTACATAATCCCAGCCAGATTCATCAGAATCAGAGTCAACGTCTCTGATCTGATCTCCTACAACATCCGTTGTTTCATAATTTCTGAAGCCCTCTCTTTCAAATTCGTTGTCTGAGAAAGAAAATAGAGAGGGGGTGTGAAATCAAAAGCTGACTTCATGCATCATCTGCAGCATCGGCATACTCCTCCGCAGGTCGCTCCAGGTCAATGTCCATGTGATCGGTAGCCGGACCGACCGGTGAGTCGTCCGCTGCGATATCTGCTGCTGCTGGAGGTGCCGGCTGTGCATGGGCTGCCTCCTCCTCCTCTAGGTCAGCTGCTGCCTCTACAGCTGGCTCCTGAAGACTCCGAATAAGAGCATTGTAGCTCTTATTCCAGTCGCTCCTCCTATAGAAGTTGGACCATGCAAGGGGCTCCTCATCTGGGGGCACTCTGCAGCGCTGGTCAAGAAGGATCAGCGTGATGAAGTGTCCGAAGGGCAGGAACTTGGACCGCTTAGGGTCCTTCCTGGAAATGAAAGAATCATACAGTAACCTCATCACGCTCCAGATGAGGACTAGGATAGATACCCAGCAGCCCGTGTAAAAAGCGTAAAGAGCTGTCAAGTAGTCACGACGCCTCTTGATCTTGTGGCCCGCCATGTAAATGTTCTGGAAAAGAACTGTGTCGATGAACCAGAGGTCGTCAGGCAAGAAGGTCCTGGTGGCGAATGTCTGACCACCGGCATGATGGCCTGTCAAGGAGACAGCCATGTCAGAAAATGAAGGCCTATGCAGCCTCGGGTATGTCTCAGCAAGCTCAGGTGGACACCGGTGTGGGCACCGGCAAGCACGGGCCAGAGTGTCAACTGTGATGACAATCTCGTGGCCGTCCAGTGTAGTGATCATCTCTGCGGTAGATCGTGGCGAGGGTCGGAGATGCTGAAAGAATAACCGCACCAGTCGCGGGTATATAAGGCCGGTGACTGGGGCAAAGATGGCTGAGAGGCCCCGCTGCATGATATCCTAATAGCCAGACCGGGTCAGGATAGACTCGGAGAAGTACGCAGTATCGAAGTACGACTCCTGAGCCATGGTCATAGCTGCATATCTCGGCAGCAACTAGTCATGGCGCTGAGCCGGTAGAGGTGGCTGCGGTGATGTCATGGCGGCTGCATCTGCCTGATGGCGCACAGGAGAAGGTGATGGTGTGAAGGCTGGAGGAGCCTGGGATGTAGATGGCATGTGGTCAGCTCCCTCCTCAGCCTCGTGGGATGGGGACTGAGGGGGAGTAGCCTGTACTGGCTCCGCCTGAGCATGAGATGGCTCTGCAACCATCTCTATCCTGGGCCGCATATGTCTGCGGGGTCGCTGTGGCCCCGAAGATCTCCTGGCTGTACTCTTGTACCGTGGAGGCATGATCTGTAAAAAGACAAGAAAATTTCAATATAAGTCAGTGCCAGATATATAAGAATTTAAGTGCATAATAGAAACATGTATGTCAAATAAGATAGACAAAATACGGATGACATGAATCTATGATGATGATGAAATGTGAATCATGCTAAGCAATGTAGGTGTGAAATGCATCCAATGTGGAATATCACAGGCATTGTGCATATAAAGATAGCATGAAGACAACATAAGATGAATGGAGTGTATATGTATGATCTGTGAAAATTCGATCGATCGAACTTTAAGTTCGATCGATCATAGAAATTTTCGATCGATCGAAGTGAAAAATGTTCAAAAGTTGGATCGATCGAAGTGAATTGGATCAATCCAACACTTGGATCGATCGAAGCATGAAAGTGCATAAGATTGGATCGATCGAAGATAGTGCAATGAAGTTCACTACTTCGATCGATCGAAGAACAAGTTCGATCGATCGAACTGTGCGAATGCCGAATTTGAAAAGTCACAGATCTGTGAGATCTAGAGCACGGGGCCCACACAAACGTGTTTGTGGGCCCATCTACATACCAAACAGCCCATCCTCAACATCCAAACACTCCCCAAATGCCAAATCAAATAAAAAATCCCCAATTTGGTTCGGCCGAATGCATGTGTGAATATGTATACCATAATCATGAAATTGGTGCTTCAAAATGGATGATTAATACACATACAACATAAATCAATATAGAAAATCATGAATCATGCATTGATTAAACTTTTAAATCAAGAAATGGCTCGCGATTTACCTCAAAACCGAGAGGGATGAGATGAGAGAGAGGGTGCGAAGCCGCGGTGAAAATAAGGCTCTACCTTGCCGGAATTGGCTCGCCGGAGGTGGGGAAGATGATTGGAATGGAGGTTGGCCGGATTGAGATGAGATTGAGAGAAGATGGAGACTAGGGTTTGGTTTCTTTGTGAAGTTGGATCGATCCAAAGTGATCGATCCAACTCGGTTATATTTTTAAAAACACGATATGCAGAGTTCGATCGATCGAAGATGGAGTTCGATCGATCGAACTTAGGTCTCCACTCTTAATGGCATTTTTTTTATTTTTTTATTTTTAATGAGATGTAAATTTCGATCGATCGAAGAAAGATTTCGATCGATCGAAGAGAATAAAGAATGTACAAGTTTAAGGGTTCAAGAGTTGATATGTGCTGGAACCTTGGATCGATCGAACTTGGAATTCGATCGATCGAACATGAAAAATTTTGAAAAGTCCCGAGAGCATGCATTTTGGAGTTTGGATGCAGGTCCAAAATTTTTCTAAGTGTTGGGACTCATGATCGATCGAACCACATGTTGGATCGATCGAAAGGTAGTTCGATCGATCGAAATGGTTTACGATCGATCGAACTTTCAAAAATTTGGAGATCCCGAGAGCATGCATTTTGGAATTTGGATGTAGGTCCAAAATTTTTCTAAGTTTTGGGTGCAAAATGAGAGCTAGATCGATCGAGTCCATAGTTTGATCGATCGAACCAAAGTTCGATCGATCGAACCAAGACTTGGATCGATCGAAATTATGTCTAAATGCTCAAAATGACTTGAATGCTCATGCAATCCCTTACTCAGTTCCTTCCAATGTATATGAACCACAAAAACAGTATCTAGACTTCGCAAGAATCAAAATGCAAGATAGAAATGAGGGAGGAATAGGGTTTTGACATCCTACGAATTTCGGTGCTAGTCTTTAACGTCTCTAGCAAGACCTTGGGCTCTTTTAGCCCGGATCAAAGATCTTGCAATGCATCCCCTCCTTTTTGGGATGAGAGATGTTTCGAGTCACTCCCAACAAATGGTTCTTAGAAGAACTTGTTGGGGTAAACTCAAAAGACGTCTTGAGTTCTTTGTCAAAACCTTCCTTGGGCTTCCACGCCCTTTCACAACAAGAGTTCGAAATCACTTTTCTGGCATGCAATGCTGAAGATGAAGATGAAGGCTTTGAAACATTGTTCATGCACAAAAGCTCATTTCTTTCACAAGCAAGATCATGATATTCCTCTACCACATTAACCTCTTCTTCATATTTGTTAAATGGATTGGGTGTGGGGTTAAAGATGTTCAACTTCACTCTCGTGTGCCCAAAAGAAATCTTCATTATCCCCGTCCTACAATTTATGTTGGCATTTGAGGTTGCCAAGAAAGGACGGCCAAGGATAACCGGAATTTGGTTCTTTGGATTGGGCACCGGTTCCGTGTCAATGACGACAAAGTCAACCGGGAAGAAGAACTTATCCATCTTAATCAACACATCCTCAATTATCCCCCTAGGCTTCTTAATGGATCGGTCGGCAAGTTGTAAAACCACCGACGTCGGTTTCAATTCACTTAGGCCCAATTTGACATAAACCGAATAGGGAAGAAGGTTAACACTAGCCCCTAAGTCAAGAAGTGCCCGGTTGATGACATGTTCACCAATGACACAAGATGTTGTAGGTGCTCCGGGGTCCATAAACTTTGGCAAAGTGTTGTGTTGTAGAATGGAACTCACTTGTTCGGTTAAGACCACCTTTTTTGATGTTTGGCTTTTGTTCTTCCGCTTTTGGGTGCATAAGTCCTTTAAGAATTTGGCATAAGCCGGAATTTGCTTAATTGCATCCAAAAGTGGAAGATTAACTGTGACATGCCTAAACATATCCATTATCTCATTGTTCTTGGTCTTTTGCCTTTCTTTTGAGATGGACCCTTTCAAGGCGTCCGAAAATGGAGCTTTTTCAAAAACTCTTTCAGCATTTTCTTTCAAAGAATTTTCAGCATTGGACTTGCTCGATTCATTGGATTTCAAATCACTTTTCAAAGAAGAATCACGAATAACATTTTTCAAAGAACTTTTCTCAAACACATTTTTCAACACTGTTTTCAATGAATCTCTTTGGAAATCATCTTTCAACTCACAATTTGAGGGCTTCTCATTCTCAAGATCATGCACATGCAATGAAGGAGGAATAGTGTGTGGAACGGGACGGGTGACAACTTGAGGTTGTACCGGTTCACTCTCTTCATTAGGCATTCTAACTTGATTGTCTACTACCCTACCACTTCTCAAGGTTGTTACCGCATTGACATGCTCAACATTATGCCCTTCCAATGAGGATTTGGTTTCTACAACACATTGTTGTTTGATTGGGGCATTCACGTGCATCTTTCCCTTCTCTCTAGCATTAAGTGTTTCAGCTATTTGCCCTACTTGGGTTTCTAGCTTGGCAATTGACTGAGAATGAGAATGCAACAATTGAGTATTTGCTTCTAGAGTGCTCAAAGCATTTAAAACCTTTTCCTCAAAAGCGGAACCTCTAGAATTTCCTTGAGAATATGATTGGTTAGGAAAATGAGAATTAGCAAATTGATTTCCTTGTGAGTTATATGGTCTTGAACCTTGGGATCCTTGGTTTTGAAGTGGAGGTGGAATGTATTTCCCTTGAAAACCACCTTGGGAAGAGTTTGAGCCCTCCCCTTGGTTTTTTAAAGAAAAATTAGGATGATTCCTCCAACCAGGATTATAATGATTACCATAAGGATTGTTCCCTTGGTTCACAAATGTTGCATTAACTTGCTCAATGGGTTCATTTTGAATTTGTCCATGAGGACAATTAGAAGTAGAATGAAGAACACTAGAACAAGTCATGCATGATTCATTTTGAGCTCTAGGAGAATGATTAGGAAAGGAAGACACTTGATTCGCCGAGTTTTGATTGATCAATTGATCAAATTTTTGCGATAAAGACTTCATCTCGGCAGTTATATCATTTGAGTGGTCAACTTGATGTAAGCCAACACTCTTCCTACCTTGAGAATTTCTACCATTCCTAGATGACAATGTTCTATGCAAAGAGTTTTCACTCATGCTCTCATAAAGACGCCACACGTCTTCCTCTTGCCGGTCTATATAAGAACCTCCCATTGAAGCATCAACCATGCCTTTATAATTGTTCGATAAGCTTTCAAAGAAGAATTGGACCAATTGCCATTTAGGCATGTCATGGTGAGGACATTTCCTAAGCAATTCATTGAAGCGTTCCCATACCTCGTGGAAAGTTTCTCCCTCCCCATGTGTGAATTCCCTAATGGCGGTTCTCATAGCATTGGTCTTCGAAACTGGATAGTACTTTTTCAAAAATTCTTGTTGCATTTCTGCCCAAGAAGCTATAGAAAAAGGCCTAAGGTTGTTGAACCAATACTTCGCCTTATCTTTAAGGGTGAATGGAAAAAGTTTCAGCCTTAAAACTTCTTCCGGCATGTCCGTGTATCGAACGGTAGAACAAACTTCAAGAAACTCATCCAAATGCTTGTAAGGTTCTTCACTAGGAAGTCCATGAAAGTTAGGTTGCATTTGGATAGTTTGTGCTTTAATCTCATAATGGTGTGCTCTAAATGGTGGCAATTGAATGCATGTGGGTGCATTATACTCATTAGGCACATAGTGATCTCTCAATGCGAGTGGTGGATTAGCAACTTGAGGTGCAACATGGACACCTTGGTTATATTGAGCTTGATTAATGATGGGGGGTTATGGTGCATACATTGGCCTTGGAATTCCCATTAGAATTTGGCCTTGTTGTTGAGGAGGTTGATGAATGTATGGCCTAGGCATGCCTAATGGAACTTGCATATTATTATTTTGCACATTAGGGTGAAGGATGCCTTGTTGGTCTATGTGACCAAGGTCTTCAACATGATCATCATTGAGAGCATCCATTGGTAGATTGGTTCTATGTGAACTTCCTCTTACCCTTGGATTCCTAATAGTGGATTCTAAATGCAAATCAAGAGGGACAAGAGTAGGTCTCAATGAACGACGACCATGCATACACAATGCAACACGAATAAGCAACTTTCTCAACAATGCAATTAAACTTCACAACCACAATTTTCAAATGCAATGTATGCCAAATAAATGCCTCCACGTGGGCCCCCGATTTAACTAAGGAGGTTGAGTAAGAAGGTCTCACAATAGTCCTTTAGCACTTCAACTCCAAATTTAAAAGCTTAGCTTAGCAAAAAAAAATTTTTTTTTTTTAGCAACTCTTCATTTTAAGCATTTTTCCTTTGCTTTGCTTTGCTCCTTAGCTTGGAATTACTTTGCTAGCTCGTTGCTCAATGCACCTTATTAATGAAGAACAAACTTAATAAGTAATCAAAAACAGAAAATAAACAGAAAGTAAAGACACGATCAAAAGAGTACTAATCCTAATTGAATTTCACAATTCGACGTTGCCAATTTAAAATCCCCGGCAACGGCGCCAAAAACTGACCGGTCCTTTACAAAGGTCGTGATACCAAGTCAAGCTTGAGAGTTGTGTGTGTTTAGGAGGTGGCCAAGTTTTACATTTATAAAAAGCCACTACTACCTTTCTCTATATAAAATATAGATAGGGTGAGTAGGGATCGTCCCAAGGGATTTGATGGTGTATCGAATTGTGAAACTATGGTAATTAGGGTTAGTAGGTCAAGTGATCAAACAATTGGTTGGTTGGTTGATTAAGCTAAATTGAATTCAACTAAATAAAATAATATGAGGTAAACAAGAGAGAGAGAGAGGTCTTGGGGTGTAGAGATCACCACCAAGCAATACTTTTCTATACTACTAACAAGTGATCAATTGAGGGTAATGGATGTGTTGCAATATGATAAGGGTGTGTGTGTGCATTAGGTTGATTCAATTGGCAAGGATGACAAATCAAGCAAGTATTGTCTAAACATCATGTGAAGAACATAATATATCTAAGCAATAGAGCATATATTGTCTGGACAACATGGGGATAGCACAATAGATCAAAACAAGTCATTAATCCTTCATTAAGCTCACAATCCACATGCAACACAATATTAGAAGAATATGCCATTTGGACTCACAAGCATGGAACATCAAACATTAAGAGTAGATTGTCCTCCCATCTAACATTATACTACCACTACACTAAATCTACACTACTAGCATGAAAATAAAGCTATCTAGACTAGGGGAGAGGCACAAGCCATCAAGAATAGGCATAAACCATCAAATGAACCAAAATAGCATTCATTAAGCATATCATCTTGATAATCTCTAGATCTATAGCATCAATACACATAGACATGCATCAAAAATACTAAATCTAGAGATAAGCACATGAATATCCTACTCTAGCATACATAGACATATGGGTAGAATAGAATAGTCAATTGGAAGCATTAAACCATACAAACCATGAAATAATCAAGATTTATATATATATGAATATCAAGATGTATCATACAACACTAATCCCTCAATAATACACAAGATTAGAGTATAGAAAGCATGCTTGGGGCTAACTCTAGCCCCAAGAGGATGTCTAGCCACTCATGGTAGTGATGATCCAACCCTCAAGGGCTAACTCCATGGCTGCTCCTTGTAGATGAAGATCTCCTCCAATGGTTGCTCTAGCTTCCTCCATTCTTCCTCTCCAAGAATAGCCTCCAAGATGATTTTCAATGTGTGACTAGAGACTCTAGACTCCTCACCAAAAAGTGTATCATATTCCTTATATAGGTAGGTCAAATACACCCTATGATGAGCTGTGGTCGTGCAAGGCATATTCTCCAATGATTGGGTGAAGGACGGAATAAATGAGCTGGACTTTAACTTTTTCTCGCTGGAGAAAGTTCGATCGATCGAACCTTAACTTGGATCGATCAAACCTTAACTTGGATCGATCGAAGATGGGTTCGATCGATCGAACTGCATCTTGGATCGATCGAAGTAGTCTGACTCCTCCGGATAAGGACAAGGCTGAGATATTTCGAAGATATATATGGGGAAAAGGACAAAAGTGGTTGGTAGGTGTACAGCTGTGGATAAGATCAATCATTTGAATAGGACAAAATAGGGTTCGATCGATCGAAGGTGATGTTGGATCGATCGAACTTGGAATTTCAGCAAAGGCCAAGGTTGGATCTATCGAGAAGTACTGTGATCGATCATAGATGTTCGATCGACCGAACTCTAAGTTGGATCGATCGAACTTTTCAGCTGCACAATTTTGATTCCTTTTTGCTCATTTCTTTCTCCACTTTGCTCCCTCCTTTGGTTTATCTCAGGATTGCTTCAATTAAGCTCTTATTTGGCTGAGTTAGCTCAATTTTGGGATTAGTGCCTGAAAATATAAATAACACGTAATAAGTCTAAAACGGTAAAGTAAGATTAATAAAGGTACTAGAATGCTTAAGCTTAACGGGTTTAAATGCGCACTTTTCAGTGCTCATCACCAACATGGCAACTTGCCACATATACTAGCTGTCAATGTGGCACTACGACAAATATGTCAAAGACATCTACGGTCCTAAAAGAAAAATTAACAAAAAAAAAAAAAAAAATTGAGTCAGGCTCTACCCTCGACTGTGTAAGGCTAAATTTAAGTCAGGCTAAATTTGTGTCAGGCTAAATTTGAGTCAGGTTCTACCCTCGACTGTGTCAGGCTAAATTTGAGTCAGGCTCAACCCCCGACTGTGTTCGCGAAGTGGCAATATGAGTCAGGCTAATGGGTAAAGCTCTACGATCTAATAATCAAACCAACTTATTGTAGAAATACAGGGTAAACGGCTCTACAATTCTAAATATCTATTATTATGTAATATTTGGGAATTAACATTCCAGTGGTTTGACAAGCAATCCTCCGAAACGGGGGGCAACTGATTGATGTATAATTTAAATACCCGTGGATATGGAAGATTATTAAACTAACGCACTATCTCATAAGATTGAGACAGGTTCTACAGATTACGATAAGGATTAAACGTACAAATTATGATAAGGATTAAGCCTACAGATTACGATAAGGATTAAGCTTACAGATCACGATAAGGATTAAATCGACTGTAAGTCTACGATACATCCTGACCTAAGCCCTATAAAAAAATGGGTTAATCGACATTTTAAGGTATGCAATAGATCCCAACTCAATTTCTTGATTTCTCCAGAGAGATTACTTTGTATACTGACTTGTTCGTCGGAGCCTACTCCACCTGTAACACACTGGTGCCTGTAGGATCACATTTTCTTCTCTTTGTTCAGGAACTCAAATCAGATCCGAGTTGCACAGAATTCTGCATCAACAATGATCATTTAATGAAATATAGTTTAGGTATTGGGACATTTTGTAACAAAATGTAATAGTTCAGGGAGTATTATGCACAAAGTATACTTTAAGAGAGTTATTTGTAAATTCGAACATATTTTTTTGCGAGTTATCCTAATAAAATGCTAAAGTAGGTAATATATTAATTTTGAATTAACTCAATGTGAAAATAAATAAAAAAAATTATATAAATTTATATGCTGAAAAACAAAGATAGTGGTATTTATAAACCAATAGTATATTTTATCTGAAAAACAAAAAAAGATTTTACTTTTATAATAAATAAATTTATATGCATAAAAAATAAAAATAAAAACACAGAAAGCGACAGTGAGGCAGAAGCTGGAGTTTTCTCGAACAAAATTTTCTCCGTACAGTTACTACTGCCACTACCAATAAACTCTCTCTCTCTCTCACTCTATGTTGGAAACGGGACATTATAAACATAAACTTTGGATGAGATTTTGAATAAATTTCGCTAAGAATTTTTTGTGAATCTATAAATGAACGCATTCCTCTCCGCAAGGAGATGAACGTGGTATATTTACTTTCTCAAATTCGTTTCTGGGTGAATGAGAAATTAGCTTCAAAGTGAGATGCTTGATATGCCTAAATGGGTTTGCAATATGTGGGAAATACTTGTCCCACATCAAAAAAATATTAAAACCATTTGAAGTATAAATAAGCCAAGTATGGGATTTGAGTTTGGGCCCATGGACACCGAAGTTTTTAAATTTAAATTAAAACAACTATTATGAACCAATGGTTGCACCCTTCTGCAAATTAAACCACCTTCAGTTTTTCGTGAACCATTGTGAACCAATGGTTGCACCCATTCGAAAAAGCCACTATGCAGCTTATAAATACCCCTTTTTGGTTCACTTCTAAATCACTCTAATTCAAAATCCTTTTCTTTAATTTTGAATTCTTTCCTTCCTCTCTCTTTTTCTATAAGTGTCTGTGGGTTCGAGCCCTAATCTTTGGGTTCAAGCCTTAATCAGTGACTTTGAGTTCAAGTTTGAGTCAGAGAGTACTACACTGAGCCGGTTCGCCTATTCCTTTGGTTTGTAATGCTACTACCGAAGGAAGACAAGTCATTATATCATGGGAGATAGACGCCACTGAGTCCGTTAGCACCACAGCGGGGCGAATCTGTCTTAAAGATATAGAATCAAATTCTAGCATCGACTTTTAATCAGGTTCATTTATTTTATAGTTCTTATTTTATTATATTAAATTATATATTATAAGAAATTATATATATATATATATATATATATATATATATATATATTATTTTATAATAATAATTATATAAATATAATTAAAAATCATATTTTAACATAATATTTAAATAAATAATACTATAATATATGGTATAATTAGACCATATTTTGGACAACAATCTTAAGACAGATTTGGCTTATACTATAATTTAATTATTTAAATATTGTTGTTATTTTATTTCTGTAAATTTGGTTGTGGTCTGTGTATTTAATATATAGCAGACGAATGGCAAGTATAAGTACTACTATGCCTAATGTTCCCATTAGTCATGGGGAGAAGCCGAAAAAATTTAATGGGGCGAAGTTTAAAAGGTGGCAACAGAAAATAATGTTCTGCCTTACAACTCTAAATCTAAGTAAGTACCTAACTGAGACTGCCTAGTGCTAGATGAGGGTGAGACTGACATTACCAAGCTAGGAGTTGTTGATGCATGGAAGCATAGAGACTTTCTATGCAAGAACTACATCCTCAATAGATTGGACAAAAATTTATATAATGTGTACAGTCCAATAAATACTGTTAAAGAGCTCTGGGAGTCATTAGACAAGAAGTATAAAACAGCGGATGCTGGCTTGAAGAAGTTCGTGGTCAGACGATTTATGGACTTCAAAATGATAGACTCTAAGACAGTTACGAGACATGTGCAGGAGCTCCAGCTAATCCTACATGAGATACATACTGAGAAGATGACTTTAAGTTAATCTTTTCAATTAGCTTCAATCATTAAAAAGCTGCCACCTACTTGGAAAGATTTCAAAAACTACTTGAAGCATAAACGTAAGGAAATGAGGATCGAAAACCTGATTGTCAGGCTAAGAATTGAAGAAGATAACCGCAAATCTGAAAAGAAAGTCGAGAGTTCTTCAATGGTGTCAAAGGCAAATGTAATGGAAGATGGACAGAAAAATAAGAAGAGCAAGCACTCTGGAGAAGGTCCCAGCCAAGGAAACTACAAGAGGTTCACTGGGAAGTGTTTCATATGCGGCAAGCTAGGACACTGAGCTAAAGACTGTTGTAGCAGCAAATAGGGGTGCACACGGTTCAGTTCAGTACAGTTCCTGCTAGAACTGGAACCAGAACCTGTCTGAACGGTACCTAAAAAATGGAACCAGAACCAGAATCGTGAGCAGTGAAATCGTTGACCAAACTGAAACTGGAGCCCAGAAGATCTGAGAAGACTTTCGCCGAGACAGCTGCTAAATCCTCAACAAGTGCTTCACAAATCTCCAGCCACAGTCCACCCCTCTTTCTTTCCAAGGCTTGATATGAAAGGTCATTCGCCAAAAAAAAAAAAAAAAAAAACAGAAATATATGGGTTTTGATTACAAAACAAGAATTACAGACCTTGATATATATATATATGCATACACCAAAAAGAAAAGATTACACTTGATTTTAGTTTGCAAAACAAGAATTACAGACCTTGATTTAGAAAAAAAATTTAAAAGAAAACCCGTACATACAAGTTCGCAGTTACACAGAGAGGGGGGCAAGCTTGAGAGCTGAGAGACAGCGACTGAAGGTTGCGAACGACGAACCCGAACTGGAATAGCATGTGATGGAAACTGAAAGATATGGGTTTTGATTTTTTGAACAATCTTGAAATGATATACCAATATGGGTTTTGAACTTTTGATTCATGCAGACAGATCTGAAATATATTGGTTTTGAACTTCTGATTCTTGTAGATTTTGTAGACGGACATAGAGAAAGAGAGAAAGATGGACAGAGAGAGAGAGAGAGAGCAAGTTCAGAGTCGAGAAAGAGAATAGAAATGGAGGCACTTAGGGAGGCTGAATTGATTTGCCCTAATATTTTGTTTTAAAGGTTTATAAATTAAAGTTATTAATATTAATAATATAATCAAATATATCTATTACAGTTCGGTTTGGTTCCGGAACTGAACCGTAAGACTGGAACCGGAACTGAACCGAATCTCAACAGTTCCTCATTTTCGGCTCTGGTTCTCACGGTTCCGGTTCCACGGTTCTTTTGTGCACCCCTAGCCGCAAAGCACAATATAACTCCAAGAAAAAGACCACTGAAGGGCATATTGTCGAGGAAGATAAGCTGATAGCTAATGTATCAAAGCTAAATCTTTCAGCTGTGGTGTCTGAAATCAACCTCGTGAGCAACAATAGAGAATGGCGGGTGGACACATGAGCTACTCGTCATGTTTGCTCAAAAAATAGGATGTTCACTACCTAAGAATCTATAGATAATGAAGAACAACTTTACATGGGGAACTCTTCTACTGTAAAGGTTGAAGGACAAAGAAAGATTAAGCCACTAATGACATCAGGAAAAGAGCCCACTCTTAATAATGTGCTGCATATACCAGAAATCAGGAATAACTTGGTCTTTGGGTCACTCCTAAGTAAGAATGGGTTCAAGCTGGTCTTTGTATTTGACAAGTTTGTGTTGACTAAGAATGGGGTGTATGTGGGTAAAGGGTATCTAAGTAATAGACTATTCAAGTTCAATGTAATGACTATTGTACCCAAATTTATTAATAATAGTAGTAAAGTTAATGTTTCTTCTGCTTATATGATTGAGTCATCTAATGTATGGCATGGTAGGTTAGAACATATTAATTGTGATATGATTTGTAGATTAATTAATGTTGAGGAAGAAATTCACGCGGTTCGATACGACACCGTTTTCCTGCAAAGAAAAGAGTAGAAGATTGATGAATCTTGACGGCACCGGTGTGGTGCCTACCAAGAGCTCTCCGATGATTAAGTTAGTCACTAGAGGTCTAAAAGAAAGGCAGGGATTTAATAATAGTTTTTTGTCATACCTAATTGACTGGTAAGATCTCATTTTTATAGCCGCTCTCCCTCAGTTCGTTTGCGAGATCAGAGGAGATCCGTTTGTATTTACCCGTGGGTTTTTTTTGTTTGGTACCCTTGGGCACTCTTCCCTTGGGTACTATTCCCGCGGGTAAGATTTTTTTTTTTTTTTTTTTGGCCCTTAGCACCTGTTCCCTCGGGAATAGTGCCGCAGGTACTGTTCACTTGAACAGTTTTTTTTTTTTTTTTTGCCCTTGGTAATGTTCGCTTGGGAATAGTGTTATGGGTACTAGTCACTATAACATTATTCATTTTTTATTTTTTTTTGTATTTTTTTTTTGGTACCCTTGGACACTCTTCCTTTAGGTAATGTTCATGCAGGTACTATTCCCAATGGTGAAATTAATACAGATACCAAATCAAGGTTCTATTTTAGAAGGGCATGGATTCAAACCCATGGTCAATGACTCTTAGTGATGTAAAACTGGATTTTTCTTTTGAAAATCCAATATACTATTTGTAAACTTTATTGGTTTTAGTCAGCCCATCCCTTTGGCAAATGAATAAATTTTACGAGCTTCACTCAGCTTGTCGCCCCTTTAATAAGAGAATTAGTTTTTACAAGCTTTACTCAACTCGTCCCCCCTTTAATAAGAGAATTAGTTTTTAAGAGCTTTACTTAACTCGTCCCTTTAGTAAGAGAATTAATTTTTATGAGCTTCACTCAGCTCATCCCTTTAGTAAGGGAATTAATTTTTACGAGTTTCACTCAGCTTGTCCCTTTAGTAAGGGAATTAATTTTTACGAGCTTCACTCAGCTCGTCCCTTTAGTAAGGGAATTAGGTTTTACGAGTTTCACTCAGCTCGTCCCTTTAGTAAGGGAATTATTTTCACGAGCTTTACTCACTTAATCCCTTTAGTGAAGGAGCTTGGTTTTTTGTTAACTTTCTGTAAAGCATTAATTACCACATAGGTAGGTAACTAAAAACATAATATTTTATTGCATAAAAAAATGAGGGTCATCCATATAATTGGTGATGGTGACTTTATTGGAAAACAAAATAACACATGAAGGAGCTATCCTCCATTTATAATGATTAATTGAGATGCCAATAGTCTTTATTTTGAATGACTTGATAAGGCTAATTCCAGCTGTGAGACAATTTTTATCACGCTAGCCTTCTGAGCTAAGTTGGATTATCCCAGGTCTACTTATCCAAAGATGATACTGATTTCCCTAATTGATTGATGCCCCAGAATGCACTTATTAGGGATTGCCCCTTCATTGGCAACGAACTTTTGTAAGTGACCCCTTTGAATCAGATTCTCAATCTGATTCTTAAGGTCAAAACAATCATCCGTAGTGTGCCCATGATCCCGATGGAACCTGCAATACTTATCTCGAGATCTTTTTGCTGGATCAGACTTCATCCTCTGTGGCTATTTTAATGACGCATCGTCTTGGATCTGTAAAAAAATATGGTCAATTGACATATTCAGAGGAATGTAGTCGGCATACTTATCTGAGTCCTTCTCACGATATGTCATATAGCTTTGGCTGAAGAATGATCTCTTATATTTGGTATCCTTTTCATCCCTAGCGAGAGGGGCTGACCTCTTTTTGTCCTCTCCTTCCTTTCTCTTCCATGCATTTATGGCGTCTTCAGCGTTCATGTGTTTCTATACTCTGATCAACAACTCTGCCATGCTAGTGGGAGGTTCTTTTGATAAGGAGAATAATAATCTGGAGGTTTAGAGTCCTTCTATAAAAGCGGTCAAAGCCACCTTGTCGTCCACCTTTTCTACCTGCAACATCTCTGTGTTGAATCGGATGATGTATTCCCGGATCGACTCTCCCTTCTGTTACTTCACAGTAAGCAGGTAGGTGACCGGCCTCCTATGCCTCTGACCTGCAATGAAGTGACTCATAAACTGTTTACTTAGTTCTTCGAAGGTGTTAATGGTTCCTGGCTTTAGCTTATTGAACCAAACTCTTACCGATCCCTTAAATGTAGTGGGAAAAGCACAACACATGATTTCTTCTGGCATGACGTGTAAATGCATAAGAGCTTGAAAGGTCTCTAGGTGATCGAGGGGATCTTTGGTCCCATCGAACCTTTCGAACGAGGGTATCCTGAACTTGCTAGGCAGGGGGCATTTTATAACGGTAGGGCTGAACGGCAAGTTGGTCCTTTGCACCATGTCATCTATGACGGCAGGACTTTTCCCTTTTATAGCCTGCCTTATATTATCCATTTTCGCCTTGAGGTCCTCGATCTGCAGGTCGAAATAGGTAACTTTCTCTGTGTCGGCTTTCGACTTGGCTTTGTTCTACCTCGAACTTGTGAGGAGGATCGTTTTCTCGGTTCTCCTCGTTTTCTCCTCCATTATTCAGATTGGGAGGATATGGGTTGGATAATTCTTGTCGAGGTGGTGGTCTCGCTGGGATAAGATGTTGCAGGATTACTGCATTTTGCTGGATCAACTGGTCCATACCCTGATTCAAAGTTTGGACCTGTAGTTTTAACGCTGCAAGCCGTTCCTGGTTATTCGGGACGTCTGGGTGTTCACCCGACCATTCTCTTTGACTGGATCCTTGTAATGATGTTTCTTTTCCAGTTACCATACTGGACCGCAAGTGCATATACCTAACCGAGTAATTTATTGATTTAAGGGTATCATTGTTTCCCACAGACGGTGCCAACTGTTGGGAAAGAAATCCACGCGGTTTGATAGGCAACGTTTTCCTGCAAGAAGAGAAACGGTGTGTTACCGGTGGAGTAGGCTTCGATGAAGAAGCCAGTATACAAAGTAATCTCTCTGGAGAAATCAAGAAATTAAGTTGGGATCTATTGCATACCTTAAAACGTTGATTAGCCCCTTTCTTTATAAGACTTAGGTCAGGATGTATCGTAGACTTACCGTCGTCTTAATCTTTATCGTGATCTGTAGGCTTAATTCTTATCATAATCTGTATGCTTAATCCTTATCATAATCTGTACGCTTAATCCTTATCTTAATCTGTAGAGCCTGTCTCAATCTTATGAGATAGTGCGTTAATTTAACAATCTTCCCTTATCCGCGAGTATTTAAATTATACATCCATCAATCATAATGTCATTTCTTATCGAAATACATTTAATCTATTTTTTATTAAAATAAATTATGAAAAGAAATTCATACTAATTTATTGAAATATTTTTCATTAAATTTATATGTGTGTGTGTGTGTGTGTGTGTGTGATCAGTTGTGAAAGAAGAAAACGAAAAGAAAATACACACCCCCTCCATAGTATATGTTTTGGGTAGGGGCCAGTCATTGTTATGTTGATATGTGGTATGTGTGTCTGGCGTCACTAGCATGTGTATGTGGTGTTGATCATGTCTGCGGCATGAAGAAAAGCAAAAGAAAAGAAAAGAAAAAAATGAATTGAAGAATGAAAGGGAAAGACCGCGACTTCCATAATTAAGGTGACAGTAAAGAAAGAAAATCAGTCCTTATCTCCTCCGTATAAAACTAAAGATAAATGAAAATAAATGTATATTGTAATTATATCTAGTGAGTTAACATTTTTAATTTTTATTGCCCTTCATTTTTGTATGAATTATTTATATTTTTATAAAAATCATAAAAACTTCAATAACCCAAAAATAAAATAAAATAAAATAAAGTACTACTCACATATCATTTAATTATACCATTTGATTTTTTTTTTTTTTAAATGTATGTACTATTATCTTTTCGGAAAAAATTGATGACTGACTGAATATAGAGGATTAAACATTAATAAAACTATATATATATATATATATATATATATATATATATATTTATTTATTTATTTATTTATTTATTCATTTTCGCATTTTAGAGTTGAGTGGAAAAACCATTGTAGTTATCGTAAAGTTCACGAAACAGTTCGTTTTTCAGATTGTTTGGAAATCACAAGCTAAGTGATTACTTGCAAGTTGAAATTATTCATATTTTATGTATTTGCCCTAGGCCATTAGAAATCATCATAATTGAAATTACAAGTTATTCTTCTTCATTTAAATTACACAGATACATGCATTCCAAAAAATAATCTTGATATATGTTGACCATGTTATATTAAGTTGATGATCCAATTTCTTTGGATATTTTTTTAATATTATATCAAGTTGGTTTAATTATTATTATTATTATATTACTATTATTATTATATTTTTTGTAGTTTGAGATATTAATTTTCATTGTAATTGATCTTGTACTAAAATTTAAATTATTAATTGATTTTCATTATAATTGATCTTAAACTATTTATTGACCTAATACTTAATGGCAAGGGACCATTAGCCCTAGCCAATTAAGATCCAATACCAAAATAATTAGGTTGAGCTTATGACCTATGATGATTGTTCTAAAATTATCTATAATCTCTTTCTGATGCTTATAAGCTTTGATCTTAATGGCAATAGAGAACTATTTACGATAAATATAAAAAAAAATGAGAACCGTCATAGGGTACGAGTCGGGAATGGGTTTGATAAAAACTCGCATCGCCTTATTTTTTATATTAAAGTAACATAACCTAACCTTCACCCTAATTGCCTTTTACTTCCTTTTTTTATTTTGTTATCCAAATAATTATTGAGTTTAGTTCTACAATTTTAAAAAAAAAAAGTATAAAAGGAGCCGTGGATGAGACTGTCCATTTCGAATATGAAATTCTTATTAATTAAACAGAAAGAATACAAATTTAAACGAACTCATATCATATCATGTCGTTCTCATCCTTAAACACACACAATTCAACTTCATTTTTTATTATTTATTATTATTATTATTATTATTATTATTTTTCTTTCCACACATTTCAATCGAGAAAACACACGGACCACAAAGTAAACACACCTTTCTTCTTCTTTTATTTTTTTATCTTGTATATCTTTTACACGCACTCATGCAGACAACCAAACAGTTGTGCACACATAAATACTAGCAAGCACTTTTCATATATGATTTGGTAGGGTCCACTCATTATATGGATATATATATATGTGTGTGTGTGTGTCATGTATTTGGGTGTGATCAGTTGTGCCAGAAAAAACCAAAAGAAAACAAAACAAAAGTAAATAATAAAGATAATATGAACGTCATAGTCACATAAAGTGTCTGTGAGTAAACAACAAACAAAAGTGCCTATTCGATATGAACTAGGAGTTGGTGTGACTAGATAAAACTGTAAGCTATTACAAGTCCGAACTAGGGATGGCAATTTGCCTCACTAGGGAGGGTACTCGCCTCACCCCGCACCCGTTTATAATAATTTTGGAGGATCATTTAGTTTTTTTGGGCGAGAATGGTTTTTATTAATGAAAATCCGCGCGGGTTCGGGGCGGGGATGGGGGAGGTCACCCCATCCCGCCCTGCCCGATTTAGGTAGGTGAATTACTAAATTACCCTTATTTTATTAGTATATATAGTTAACTCTAGAAATCTTAAATCATATTCACTTACTTTCTCAACCGTTCTAGTGAACGGTAGAGCTTATAAACTAAGAACGCTCATACCTTTAAATTTTGTGTTAAATTATTGATTGCCTATTTTTTATGATTTTTTCAATAGTTATATAATTATATTTAAGGAAAAAAAAAATAAAAAAGAAGGAGAAATTCAGGAACTAAATGGGAGGGGCGGGTGCCAACGGGTAAAAAAGTTAAACAGGGCTAGGATGGAGTGGAAAGATCCCCTGTTTAGACGATTTTAGATGAAAACAGGGTGAGAGTTTCTAAACAATTGTGAGAGCTTTAGTGGATACACCCGCCCGAAATCACCCGTTGCCATCCTAATCCGAACTAAAAATAATAATTTCAAATCCATGTACATTGTAAATTCTCCAAGCTAATATAAGCCGACTTTCAAAGCAAATAAAAAGGGACCAAAATCCTCTCCGGCGCAACAGGACATATGTCCCAGCCGGTGAGTAAATTAGAAAAGTAAAAATACATAAGGTAAAAAATTAAAAAGGAAAACTTTTGTATATACACACACATATATACGGGACCAAATCAAAACCAAACCAACTTCTTGCTTTTTTTTTTTTCTCTCTCTCTACAATCTCTCTCTACACAAACATTTCCCTAACTTATAACTTCTTGTATATCACAACATTTATAGAACAGATGGTATGTTTAAGAACAGATGGTATGCCTGCAATTTCTTGTATGTGCTAGATGCAACATACCATTTGCATCTACAACATACCATCTTGTATCCCAACTTTCATCTTACCAACATCCCACTTATTGTACAAATACATAAACATATCTTGGTATAAATTGTATATCACAACATTTTCCTATCGTACATCCCAACTTTCCCCTTATCAACATCCTAACTTTTTTCTTACCAACATCACACTATTCATCTCTTTATCTTGTTTGGGATGTACATTAGAAAAATACTGGGATGCTAGTAAGGAGAAAGTTGGAATATACATTAAGAAAATATTGTGATGTAAGACCAACGTCCCAACATTTTTCTAACATGTATCCCAAACAAGAGAAAGAGATAGTTGGGATGTTGTTAAGGAGAAGGTTGAGATGTTGTTAAGGAGAACATTGGGATGCATAGTGAATTTTGGTACAAACTGATATATATACATTAATACGTGTTTATGTATGTATATATAAAAGGTTTTGTCATGCTCGGATGAAGTTATCAAATTTCAAAACCGTGGAGATCATCTTCCCACCAATCAATTGCAAAACCATAGTTATCTAGCTATCCAATTTGAGAACCATGGAGATCTTCTTCCCACCAATCAATAGTAAAACCAGAAATATAACACTAACAACAAATGATTCAAATACATATACCCCGAATCAATCGACACTAAACCAGAGATTTTGATAAGATAATGCTAAGAATTTAGGGTTTTGAGAAAGAAGAAGAAAATAAAAATAAATAAAATAAAAAGCGTCGTCTACTGAAATTTGGTATTTTGTATAAAGTATTATATTTGCAGTATGCAGTAACAAATTTTAACTCATCCCCACTTATGCGACGTGGTACTACTAGGACCATAGATCACTCACCGGTTGGGACATATTCCCTGTTGCGCAGGAGACGATTTTTATCCAATAAAAAGACCCATTCACCAAGGGTGCACACATACCAAGGCACAAACCTCACACCAGCAACATGGCCAATATACTGTATAAAATAAATAAATAAATTGTTTAACCTTTATGTACCAAATTTAGATTGACCAATAACACCCAAAAATTTTCATAGTAGCGGGTGATGTTTTTTTTTTCTTCATTCAAATGAAACAGTAATCATACACCAGTGACACTAATTTAATTATGCTCATTTACTCAAAATAAATTCAAATAAAATAAATATAATTCCAAATTTATTAAGTACTCAATAATATTGATCTTGATATCGCTAAGCCATAAGTCGTTGATAAATGAACTCATATTATTTTATAATATGGTAAAATTACAAAGTTTTGTGGATGTTTTAGGGGTGCCTCACACCTTATCCTGACATAACTGAATTTCTCATTTTATAAATCTCAGTGATGTAGACTCATATCGAGAGCCTTTTCAAAAATTATTTTAAAAAATACTTGAAAAATTATATTTTGTGAAAAATCTATTTTAAAGGTGACAACTTTATGAATTTTTACACAAGGGCCTAAGCACAAATTTTCATTTGTCACTTTAAGTTTGCATTTCGTTGACTATCGTTCCATTTTAAACTCACACTTTCTATATCACTTTATTAAAATAAATGCAGTTCAAAATCCAGAAGACGCATATTTTTACTAAATTTAAAGTACAGTTGAAAAACAAAACCCTTTTATAAACATAATATGATTGGTTACAATTAACGACATTTAGCATACTGTATTTTCAATTTAAATCAAACAACTTTAAATTTTTGCTGAAACTTAACCTGTCTGATCTAATCTTATTTAATAATTATTGAAGTAATGTTATCACCAGAATCTCTCACCAGTTCTCATTATGTAACCAATGAATTAAAAAACTATTTTTATCATTGATTTAATAAAAAGAGCTTAGGACTTTGACACGAGAGAATCTCATAATAATATTACTCTAATCATATTATTTGTATAAAAAGTATTGCTTTCAGAATTTAGCATTCTATTACCCTAACTATTTTACCCTTACAATAATGCTATCAAGAGAATAAAGGAACTCTTTATATTTAATTATTGAATTAAAATTAATTTGTAAAAAGTTAAATTAATCATTGAATGCATATTTTTTTAACTCATTATTTGTTTTTTTGTCAGTGAGTCAACCATAGTCGATGCTTATGAGTAACTGAGCAATAGACAACATTTTTAGGCTCAGTTTGGTAGAGTGGAAATGGGAGGAAAGGGAAGGGAAGGTGATGGAAGGTGACTAAAAAACTGTGTTTGGGTAAAATGGGTGGAAGGAAAGGGAAGGAGATGGAAGGGTTTGGAGGGTTATGTATAGCCTTCTACAGTAATTTGTTTAACCTCCCAAAAATGGGAGGAAATGGAAGGAAAGGAAAGGCAATGGTTGATGTAATATTTGTGATGGCAAATAAAAAATAAAAAACCTCAAAAAAGGTTGAATTGGGACTGCATTGGCTATTTTTCAATGGCAATTAAATGATTGATAGCACGTGTGCAATAATTTCATTCCATAAATCATTCTTTAATTCCAAGCTTTAATTAAATTAAATTTTAATTATGAGTCATAATATTCATTAGATAGATCTATTTGTCAAAGTGAATCTATTATTCCTTTCCTCAAACTTTGAGTGGATGTGTTGCAAATGGAATCCGATTTGAAGTTGAATAGAATGAATTAGTAACTTCAGTTAATTGTTTGCATATTAGTGTATTATCTATATATTTTTATATATATATAAGCAATAGGTGACCTATGGCACTTGAGAGTTGAGACCTAAGTAATAAAAGAAAAGGAAAAAGGAAAAAAAAAAAAATTGTAGAACAAAATAAAATAAGGTAGTGATAAGAAGCAATTTTATATATTGAAAAAAAAAAAAATTAAATACCTTTTTACTTGCTATTTTTTTAGTGAAAAAAGATGCTTAGCTAAAAAAGGAAAAGTAATAAAATAATATATTGTATTAAAATAACTATGGATCCGATCTGCTTTCTCTGAGCTTCTGTACTGTCGCCTACTCCTCTGTGACTTCACGTTTCTAAATTTCTATAATACAGTCAATAGAGTAATAGACTAATAACAATTAGGGTTTTGTATTTTATAATTTATAACTTTCTATACAATATTTGGGCCGAACAACTAATAGAATAAAGGCCCAAAGATCAAATACTATAGAGACCCGTCCAAAATATCCATTTTGGTATAATCGTGTAGAATCGTACGATTCTACGATTCTACAAACGATTCTACCAATTCTATTAATTGAGCGATTTTGTTGCGATTTGACTCAATTTTGAGTTATGAGTCGTAGAATCGCACGATTTTATGACTCAGAATCGCGATTTTGATAACCATGGTGTACACACACATAGTATATAGCTTGGTTCCACTTTCATTCGAGTCTGCGCATGTGTCACTGTGCACACACAGAGTATATAGCTTGTTTCCACTTTCATTCGAGTCTAAATTATAGTGTTGCCTAATGCTGCAAATAGCATCAATTACTCATAAGCATTGACCATGGTCGACTCATTGACACAAAAAAAAAAACAAAAAACAAATAATGAGTTAAAAAATATGTATTCAATGATTTATTTAATTTTTTACAAATCAATTTTAATTCAATAATTAAATATAAAGAATTCCTTTATTCTCTTGATAGCATTACTGTAAGGGTAAAATAGTTAGGATAGAAAAATGTTAAATTCTAAAAACAATACTTTTTATAAAAATAATATGATTAGAACAATATTATTATGAGAACCCTTTCGTATCAAAATCCTAAACTCTCTTTATTTAATCAATGATAAAAATAGTTTTATAACTCATTGGTTACATAATGAGAACTAGTGAGAGATTCTCGTGCTAACACTTAAATGATTATTAAAAAAGATTAGATCAGAGACATTAAGTTTCATCAAAAATTTAAAGTTATTTGATTTAATTTAAAAATACAGTATGATAAATGTTTATAAAAGGGTTCTGTTTTTCAACTGTACTTTAAATTTAGTAAAAATATACATCTTCTGGATTTTGAACTACATTTCTTTCAATAAAGTGATTTAGAAAGTGTGAGTTTAAAATGGAACGATACTCAATGAAATGTAAAGTTAAAGTGAAAAATAAAAATTTGTGGCAGGGACCTGTAAAACTTCATGAAGTTGTCACCTTTAAAATAGATTTTTCACAATTTATAATTACTTTAACTTCCAAAATATATATCTCTATTTACCCTATAAAAGTGTATTCTATTTGTATTTTTTATATACACTTTTTGTAATAATAATATATACTTTATTTCAATATTTTAGAAGCGTCAATTCTGCTTTAAGTTGTTGTTTGAAACTTCGCGACTATAAAATATAATGTCAGTTTTATATTAAAATTTTTCCTATATCTGTATCTCTCTTTTACTATATTTCTTATATAAATGATGTCTAAGTTGAACTTTACATGTTACAAACTATATCTCTGTTTCTACATCTCTATTCAAAAAGTCTTTGTCCGAGGTTTTTTTTTCTAATGTTCCAATGACAACTTTGTAACACGACTAGTAATTTGATTAATATGCATCAATTGCAAGTTGCAACTCACAACCTTATTTTTTTGAAAGTATGTTTCTTGTTAATATATATGTAGAATATTTAGTTATATTCATTTTTTCATTTCTCTTCCAATTTTGTTAATGATGAAATCCGTTTCTCACGTGTTATTAGAATTTTACGTTGTGAGTTTTAGATGATTTTTTATAAGGATAATACACAAAAAAAATTAACATTATTAATCTTAAGAAAATAGACAACTCTATTGAGTAAGAAGATGAGTTTCTCATGACACGAGATCTTGGATTTTTTATTATTTCGTACTTTTATTGCGCATAAATGTATATCTTAAATTAATATGATAGTTATTTTTATTTCTTTTTAAAATTTTAAAGTCAGAGCACTGCACGTGATGAGGGATAAGATCTTTAAAGTATTAAAAGTGTAATGTTTATTGTTCTATTATTTTTATAATTTTTTAGTTATTTTATGTTGTATTATATAAATATTTAACGAATTATTAATTATATGTTTTTATTTGCATTATATATAAAATTCGTTTTTTTCCTGTTTCCAAAGTGAATGGTGAATCATTTCCCTTTTTTTTTGCCAATATTAATGATCAGTAGCAATGTTGCATAAATTTTAAATATTTATAGACATTTAAACTATTATTATTAATTTATAAATCTAATTTTTTTTCATAATTGATTATTTTATAAATCTATATCTTTATTGGATTTATAAATTTTTTATACATTTTAAAGTAGATCTTTAATTTAAAAATTATTTATCTGAATTTTTATGTTTAAGAGTTATATTTAAAAATTATTTATCTGAATTTTTATGTTTAAGAGTTATCTTTTTAAAATTAGGTTATTAGTTATCTATTACAATTGTTATTTTATAATAATTGGCTGCTAAATAAGCTAAGAAACTGCTATTAAAAAGTTCCGTCTTTTAGATTTCTTTCTAATGTTATCAATCAATAATTCTTTAATTAATATGATTATTTAATATTTAAAACAGTTATTTTAATAAATAATTATTTTTGTGACTTTTTATGTTTTTAAGAGTCACCAATAATTTGGGTATCAACTGCCATTTAAGAATTGTGTGTTTTTAAATATCTTAATATTGAAGAGTGGTGACTTCTAAAATTTTGTTCCTAATTAGTATTTAAGTACAATTGCTATTATAATTATTAATAGTTGGATACTAACTAACACCACACCTGAGGAGTTGTGTCTTTTATAAATCTCTTGTTTAATTAGTATTTAATCAAATCATCCGTTCCTTTTATCTCTTAATACAATCTTTGTTACAACAATCAAATTACATTGTTTACTATAGTTCTTGCAACCTAGGCATTTGGGTGCAAAACTAATCTACCTCTCTCTCAAGTTTGGTGTTTTTATTTATTTTTTTTTATTTCTTTTTCTAAAAATAATATTTATAGATTTTTTTTCCCACATTGACACATATGAACAATTATCCATTAACTTCTTTATTTCTTCAAAGTCTAAAAAGGATTTTATAATTTTGACCCACTTATAAATTATATATTTTTAAGAATGACTTATTATTGTGATATGTTATTTGATCAAGTTTTTAAAATTATATTTAAATGACCATCAAATCTTATGTTTTTATTAGTCCACTAGACGTCCTCAACTTGCAAATCTTCATATTGATTGGGAAAAGCATCTCCACTTAAGGTATCATTCTTTATTACAATTCTTCTTTACTTGTTTTGTTGCAAACTGATAAATAAATTGTGTTGTTTTAAATGCGGTCAGCATTTTTATTCTCTTTCTCTAAAGCCTCATTCTTTTTTTCATTTTATTTTAATCACCCGATGCTCAATGTCTTCTTTTTTCCAACTCCATGCCTTCAACTCAATGAAAATGGCGTCTCTAGAAATCAACTATAGCCAATGAATGTACACTTTTAACTATTCTCATTAAACTTTTCTATGTGTTGGGATGGAACATGAGCCTATGCAATGCAGCCAAAGACTTTAAGAGTAGCTTCCTCTGTCCGAGTTTTTTTTTTAATTTTTTAACTTTCTTTTCTTTCTATTTATGGACAGAATTTTACAAAATTGAAAACAGGTTATAATATTTATCTATCTATTCATAATCACTCTACTATAATCATTATCAAATCTATTGTTCTTTATTTATTGAATAAGTACATATAATTCATATATTCTTTGTATTATTCGACCAACAAAGTCAGAAAATATTTTGATCCAAATAATCCAGTAGTGTCAAGATCATGTGACACATCTAAACAAGTACGTAGAAGAGTTTTAGACTTTTCCATCCACTCATTATGATGATCATTAAATAAATTTTACCCCCTTAATCCACTAAACATCTCCATTTATTTGATCATCTAATTATTAATAATATAAATAAAAAAAAGACCAACTAAAACCAATCAGCTCAACCCCTTGTGATAAAATTACATTGGTTTTGGTGCCTTTCAAGCACCGTATGTGGGGTTTGATTCTCATTAAAAGAAACTTATGATTACTTGGGGTTACACTTTCGCTGTCATACGGATTATCAAAAAAAAAAACCAATCAGCTCTTAAAAATAAAGAGAATACATATGACAATGAGCCAGCTAGTTGTCATTGATAAAAAAATTTCTTAATTTGATAATCTGATTAGCACTTAATCAATAAGCGACCCAGAGATTGTGCTGATTAATGTCAATTATCATTTGCCATCCTAACATTAATTTTATATATATATATATATATATAATTACAATTTTTTTGGGTAAGAAAAATTATAATAAAGTATTTAATTAGATTGTACCAAGCTAATAGTAGATCCCTTATTATCTATTCATTTAATGGACACGATCGACCTTATTGTAGATTATTCAAAACCCTCAAGATTACTATGAGTTTCCTTAATTACCAACTTAATATCTCTCCCAAAATTGGAAGTCTTCTCCACCACAACTTTCCTTACACCACCTAAATTTTTTTAAAAATATAGCCGTTAAATAACTTTCCTCCATTTGCTAAGTCATTCCCTTAATACAAATATATACTCCTCATCTATGTCTGAATTTGAACAATTAAGAAACTGAAATCTTCATTAGATTTCTCTCCAAGAACATAAGATTTCAGAAAATCTTTGTGGGTTAGATTTTGATAGGATATTTATGAGGATCTATATAAATATATATATATATATGATGACATCCACGTACTCGTTGTGCAGCTTGCAGGTATTTGAGAAGAAGATGCCCTTCAGATTGCATTTTCTCTCCATATTTTCCTTCCAACGATCCTCAAAGATTTGCTTGTGTTCATAATTACTACGGAGCTAGCAATATCGCAAAAATGATCAAGGTATTAAATCTAAAGTGCTACTGTATATATATGTGTGTGTGCGCGCGCGCGCGCTTTTCTTAATCAACTATGTAGCTTCATTTAAAATCTTTCACTACTATAATTTTCCATTTAAACAGTACTTCTAATAATCAATAAATGCATTTTCATAATATATATATTGTTTGGTTTATATGCTCCATTTGTTTGCAACAGCAAAGACATATATATATAGTACCACACACACACACACACACACACACACACATATATAAATAGGTGCGACTTCTTGAAGCTGACCTAGTCTTGAAATTGTTGGTGGTTGATTTGTTTGAAGGATGAGCAGGTGCCAGTTGATCTACGAGGTGAAGTAGCAGATTCGTTGCACTACGAGGCACAATGTCGTATTCGAGATCCTGTTTATGGTTGCGTAGGAATCATCTATTCGTTGTAAATCCAACTAGCAAAAGCCGAAGCAGAGATGGCTCTCCTTCGTGCTCATCAACAACCTCTATACCAGCAAGGGGATGATGATCAAATTCAAGCTCTCCAAACCTTCAATTACAACTTCTTCCCACAAGAAAATGGTGTTGGAGTCGGACACTCTCTGCATGCCCCTAATTCCCATCCTTGGTTTTCATAAAACTGCACACGTCAAAATAAAGTGGCTAGTACAAACATGCACCATCCA
The DNA here is from genome assembly GCF_030987335.1 of Cornus florida. Classification (NCBI taxonomy): domain Eukaryota; kingdom Viridiplantae; phylum Streptophyta; class Magnoliopsida; order Cornales; family Cornaceae; genus Cornus; species Cornus florida. Next base: position 91,636,154 of record NW_026775574.1, read on the forward strand.
AGTTCTTTATGAATAATTGTATTGTTTTGATGTACCACTTTTTTTTTTTTTTTTTTTTTCCCTACCATTTGAATCTTCTTCAATCTGGTTCCTTGGTTTCTTATTTTGTGTTATGAAGAAAATTTGATAGAGATCATTTTTGCAAAACTTTGCTATTGATCGAGCTACACAAACTCTGTCCATATCCATGTATATGCGTATGCATAATTGTGTCTTAATTAGTTTTTTTTTTTTTTAAGTCACACTACGGAGATGAGGAACTCGAACATGGGCAGGCAATACCTCTAACAATTAGTATAGGTATTGATTCATCGTGCAACGTTGTGTGTTTCAAGGGTACGAGTGAAATAAGTGCATAGATTTTGCCTGTAAATACCTTTAGCAAATATTTTTGGGTTAAAATCCAAAAAGTTATATGCAAGGCGGGACCCTTAGATTTTGGGTTAATTTCATTAGGAGCAATTTTATAGATATATAATTCAAAAAAAAAATAAAAATCAATAGGTATATAATACAAACAAAAAATAATAATTTAGTGGGGGCAATTAATAGGCCCGTGCCTAAGTTTATGATTTACCTTAGAAGACTCCTTATCCAGGACACCGTGTGCTGACCTTGTGTTCACCCTGTGTCCGATTTTAATTTTTTTATGAACTCACGCTATGTCTTATTTTAATTGTCCATTTTTTAGTGTTTAACTTTTTTAGATAATGATTTTTATTATTATTTTTTTTTTTTGGCATTAGTTAGTGAATGATGTTTTTTATAAATTCAACGGAAGAATGTTAAATTAACGATACAACACTGACTTTTCAAAAAGTACATTATTTTAAGACAGATAAAAAAAAAAAAAAGGTGGATAGCTTATTTTATGACCGAGAGAAAAGCATATTGTGTGTCTAGGCCCAAAAAGAAGGTCATGGAAGAAAACAAGGCCATGGAAGTAAGGTAATGGGTTGGGCTTTGTTAGGCCCAAAAAGATTTGCGTCAAGCTTAGATTGTTAAGACCATTCCTTTTACTCATATATATATATATATATAAAAGCCGAATTAAACCAAATGAATTGAAAACTGAATTAAAGTCAAGCAAACATCCTCTCTGCTACAAGCCAGCAGGGCAAATATGAGAGAGAGAGTCTAGAGAGAGAGATAGAGAGAGAGAGCGGGCACAAGCATTTATTGCTCTTACTGTGAAGCACAGAGAAAACCAGCTGGAGAGATGGGGATGTACTGAGGTGAAAACTGATTCAAAACACCAGTAGCAATGATTCTTTTTCTTTAAATGCACTGGCAGTCCTTTTCTCTCTCTCTCTTCATCGGGAGTGAGAACTGAGAACAGCTCGCTGACCCATAATCCGTCGCATGCGCGCGTTTCTCTACCTTCTGCACTTTGCCCGAGTGTGTCATATTACTCCGTGTGTGTGTCACTATGTGTACACACACATAGTATGGAAATACCATCAAAAAATTTTGGTCTTATATTAATTTTATTAAGAATAGAAATCGCAACCTTAGCTAGACACTCTCACATTTTTAAAAATTTATAAAAAATATTTTGACCTTTCTATAATTCATAAGGTGTCACATTTATTTTCTTTTGAGATATTTTGTTGAGAACATAATTAGCAGAAAACAAAACTTCCCCCTACAAATTCTGGATTAACCCAGAACTTATCAACATAACATTCATCATTTCTTTTAAGATACGGTTTTTGCGTTCAGCAACACCGTTTTGTTGAGGTGAATAAGGAGCGGTAGTTTGGTAAATAATACCATGTTCTGAGCAAATGTCAACGAATGGTACTTCGTATTCACCACCTCTATCACTTCTAAACACCTTTATCTTTTTGCCAAATTGATTCTCAATCTCATTCTTGTAATGTTTAAACATTTCCAAGACTTCATCTTTACTTCTTAATAAGTATACATAACAGTATCTTGTGCAATCATTAATAAAAGTAATAAAATACTTTTTCCCACCTCTAGTTGGCACAGATTTAAAGTCACAGATATCACTGTGAATTAACGCTAGAGGTTCAGTACTTCGCTTTATAGAGTGAAATGAGGTTCTAGTCAATTTTGCTTCTCCACATGTTTGATATTTTTTTATTTAAATCAATACTAAATTTAGGTATAAATTCCATGTTAATTAATCTACGAATCGTATCATAATTAACATGTCCTAACCTACCATGCCACACATCAGATGATTCAATCATATAAGCAGAAGAAGCATTAGCTTTATTATTATTATTAATAGCTTTGGGTACAACAGTCATTACATTGAACTTAAATAGTCCATTACTTCGATACCCTTTGCCCACATACACCCCATTCTTAGTCAGCACAAACTTGTCAGATACAAAGGCTAGCCTGAACCCATTCTTGCTTAGGAATGACCCAGAGACCAAGTTCTTCCTGAAGTCTAGTACATGCAACACATTATTAAGAGTGAACTCTGTCCCTGATGTCATTAGTAGCTTGATCTTTCCTTGTCCTTCAACCTTTGCAGTAGAAGAGTTCCTCATATAGAGTTATTCTTCATTATCTATAGATTCATAGGTAGTGAACATCCTCTTTTCAGAGCAAACATAACGAGTAGCTCTTGTGTCCACCCACCATTCTCTATTGTTGCTCACCAAGTTGGTTTTAGAAACCACAGCTGAAAGATTTAGCTCTGTCACATCAGCTATCAACTTATCTTCCTAAGCAATATGCACCTCCACTACAAGAAAAATAGTTTTTTACCACGCCCTTTCTACCACGGTTTTAAAATAACCGTGGTAGAATAAACTTTCTACCACGGTTTTGAAATAACCGTGGTAAAAAGTGTTTTTTTTTTAACCGTGGTAGAAAGTGTTTTTTACCACGGTTATTTTAAAACCGTGGTAGTAATTATATTTTTTACCACGGTTATAAAAGCACCGTGGTAGAAAGTTAATTTATTTCACCACGGTTTTCCATTAACCGTGGTAGAAAGTGAGGTTACTTCACTAAATTTTAGCGGGATAAGGTCGCGCCCTTTGTGCCGCTTTTTCTACCACGGTTAATGGAAAACCGTGGTAGTAATTCAATCTACCACGGTGGAGCACCATGGTAGAAATTGAATATATAAGGCGGGTTTTATTCCCGCTAGTTTCTTAAAGAAAAAATTAATCTTTTTTTTTATATACATAAATATATATAGCCTCACACGTACACAGACCACATAGTTTAGGGCAAATCATTTCAGCTTCTCCTCACTTTGATCAGCATCCCAAATCACCTCATCTTCTCCTCACTTCAATCAGCATCCCAAATCGCCTCCATCTCTATTCTCGTTCTCCTCACTCCCAAATCGCCTCCATCGCTATTCTCGTTCTCCTCACTTCAGCATCCCAAATCGCCTTCATCGCTATTCTCGTTCTCCTCACTTCAGCATCCTAAATCGCCTCCATCTCTATTCTCGTTCTCCTCACTTCAGCATCCCAAATCGCCTCCATCTCTATTCTCGTTCTCTGCTCTGAAGTTACCCTCTCTCTGTCTCTGCAAGTGTAAACTACAAAATCTACAAGAATCAGAACCCATATCGACATATCATATATTATTGTTCAAAATCAAAACCCATATCCTTCAGTTTCCAAATCCCGCTGTTCCAGTTCGATTGGGTTCGCCTTTCACAAGCTTCAGGCTCTGTCCCGATGTCTCTCAACTCTCAAGCCATCTCTCTGCAGCTACGAACTTGTATGTATGGGTTTTGTTTTATTATTTTTTTTCTAAATCAATTAATAAGGTCTGTAATTCTTGTTTTGCAAACTAAATCCTATTTGGTGAAACAGGATCTCCCTTTGCAGGATTTGAAAGACTAATTGGTAAATTTGGGTTAAATTTGAGTCTTAAACAAGCTGAAGGCCCTGGTAAGTCATTCTTCAATTATTCAATATAAATTTTTTTTAGGGCAAATCATTAATTTCAGCCTCCCAAATCGCCTCTATTCTCGTTCTTGACTCTGATTTTGGGGAATGTGGTTTGGAATTTGGGGCTTTATTGGTTTGATTAGCCAATCTTTAAGGTTTTTATTGGTGGTTTAATGAATCTCTACTCTTTCTTCAGTTGTACAATAAATCTAAAGAGAGGGTTTGGTTTTTGTCATTCTAATTTACAATGCATCTCTTAGTTCTGGGCCAATCACCTATCTTTGTCTTTTTGTTTAGCAAATGTATCCCGACATTGTTATTGTCCTTAATTTGTTGAGATGAACCTTTTCCCACATAATTACTTTCCAAATCTTCTATCCTTCTTTTCAAATGACAGAGAAATGAACATGTTCTTATCTTCATATTTAGTCATTAAGGATTTTCTTCCCCTTAAGAGAACTACCATAAGTCATATGCATAAAAGACAAACAGGCTAAGACCAGTCAAATTTCTAGAGACACCATTAATAGTTGACAGGTAAATGATATCTATTACATTTCAGAAGCAACTGGAATTGGAAACATAATTAGAATAACCATAATAAACATTGACGGCAGAAAGAGATGAAACATAAACATTAAGCACCTGTTTCCAAATAGCAGAGTTCCAATTCGTCATATTCACATAATGAATCTTCATGAAGATGAGCCATCTCAAACATGAAAGCCAAGCTTTACTATAAATAGAGAAAAAAACACTAGATAACTCGGAATATTCTAGAAAGAAAATACTCTGAATAAGAATGTTATGTAATTATGAACACATGGCTGAGAGGACACGAGTTAATGTTAGTTGGCCGGCCACCACCTATGTTCAATGGGAGGCATATTCTTTCTTTTCTGTTGAAAACTTCTCCAGATGTGCTATATAATTCAACTAAGTTTACATGAGCAGGGATCATGAAAATCCACAATACGAATTTCCGAAAAAAAAAAAAAAAAATCCACAATACTGAAGTAAGATATCTCCTTACAGCCAAGCGCTCGTACATAACAATCTCTTAGTCACTATAAAGATAGTTTTACCATTGCAACTAGCTTTAGAATGAAAAAGTTGCAAAAGTTCCAAATGAGCATGAAGCGCTGTTCACTGAGCTTGCGAATCTCATCCTCATAAAACTGAATACGCCTGTCAAGTGTGTTCCTGATGCATCATAAAACTGAATACGCCTGTCAAGTGTGTTCCTGATGCATTCCACTATTTTGGATTCCAAGTCATCCCAGAAATTTGCTTCGGGTCCATGTATATCAAATTTGCAGCACCTGAGTGAAAATATATATATATATATATATATATATATATATATATATATATATATAAATAAATAAAATTTAGACCATCAGGGAGAACAAGGGGCTTTTGTAAGTACTCCTTTTATATTTCGCTTCAGTTTATTAAAATCTTTTAAAATCACCCTTGACCTTAACCTTATGAAATCATGTTAGTCAAAATATAATGCTTTTTGTACCAATCGTGGGCCAAAATGTTTTAGATGACTCAAACACAACACTGTTGAGATTCAGATCCAGGCCAAAAAACCATTTCAATTTGAAAGGAATCTAGGCAGAACGAGGGAACTAGCAGAAATGCAATGAAATAGAAAGGGGTAATTACACCGGAAAGGAAAAGAAGAATAAGATAAAGATGATTATGATGATGATGATGATGATTGAAAGGACAATAACCAAGAAGTGATGAAAATCAAGTTTTTGAAAATTGATTACCTTTTAAAATAATCCTTTACGTAACTTAGTGACATTTACAATTTCCTATTTTTCTCTTACAAAATTTAAATGATGACACTCAGATCTTAATGAAGATAGCTATTCTGAATTTCACAGGGGAAAAAGAAAAAGATAATTCTTCTGAAAGGAAGAGTATCTAGTGGATATATGATACGTGAACTAGATTATTCAAAAATTAAACTCAATCTATAATTAAGAAAAACAAAAGAAGCCATATAATTGGCAGCAGTAGGCTTACCTTTCCCTCTTCTTTGAACTGAAATCAACTTCAAGTTTTGCATATACTTTTTTGGCCAGCTTGGGGGCCTGATCATTGTGGGGTTGAGCTTTAGACACAAATACAATATACCATTCCCGTTCATCATAACCAGATGTAGCAACCTACCTCAATAACCAAACCTCTCGCATCCACCCTACATATAGGAACAATTTCGGCACGATGAAATTGCTTCTTGATCTGCAAAATAATATATAACACGCATAAACTCTTTGCAGCTCAACATGTAAAAGGTTTCTTAAAATACTATCTAACTTGAAAGGAGGACACAACTAAATCTTTATCTAAACAATTATCAGTTGGTGGCCCCAATGCCAGTTACAGAGAGTCTAAAACAGCATCGCACAACCTGTCAAAGTTTAGCTATGTTGATCACTTAAAAATGTATGGATATAGAAGTATTAAGTATCACGAGTGTTAATACACCACAATGAGACTTAGATGAAATTATAAAAATGTTTTATTTTTATTTATTTATTTATTGTTTTGTTTTCCTGATGTCCGTAGACCATGTGACCTCTGTCATGGCATCCTTTTGATTATCTACCACGAGAGAATAAATTATGGAAATATAAATATGTATGATGTATTTAGTATTTTTTTATAGTACATTAATTCTGTGTGCATTCTTATATTCTTTGAGAGTTTAAGCGTGTAATATTGACCTCATTTCTTTTTTCTCTTTTCTTTATTAAAATTTTGATCATTAAAATTGGCCTCATTGTCAATTCTGAATAATTTATGATTATGTCACGACACTAGCAACAAGTTGTTTCTAACAAGCACAAGTTTGCAATAACTTGTAATTTTCAATCTTTGGTAATAAATCTCTATAAATTTGATACGATATGTCTCTAATTATAACACTAATTATGAGAAGTATTATTTACTCTCTTTTTTTTCCATTATTGTGCTATGGACAGAGTGCTAACAACCAATCCTCTCCCATTGCTTCACATCAACTCTCACCTTCTGAAGATTTGGTCGGCAAGTCTTGTGAGCTATTGCATTTTCATGGGACAAAATCAGTTGTCGCAAAGGGTATGATTGATTCAGTGGATCCAGATTCTCTCATAGGTTATGCTCCACTTGGTTCTGACTGCTGGAGAGTGTGGATCACTGATCTCATAGATTCAAGTGTGCCTTTATATAGGCCTGAAATTCGTGGCTTTGACTTGAAAGACGCATTTGTTGCAGGATTTTCAATTGCATGGCCTATCAAGTACATCAAAATTTGTAAGTGATGCATTTCTTTTATGATTACACATTTTTAATGCTTTTTATACTCATGCTCAAGGGGGTCACGTACCTTTAAGTGACCAATTTTGCGGTGTATAGGGGGTCACGTGCCTTTAAGTGACCAATTTTGCGGTGTATAGGGGGTCACGTGCCTTAAGTGACCATTTTTTTTAATTAGTGTCTATCAAAATCAACACTTTAGTAGTTTAGTAGGTTTGAATATTTAGTGGGTTTGAATATTTAATAAAGCCTAGAATCCCACTATTTTGTGTCTCACCATTTAGATTTTGTTGTTTCAAAGCCTGTCCGAATTGACTTTTTCAATGTCTTAATTTTGATAGTGACAATAAAGCTTACCTACTTATTCATAATTCTTTCTCACTTTCAAATTTATACATCAACACAATTTCCAACTAATTTTTAATTTATCATCTAAAGGAGACCTTATGTCCATCAATTGATTAAGTCCCAAAATGCATGATTTAAAGTTGATTGCATATGAGTCAAAAAGTTTTTTTCAATCCTACACCTCAATGTCTAAGTGTGTTTGTATATATATATCCTTTATGCCTCACTTTCAAATTTATGCCTCAAAACAGTTTATATATATAAATATTATTATTATTTTTTAATCTCATTTTATAATATTTCTCATGTAAATGAGACCTTATGTCAATTGATTAAGTGCCAAAATGATATTCATTTGAAATTGAATGTTTTTTTTACATGTATAACGTAGTCAACTTTGATACTGCACTTACTGGCTTTGCTTTCTCGTTGATCTCTGTTGTGTTTCCTCTCATGTCAAGAAACTGTTTAGTATCCTACTTTTTTCTGTAAAAGAAGGGCTAGTGACATGATTAGAGCATGAAAACTATTACATGCCCTAAAGTAAATACATAGGCGACAGATTCAATTTGTTTATTGCAACAAGCTAGTAAATGATCACCATTATGATCATGATATTGTCTCTCTTAAGCAAATAAACAAAGTGATTATTACAATTAGTTTGTAATTGTTAATTAAAGGCTAGGTTGAAACTATTAGAAAATTGATGGGATAAGCCTACCAGTCCTTGCTGCATCAACTACGTGGATGGATTTTTTGCATCTAACACCTTTTAGTAAACTGAAGTGTTTTCTTTTGAACTTCAGACTACTGTATTATACCAAGAGGGTTTTAGATGCTTTTCGGCAATTCCCTTCCTGAGGTGTCATTTTCATTGTATTTGATCAACTGCTTTCCCAATTTCCTTTTGGGAATTCATTTTATCATCTTCTCTTGTGATTTTGAATGCTTTATCAAATAACGTACGAGTCCAATTTCATACTAAACTTTCGTAATTTGGACTTGATTCAAAAGTACTTGTACATGTTAATACTTGCTTTGGGATTATTTCCATGATACACTGAACTTGCTTTGTTTGAGTTAAGACCATAGGACTTGATTCAAAAGTACTTGTACATGTTAATACTTGCTTTGGGATTATTTCCATGATACACTGAACTTGCTTTGTTTGAGTTAAGACCATATTAATACTTGCTTTGCTTAAGTTAAGACGAAGAGTCTTTCAAAGTAACTTCATAATGCTTTACATTAATTCTCTTACTTCAACTATCTTTGTAGGTCAAAGCTAGGATTGCGGGTTGCAGTTACCTTTTTTGTTGCCGCTATATTTTTTGGATGGTTGATGAAGAAGAAGAAGTTGCAAGAAGATATGAAAAATTTTTGTTTTATTTAGGTTAAGTAAATATGTAAGGTGTGGATCATGTGCATAGTTAATTTTTATATTTGTATATGGTTAATTTTTGTATAAAACAATGATGTGGAATTGGTTATATATATATATGAATTGTAAATTATTTTGGTTATAATGTTATTTTTTATTTATTTAGGGTTCTGTAACGTTAGTAGTAGTTAAAAAAATAATAATAATAAAAAATAATAATAATAAAAGAGCCTTCACAAGGGCTAAAGTATTATTTTAAAAAAAAATTATATAATACTTTCTACCACGGTTATGCACCGTGGTAAAAAATCTATTTTTCTTCTGCGAATAGACTTTTTACCACAGTGAAGAACCGTGGTAGAAAAAATACTTTCTACCACGGTTTAAAAAACCGTGGTAGAAAGTCGACATTCTACCACGGTTTTGCACTGTGGTAGAATGTCTATTTTCTACCACGGTGCAAAACCGTGGTAGAAAGTCGAACTTTCTAGCACGGTGCAAAACCGTGGTAGAATGTAGACTTTCTACCACGGTGCAAAACCGTGGTAGAAGGCCAACTTTCTACCACGGTGTAAAACCGTGGTAGAAAGTCGATACTTTCTACCACGGCTGTTTCTACCACGATTCAAAATCGTGGTAGAAAGGCTTTTCTACCGTGGTAAAAAGTCATTTTTCTTGTAGTGCTCAGTGGTCTTTTTCTTGGGGTTGTGTTGTGCGTTGCGGCAACGACAGTCTTTAGCTCGGTGTCCTAGCTTGCCGCATATGAAGCACTTCCCAGTGAACCTCTTGTAGTTTCCTTGGCTGGGACCTTCGCCAGAATACTTCCTCTTCTTATTCTTCTGTCCAGCTTCCACTACATTTGCCTTTGACACTATAAAAGAATTCCAGACTTTTTTTTTTCAGATATACGATTATCTTCTTCAATTCTCAGCCTGACAATCAGGTCTTCAAACCCCATTTCCTTGCTCTTATGCTTCAAGTAATTTTTGAAATCTTTCCAAGTAGGTGGCAACTTCTCAATGATTGAAGCTACTTGAAAGGATTCACTCAATGTCATCTTCTCAACATGTATCTCATGAAGGATCAGCTGGAGCTCCTGCACTTGGCTCATGACTGTCTTGGAGTCTATCATTTTGAAGTCCAGAAATCGTCCGACCACGAACTTCTTCAAGCAAGCATCCTCTGTTTTATACTTCTTGTCTAATGACTCCCAGAGCTCTTTAACAGTATTCATTGGACTGTACACATTATACAAAGTGTTGTCCAATCCATTAAGGATGTAGTTCTTGCATAAGAAATCTCCATGCTTCCATGTATCAACAGTTCCTAGCTTGGTAATGTCAGTCCCACTCTCATCTAGCACTGGGGCAGTCTCAGTTAGATACTTGCTTATATTCAGAGTTGTAAGGTAGAGCATCATTTTCTGTTGCTACCTTTTAAACTCTGCCCCATTGAATTTTTCAGGCTTCTCCCCACGACTGACGGGAACATTAGGCATAATAGTACTCGTACTTACCATTTGTCTGATATATATTAAATATATACACCACAGTCAAATTTACAATAATATTTAAATAATTAAACTATAGTATAAGCGGAATCTGTCTTAAAATTGTAGTCCAAAATATGGTCTAAATATACCATATACTATAGTACTATTTATTTAAATATTATGTAAAAATATAATGTTTTTATATATATATATATATATATATATATATAATTATTATAAAATAATATATATATATATAATTACTTATAATATATAGTTTAATAAAATAAAATAAAAACTATAAATAAAGAAACCTGATTAAAAGTCGATGTTAGAATTTGATTCTATGTCCTTAAGACAGATTCGCCCCGCTATGGTGCTAACGGACTCAGTGGCATCTATCTCCCAGGATACTATGACTTGTCTTCCTTCGGTAGTAACACTGCAAACCAAAGGAATAGGCGAACCGGCTCGGTGTAGTACTCTCTGACTCGAACTCGAACTTAGAGTGACTGACTAAGGTTCGAACCCAAATACTAAGGCTCGAAACCATAGAGTAAATAGAGAAGGATAAAGAAGAAAATTCAGAAAAAGAGAAAAATTCTCTGAATTTTGGTGTGATTTGCAAATGATCTAAAGAGGGTATTTATAGGTAGCAATGTGCTTTTTCGGGTGGGTACAACTATGGGTTATGATGGTTCGGAAAAAGGTGTAACCCTTTGAAAAAAACTAAAAAGTGGTTTTTTTAATTTAAAAAGTGTAACCTTTTAGAAAAACTAAAAAATAATTTTTTAATTCAAAAAACCAACTACCCAAAAAACCCACCCATTTGTGAAACCCATTTAAATAAGCCCAGCCCAAAAATAGGCCCAATCCAAAATTTCATTTAATAAAAGGAATAATCCGGACTTTATAATTAGGCCCAAGCCCAAGCTTGACTTATTTAAACTTTAATTGGTTTCAACATTTTTTCCATTTAGGCTTTTCAAACACCTCACTTTGGATTTAATTTCTCATTCACCCAGAAGCAGATTTGAAAAAGTAAATATACCACGTTCATCTCCTTGCGAAGAGGAACGCGCAGGTCTATAGATTCGCAAAAAATTCTTAGCGAAATCTATTCTAATTCTCATCCAAAGTTTATATTTTTAATGTCTCTTTTTCCAACAATATATATATATATTTCTCTCTAGACTTTCTCTATCATACTACCTCTGTCCCTAAATAGATGTCCATGTTTAAAAATTGGAGTTTTTAAAGGGACATACAATTAATACATTATCTCCTTTTAAAATTATCAAATTGTCCTTTTTAATTTAAATATATATACTTACAAAGTTTGAAATTTTTTAAAAAGATAAAAGACAATGATAGAAAAATAATGAAAAGATGCTTTGATTTTTTAAAGAGAACAACTAATTTAGGACATGTGAAAAAAAAAAAAAAAAAAAAAAAATAGACTACTAACTAAAGACGGAGAGAGTATTTGAAAGTTAGAGCACATAAAATGAAAACTCAATTAATTAAGAATGGAGGGAGTATTTGGAAGTTAAAGCACATGAAATGAAAACTCAATTAAAGTCCCTATCTTCAATGAGGTTCAAACCTAACGTTCTCAAAAGTAATACTATTGAACTATTTGATCATAATCATTTAATACGTACTCATTAAAATAATAAAATTAGTCATATTATAATTCAAATTAAATAAATTAGATAAAATTATAAGTTATGACAAATTCGAACTAAAATTAATAATTTCAAATTCATATAAACATCAAATTATTATAAATTCTCCCAACCGATATTAGCGGATTTTCAAAGCAAATAAAAAGATCCATTGACCAAGGGTGCACACATACCAAGGCACAAACCTCACACCAGTAACATGGTCAACATACTGTATTAAATAAATAAATAAATTATTTAACCTTTATGTATCGAATTTAGATTGATTAGTAGCCCCAAAATTTTTCTAGCTGGTGATGATTTTTTTCTTTTCATTCAAATGAAACAATAATCATACACTGGTGACACTAATTTAATCATGCTCATTTTCTCAAAATAAATTCAAATAAAATAAATATAATTCTAAATTTATTAAGTTCTCAACGTTGGTCCTGATATATCTAGACTACTTCATAAATTTTTATAAAGGTGATAACTTCATAAATTTTTGCACAAGATCCCTATCACAAATTTTCATTTGTCACTTTAAGTTTACATTTCATCGAGTATCGCTCCGTTTTAAAGTCACACTTTCTAAATCATTTTATTGAAATAAATGCAGTTTAAAGTCCAAAAGTGATGCATATTTTTACTAAATTTAAAGTACAGTTGAAAAACAAAACCTTTTTAATATAGTTGGTTAAAATCAACGGCATTTACCATACTATATTTTCGATTTAAGTCAAATAACTTTAAATTTTTGCTAAAACTTAATCTGTCAAATCTAATCTTATTTAATAATCATTTAAATAATGTAATCACGAGAATCTCTCACGAGTTCTCATTATGTAACCAATGAATTAAAAAATTATTTTTATCATTGATTAAATAAAGAGAGTTTAGGGCTTTGACACTAGAGGGATCTCATAATAATATTACTCTAATTATTTCAAGTTTGGCTAGTTATTACCCATGGTCGAAACAGTAGTTCTTAAGTATAAATAGAATAATCGAATTTAGCAACCATTTTAAAAAGAGAGATGTATTAAATAATCCATCTAACTTTTCACAAATCTTAAAAAAAAAAAAAAAAAAATTGTTTCAATAATGTAGAGAGTCCATATCTATTGTCACGAGCTCTCTTGATGCGATTACATTATACGTAGTAAATAATAGGGTAAAGTGCACTAAACCCCTCTAAATTTTTTTCTCTTTCTCAAAAAATCCCCCTAAACTATGTGAAATACACTTAACACCCTAAAGTATTCCATTTGTTGTAAATGTTAAATCACCGTTAAAAATTTAACAGAAACTAACGCATGTCTGTCACGTGAGGGGCAAAAATTTTAAAATGGCAAAATTAGCCCTATAACAATTAAGAGATAATAAATGATAGGGTAAAGTGCATTAAACCTCCTTGAACTATTGGTCATTTGCAAGAAACCTCCCTGAACTATAAAAAAACCCCTTGAACTATGATTTTGTTGCAATTTACCCCCTTGAACTATTGGTCATTTGCAAGAAACCCTCCTGAATTACAAAAACCCCCTTGAACTATGATTTTGTTACAATTTACCCCATTAAACTATTGGTCATTTGCAAGAAACCCCCCTAAATTACACAAAAAAAAACCCCTGAACAATGATTTTGTTGTAATTTACCCCCTGAACTATGATTTTGTTACAATTTACCCCCATGACATCAGCTTCCGGCACCGAAAATTTTGAAAGACCAGTTTACCCTTATACACTTCTTACATTTTTTTTTTTCCTACCAAAAGATGTTTTTCACCCAACACAACTCAAAACAGAGAGCTAGAGAAAGAAAGAAAAGAGACCAAAGAAATTCGAGGTCGGCAAGATGGCTCGGTCTCGGATGATGGCCGCTTGTGCGCGAAGGACTCGACTGTGATGAGAGCTCGGTTGACTCGGCCATGAACTGTGGAGGCGGCGGCAAGCTCAAGGGGGTTCGGCGATAAACTGTGGACAATTGTGTGCTCGAAACAATGACGACAATGTGCTTGGCTATGGAAATGGCGGAATGGGCCAGTGAGCTTGGAATGGACGGTGGAATGGACCGGCGAGCAAAGTGAGCTGAACGGCAGGCAAGGCGGTGACGGCGATGGGCTGACGCAACGGTGCAAAGAAGTGCGATATATATGGCCGACGGATCTGGCGGGTGGTGCAACGGCTATGATGGAGCTATGACAGGAGACCCACCGATCCTAACAATAAATTCCTTGGCTTATCCAAACACTCCTCAAACGACATCTACCACTCCGATCCCAACCACAAATTCCTCGGCTTCATCATCCCTTTCAGTCAATTAATTCGCGCAGATGGGGTAAATTGCAAAAAAATATATAGTTCAGGAGGGTTTCTTACACATACTTCAATAGTTCATGGAGGTTTTTTGCAACTTTTATAGTTCAGGAGGGTTTCTTGCACATACCCCAATAATTTAGGGGGTTAATCCACTTTACCCTAAATGATATATCATCTATATATATATATATATATATATATATATATATATTGACATTATTGGTTATTTTCCTCTTCCTTCAGACCTTCCCTCAACCCAACCCTCCATCTTTAATGAAATATAAGAAACATGAATATATCAGTTTTGCTCGGCACACATTCATGGTGCCAGGTGGGTTCAAAATTTCTTCCACTTCCAACTTTGCTAATTGGGTGATAAATGGAAACATGTACAATTTGGAAACTACGTTTTTTTTTTTTTTTACTGGAACTTGTTCCTTCATGAACACCGCCACACCGTGAGGAAAGAAGAGTAAAGCAACCTAGAGGGTAAAAAATGAACTGAAATCCCACAACCCCAGATCTCCAAAGATCCAATTTCATCGTAATTTGAACAACTTCAGCAAATCGGACGGCCAAATTGCGATGGCACGTATGGGTTCTCCACAGTAAATTATCCTAACTGTACCGGGGATTCGATTCCATCGGATTATTGGTGTTCGATCACGCCGGCGGTGAATATTCAGAGTCTTCATCGGCGTCTCCGATGATGATTGCTCTGGCAGTGGGCGCGACGGCGTAAATATCGCTGGGCTATCGTGTTTCTCACGAACATGGAGCAGCCGTTAGATTGCAACAGTTTGGGATTTTGGTCACCGGAAAGGACCTTCCTCTTCCTCCTTGCACCGGAGATGGTGGTTCTGTCCACCGACAGAAAATAGCCAGAAAAGAGGGGAACGATGTCCACGCACTAAGCCAATAATAATTAATTTTTGCCAGCTAGACCGCCAATAGGTGAGAGGTTTCTGCCTGACTGTCATGACCCTTAGTAAATATTATTATTATTTTTTCGCCCTACAGCGAAAGCAAAACCGGTGAGTGGACCGGACGAGGGATATTGAGACCTGTGGTAATATATTCTTAAACCCGCACGACTTGACCAGTAATTTCACCGGTCATTCTCTTATTCTCTTATTATATGGCACCAAGCCAAATATTATTATTATTATTATTTTTATTTGAAAAAGTTAATTGGTATCAAGTTCGGGAAACCGGTACAATAAAATTGGACCGGCCGTGCCAAATATTATTATTATTACCTAATAGTATTTTTTTTTTTTTTGAAAAAGGTTAACCGGGTATCAAGTTGACTTAATCCTAATAAGACACAGGAAATAGTATTCTTACTTTCCAAGTTGGTGCAGACTCAATTTAACATTACTTTCCAAGTTGGTGCAGACCCAATTTAACCCTCCTCTCTCTCACAGTCTATGTAAAATTGTTCTCTTTTCCTCTCAATCGCAAAAATTGGTCTTGTTTGTTTACAGAAAAAAAAAAAAAAAAAAAAAAATTTGCTCTCTTTTTCTCTGTTGCTTGGGTTTTATATCTCTAATCAGTTCATCTTCTCCTCCTGCGGCTATTCTGCAGATTTTATTTGTGAAATTATGCAGAAAAATGTAAGTTCAAGTCCCATGGAGAAAACCACCTCAATATGTTGTGCTCAATACGCAAGGTATCATCTTTTTTTTTAACTTATGTATGGATTTCTATGCCTCTTTTATATTTTCTCATAGTTTTTATTTATTTATTTTATTTTTTTAATACTATTATTATTAATATTAATTTTTAATCTTTAATTGGAATAGTGAGAAGGATGATAAAGGAGGGTTGTGTATGGATGATCGCATTAGTAGACTTCATGATGTTATACTCGTTTCAATCTTGTCACTATTGACAATGAAAGAAGCTGGAAGAACAAGTCTGCTATCAAAGAGATGGAGATACACGTGGACTTACATAACTGGTTTGAACTTTGATTCCTTACTTGTAATATATGGAATTAAACTCAGAGAAAAGAAAGTTGAAGTAGAAAGGCCATTGTATTTGAGTTGGGTTGATCAAGTCTTGAAATTGCACAACGCGCCAACTATAGATGAATTCAGAGTTCAATTTGATCTTGATGAAACTTGTAGACTTGATATTGACAATTGGATTAATTTTGCAATGGAAAAGAGAGTTAGAAGGCTTGAGTTAGACTTGTCCGAAGGTGTCGCAGGTAGTAGAGAGGAAGAGAAGAAATACAATTTTCCTGACCCATACGGTATTACAAATCACCTACATTCATTGTCTCTTGGGTTTACTAGATGCAACTTCTTGACCAATCTCCTGCTGACAGGCGTCAATGTAAATGGACAAATTCTCGAGTACGTCTTAACTAACTGTCCATTATTGGAACAATTGTTTGTGAAAAAATCCGATAGTCTTGTAAATCTGAAAGTTCCTGATCAATCACTCAAATTGAAGCGTTTGGAGATAATTAAATGCTTCAATGTGAAAAGTATTGAGATTTTTGCTATGAATCTCATGTCATTTAGGTACCACGGGCCAAAAATAAACCTGCCATTTAAGAATGTCCAACCACCTATTGATTTGTTTATCGGGGGTGAATATTGTGATTTTCTAATATACAAGTTTTTAGAGATTTCAAGCTATCTTTCTCAGTTAGAAAGCCTTGCATTGCAGATGCCAAGCTTTATGGAGGTTAGGAAGTTTAACTGATTCATTTGATTTCTTCCCCTTCGTTTTTATTTTATTGTTTTTACTTTTTGCTTAGCTGTACTGATTTACTTTTTCTTTGGTTTATGTAGAATAATCTTGAAGATGCTAAATTTCCTGTATTAAATAAACTCAAGCGGCTGGATTTGAAAATTGGCTCAATTGATGGTATAGACTTTCTTGCTTTTGCTCCCCTCATAGAGGCATGTCCTTTCTTGTCTAAATTTGTGTTCCAGGTAATAACTTTTACTTCACAACCTGCATTTCTGATCTGTGAGGTTTATTGCTTTCGTGATTGAATATTCAAATGGAAATTTTGATTCATTTGGACTTCAACTTAAAAGCTTTCAATTTTCCAATTAATTGCTTCTTTATAGCTATTACAAAATTTCAACCAGTAATAGGAAAAATGCTCTTACAAGTGTTTAGCTTAGCATGCTCTATTCTCTTGTTCAAGTATTTTATAACTGAATGTTTATCATTCTGTTGTTCCTGTGTTGGTTTAATTTTTACTGCCTTGTAGTTATACATGGTCTTTTAATATGTTGCATGTTCTTAGATTGCTTTATTTTCATGATGGTTCTAGAACTCCTCCCAGAGTAGGACCTCTTGAGGTCTATATAATCTTATTCGGTTAGATTCAGTCTTATTGCTCTCAAGAACAGTGTGAATTCCTTTCTAACGCAGTGTTTTCTTATGTCTAACGCGATCGATTTCGCCAGTGGTGGTTATTCCATTAAGTCTGGCAATGTTGTGATTCTAACTTAGGGTTTAGATTTGATACTTAGTAATTTGATTTTTTATGCTAATGGTCTTCAGTCATATGTATAACAGCCTTGTTGGAGCTTGTGGTGGCTATTAGCATAATTGTTTTTAATTTTTAACAATTATGATTTGATACTTGGTAATTTGATTTTGTATGCTAATAATCATTTGCCCACCATTTGACTTCATTCCTCCTTGTTACAGCTGGAATGGTGTGAGAGCACTCGGAAATTAAAACATAGCATGTTTACATCTCGGCCCCATCAGTACCTTAAGGTGGTAGAAATAATTGGTTTTGTTGGGCTTACAAGTGATGTTGAACTTGCAATGTATTTAATTAAGAGCGCTATCAATCTTGAGAAGATTACTTTTGATACTCGCAAACCACTTCTAATAGGAACTCCATGGGAGTTCATGGAGACCAAAGAGAAAAAGGTAGCAAGAAAACATGCCAAGAAGCTTGGAACCAAACTTCCCGCTGGAGCAACTTTGGTAATTATTTAATTATATGTTTGTATAAGCTAGAGCAGCTTTGGTAATTCTTTAATTATATGCTTGTATAAGTTATCTCATACATCCTGCTTGTATAAGCTATGGCTATGGCTTGTACATCCATCCCTTGTAAGTTTATTTGGTGTCATACGTTGGATAGTTTAACCTTGGGTGGGAAATAAGTAGAGAGATTTTTCATTTATTTTATTTTTAATACAATATCAGAATTTTATTATTTTACTTTTTACTTTTTTCAGTTTTCGTTTAGTGGCTTCTTTGTTAATTGTTATATTTTTTTATTTCTTTTTCATTCAGAAGAATCTAAAACCCCGGAGTCTTGTCTTTATAGGGTGGAAGTAAGAAAAGACATTGAATCCCTTAAATTTAATACCCAATATAATATTGAGTAAAATAAACAAGACACTGGAAATGAAAAACATCCATTCTCCATTACACTGTAGGACAAAACTATCGACTGTATCGTACAATAAATATTTATTCATACTAATATTTATAAGGTTGTACTAAAAAATAAACACATGTATATCATTATATATATATGTATAAATTACATAAACTAAATAAAAAATAAACACATGCTTGTGTGTGTCTATATATAAGTTACATAAACAAAGGGACATTTTTGGCTCAAAAAATGGGGACATTGTTAGCTCAAAATGGTTCATCACTAAGCCGAATAAATCCTTTGTTAGGGATGGCAAAGGGGTGTGGTTGGCTAAATTGTACTTTATCTGTTAGAAAATTTGTTATACCAACACCATCTCTATTTTGAGACGGGTTTGTTAAACCATCCCTGTTTTTATTCTGATAGACAAAGTATCGATTTTATTCCGCATATTCTGTTTAATTGCGAGGCAGGTTATGGCATTTTTATTATGTGGTTAAAAAAAATCCCAACTTTTAAATTATTAAATGGTAGTAAATATTAATATATTAAGCTTCGAGCAAAGTAAATATATATAAATTTTAAAGGGGCGGAGTTGACTAAATTCTACTTCACCCGTTAGAAAATCCGTCATATCAACTATATCCCTATTTCGGAACAGGTTTGTAATTGGTATACCATCTGAGTCTCTACTCCGATTGATAAAGTATCGACTTCACCCTGCACACTCTTTTTAATTGTGAGGCGGGTTATGTCATTTTCAATATGTGGTTAAAAAAAATAAATAAATACTTAATGTACTCAAATTGGGTTGATAAATAAGCTAAACCAATTTTTAAATTACTAAGTAGTAGTGAATATTACTATTTTAACGAACACTTCGAACAAAGTAAGTAAAATATATATATATATATATATATATATATATATATATATATATATATATATATATATATATTAAAAGTACATATATAATCAGAGCGTGATCGGGATCAATTCATGACTAAATTTGCCCCCGCCCCCGCTTTGAATTTTCAATTATTTTACCTTACATGTCACAAACCCATTTAGGAGGCTACCAAAATTTGCCCCATTAGGGGCAAGGCTAGGCGAAAACCTATAGGGTCAGGAGAAATCAAAAGGAAGATTTATATAGTGACATTTTTCAAATTGAACAAATAAGGACAATTCTTTAATTTGAATAATGAAATACCTAATATGCCCTAACACAAAAATAATAACAATAAATAATAAAACAAGGGCATTTTAAAAATAATTATTAAAGAAACCCAAAATTTTTATTTATTAGAAAAAAAGAAATACCTAAAATTCCCTTAAAAGTATTTGGGATTTTTATAAAAACATTTGGTCAAACTTGAGGAGGTAATTTGCTATAAAATTTTAAAATAGATGGATTTATATATACTTTATAAAAAGTGTGTGTCTTTTTGCATATTTATTATGTAGCAGAGTTTTTTTTTTTGGGTGTTTTAAATAATACTTTATTCTAAATAATCTCACACTTTTAATCCATATGCAATCGGCTATTAGAGTTACGAATGACACTTTTTAAAGTAGAATAGCATATTTACCTAGAAGTTTGTCTAAAACAAAGTTTTAATGCAATGACACGGATCCATTCGCGTGATCCTATTAGTGAAGGGTCCTTATTGCCAATCTCTACCAGCTATTGCTGTACTTCCCCGATTAAAAGCACTCTGCAAGTATAACGTTAGCAGTTGGAAAGCACAACGTCAAATACTATGGCCATCACAATGTAACTGCAAATGCAGTTGCTTATGTAAAGCTCAAAAGTTTAAACAAGAAGGTTCAAGATAAAGTAGTTTTACTTCCAAAAAGAAACCAAAACATAAAGGTCATGGCATTTATCATGTGTTAATGGTGATAGTCAGTACCTATGTGAAGGAACCTCTATGGATGTGTAATATTGGAGTCTAAACCATAAAATGATAGTTTGCATAGAGCGGTAAGCACAACCCCAGCAATAGCAAGTGAAATACAAATAACCGACTGAGTACAACTGCAAGGGCATTTGATTGCAATAGCATACGTTGATTTTAAAAAAACATAGTTAATACAATCCAATAATACCTTACACATCATGCATTAAGTAAAATATATTTAAATTAATAAAAACAAAGAAATATTATTGAAAAGTAAAGCAGATATAACCACCAAGCAATAGCTTAGCCGTATCTCCTCCACTTCCAATTCTCAAGAGGTCACAGGTCCAAGTCCTAATTGGGACAAAGCGAATGTATGAGATACACAGTGTTTCTCATATATAGGGGGAAAAAAATATAGAAAAAGAAAAGAAAAGAAGAGCAGATACAGCAAAGAACACAAAAAAGCCTTTAAAAGCAAACAAACAAAAAAATAAATACATGCCAAAGCAGGAATTAAGCCACTAGGGATAACCGCATTTCAAAATAATAATATATAACAATAAATAAATAAATAATCAGCAGATAAAAGGGCCCTTTAAAATTTTGGAACATAAAGATCCCCCAAGTCAGATATCCATTTCCCAGTCAGCCAACAATAAATTCAAGCCAATCTAGGAAAGTCCGATCAAATTTATCTGAAACAAAAGATGGATTCCATGAAGAAATTGCGAAATTCTACATAAGCCTTGAACCTTACTTTGCCTAACCAGCAACAGTAAATTTGCATTGGACAGAATGCTGGTAAAACCCAATAGGCTTAGCTTTTATCTGACCAAATAAAAGTGGAGCATCTCTTTTTCTAACAGCATTCTCCATCCGAAAGTGTGTAGAATTTTGTAGAAGGAACTGAAAATTTCACGAATCCCTTGTTTACTGGAACCAGCAAAAAAATGAACAACTACCGTACGAAAGCAAGCTGAGTTTGAATCTCCACGATAATAAAATTTACTCCAACAATAGGATCCCTATGAAACATGAAAGCCTGAAGGTTACAGAGAAAGACTTCCATATACTTATGTAAGGCTTAAAAGCCAACTGAAGGTGAAGTACTTGACGCCTTGATCGTTTACTGTGATGAAAAACTGTATAAAAAGCTAAGCATGAACTGAGAGTGGCATTTGGAGGAATTTCTACGATAGACAATAAAATCATATGACTCAGGAAAGATTCTAATGAAACTTAATTTATAAAATATACCATATAGACAAATAGTCATCGTAAACCGATGATTTTAAAATCAAAAGCCAAAAACTAACTCTTTTTTAAGATGGCATAACATAAAACTAAAATGGAGTTTCATCATTTTGCTCTGCTCTTCTTTAATACCTGTTTTATTTGCCCCAGTTGCTTGTGATATTTCGGATTATTTTTTGTGGTTTGAGGGGTGTGGCTACTGTTTTGTTCATAGTACCAAGGCTTTTGTTGATATTCTCGTTTACTGTAGACATGTAGATGCTCATGGGTGCTATTGTTTTTTCGTTACAACACTGGTGGGCTTGGAATTTCTGGATTTTTTTGTATAGCTGGGGAGTGCCCCTTGATGCTTGTCTAGAGGGTTAAGCCCTTTCCTAATTATAAAAAATAAAAAAAAATAAAAAAAAAAAAAACTTGAGAGGAGAAACTCTCTCACTGAGTCATCAAATCCATGTAGAAGGTAAAGAACATTGAATAAGGGAAACTAGCCCCAGAAACTGTACAATGCATCACGATTTTCAGTGCAAGTGAAACTAAGAGAAATCAGGAAAAGAAAAGGAAAAATTAAAAGGCCAACAGCCACCACTAACCTCCACTGCTTGGAATTCCAAGATGTACATCATTAAGCAAAGGGAAATCTGTATATGTCAACAACAGCTTTAGTGCACAAACGACCACTGATTATGCAAAATGTAGCCTATATGAAATTGAATGGTTACCTTTCGCGTGGAATTGCTTCTTGCGCTATCGTTGGTTATAGATAAAGTAATGGCATTGGCAATCCTTAGGAGAGGATGATCAAGAGGTAATCCCAGCCTGGAATGCAGAGATTTTCTGATTTCAACTGCAGAAGAATATTCATTTTTCAGAAGTTTCAAAAACTGTTGTACAATATGGATCAGCAAAATGTGAGTATCACAGCAAAATGTGGGTGGATTGGGTTTAGTGGGTCTTAATTCATGCTTAGATGGGAACCACTGGAGGATCCCACAATCACGCATTTAATCAAACACCTGGTCTGCACTCAAACACACCTTGATTCACCTAACTCCGTGGGCTCATCTAATCTGGCAATCAACCCCTCTCCCAACGCCACCTCCAGACCAGGTGAAAAACTTTTTTGTTGCTCAATATTTGAGATTGGGCTCTTGCTATATGGGCTTCGGCTGGCTGTTTCCTGAAATTGGGCTCTTCCTATATGGGCTTTGGCTGGTTGTTTGTTTAGGCTGGATAGCTGGTTTAAGTCTTTGTTTTAAGACTCGGTTTTCTTATTTATGGCCGTTGGAATATTTTTGTTGGACCAAACTGTAATTATACTTTCTGAAGCTGAAGCTGGGCACATTTTTTAAAAAAATCTGAAAACATTGTGCTTTTTGAACCCCGAAACAACTTTTTTTTAGAAAAATACGAAAAAAAAATTCCTCTTAAAATAATTTTTTCAAGCTTACCATATCGAAATAAAAAATTATTTTTGAACTAAAATCCCCAACATACCCCTGGGATTAGTTTTGCAGAAAAATGTTAAAATGCAAGTTTGCTTCAAGTGTTCAAATGACCAAATATAAAGTTGTGGACTAAAATGATTGTGCACGTAAACGTAATAAATATTTTAAAACATACAGGAATGGTCCGTGACCCCCAAATATACCCAATGCAAAATTTGATCCCTTAAACCTCAAAAATGCATAAAAAAATGAAAAGTTTGAAACCTACCATTAATCCTAACATGCAACCTTGACATTTTGTGCAAAGAAAACATTCTCGCAAACATAATATACATAATAAAATGCGTCCCAATGGTTCATAACCTCAAAATACACCATATGACATGTCCAAACCCCAAAAATATGAAAAATGGCCTTTTATGCAAATTAAGAAGTCAATCATCATAGATGCATTCAAAGAACTGTTTGGCCATTGGCCACATGTCACATATAATAAAAGAGCACTAAGGGAAATGATAAAACACAATTCCCACCAACCAAAATGAAATGGACATGCTTAAATTTTGTATTTTTCTATTTTTCTCATTTTTAAGCATAATGTAAAATAGCGTAAAAGTAAAATATAAGGTGTAATACCCTTAATTTTAAAAGGATATTCTCGGCATTTTAAGTATTGTTTAGTGCATTTGTCTTAGATTATTTGTTAATTTGCCTATTTGTTAATTGTTTTTATTCAATTAAATTTTTTGTTAATCATTTTATTTAATTGAGTTATTTGTTTTAATTAATTGTTTTATTTAATTGAGATTATTTGTTTTAATTATTTGTTTTCATTAATGTTATGCTTATGTGGCAGCGTATAAGTTATGTGCGTTATTTCTTTATTTGTTAATTGAATAATAGGTTAATAATTGTTTTCGTTGTTTAAATTAAATGTCTTTAAGTTAGCATTTTTACGGATGAAGTAGCCGACTTATGTAATAACCTGAGTTTTTATTCAATCTAGTGCGTCAGTGATACCCGAAAGTTGACTCAGTAACGGATCTGAAATGTGGAAGTAAAAGATAAAACAACGGTCTCAAGAGATACAACACGTCTCTAAGACACCAATGTGACCCTCAATGAGATCACGAAACCCAAAGAAAACAATTGCGGAAGCGACATTTCAAAAACGGACAAGAATAAACTTAGGGGTAAAATGGTCATTTCCAAGGTGAAAGTGGGTGCTACTGGGCACCCCATTGGAAAGACAATAAAAAATTAATCAAGATAGACTCAAGAATCGCATGATTGAGAATCCGGACGAAGGAGAAACGACAAGACGAAGAAAAATGAGTACTTAAGGCTAAAAGGGTAAACTGGTAATTATCCATAAATATCTGTGTGCAACCGAGCATACCGTTGGATAGATGACAAAAAATTAGTCAAGTTAAAAAAAAAGTTCACTCAATTTGGAATCCAGACGAAGGAGATATGACTGACGGAAGAAAAAATGGCAAAAAGGTCAAAAGGAGTCAACCCAAGACCATCTAACCGGTTACCAAACCGTCCTAACCGGTTAGGAGGCCAAAAATGATGACCACTACACTGCCCAAGTTCATCTAACCGGTTATGAGGCTTTTACTACTCGCACATTTGAACTACAGGTCAGTAAAAAACTGACAAAAAGGGTTTTTTTGGGAAGGGGGGGGTGGAAATGGGTTTTTGAGGGCCAGATTTCCATCCCCCCCCCCCCCCCAATTGAGTTCTCTACTCGATAACATAAAAGGAAATGAAAAAAAAAACTCACTGTGAAATGCCCAAAATGCCCCTCCATGAAATCAGGTTAAGAGGGTCAAAAAGTTGCTAAAATGCAAAAGTGAAAGTTGAACTTCGCGAGCAATTTACGGTACCAAGATGATATTTTCTAAAAAAACACAAAGAATAAACCCCCCCTAAAATCATGTTTTTTAAGTGACCATGTCAAGAACGGAAATCATTTCCCGAAAGAAAACCCCAAAATGCCCTTAAACCAGATTATGCATAAAAAATGCAAAATGAGACTATAGGAAGCTCAAATCACCAATGATAAGGTTTTTATTGAAAACGATCATGCACACAAACGTAACTTACCTATTAGGACGTGCTCTAATGGTCCATGGCTTAAAAATACCACCAATGCAAAATCTGACCCCCCAACGGCCAAAAAGGCAAAAATGCACTTGAAATGGAAAACATGGAATTTAAAAATATAAAATGGAGTCAAATGACCGTTTAGCCCTTGGCCACACTTCATACATGATTAATGAGACCCTATGAAAGAATAAAAATGGAATTCCCACACCCGATACAACCATGGTGAAATAATAACTCAACATTTTTCAATATTTTCATAATATTACATGAAGTCAAAAATTTACATATGATACAAAATTATTGTCATTGGCCTCCAGCCTCATCTCATATATATCAAATACATTACAAAAGGTGTACTTACGTACACATTACATATATGAAATCAAATATACAAGTTTTGACATATGAGCTACAAATATCATTTCATGCTAACATTTGCATGAATCATAAACAAGAATACACTTAAAGAACTTCAATTCATCGAAACGATCTACGGATATTGTGCATCCCAAACCAAGGTATCCGTACCTGACAAATCACCCGATAACTTTGGGGTGAGTAAACAAGTTACTCGTAGGGAATGAGCATGCATAGACTCAATTTTTTTTATAGATTTTTACATTAACATGAAACAATTCAAAAGGATCATGCCACCTAACGTCTATGTCAAAGTGAGACTCAGGGATCATCCTAAGCTACCATAGCTCAGTTCTAGTAAAAGTCACATCATTTATGCAATTTAACAACATGGAAGCATGTTATATGAGGCAACAAGATATAGATTCTCAAAGCCATCAACTTGAAATCTAAAATACGAAAACAACTAAAGTGAGTCATGCCACCTAACGTCTATGTTTCAAATTAATCTATAGGATCATTCCTAAGCTACATTTGAACATTTAAAACACAATCACAATATCGATGCAATTTAACCAATATTGGAACTTCCAATATAACGCATAAAGCACAAATTCTCAAAGTTAACATTTTAAAACTTAAAATAGGAAATCAAATAAGAAACAATAAGTTACAACATCATCTAGTCATCAACTTGGAATTGAAATGCGAAATCAAACAAGGTGGATACTTGGACATCACTCCGGATCAGACCGACACCATAGTTACTTTAGGGTTACTAGCCCACGGGTAACCGCCCTATGTGCGCACTAGACTATAGGAGGATATTCCCCCGTACTAGAACCATGTCCTAGCCGTAGCCAAATAACGACATTCCCAAGTTTCTAAAATCAACAAGTTGTGTAACAACGTATATATCAATATATATATACAAGATAATCAATTATCTACCATGCACAACCAAATTTAGAAACACATACAATATATGCTCTAAGTCCACAACTGTTATGGCATGAAAAATGTCGAAAACAAAGTGTGCAACTCATTACACAAGATAACAATATATTCCATAAAGAAAACATGTTCTTATGAATATAAATATAACAACAATGTTATCCAATACTCAAAGCGTAACCAAGTCAGTATACAACAAATTCAAGTCCATGATTTAAACATAGTAATAACTTCTAGAACACAATGAGATCCATGGAGCCATTAGATAGAATTTAATTAAACAAAAATAATTAAATTCTCTAGATTTCAAATCAATTTCAAATAACCTCAAATTGATATATGTTAAACAACATAGAATGCTCATTACACATATCAAATCAAAAGAGCAAAATGAGCAAGACATCATCATGTAGAATTTAATTAATTTAAATTAATTAAATCTCAAATTTTCAAAAGTTGTTCAAATGATCCCAAATTAATAAAAAATAAGGATTAAGTCATGGCCATGTCATTTATCAAGTCAAAAATGGAATACAAGCAATGTACCATTAAGTAGAATTTAAATCAATTTAAATTCATTAAATCTCTATATTTGAAAACTCATTTAAATAGTTTCAAATAATTATATAACAAAGATCAAGTCAAGGTCATGCCATATACCAAGTCTAAAGTGAGTTACAAGTAAGCTATAATTAATCATTAATTTCTCAAATTAATATAAAACATGCATACAACTTGTATTTCACTACAAAAGCAAATAAAACCACTTATAAAATAAACTATAACACCCCCTACCTCACAAGAGGATTGTTCCTCTTGAATCCAAAGAAAATCAACACAAAATGGCAAACCCGTCAAGGGCTATGTAGAGGAGGATGAGCGGAACAAAAAATATTCCAAACTTTTATGGTCTAAGGTGAGTGGAAGGGCCTCAAAAATCAAAGTAAAAACTTAAGGCTTTAAACTTCTCCAATGGTGGCTAGGGTTTGTGGTGAGGAAGAAAGTGATACAATGAGATAAAGTGTGAGTGAAGGAAATAGAAATCCTCCATTCACTATGTGATCCTATATCATGGTCAACACACACAACTTTTGACAATTACACAAAAACCCTTTTTTAATGTCAAAATCCCAAAGTGGCCTAAAAATATTTGCATAAAGGTCCCTCCCCTAAATATCTTGCAAACTTAATTGTAAAATGGTCATCAAGACAAAAATAATTACTTTAAGTAATTATACAAATAACCCCAAAAGAAAAAATAAATTCCAAAGAAGTGTGCATCCACACCCTTTACAAGAAAAGTAAACATCTATCATGTTTTTTCTACAAAAGTAAAAATGTAGATATCATGGAAATTAAATATCATGAATGTATGCAAAGCCGGAATCAAATTTGAGTACAAAAAGTGAGGTTATGTAACGAAAAAGGAAACCGAAAAAAAAAAATAGGAAAAAAAGACAAAAAGTGAATAGTGTCGAAAAACTAAAAAATGTGGAAATGACTCAGTCCTTAAAGAAAGTTGTCAATCCAAAGTAAAGATTCTTGGAAACCATTTATGAGCACTCAAGACGACATTAAGTGACGAGAAACCAAGCACAAAAGAGAAAAGACAACAGAAAAAATTTATCCGTAAAAATCTGAGAAAAAGTAAAGGAAGAAAAATCACCGGGTCGGGACAACCTTCCCACCTTAAAGGGATTTCGTCCCCAAAATCCAGCCCCAACAAAACAAAAGGCGAAATCAGGATAACTACGGAGTACATCTCCGAATATCCCACACAACATGTTATAAAAGCAATCCCAAAATTGAAGGAGAACTCACAAACCAATGTCATTGCACCACGTGCTCATGACGACCACTCCCACTGGATGACCACACGGCCACATGATAAGTCGAAACTCACACATGGAATCCAAGGTCAAACAAAGGAAAAGAATACAATAACCGTAAGCATCCCTCCAGATGAACCATCATACGGATCCGAAAACAACCACCAAAAGAACTCCAAGATATCCACGTATCAAACCAAGGTACTGAACAAAGACGACGTGGTAGTACAAATAGCGACCAGAACCCGCCCACGACGTACTCAAATGTGTGGTAGCAATGACAGTGCCTAGTGCCTGCCCACACTTACTCGTCAGTAAGGTAGCATCGACGGTAACTAGTACCCGCCCACAGCACACAACTTGTACGGTAGCATGACAGTATAAGGCACCAGTTCATAACCTACCCCCACTAGGTCTACCCATGAAACTTCTCAATACAAATGACATCAATGTCGAAAATGATCATTACCAAAAGCACTACGAAGACTAACATTTTGTGAGAGTTGAGATATGGTCCAAAGATGTTCAGCCAGACCATTCTGGCCAATCCCAAAACTCTGACAACAATGCCATAGGTACCGCTACGCTTAAGGCCTTAAATCCTCAATACAACAAAACCAACAACTCCAACGTCTCAAAACATTACTATCAACAACATCAATCACGAATCCAAAGCCTGACAAGCAAAACAGGGTCTCCAAAATCCCATATATCACCCTGAAACAGATTAAGTATAAGACTATTCACCGTAATCAAACATCGGATCAAAATCCCTATCACGATAACTAATTCCTCGAAAAACAAGTTCACCACATGGCACACATATCAAAATCCTGACAACCAAGGTCACAAAACGAGTTTTTCAAAACCGTACTTGGCATCACTAAGCTAAATCAAAATTCTTTAATTTTAATCCACAACTAATCACTGGAACTACGATTCCTCAAAACTACGCCTAGCCATAATTAGGATGAGAAAACTCCACAAATAAGCCATATCCAACAACGATCCCCCAAAACATCTCCTAAGAGTCAACCACATCCAGGTCTCCAAAACCAAAGCAAGTCTCTAAAAGACATTCTCACAAGAGCACCGAGCTCACCTTATGAATTAAACAAATCCTCAATGATATGGACACAAGTCCCAATAAAATGATCTCATATCAATCAACTCACTCTGAGCACCACAACTCAGTCAACAACCACGGTAAAAACTCCCCAAGCGAAGACACGAAGGAAAGGAACCACTAGTCCTAAAAAGGACAACACCACAACTCTACCTCTGAAATGAAAGACAACAATGTCAAAGACTTCGCCCCCTACATGGGAGTAAGTCGACCAAAATCCATTAAATCCTCACCAAGGACTCAAGACAACAATAGTGATCCTCACGGACCGACCAACCCGAAAACCGTACACAAGGCGACGAAGAGAAGAGACTTACTCCTTATGAAGTCCCAAGCAAAAACCAAGAAAATAAGGAGAAACTCTATTCTCCCACAAGTGGCAACACAACAAATACGAAAATGGAGCATTCTTCTCATCTTAGGGAAGTAGACAGCTCAAGACAAAACAAATGTGACAACTCTTCTACAAGGAATTTCACAACGAAACCATTGCAGAAATCGGTACACATATTACGTGCGACCAAGGGAAACAAAAGGAAGAACCAAACATGGAAATCGTGCATATGACAAGGAATGCAACTACCAAATAAGCGAATCTACTCACATAGATAAAATTAGGGGTACATGTGGCACGTCTCCACGTAAACACAAAAGCATGTCATTAAAGCATAGTAACAACATGGCATCTCTAAGCATATAAATAAGGGATGCTAATGCCACCCAACAAAAAGGCAAATGTGGATAGACCTCCACCTACTCATGCATCGCAATATCATAAATCATACTACTAACATGGTAACAAACGAAACTGCAGAAAATAAAAATGATGCAATAACGAACCATATGGACATCGTGTCCTAGAGTGTCTAGGTAAAAAGAAAGACCAGTCGTAGTCATAAACTGACTCCAAAAATCAATGCGACAACAAACTATCTTAAAACAATCGTGAGCCTTCACCACAATGGTAAGACTCTAATAATCTATCTCCGAACCTAAAAGTGACACTACAAGTGACACTAAAAATGTAACGCTCTCACTAACCCAAAATATCGATCAATCGACTCGATCCCAAAAGCATCATTACGCAAGGAGAATTCTGTGACACTCCCCGGATTTTCGGATGCGGGTTGGCCAGGCCCACACCCGATTACCCGAGGATATCAAACCAATTAGCAATAAATGAACACATAATAATTAAGAAAAACATGAATAAATAAAACTGCTGAAGAGAAACTAGAATGATAATCAAAAACTGAAAATCTCAGAATAAAATTTTATAAATAAGAAATTATTCTATACATCCAACTTCTCCATTTTTAATACAACTCGGGAACCTATCTGGTGGACCCCTAATAAAACCTAACACCGAAAAACTTCTGACCTCTCTAATTTCAGGATTATAGCATCAGAAGCAAAAATTGCAGCACAATGCAATTCAACTAGGTCAGAGTCTTGAATGTGAGCAAGCTAACCACGAATAGGCAGTAAATGAGTTTTTCTTTGAATCAATTTGAATACTGTAACTTAGAAGTACGGGACTTACAGCGTGCACATGTAGCTGAAATTACTGGTGGCTGAACACCACCTCAAAGAACCACTAAGCTGTTTATGGTATTTGTTTCAATCGTGTCTGAATTATTGTTTTAGTATTTAAATAAACGTGTACATAGTACATAGCTTTGAAGGCGCTCAAAACCACATATTTTTAAGAAATTGCCACTCTAGCACCCGTTCTCACTCTACACTCTTCAATCTAAGCTCACCTACCCTGTGCATTCCCAAAGTCTATCTTTACTTATACAACATAAACAAGCCTCTTGCACCAACAATTCTAGAATTCTTTTCTTTTCTTCAAAAAAAAAAAAAAAAAAAAAACACCGAACATGACTTCAAATACCAATTATTTTCGATCAATATCAATAATAAGTTGTTTATAGAGATCAATGTCTATGATAAACATGCAACAAAAATGCATAAAACCTTCGGAAACTTCGTTGTAACTTACCTCGATTTCTCTCACTCCGTCCATTTTGTGTGTGAGTGTGTGTGTGTAGAAACACATTCATACATCATATATGGAATGCTTTAATTGTTTGGTGCTGCAGACTGAAGGAGCTGGCAATGAAGGAGGGAGAGGAAAGAGCACTTGGGACTTCATGATTGAAGCCCACAAGGGCAAGAAAGCAGTTGATTCATACAACCGTTACAAAGTAAGTAGATATTAGATAAAGTGGTTTTAGCCAAAAGCAAAGAGAGAAAAAAAAAAAAAAGAAGAAGGAATTTTTGCATTAAAACAAGGACTAAAATTATATATTTGTGTATATATATGTGTGTGTATTTGTGAATTGTGATTCTACTTGATTCTAGTCAAGTCATCTGATATTTGTTCTGTCTAGTATATATTATATAGTCTGCAAAAAAAAAAAAAAAATTGATCTTAGCCACGCACACAAAGAAGAAGAAGACAAGAAGATAACAAAAAAGAGGAGGATTAAACTACTATATTTGTGAATATTTATGGTATATATATATGTATTTGTGAGTTGTGATTCTACTTGATACTAGTCAAGTCCTTTGATATTGGTTCTTTCTAGTCTATATTATATAGCCTGCAGAAAGAATGAGGATTAAAATAAATAAGATAGCAATGAGGTCATGTTATAGTTTGTAATCCAATCTAATAAACATGAGTCGTAAAATGCTGGAGTACATATGCTTTTCTTTTTTTTCTTCTTTTTTTTTCTATTTTTTTTTTTTTTTCAGACGATGTAACAAAGGATGTGATTCTAAATATGGTTGAATGGTGAGAATGGATACATAGCGTGACTAACAAATAATTTGGATATAGGGCTTATTTAAGTTAATTACTTAATTAATCGAAATTTTGTGTGTTGATGCCTAAGTTGTGAATTGTGATGACGTGCTGTAATCACAAATAATGCTATTGTTGTGATATGCAGGATGATATGAAGCTGTTGAAGGACATGGGAACGGATTCTTACAGATTCTCCATTGCTTGGCCTCGAATTTTACCAAGTATGCTCATCCTATTCTCTCTCCCTCTAAAATGATATCCCTAACTGAAGATACAAGATTTCGTTTCTTCAATCTTTTCCTATCTCTTTCTCTCTCTCTAGAACTCTCCTCTACTTTCCACTTGTAATGGTCTATTTATAGGCCATCACCCTTATTGCTGTTAACTGATTACATTGGGCCTATATTCAAAAGTTCTCTTCCTTCTAGGCTTGATCTTCCAATGGGCTTGACCTTCCTTGGTGGATCCCCCAGATTCGGCCCATTCGAGGGCATTTTGGCATGGATCCTACTTCAATCATTCAACCCGATCTCGTTCCCGCGGACTATATCCGGCCCATGCCACTTGCCGCATCCTCAACTGCCCCCATAATTACCCCTTATTGATTAGGGGGTAATTATTAGAGGCTGCTAATGATGACCTGACGGCTCGAAGAGATCGTGTGGGAGAATGGACGGTTAGATCTAGGGGTCGGCGTTTCGAAATTCAAAAAGACAACCCATCGCTTTCCTAACTCCTCGGCCTTTGGGCTCACCTTGTCTTTATAAGCTTCATTGATTCTCCATCGATCCTCTTTACCGTCTCCATCTCACATTTTGCTGTTTGAATCCTCTCCGGCGATCTCTTGCGAAAGATCCTCCTTCCAGTGGCTTTGCAATACTTTCTGCCGTTTTCACTGTCTAAGGTTAGTTTCATTTGTATTTTTCTTTTGGAAGACTTCTTTCTCCTCCCCAGAATCTTCATTCACTCTCACCATGACAGTAGATCTAGACGTTTTTCGCATGAAACTTCACCTTCCTGACGATGTAGAAATTAGAAACTGCCCCCGAGAAGTGAATATCAGAACCGGTGCTGGCTTTCTTCCCGGCGAGGTCCTGTTTTCACTCCTCCATCTCAATCTCCTTAGGTTTCCTTTACATCCTTTCTTTTGCTATGTTTTCAACAAGCTTAATCTTTCCCCTTTACAAGTAAACCCCAATTTCCTTAAGATTTTATCTGTTATGCTACTCCTGATTCGTGACAGAGGTCTGGATCTGGACCTCGTAGATCTTCTCCTCTGTTACAAGGTCAGCAAGATCAGAACTGACGAACCGTTTTACCACTTTTTCCCCATTGAGAAGAGGTCCATCTGCACGGATAAAATCAAATCCGAGAAGGGTTGGAGGAAAAACATTATTGGGGTTAGGGGAACCTGGTTCTCTCCAGCTGCGGAGGATTTCCCTATCCCGAGCGCTTTGGGAGAGTGCTGTCTCTTTTTATAAGAAATATAAAAACCAGAGTGACTGTCCTTGCGAGATTTGCATTCCTCGTTTTTGTACTTTCTTGTGCCATTCCTTATGCATTCCTTGTGATGATTTGAGCTACAGTGTGTGCAGGGATAGGGATAACTACCTGAAGCGGTACGTTCTGACCAACGTTCCCACCTGCTCGGACCTTCTCACCTCAGACAATCTCCTCGATATTTCAGTCCTCGGCAAGACAATGAGCCAACTCCAAATCCCTTCCTTCGGCAGGAAGAAAACTGCCCCCAGGCCTGCTATCACCCCTGCATCTTCCTCACCGGCTTCAGCATCTTCCTCCGCTACCCTTTCTGATACCACTCCTTCCACCGATCCATCCGTGACGGCTGCTGACCCGGTCGCTAACACGGCAACTGCCAGTCCGAACGTTACCCCTTCTGTCAATAATCCTTCTGGTTCTACTACTGCTTCCGCATGGGAAAAGGCCAGAGGAAAAAGGCATCAACCTGACAGTGCCCTCAGCTTAGATGACGTTCCCTTGTCTCAGAGGGTTAGGCCCTCTGGGCCGAATGTGATATCCCTGGCGAGACCTCCTCAAGCTAGGCCCCCCACCCCTTCTGGGCATGCCTTCACTTCAGGAACGGCGCCATGGAGCCCTCGCTTCATGCGAACAGACGGATCGTCTGTAAAACCGATCGAGACCATGTTCAAAGATGGTCAGACCGCTATGGCTTACTACAGGAGTATGTGGACTCCCAAGGACATCGAGGTAGCCAAAGGTCTGTCTCAGAGGGAGGTGTTCAGCCGATTTCCCTTGTCCGCCATGGAGATAACTTCTGCCCTTTAGTCAATAAATCTTTACATACTCTTGACACTTATTTTCTTCTAACCATCTGCTCGGCTTAACCAGTTGTCCTGTATATCTCTACAGACCTTGTACGGGATGATGGCTATGCAGAAACAAGTTGAGCATGTGAATGCCAAGGTCCGCGTGCTTTCTGACAGCCTTAATGCAGCGAACAAGGAGAACGATGATTTGGCTGCTCAGAAGACCGGGTTGATGGTTCAGCTAGGTAAAATTGAAAAAGAGAGTGATTCGCTGAGGAAGGAGACTGACTCTCTTCAGGATGAGAGGAATGCT
Organism: Cornus florida; assembly: GCF_030987335.1. Lineage (NCBI taxonomy): Eukaryota > Viridiplantae > Streptophyta > Magnoliopsida > Cornales > Cornaceae > Cornus > Cornus florida. The sequence continues at coordinate 91,671,364 of NW_026775574.1, forward strand.
CTGCAGCTTGAAAAGAGCGTCTGGCAGACCGAGCGGGAATCCCTTAAGGCCGAGAAGGAAGAACTGGTACGCCTTCTGAGTGATAAGCAATCCGCTCAAATAACCTTTGAGAAAAGGGCCTTGGACGAGCGCAACGCTTTACTTGATACTATCAGCAGGGTAAATGGTGGTATGCTAGCTCTGCATGCTCGGTTTTCTAAAGTTGGAGCCCTCAGATATGCTCAGGGGTTCCAAGAGGGTTACGCCGATCGCGTTCCGGATGAGGGTCAGACTGGTTCTACCCCTGATAATGTTGATAAAAAACTGGATATTGACCCTCCTGGTGTTTATACCGATCCAGACTCTACCGCTGTCGAGGGCGTTTTTGATGAATGTCAGGAGATTGCGTCTTCTCGGATCACTCCTACTCTTCTTGCTGCTTTGACTTTGGACATTCTTCCTCTGTCCACCTTGACTCCATCTGCTGTTACTGCTGAAGATAACCCTCAGCAGAATGATTCTTCCAACACTGTTAAGGGTAGGACTCAACAGAACAATTCTGTCATTCACCTCAACTCTCCACCTCGTGAGGACGGCGACGCCACCAATAATGAGGAGGCAGCCCAACATCATCAAGAGGCCGACGAGGCAAACACCTCTTAGTTAGAACTTTTTTTTTTTTTTTTTAATGTACTGACTTTGGTATATTCGCCATCTTTACACCTTATTTTTTGTAACCCTCTGAACCTTATTAATGAGATGGCCGACTTTTGATCAAACTTTTTATGTAAACTTCTCTTCTTTTTTTTGTGTCAAGTGTTTGGCGTTCGGCTCATAGTGCCAACTGCCACTTACTTTGCTCAGGCGCCTGGCGTTCGGCTAGAATGCCACTTGCCACTTGGCCCTCAATTTTTCTTAGCGAGTGTTTGGTGTTCGGCTCATAGTGCCAGCTGCCACTTACTTTGCCCAGGCGCCTGGCGTTCGGCTGGAATGCCACTTGCCACTTGGCCTTTAATTTTTCTTAGCAAGTGTTTGGCGTTCGGCTCATAATGCTAGCTGCCACTTACTTTGCTCAGGCGCCTGGCGTTTGGCTGGAATGCCACTTGCCACTTGGCCCTCAATTTTTATTAACAAGTGTTTAGCGTTCAGCTCATAGTGCCAGCTGCCACTTACTTTCCCAAGCGCCTGGCGCTCGGCTGGAATGCCACTTGCCATTTGGCCTTTAATTTTTCTTGGCAAGTGTTTGGCGTTCGGCTCATAATGCCAGCTGCCACTTACTTTGCTTAGGTGCCTGGCGCTCGGCTGGAATGCCACTTGCCACTTGGCCTTTTAAAGAGGAATGCAATCTTTATAAATCTTAGAAACTTATACATTCGACTGTTTTCAATTTAAAATAATCAAAATTCAGTATTGAATCTCAACTTTTTATTGATAATACCTCTTAAGAGAAATAGCATTCCAAGGCTTGTTAACCAGCCTTTCGGCCATGGTTTCTAAGGTATATACCCCTTTTTCCTATGGCCTCTTCAATTCTGTATGGGCCTTCCCATGGTGGCATCATCTTTTTGACTATCCCCACCATCTTTTTCAGAACCAGGTCACCTGGCCTAAAGTCTCTGTGTTTTACTTTCCTGTTATGGCTGTTCGCAAGCGTCTGCTGGTAAGATGCGAGCCTTACTGCTGCTGCGTCTCTTTTCTCTTCCAGCAAATCGAGGTTAAACCTTAGCATACTGTCATTATGCTCACGGTTCCATGCCAAGCTTCGAACAGTCGAAACTAAGTGCTCGACTGGTATAACTGCCTCGATTCCATATGCCATGGTGAATGGGCTTTCTCCGGTCAGTCGTCTTGGGGTCGTTTTGTAGGCCCATAGGACGTTCGGCAGTTCATCTAACCACCTTCCTTTCCTTTCCTCTAGTTTCTTCTTGATACAAGTAAAGATTGTTTTGTTTGTAATTTTCGCTTGTCCATTGGCCTGTGGGTGACTTACTGCTTCCAGCTTTTGATTAATTCCATAGTCCTCCAACAGCTCTCTTACTTGCTTACTGTCAAGGTTGGTACCATTATCCATGACGATTGACCTCGGAATACCAAACCGGCAAATAATATTACTCCAAATTAATCGTCTCACATGAGTTTGAGTAACGCTTGGATATGGCTCTGCTTCCACCCACTTAGTAAAGTAGTCTGTAGCCAGTAACACATATTTGTTCTGAGCTCTGGCAGTTGGTAGAGGACCAACTACATCCATCCCCCATTGTGCGAAAGGCCATGGTGTGGCCATTACATGCAAGTCTTCAGGTGGTTGGTGAATCTGTGGTCCGAACCTTTGGCACTTATCGCACCTTCTGGACAATTCTTCCGAATCTCGCGACATGTTCAGCCAGAAGTACCCTTGAGCCATTGCTTTGTGTGCTAAAGATCTCCCCCCTGAGTGGTTTCCACATACGCCTTCATGAATAGCTCGTAATATTTGCCGAGCCTCTGTGGGGGTAACACACTTTAAGTACGGTCCGGAAAAAGATCTTCTGTATAACTGGTTATGCACTACGGCGTACTTCGCAGCATTCGCTTTGATTTTCCTAGCCTCATCTCTTTGTTCAGGCAGAGCACCATCTCGGATGTAAGTTATGATCGGATCAATCCAACTTGGCTCATATGGAATAACATTCACCTACCAAGGATCTGAGCCTGAAGGTTCTTCGAAAATGGATGGCTGGTTCAATATTCCCACTGGAATCACCCTTGCCAATGTTTCTCCAGAACCCGAGGCACTACATACTAGCATGTCGGCATCTTCGTTATACTCCCTCGGAATTTGAATGAATTCAATTTTTTCAAAGCTCTTCGCTTCCCGCGTAACAGCAGAACGATATGCTTCCATCGTTTCATCCTTGGTTTCATACTCACTCCTCACCTGCCGAACGATTAACTATGAGTCACTAAAAACATTCAAATTCCTGACCTTGAGTTCCTTGGCAAGCTTTATTCCTGCCAGCAACGCTTCATACTCTGTCTCATTATTCATAGCAGCGAATTCAAGCCGAAGCGCTTGGCTTAAGGCTGTACCTTCTAGCGTCTGCAGTTTGATCCCAATACCTGCACCCATCTGATTTGAGGACTCATCGACGAAGAGTTTCCACAAGCAACTACAAAGATCCTCCTCTACGTCCTCTGAATCACATTCCAGTAAAAAATCCGCCACCGCTTGCCCTTTGACTGCTGTTCTAGGTTCGTATATGATATCAAATGAGCTTAACTCAATGGCCCACTTTGTCATTCTTCCGGAGAGATCTGGTTTGTGCAGGATTATTCTGATAGGGAAAGTGGTTAGAACGATAATAGGATGGGATTCAAAATAATGCCTGAGCTTTCTTTTCGCATGCACTAGCGAGAGTATCACCCGCTCTGCCTTTGAATAACGTCTTTCAGCCTCAGTCATTGTCTTGCTAACATAGAACACTGGATATTGCTTCCTTTCTGCGTAGCGAATTAGAACGCCACTCGTCGCGATGCTGGATACTCCGAGATACAAAAACAGCTTTTCGCCTGATTCTGGAGCTGACAATACCGGAAGGTTCTGCATATATTTCTTCAGAGCAGTTAACGCTAGGCGTTGTTCATCTCCCCAAACCTGCCTGTCATGGTTCCGTATTGTGTCAAAAAATGGTTTGCATTGATCTGACAATTTGGAAATGAAACGGCTCAGTGCAGCAATCCGTCCCGTAAGTGTTTGCACTTCTTTGATTGTCGTCGGCTCAGCATTCTTAGTCAGAGCATCTGCTTGGGCAGGGCTTGCCTCGATGCCTCTGAGATTAACCACGTGCCCTAGGAATTGGCCTGAACTTACACCGAACGAGTACTTGGTCAGATTGAGCTTCATTCCATATCGCCGCAACACATTAAACACGTCTCGAAGATGCTGCACATGATCAGCTTTCTTCTTACTTTTGACCACCATATCATCAATGTAAGCCTCCACTGTCTTCCCTATTTGTTTCTTAAAAATCTTGCTAATAAGTCTTTGGTAAGTTGCCCCGGCATTCTTCAGTCCGAACGGCATAACTTTGTAGCAATACGTCCCGCGTTCGGTAACGAAAGAAGTTTTTTCTTCATCAGCGGGATCCATGGGGATCTGATTATAACCCGAATAAGCATCTAAAAAGGTCAAGCGTTCATATCCAGTAGTTGCATCCACCATCTGATCAATCTTTGGCAGCGGGAAGCTATCCTTCGGACAAGCCTTGTTTAAATTGGTAAAATCAATGCATACGCGCCATTTCCTATTTTTCTTTTGCACAACGACCACATTCGATAGTCAGTCGGGGTAGTACACTTCTCTTACAAACCCCGCATCAAGTAGCTTGTCAACCTCCTCGGCAATAATTCGGTTGCACTCGGGGGTAAACCGTCGCTGCTTCTGCTTTACAGGTTTTGCATTGGGGTTAACGTTCAAGGAGTGACAGGATACCGAAGGATCGATCCCTGGCATGTCTAGGTGACTCCATACGAACACATCTGCGTTTTGAGACAAAAAATCAACTAATTCCTGCTTTTCCTCCTCAATGAGTCGTTCCCCTACTCTGGTTGTCCGTTCCGGTCGGAACTGATCGATCTGCACATCAAATAGGGGTTCTTCAGTTAAGCCTACTGGTTCCTCCTCTCCATTCTGCTTGGAGGGAGGCTCCTGTAATTGCTATCTCGGACAAACTGAACGAATGGGAGCTTTCCCCTTTCTGGCATGTTTCAGTGTTACAGAGTAACATTCTTTAGCTGCAACTTGGTCTCCATGAATGTCAATCACTTTGGTTCCGTTCGGTCCCAGGCATCTTACTACCTGATGTAGAGTAGAAGGAACACCTTGAACTCTGTGGATCCACCCTCTGCCCATCAGAAGATTGTAAGAGGGATGAATTTCAACAACTACAAAGGTTTCCATTAAAACCCTCTCGGCAGCATGTACCGCTACCTCCACCGTGCCGACGGGCTCCACTCGCTTTCCATCAAACCCTAATAGCGGATTCCCGGTGGATTTCAACCGATCCTGTTTGATCTCGAGCCAATCGAATGTATCTCTTGGCATGATGTTCGCACTACTTCCAGGGTTAATTAGAACTCTGCGCACCAAGCATTTGGCCACTGTCAAACTTACGACCAGCGGGTCCTCATGAGGGATCTGGACACGCAACAAGTCTGTTGCTTCAAACTTTATCTGCGTTGATGCGCTCTGTTGGTGCAGAGTGTTTACACTGCCTATTCTTCTCTTTATCCGTGCCTGGCGAAGGCGTGTTCGAAGCAGTTCATCTGATTCCTCGGCAGGTTCTGGCCGATCGTGAATTGCATTAATTACTCGAACTGGTTGCGTGTTGTGAGAATTCGACTTCTGATTCTTCTTCACGTGTTCCATTGGTCGGTTCTGCTCCACCGCTGGTCCTTGAATATAACTTGCGAACTCCCCTCTGGCTATTAGCATCTCTACCTGTCTCCTTAGGTTCCTGCATTCGTTAGTCTGGTGGCCAAAATCAGAATGAAATGCACAGTGCTTAGACTGATCCCTCTGTTTGAGAGGTTGTCTGATTGGTAAAGGAGTTCGGAACTTATCTTTATTTTCTTGGTACAGTCTCACTAGGGTAACTTTCAATGGAGTAACCAGCTCTTCCTCTCTGGGCCTCTTCTCAGATTTCCACGAGGGGCGTTGCGGCTGAACCTGTTTTTGCCTGATCTTTGCTTTGGTCTTTTCCTCCGTGGATATAACGGATGTCTTCCGAGCGTTTGCCGCCTCTTCTTCTTCTAAGCGCACAAATCCATCGGCTCTTTCGTTAAGTTCATCCATAGTCTTCGGCGTGTTGACCACCAAGCTTGTGTGGAACGGGGTGCCACGGTTCATGGCCAGTATGAATGCTTGAACTGCCATTAAAGGGTGACATTCAATAACCATACTCTTGGTAAGGTTAAACCTGGTTAGGAAAGCCTGGAGACGCTCTTCAGCATGTTGCTTCATTGTGAATAGGCTCGAAATATCTTTCGCTGGACGCTTGTTTCCATAGTATTGGCTTATGAACCGATCACACAGGCTTCGGAAACTATCCACTGAACCCCTCGGCAGGTTCTTGAACCAATTCAGAGCTGGTCCGACCAGACTTGTAGGAAAGCACTTGCACATCAAAGAGTCATTCTCAGTGTTTAGAGCCATTTTCAGCTGGATGTGATACACATGATCGATCGGATCAGTCGTTCCGTCGAACAGAATGAAAACGGGCATGGAAAATTTCCTCGGACTCGGGGCATTCAGAATCTCATCAGTGAATGGTGAATCAACCGTTCGAGCTACTGAACGGAGTGCTTCATTTTCCCTCTGGAACCCCGCGGCTACTCTCTGGTCTACTGATCTCCTCTCTGAGCTTTGATAGTCGAACGTCGTCATGGAAGGCCGATAGGTCGGATCGAATGATCTTTCCTCAACAAAGTCTTTGCGCCATGGAGGCATAGCTTTTTGTTGAATCAACTCTGTTGCTTCACCTCGGCTGAGCGTTTCTTGATGTGGATCAAAAGTCATTGCTTCGTTTCGCCTGATCTGCTCACGCCGTGGATCTATGTGAGTCGATCCTTCACGATCATCTATACGACGAAGATTTGGCGGCAAACCGTCTCGCCGGATTTCCTCGCGGTGAGGATCTACTAGATTGTTTCCAACCTCCTCACCGTGATGTGCTGCATCGGTACGTGCACCTTCTTCTCCTGCCAGAAGTGGTCGTGGAATTATTGGAGCTTCTTGACGCTGCATTTCAGTCCTTAGATCCGCATTTTCTCTCCGGAGAGCTTCGATCATGTTCATCAACTCATCAAGTTTCACTTGCTGGACGTTCTCAACAGTATTAGAGTTGTCACCCCCTATCATGATTCTGGATCGAAGCAAAGGCATGAATTACGAACTCCGAAACAGATCTAAACGTTACCGATGCAAACTCCGTTAGATCTGGGCTTAACTTCACTGAATCGTGATCACTGTTTGCTAAATCTGAACTTTTCTAGCTTCAAACTCATCGGATCTGACTGCAACTGAGCAAATCACAATTGCGTCATTCCGAAGCAAATGCCTCAGAATCCACAATAAGCAAGAATTCTCTCTGAACAAACTACAATCTCACTGATCTGGATTCAACTTCCAGAAATCATACTGCGTACCCACAAACTCGATTGAACTAATATGGTACTGATCGGGCTCGAATTGATCTTCGTCTTCGATTCCCACAGACAGCGCCAATTGAAGATACAAGATTTCGTTTCTTCAATCTTTTCCTATCTTTCTCTCTCTCTCTAGAACTCTTCTCTACTTTCCACTTGTAATGGTCTATTTATAGGCCATCACCCTTATTGCTGTTAACCGATTACATTGGGCCTATATTCAAAAGTTCTCTTCCTTCTGGGCTTGATCTTCCAATGGGCTTGACCTTCCTTGGTGGATCCCCCAGATTCGGCCCATTCGAGGGCATTTTGGCATGGATCCTACTTCAATCATTCGACCCGATCTCGTTCCCGCGGACTATATCCGGCCCATGCCACTTGCCGTATCCTCACTTACTGTTTAATAGGAATACTGTGAAATGGTATTATTTGCATGGTGTCATGTCATTTTGTAGGTGGTGAGGTGAATCCCAGTATTGTGTTTATTGCAAATGCCAGTTCCATAGGGATATTTGGCTTACCAAATTTTCATAGCCAAGTGTGGTTATCAAAACTTACTGTTTAATAGGAATACTGTGAAATGGCTTCCTGCCGAGCCCCCTTTCTGCTCTGTCCACAGAGACAAAAAAATAATGTAGGACTGGTGCCAACAGTTCATCACGGAAGAAATGACTCACGAGGTTTTGTAAAATATTGCTAAGGATGTGAAAGAATTTAGTCTTGCAAAGGTGAGTACTTGAGAATTGGGGTGTTGGGTGTAACTTCTGGTTTGGATTAGACAGAGATGCAAGATGAAGCAATACTTGATGAGGAAGATTTAAGGAGTGGATGTCAAATTTCAGAAATAATTCCTATAGTTTCAATACAAAGAAAGTTTTTCTAACCGAAGAAATAGCTCATCAATCCTTTTCTCCTTGGTAAAATATATATGCAATAATTTACATATAATAATGGAGACCTCAGGACAAGCACTGTGACATGCATTTGTGGGATAGGTGTCTTACTTTACTCATTGACTAGTTTTTACTGCAGATAGAGAAATGAAACTCATAATATGCTCCATTATAGAATATTAGTGGCTTATAACAAACCAGTCCAGAGTCCAAACTAGTTCATGAATCATGATCAAGTAAATGTGTTAGTTTTGTGTGAGTGCAGGAAGGGAGCAAATGTGAATGGATATTTCGTGTGGACACAGATGGAGACAATCACAGGGAGCAGCATATCCTCTCAAATGGCAAACAAATTGTTAGTGTCAATTTGGACGTTCAATCTATCTTAAAGTGACACCGGTGTGCTTAATGCTTACGCGTGAATTCAGGTACGTCGTACTTGAACTCAGCTCAGGCCTTTCATTCAACCTCCTAACTGACCCCTTCTAGCTCTCCCCAAATTAAGTAGTTGCATATTCTATAAGAGTCAGTTCTGCAGTGAAATTGATTTTACTTGTTAAATTGAAGAAGAACTAGGAATGGAGTTCAACTTATTATGAATTGAACTCAACTTAGGTATAACAAAGGAAGCATTGAGATTTTTTTCAATAACAAGTGAATCAACTATCTGAATTTCTCATAGTTCAATCCGTTCTGATGCTTCGTGATTCTCAATACTAAAATCTTTATTCATCCCCACCATTTCTTGAATTCACTTTCCCCCTCAAGACAAATTCCGCGCATCTCCCTGAGCCAGTAGTGGCACCATCACATTATAACAGGCCTGGCTCATCAGCCAACACAGAAAGGTAAGATAGAATGGCTGAGGAAGGTATATTATTTGCGCGGTTTCATGTCTGTTTCGTAGAAAGTGAAGTGAATCCCAGCATTGTCTTCTTCATTGCAAGTGCTAGTTCCCTAGGGTTGTTAACTTGTTTGGCTTATCAAACAAATGTTCATAGCAGAAGGGTGGCTTTTCAAAACTTACTGTGAAATGGGCAATTACTAAATTCAAAGGAAATTCAGTTTTGAAGTATAGTTTATAAAAATTCATTTTGCAGCTTTCATTTATCACATATGAACGGAGGAATAACAGAACATCTAACACAATTATACATACAAATGTGAGGTTTTGTTAAATATAACCAAGGGTGTGAAATAATTCCTGTAGTTTCAGTAGATAGAAAGTTCTACTAACCGAAGAATTAGCTCATCAATCCATTTCTCCGTGGTAAAATATATATACAAGAATTTATATACACATATAATACCTATATGTGTGTGTGTGAACAACATAGTAATTTCTGGTGTGGATCAGACAGAAGATTTGAGGAGTTGAATCATAATGGGTAAGCTGATGTACAAGAGAAAGACAGCGATTAAGAGTGAATAGCAGTGGTGGTAGTAAAAGAGGGGTATGTATGTGTCCCACATCGACTAGAAGTGAGAGGCGTTGAGAGATGGAGCGGCTATTTAAAAAGCTGTTCATTTTCCTTTGGAAATCACGGAGCCTCGCGGTGAGCACAAAGCGAGCTGTTCTTTCGCCTTTTACTAAAGAATACCGTGTGCTCGCAGCAAAGAGTGGCATACGCCTATTTTTGGAGGGCTCTTCACTTAGTGAAGGTACCCCTATAAATTTTAGTTGAATATTTTTTAAGTTTTTAGTAGACGGTCGAGGTTTAACACTATAACCTAAACGGTTAACAATTGGTTATATTTAAGTAAGAATTATCTATTATTTTTATTTTTATTTATATTTTCATATTGAATAAGGTTATTTTTAATTTAAAGCTCTAATTGTATTTTTATTTTAACTCAATTTTTTTCGAGTTTCTAATTTTTTTTACTTTATACGTTAAAAAAAAACCTTTAGTGACTTCAAATGTACTTTTAAGAAGAATATTTTTTATTTTTTAATTCAAATTTTCTAACTTTACATAAAAACACCTTGTAACTTGAGAAGATACCTTCAAATATTATCTTCGTCTTATACTTGTTATATTCAAGTTGGCTTACAATTATTTATGTTTATGGTCAAGTCATTGTCATACTAAGTCACACAATCATTCTCAACAAGTGTCACTCCGAATGCTCTCCCATTCTTGTGCTCCGCGCGTGCTCCGACTTAAATTCTTAAAATTTATGACTTAATTACATCGCTCTCATATTCCGCTCTCGCGTGAGACTTCAAATAAGGTGAAACTCAATTAAATTCAATTTGAAAATTCAGTTACACATTTACATTTGAGTTTCACCGTTTAAATTTTTGATAAATTATACAATTTTTCGTGGACTAACAATGAATACTCTAGTACCACTTGTTGGGCGTTGCCTTCTAATCCAAAATTTTTAGTCCTCATAAAAACAAGTGCGTCATGTTAGTGTTTCATGCTAATTAAAAAAATTATGGAAAAAAATATATATATATATAGTGAATGCGAATAGCGGATACCACATGTAGTGGCATACAACAAGCTTTCAAAAGGCTGAGAAGGCCATAAAAAATTATGAAAAAAAAAATTGTAGTGTTTCATGCCAATTAAAAAATTAATGAAAAAAAAAAATACATATATATATATATGACTATCTGTGGTATATGCCACTATCTGTGGTATTCGCTATTTGCATTCACTATATATATATATATATATATATATAGTGAATGCAAATAGCGAATACCACAGATAGTGGCATACACCAAGCTTTCAAAAAGGCTGAGAAGGCCTTAATATATAGATTTATGCTCTAGTATCTTTCCTTTGGACTTTGTTTGATTGGAAAGTAAAAAAAAAAAAAAAAAAAATTGAAAAATCGGAGAAAACTCGGAACTTGACCGACCTTGCAGATATCAAAACTCGGATCCACTTTCAGCTTCCCAATTAATTCTTAGGAAGTTGACAAGACTGGCATTCCTCTAACCGCCAAATGAAAACTGATCAATGTACAGGACTATGAATTTCAAACCAATTTCATCAAATGGAAGATGATAATTGAACATTCAGCATTATTTCTTGATGCGCAATGGGTATTAAGAACTAATCCCATATCCCTTCAGAATTCTGTAGCATTCAGCCATTTCACAACATAAAGGACTGCAATCGAATCAATACAGGAATTTTTTGAAAAATCAATATCATGTGTATATTTTATTTTATAACCCAAACTAAACGTCTCAGGAGCTGATGGAAGCTGGTGCCTACAGTTGGGAAAAGTAAATCAAAAGAGCCGAGGGGTTGGTGATCCAACGATAAATCAGAATATACGAGCAAAAATTTCAAATTTCTGTTGGTTTATTCCATTTCCAAGTAAACAAAACAAAAAAATAATAAAAATAACGGACTTGTCCTCGTGAAAAGAGCACTTTCTGAACCTCAGCAGTGACCTCCTCGCGGGTTTCTCCTTGTCTTCATGAAGAGAGCACCTTCTGAACCTCAGAAGTCACATCCTTGGGGGGTTTCTCTGCGTGGAGGTTTGCAACAATACCCTTCTTGTTATAGTAATCAATTACCTGCATTTCAAAATTAAAAATGCCATGTTCAAGATCAACATCAAAAGTGGAACATAAAGATACAGCCACAGGAGGTTTATGAGTTTAAGCCACAGGAGGTTTATGAGTTTAATCCTACAGGACAAGTATAGGGTTGGCAATTTACCCCGCCCTCCCCTATTTTATAGGGTTTGGGATACTCTATTTTATAGGGTTTGGGATACTCTATATAGGGTTAGGTGTGGAGATGGTAAAATTTTTTAATAATAAACCCAACTCGAGTTTGAGGCAGGGATGGATTTTGTGCTTACCCCACCCCAGATTCATATATGTATGAAGATTTCCTAATAGTACAATTCTGCTAATATATACAAATCATATTTCCCTTACACAAACCCCAATTTCTCTACCAAACACATGCCGCTAGCACTCTCTCCCTCATGCCCAACCTTCAAGAGCCCCGCGTTCCACCATGGAAGCAAGAACAGAGCTTCTCATCCCGATCGCAAGGCAGGACATTCTTCTTTATATTTCATCGATCAATTGTCGTGGTCGACGTTGATCCTTGGCAGCCAGATCAGTTGATTGCAGTCTTTGAAAGTCGCCATTGGTGTTTTTCCCTCAATCTGGTTTCACGTCTCTCTGGCAGTGTCACCTCCTCCCTCTTATGTGAATTGTATATGATATTGTTCTGTAAATTGGTGTTAGTTGTTTTTTCTTGCTTGAATCTGTTGATGTTGATGTTGATGGGTTTGATAAGAAATTGGTGAAAAGGGGGGCGGGAAGGGGATGGGATTGAGATCCCAACCCGTGATGGTATTCTTTAATGGGGCAGGGTAGGGTTGAGGCTAACCCGTCCCATTGCCATCCCTAGACAAGTAGAAGCACCATTAAAAATATGCAACATTTGACCAAGAAAGCCATAGTTTGAGTGAACGAGATGGCCACAGAACCCATCATCTAAAATGAAACACATGCCCTTTCCCTCTACATATACAAGGACACGAAGCAATCTACTTAGCGATTTTAGCTATAACACATTGCTCCCTGATGATGATGATGAAGTTGCCAACCATTTCAAAATGTGATGGCCACTGTTTCGTTGTAACATGTGCAGAGTGAATCTTGCCCTCCCAAAATCATTTGATTTTTTTGAATAAATATCTATTGTATTGGAAGAATGATGAAAGGCTAAGGGACAACAGACTTGAACTCCCCACCCGCCTTCAACATCCTCCACAGCTTCAAAGCAGTTCTTCATTGTAACCCATCCTATTGACTAAAAGCCAAATGGTATAGTAAAATTTGTGAACATAATTTTTTTTTTTTGATAAGTAAAAATTTGTGAACATAATTAAGGGGTGAAATAATGAGATAGTGCCTCTACCCCATCTGGCATTCCATGCAAAAATAGGCCAAAACACAGAAGTCAAAAAACGATTAGAGACAGACTGAGGGAAAGATAGGCCAATGACACCTCAGTCTAGATAATTGATTGCTGTTGTTCCATAGATGCCACCATGTGGCCTATCTCATTCTGAAAATATTTCCTTCAATTCAATAGACAACTAATATCACAAAACACTTGTGAAGCACTTCTCTCATTTATCAATCCTGATTAAACTATGAAAGGTAACATCCTCTTCCATATTCGTTTCATTATAAATAATACAAATAGACAATACTTCCAATATATATATATATATAATAAGTAACAATCACTTCCAATATTTAAGGGCAGGACTTTCCAGATAACGCTAATAACTCTTTCATAATCTTCTGTTTGGAATCTAGTTTCCAAAATATTCACATCCGTAACAAGATACTAATTTTTTAGCAATCCAAATACTTGAAAGGACATTTCTTCATACTGGTACCATTAATCTACACCTTTAACATTATTTGAACAAAGTGACCATCCTCATACCCGAAATTGCATTGTCAAGCTTGCTAGCCCAAGTTTTAACCCAAGAACCAAATAAAGAATTATCTCCAGCAGTCCAAGTACTTATTTTCTTATTTATCCCCTAAATTCTCTTTTATATAGGACAATACTCATAGAATAAAGCAGTTCCTTGAGAAGATGAAAGAAAAAATGTCTATAACATATTAAGAGCTACTAGAATGCAGGCTGCCTGCCGAAGGCTATGACGTGCAGAACTGACTTTCTTCACTCAAAATGATTCAGGATACCTCTGTATACATGATACAGTTAATTAAATATTTATATGTTAATATAACAAAGTAAACTGTTATACTCAGTGTGCAACATAAAATGTCTTGCTAATCATCCATTTCGTTGAAAGGAAATCACTTATGCATTTAGAACCACCTCACACATCCCAACCACATGTTTAATTAAGTTAACCCCCTACTGCACTATTTTGAGAACTCAATATGTGGGAAGCCCCTTGGAAGGGCTGCAAAAGTGTAGACAACTAAAATCTCTCTCACTTGTTCTCTATGATGTTAACCTACAAGGCTGTCCGTATATATTACATACAGCTGGGCACGAGCCTAACTGAGAAAGTTGATTTGAATTTCTTTACTCAAGAAATCCAAATTACCAGAGAGAGAAAGACAATACAATTTCCCTTTTAAACATGTTAATACAATGCAGATGCATACTCACTTGTTATCTATGATGTTAACCTACAAGGCAGTCCATATTAAATACAGCTGGGCACGAGCCTAACAGAGAGAGTTTATTTGACTTTCTTTGATCAGGAAATCCAAATTACCACAGAGAGAGACAATACAATTTCCCTTTTTAACACGTTAATACAATGCAGCTGCATAAACAAATCTAACAAATACAACTTCGGAAACTTCCACACCAAACAAGTAGAAAACTTCAAGTTAACTTCTACTCTGAATACCACTCAGAAAACAAATACACAGAGTCACACACACATATAAGATTGTGTTATTGAACATTTCACATAAGAAAATAAAGCAAGCTTATTCTATTATTTATTTGCTGACATATTTATAGATTCAACTTTTAAACACACAAATGAAAAGAAGAAGAGAGCACATACAGGTTCAGTTTGTTTATGAAATCCCTGCAGCCTTGAGTTGAGAACAGCTGCGGTATCATCCTTACGTTGAATCAAGGGTTCTCCAGTGACCTTCAAAAAGTAAATAAAAAGCGAAACGTTTTTATCTTAAGCTCACCAATCACTTCAATAAAACATGAAACAGAAGTAAACTTATATAGAGGATCTCATACAGGTGTAGATAACATTAAAAGGGAGATTGATTTCCCAATACAGAGAGCAGTACATTCCCTACACATGTATCAGGAGCTTACACCGGTTGAGCAATAATCAACAGATTGACCTCCCAATACATGATGCAGCTTATGGATACATGTATTGAAAGATTTTTCTCCCCATAAATGTAGCAGCAGACTGATCTCCCACTATGCACATATGCGTACTACTACAAATATCGTGTCAACTATGTATGTTGTACATATGGAAGTGTGCCAGAGCATCAAAGCCATATAAGCTAGAAGGCCCGGAAGTTATACCTTACAGGTAACATTCACATTTTTATGACCAAACAAAGAGAGGTGAAACGTTCACAGTAGTCTAACATCGTAGGTAACAGAACTTGTGAATTTGTTGAATTTGCTAAATGATGAAAGCACCATACCATTTTTCAAGTTAAATTAGATTCAAGAAAGTGCCCCGGTCATTCTTACTTTCATCATCATCCTTGCCTTAAACCAATATCGATGGGGTCTTTCTTATTTTAATTACCCCTCAAATATTAATAAATAAAATTCAAAAGATACAAAGCTTGTGAGGCATGTCTGGACCACCAAGAAATTTATAATTTATAGGTATCATTTCACATTTTCATGGCAAAAAATAGAGGTGAAACTTTCACGTAATCTTACATCATCAGCGCCAGGAACTTTAGGAGGTGCAAACTTTGTGTGGTAGGACCGACCACTAGAAGGGTGGATCCAGCGACCAGTAATTCTCTCTTCCAAAATTGCATCATCAATTGCAAAGTTGAGCACCTTATCAACTTTAACTCCACGATTTTTAAGCATCTCATCAAGCTGCATAGAATGAAACAAAGGCATAGTTTGAAACACATAAAAATGAATTCAAGATGAGGGGGAAAGCAATATAGAAGAACTAGTTTAATATTTTAATGCCGGACAGCACAAGACCTTTTCCGCTTGGACCACAGTCCTTGGAAATCCATCAAGGATAAAACCTTTTTCACATGAAGGCTTCTTCAATGCTTCGTCTATTATCCCAACGACCAAATCATCGGAAACAAGTTCTCCCTGAGTAACCATTTCAAAAACAACTTATGGTAGGAAAAAGCAGAAGGCAACCCATGATACAAATTCTATTCACATAATATAAAATTTCATGCAATACCTTGTCCATAGCTTCTTTGGCCTTAATGCCAAGAGGTGTTTTAGCAGCAACAGCAGCTCGCAGCATATCACCAGTAGCTAAGTGGCATAAACAGTACTCGTCCTTGATAATTGGCGACTGCGTACCTTTTCCAGATCCAGGTGGCCCTGCCAAATATATGGATTCATAGTGAAAATGAACATCACAACAATCCAATTCCTCCAGACAAATGAAGTTCAAAATGTTATGCCCAAGAAACCCAGGCAGCTAAGAGAAAATTTATGCTCCGAAATGATATAAGATGTTAAAAGAACAGTTCATTACATCTTTATACTTTGACGGAAACTTAACATACAACTGGAAAATTGTGCTTTCCACTGTAAATGTAAATGTATTTTCACTTAAAAAGAAATATTGGTGTGAATTTTTATGGATCAGCATGGTACAATTCTCTCTAAGTATAAATTCATATAGCTTCTCTGACAAAGATTATCCAGAACTTCTCTTAGAAATTCAAATTTGAAAATAGTCCGTGAAAGTTTGCACCTCATTCGTCAGTCTTTTTTTTACTCCAAAGTTATACTTCTAAACCAATAAAGCTTCAATCAGTAGGTCATTATGGACATATAGTGTCTAAATGCATTTATTGATCTATTTCCTAAAGTATATTTTAAAGAAATACAAATAAGAAAATAAAATATTACTAATAATTTTCCCTTAATAAATTTTCTTTTTGCCTTTCTGTTTAGTAATAACATCTGATAACATCAAACTGTATTTTTTTCCTGTACAACTCAGCATTAATCATCCCATCGGCAACTCATTTGGCTTGGCAGCCAAAAAAGTTGCAACCCAAAAAAATATAACAATCAATTTCGTTCCTGTTAAGTGTGTAAACACATGTTGACCACTTAATAACTCGGGAAGTGTACTGAAATTAGAAACATATTAAATATCAAAATCCTTGATGGGAAATCAATTGTAGGCTACAGTGGTCTGACATTAAAAAGAATATAATTTCTCGAAGATTTTAGCAGTGAGCTTTCCTACACCTGTTTGTTTGAATGGTATCTCTACCATCTAAAAACAAGAAGAAGGGGGCTTCAAATACCAGTGTGTTAGTTCTTATCAAAAATAGGAAATAGTAAGAATGTTTAAAAATTTAATTGTAATGCTCAGATTACCCATATAGGTGAAATAATTTTTTTAGTTCAGTTTTTTTTATTTTTTATGATTATTTTTTGTGTGCGAACTTTTCACTATAAATATTTTGGTTGAGAGTTGAAACAACCAAAACCTTAAGAAACAAAAACAAATAGCACACACAAACCCCTAATTCCACAACCGAAATCATATTGTAAGAGAACCACACAATAACTATAATCACATCTAATTACAGCTAAAAGCACCAGATCCAAGTCCAGCCATTACAATTCCCCAAACCCTAATCCTAAAATGCGAGAGCAGCATTTACAGTAGCAATCAGCAATAGCAAACTTCAACCTCAGACTTAAACCCTAAGAACCCTCAGGAGCCCCAATTGCATCCAATTCTCCGGATCTATCGTAGTTCAATGGAACTTTTCACAGGAAAATAAAAAAAAATTGAGGAAGCGAGTGTGTGCATATACAAATATACATAGATAGATACAAGTGTGTACCAACGAGAATTAGGCGCTTGGCAGGCTTGCTAGAGCACTTCATACGACGAAGAAGCTCCGTCATGAGATCTACTGAAGGAATGTCCTCCAAATTCGCCGCTGATGAACTCGCCATTCTCGATCCTCCAACGGTTTCTTCTCTCTCTTCAATCACAACTGTGAGTTCTAGTGAGAGAAAGTCTGCTGCTTTCAGAAACTGTGTACAGTTTTTTGGACCTTCCAATGCTTCAAATCCAAGCAGTGGTCTACTGGTCTCGACTCTCGATACGTTTTGTCTGTGAAATGACTGTTATACCCCCAAACGCAAATGCTTCACATTTCACAGTCTTATCTTTTCCTGCGTTTGGATTGGCTAGATGGGGTTGGTTGGAGGTTAGGTAGGGTTTTTTCTTGCCGTATATGGGTAGTTGGGTTTTTACTTTTTTTTATTATTTATTTTTATAAATAAAAGGGTAGGTGTTGGGCTTTTATTATAACTCTGTATTTTTAATTTTTTTTTTTTTGTAAATAAATAAAAGGGTAGGTGTTGGGCTTTTATTATAGTAGTAACTCTGTATTTTTTTTTTTTTTTTTTGTAAATAAATAGAAGGGTAGGTGTTGGGCTTTTATTATAGTAGTAACTCTGTATTTTTTTTTTTTTTTTTTTTTGTAAGTGTTGGCTTTATTTTGCTATAAATGAAACTAATTAATTTAGATTTATGAAATTAGAGGATATTTCCACTCCACATTATTATAATAGTGGTATAATTAATTTGGGTAAATTATCCAAAACTCTTCAAAGTATATTAAACATTTATAAAGTTACAAATTGCAGTCAACTTTAACGGTTAATTTAGCATTTTACCTATTATATTGGTATTAGTAAAAAAAAAAATTGAAAAAATTTGTTATATAGATTATTAAGGTTTTTTTTGGCTTTTTAGTTTTGTTATAGAGATATATTTAATTTATAAAAGTATTGTTGAAGATAGATATATAGAGCCCCTGTTGGAATGAAAAAAATGTTTTCTTATCAAAAAATTACAATCAATAAAAAATATTTTAGTGTTTAGTGACTCATTATAATAAGTATTTTTTGTAATTAAATTATTTTTAGTTTATTTTGTAACAATATTTTTTAAACATTTTTATTGTTAATTTTATAATAATATTCTTTAATAAAATATTATCATATTTGATAATAAAAAATAACACATAATTAACTAAGAAAAAAAAATATTCAACCTCTACTTATAACACAGTTTTAAAAATACTTTTAAATAACAAAAATTTACTAAAATAAATCTAGAAAGTCGGGATACACATAAAATCTAGGGTTAGTAAAGAAAAAAATTCCTTATTTTTTTTAATTAATTCAAAATTTTGGTCAAATTACAAGAAAATATTTGAAGCAATTGATGTATCCACCGCAACCAATTCAAACTCATTCTCACTTAATTTGTCGGCAAATGGGTTTTACTTGAAAATTTGTAATGAATTGTTTGGAAGCTAAAGTAATATAATATAGGAGTATAATAGCAGGAGAAAGGCTTTTAATGATCTCCAACTTTTTTGTTAGATGATATCACAAATTTTGTTTCTTGCTACGATTAGATCTTATGTCTTTGTTTTTCACCACGGCAATAAGAAAAACAGTCATATGATGTCCACATAGAACACTATTAATAGCTGTACAAAGATAAACAAATCATGAAGTAATAGAAAAAAAAAACTAAAGAATAAACTCTAAATTTGATGAGAAACAAAGCAACAGCGGAAACTACCATTGAAGGAAAGCAGCAACGTGAGTGACTCATAGATCAAGCCATCTTCAAGGCAACTGTTCCAAGGCTGCATCTACAAGGCGCCGTCGACAGAGAAAAACCCCCCAAACCCCGCACAATAGGCGGAGACAAAAAAACCCAAGGGCAGGGATCACAAAACCCACACAGAGGTTGGGACAACAAAACGTAACATAAATCAGAGATCTAACCGGAAACAAAAAGCAAATCTACCTCATCAAATCAGAAATAAGCCTAACAGGAGCAAATTTAACAAAACGGTGTAAAAACTCACCCACCGACTAATTACAACACGCCAAGTTTATTAAGTAGTGAAAGGTAAGGATCGGCACCTCCCCACAGGAGAGCAAACAAAGGAAGAGACAATGAGGTCGACCAAGGATTAGAGAGAGGCAAGAGAAAAAGTAGAGAGCAAAAGTTTTTCAATTAGATCTTATGTCACCCACCAACTCCATTGTTTTGATTTTGAGTTGATTTCAATAAACTATGCTACAAATAAAATAATCAAACCTAATATTTAATTGAATTTTGACTAATTTTGATTCTTTGCTTGCTCTCCATAAGTGATAAAACTGACTTGATTCGTTGCTTGGACATCAAAAGAGGTCACTTTTCCGGCCAACAAGTTTGATGTCCACATCCCATGAATCACGGAAAATTGTAAAACAAGTTGTACTTATATTTATGTTAGACACCGATATTTTCCATACAATTCATTAATATGTATTCCTGAATAATAATAAAATTTTTATTGTTTTTGACACTTTTTTAACACTTCATGACACTTTTTAAAGACATTCAAATATTTCTGACATAAATCATCGGTAATATTAGAAAATAATATGAATACATTATAAAATATTCTATTTTTTTTTTCTTTAAGTCAAATTGACATTATATACTTATGATCACAAGCAATGTATTAAATGATATTTGTTTATTTAAAATAAAAACAAATTATGTTAAAGTAGTGGAATAACTGTATAAATAATATAAAAGTCATTACAACTCTTAGTATAAAAGTTACAAATGAATTAAAAATTACAATCTATATTATCTTCAATTTTTTTAAAAAATAATTTTTAACCATATATATATATATATTTGTGCGCTCAATATTTTGTGAAAAAAAAAAAAAAAAAAACTAACTAAGTGAATAATAGATTATTTCCTTTACTTTTCCTTTTTCAATTCTTTCTTTTTCTTCTTTGTTTATATATATATAAATCATTTTCACATTTCTTTCACACATTAACTAAAATTCAAATTCTATAATTTTAATTCAATTAAAACTCAATTTCGTAATATTATTTCAATTAAAAAAAGTCATAAAAAATTTAAAGATGATTTGGTTGTAAAATGTTAAATTTTAAAGTTTCATGAAAATAGACTATTGTATAGAATCACGAGAGACCCATGAAATATACGAACTAACAAAAGAGACAAAAATTAAGCGACTTATTAACGTCTCCTTCCATTTGCCAAAGCTTTCTGATGACATTCCACCAAGAAGAAAGTGCAATAATTTAACATTTAAACGCAGCCCGCAAAGTTTCTATGCAAGCCTTGCTCTAAAGCATGTAAAAAGCCTTCATAGTTTTTTTTATTTTTGAAAAATGAAGCAAATATATATATATATATATTGTTAAATGGGTAAGCTTATGAAGCAAATATATTGATAAAGAGCTACTTACAGAAAAGGGCCTTTGGTCCAAACGTAAACATGTTTGGGTAACAAAGCTTCCAATAAGTCCAAAGTAATTGAAAGCACAGGCAGGCCAAGTCCAATAAGAAATGACTCAAAATAATATAAAAATCATTACAACTTTTAGTATAAAAATTACAAATGATTTAAAATTTTATAATAATTGTATATAAATAAAAATTCATATTTTTTTTAAAATTTGACGTATCAATGTATTCGTGACATTGGTATCCATGTCCATCCTACATAATACACATCTTATAATATAATTGCATAATGTATTCGTGTCCATCCTACATAGTACACATCTTATAATGTAATTGCATATTTATCGTGTTGTTGGTGTATAGAAATAAAAATAAAAATATTTTCAATATATATATTTAAAAGAGAGAAAATAAAATACCACTAGACCGGTGGTGTATAAAAATTACTAAAAAAAGAAATTCGAAGTTACTTTAGAATTTGGCTCAAAGATTCTCTTGTTTTCAGTTTTGTGGCCAATGTATTGAAAAAACCCATCCCATTCGAAAAATTCCCAGGTATACGTTTCTTTTTTAAATAACATATATGGATTTTTTGTTTCTTCTTGTCCGCTATTCACTATAAATCCCAAAACTTCATATATATTCATTTTTCCCTTAAATTTCAAAACCTAAAAATGTTTTGATAAATAAATAAAAATTCAACTTTGTAAAAATGAATCGAAAATTAACACTTCTATTTTCCATAGCAGCTTATAAAACATTAGGAGAATTTTTATTTACTTATTACATCAGCAAGTAACTCCACACTCACTTTCCGTCCCTCCAATTTCAAATTTTATCAAACAACAGCTAATTCTCGGGGGACAAGAACCAAGCTCCTCCGATGAAATAAACGAATCAAACTCTGACAAATCTTCGTGTAAAAAGGCGCGGACTAGATGTTGTTGTAGTAGTAATAGTTACAGCCATGAAACTCTCTTAGAAGTAGAAGCAAATTGCAAATAATCAACTTAAATTATCTTAGAACTATGAACAAACTAAACATCAAGCAGCAGCGAAATGCAGTTGAGTAAGATTAAATAATTTCCATTTTTACTCTTGAAGGTAGACTTTTTTGGAGTTCCATAGCACGCTTTTTCGCATATTGTTTCACCTTGGTTTCCTCTAACAGCCACGGGCTTGGTCTGCTAGCACGAATTGTACGATGACGATCAATTATAATCTTCTCCAATGTGACGGCATTCTTAATCAAGTAGTGGGCAAACTCGAGGTCAATAACTCGGCCAACAAACCCAGCCAATTCCACCTCCTTTAGGCTTTGATGGGGGCAGTTGCCACCTTCAAGCATTTTTCTTTCATATTGCTTCCCACGAGGTCCCAAATAGTCTATCTGTGAAACAGAAAAGTGGTGAATCATGCTTGTTTAAAATATGAGTAACGCTATTTAGACTTATTTGTCTAGCAGAGGAGTATAACCGAGGGAGATATATATGAAGCTGTGGCTCGCGAGATGGTACTGGAGTGTTTGGTGGGCGCCCGCGGTGGCACGGCTGCAGGTTTAGAACACAGACTTGTAGCAATACTCTTAAAGTCTGTAAAAAAAAATGGTAATGCACAAAAATAAGGCATTTCAAACTCAAGGAAATATACCAGCCAAATCAAAAGCTATCCCAACGCATAATGATACTCAACAACGAAAACAGGGGCAGACCACGAAGCATTGATGGAACAGTTATGACATCCAAACAAGCACTTCATTAAAGATTAACAACTTACAATAATTAAATTTTGTCATAGTAGAGTGCTGATTTACATTAAAGCAGTATGTTAAAGTTTCCATGTACAAAAATTTTTTGAAACGGGATCAACATATCTAAAAAGATGCAATTATTAGTACATAAAGTAATCAATAATCAATGTTAAATATAGTCATATATAATACATCCACTACACTCAAATTAACTCAACAAAGTCTTTTTCCCAACTATTTGGAGTCGGCTAATCCCAAATTTTCAATTCCACTTTATTCAAAGTCATAACCGCAAATTCTCATTCAAGCTACACGTTATCAAATATTTCGTTAGTAATTTTATACATGCTACCTTTGATCTTCCCCACGTTACCGTCAATGTTAATCATGTCATTCTTCCTAACCCACTCACTTAGTGGTTTTCTTCTTTGCACACGTCCAAACCCATTTATCTCTCATTTTGTCTTCAATTGGTGTTTTCAATCTTAGCTGGATTAACAGATCAAACAAAATACTACATGAACTACGCCACTCAACTTATCTTGCCCTGATTACATCCAATATGCATTGGTTGTGACCCTCCCTCTTGCCTTTCTTTATGGAACTACTATAACGGATTAAAATAAAATAACATACTCCGTTAGTACAAATTGAGATTTAGTTATTAAGCAACGACCAATATATATTTCAATTGTAATATGCTTTTTATTTTTCGGTTATGTCTTTCAACTCCAAGTAGATATATGGTACACTGTAACTTACAAGATGGATCCTACACAGATTTTTATTTTTATTTTTTAATGACCTCCAATTATATACTACCTCCGTCCCTTATTAGTTGTCCATTTTTTGTTTTATAACTTTTTAAAGAGATATGCAATTAATGCATTGTCCCCTTTTTAAATTACTAAATTGTCCTTCAAACATTAAATATATATAATACTAAAGTTTGAAATTTTTTAAAAAGATAAAGGATAATGATGAAAATATAATGAAAAGATGTTTTGACTTTTTAAAAAGGACAATTAATTTGGGACATGCAAAAAGAGAAAAATGGATTACCAATACGGAACGGAAGAATAGATTAATACAATTTTAGCTGTAACAATTTAAAAACTTCATATAAAGAAGACCATTATCCAATGCAACTGACTTCTATCCATGGCCATTGCTGAGAGAGGAAGACACGAGAAATAAAAAAGAGAGAGACCGAATATAAATTTTGAAAGATTTATATATGCATATAAAATATTGTACCTCGTGCTTTTTCGTGAATTTAGAGATTGGCCTCGTCGTTTTCCTCATTAGACCTGATGTTACAGTTGTTTTTGCGTTCTTTTACTCATAATTTATAGCTAATAATCTCTGCATAGACTACCCAAAACAACACAATTACCGAGTAAAGGAGCTTTACAACTCTAAATTTAATAGAAATTTTTGTAAAGTAGATGAAGATGCAAGAAATTCATACTCCCTTTCTCTCTCTAGAATTCTTACATTTCAACAAAAAAAATTCCCCCATTCTTTCCATTCCTTCTCCTATTTATAGATATTTACAAGATATTTACAAATATTGACGGATTGCTGGATCTGGGCCTGTTCCTCCATAAGTCCTGGTCACCTTTGATGGGCTTATTCGCGTTCGGCCCATATGGCAGTGTCTTTTTATGGGCCGACCCAGCTGTACGGACCGGATGTCGTGCTTGCAAGTCAGATCCGGCCCATGTCGTCCTGGGCCTCCTCAACTGCCCCCATAATTGCCCCTTATTTAATAAGGGGGTAATTATTGATGGCGTCTCATCATGACGTTGACGGCTCGAGAAAACCACGTGGGGGAACGGACGGTCAGATCCAGAATCAATGTTCCGGGGCTTGATGAATTTCTCGCCTTCCTGACGCTTCGGCCCTCGGGCCCCCCTCGCCTTTATAAGGCTCTAGAATACCACTTCACGTCTTTTTACCGTCTCCATCATCAGTCAAATCTCTCTCTTTTTAGAACAGTGCTAAGCTTTTTCTGGTGAAATCCTTCAAGAGTCATTCTTCCAGCGATCTTGCAGTCCTCAGAGGTTAGTTTTGTTCCTTTTTACTTTCGGCAGGCTTCTATTTACCCCCTTTTAGATCCTTCAAGCACTTCCACCATGGTTGTAGATCTGGATGTTCTTCGTATGAGACTTAGACTTCCTGACAACATCGAAGTTAGGGTTTGCCCTAAGGACGTTAACATTATGACCGGTGCCGGCCTCCTGCCCGGCGAAGTCTTATTCACGAACCTTCAATTGAATGTCGTTAGGTTCCCTCTGCACCCTTTCTTTAGTTATGTCTTCAATAGATTGGGGATATCCCCCCTGCAGGTAAACCCCAATTTCTTTAGAATCATATCCGTTATACTCCTGTTGATGCGTGACAGAAATCTGGACCTTGACCTCATAGATCTTCTTCTGTGTTATAAGGTCAGTAAGATCCGTACTAACGAACCCTTCTACCACCTCTACCCGTTCGAGAAGATGTCCATATGTACGGACACAATAAAATCTGAAAAGGGTTGGAGGGATAGCATCGTGGGCATTAGTGGGGCTTGGTCTTCGCCGGCTGCAGAGGGTTACCCAATCCCGAGCGCCTTTGGTGTCTGTTCTGTTTCCTCCTATAAGAAATTCAAATCTCATAAACATGATTGCCCCTGCGAAACATGCGTTCTCCGTTTTTGTACTTTCTTATGCCGTTCCTTAGGAATACCTTGTGATGACTTGAGCTACAGTGTTTGCAGGGATAGGAGTAATTACTTGAAGAAATACGTTCTGAACGATATTCCTTCCTGCTCAAATCTCCTCACTTCAGACAACCTCTTAGCGCTCTCATCACTCGGCTACAACATGAGCAGGCTTCAGATTCCTTCTTTTGGCAGGAAGAAAAATACTCCCCCAGCCACTCCTGCTGCTGGGGCGACCTCCTCTCCAGCATCAGCCTCTTCCTCAGCCACCATCTCTGACACTATCCCGAGTATAGTGGCTATTAACTCCGTTGTCAGCACCCCTGCTGCCAACCCGAGCGCGTCTCCCCAAACTACCACAGCTCCTGCTGCCGCGGGGGGCGTTCGGGACAAAGAACGAGGCAAAAGGCCTCATCCTGACAGTGGAGTCGATCCTGAGGAGGAACCTCTCATAAGAAGGACCCGGGTCTCCGGGCCGGGTGCTCTCTTGCATCGTGCGATCAGAGCTCCTGCTCCCTCCGGGCCTACTGCAGCTGGTGCCTCTGCTTCTGTTTCAGGCCCCCCTTCTATCCCCACCTTACCGCCATGGGCCCCTCGGTACACCCGAACGGATGGGACGTTCGTGAAACCGAACGAGACCATGCTGAAGGATGGCCAGACCGCCATGGCGTACTATAGGAGCATGTGGACTCCGAAAGACCTTGAGGCGGCAAAGGGCCAATCCCAGAAGGATGTGTTCAGCCGCTTTCCCCAATCTGCTATGGAGGTGACTTTTATTTTCCAACTCATGAATTCTCTCATATTATTTGGTCTTGCCTTCGCCCGACCTGACTATTGGCTTAACCGTTATTAATGTACATCTATGCAGACATTGTTCGGAATGATGGCTATGCAGAAGCAGGTGGAGATGGGGAACGCCAGGGCTCGTAAGTTTTCTGATAGCCTGGAGGTGGCTAATAAATAAAACGACCTTCTCGCCATCAAGAATACCGAGGTACTGGCTCGGCTTGAAAAAACTGAACAAGAGAGAGATGTCCTGAAGAAGGAGAATGACTCTCTTCAAGATGAGAAGGATGCCCTCCAGCTTGAAAAGAGCGTCTGGCAGACTGAGCGTGATTCAATCAGAGACGAAAAGGCAGAGCTCCAGCGCCTTCTGGCTGATGAACAGTCTGCTCGGATGGCTTTTGAGAAGAGAGCTCTGGACGAGCGTACCGCTCTGATCGATGCGATCAGCAGAGTGAGCGGTGGGATGCTGGCTCTTCACGCTCGGTTCTCAAGGGTCGGTGCTTTTAGATATGCTCAAGGATTCCGAGAAGGTTTCGCCGACTGAGTTCCGGATGAGGGACAGACCAGTTCCACTCCAGATGAGGTCGACAAGGATTTAGGGATCGAACCTCTAGGGGTCTATGTCGACCCAGAACGCACCGAAGCGGAGCGCATATTCGATGAGTGCCAGGACATTGCTTCCTCAAGGATCATTACAGCTCCTCCTACCGCTCTGCCTCTGACCGCTCCTCAATCGTCAACTGTGGTACCTTCCATAGCCACTGCTGACGCTGAGCCCCAGCCGAACGATTCAGTCATTCATCTTGATTCCCCACCTCGTGAAGGTGAGACGGCTGATGGGGCCGAGGAGGCGGGTCGGCACAACCAGGATGCTGTTGGTACTGAGGCATCTAGCTAGGGCTCCTCCGGACTCTTCGATTCCATACCTTTTTGTAACGATGGACATCTCACTTTTTGTAAACTCAATGCTTAATATCAATGAAATGACAGAACTCTTTTTCCCTTTGTGTTGTGCTCTGTTCAACCTATTTTCAATACATATATACCTTTTCTCTCTTTTCTTTTATATTAGCTTTGCTGTGTGTTTGTTTATGGCAAGTGCCTGGCGCTCGGCTAGAATGCCACTTGCCACTTGGCTTTAAATTTTTAGCAAGTGTCTGGCGTTCGGCTTATGGTGCCAGCTGCCACTTATCTTGCTTAAGTGCCTGGCGCTCGGCTAGAATGCCACTTGCCACTTGCCTTTAAATTTTTAGCAAGTGTCTGGCGTTCGGCTTATGGTGCCAGCTGCCACTTATCTTGCTTAAGTGCCTGGCGCTCGGCTAGAATGCCACTTGCCACTTGGCTTTAAATTTTTAGCAAGTGTCTGGCGTTCGGCTTATGGTGCCAGCTGCCACTTATCTTGCTTAAGTGCCTGGCGCTTAGCTAGAATGCCACTTGCCACTTGCCTTTAAATTTTTAGCAAGTGTCTGGCGTTCGGCTTATGGTGCCAGCTGCCACTTATCTTGCTTAAGTGCCTGGCGCTCGGCTAGAATGCCACTTGCTACTTGGCTTTAAATTTTTAGCAAGTGTCTGGCGTTCGGCTTATGGTGCCAGCTGCCACTTATCTTGCTTAAGTGCCTGGCGCTCGGCTAGAATGCCACTTGCCACTTGGCTTTAAATTTTTAGCAAGTGTCTGGCGTTCGGCTTATGGTGCCAGCTGCCACTTATCTTGCTTAAGTGCCTGGCGCTCGGCTAGAATGCCACTTGCCACTTGGCTTTAAATTTTTAGCAAGTGTCTAGCGTTCGGCTTATGGTGCCAGCTGCCACTTATCTTGCTTAAGTGCCTGGCGATCGGCTAGAATGCCACTTGCCACTTGCCTTTAAATTTTTAGCAAGTGTCTGGCGTTCGGCTTATGGTGCCAGCTGCCACATATCTTGCTTAAGTGCCTGGCGCTCGGCTAGAATGCCACTTGCCACTTGGCTTTAAATTTTTAGCAAGTGTTTGGCGTTCGGCTTATGGTGCCAGCTGCCACTTATCTTGCTTAAGTGCCTGGCGCTCGGCTAGAATGCCACTTGCCACTTGGCTTTAAATTTTTAGCAAGTGTCTGGCGTTCGGCTTATGGTGCCAGCTGCCACTTATCTTGCTTAAGTGCCTGACGCTCGGCTAGAATGCCACTTGCCACTTGGCTTTTCATTTTTTAGTAGGCCGTTGGAAAAGAAAGTTATTTTTTGTAAACTTCAGTAACTTGCACATTCATACGTATTTGATTGACAACAAACAACATCCAATTAAAGCCGAAACTTAGCTTTTATTGGTAGTACCTCTTCAGAGACGTGGCGTTCCAGGGCTTGCTGACCAACCTTCCCGCCATGGTTTC
Source organism: Cornus florida (assembly GCF_030987335.1). Taxonomy (NCBI): domain Eukaryota; kingdom Viridiplantae; phylum Streptophyta; class Magnoliopsida; order Cornales; family Cornaceae; genus Cornus; species Cornus florida. Next base: position 91,700,065 of record NW_026775574.1, read on the forward strand.
CAACGTATATGTTCCCTTGCCTATGACTTCTGCAATTCTGTATGGGCCTTCCCAGGGTGGCATCATTTTTTTGACCATCCCCACCTTTCTTTTCAGAACCAGATCGCCAGGGGCAAAATCCCTGTGTTTTACTCTTTTGTTGTGACTATTCGCCAATACTTGCTGATACGATGCTAACCTTATAGCCGCTGTGTCCCTCCTTTCGTCTATCATATTGAGGTTCAATCTTAACATCTTGTCGTTCTGATCTCGACTCCATGCTAAGCTTCTGATAGTGGGGACCAAATGCTCAACCGGTATAACTGCCTCGGTACCATATGCCATTGCAAACGGGCTCTCCCCAGTCGGCTGCCTTGGGGTGGTTCTGTAAGCCCATAGAACGTTCGGGAGCTCATCCAACCACTTCCCTTTATGGTCTTCCAGCTTCTTCTTAATGCAGGCGAAAATGGTTCTGTTTGTGATTTCTGCTTGTCCGTTGGCCTGAGGATAACTTACTGCAGCCAACTTCTGGTTGATTCCATACTCCTCCAGCAGCTCTCTTACTTGTCTGTTGTCGAGGTTTGTGCCATTGTCCATGACTATTGATCTTGGAACGCCGAAACGGCAGATAATATTGTTCTAAATAAATCGTCTCACATGAGTCTGAGTCACGCTAGGATATGGTTCTGCTTCCACCCATTTAGTGAAGTAATTCGTGGCCAGTAACACATACTTGTTCTGAGCTCTTGCAGTTGGCAGAGGACCGACCACATCCATCCCCCATTGCGCGAAAGGCCATGGCGAGGCCATTACGTGCAATTCCTCAGGTGGTTGGTGGATCAATGGTCCATATCGTTGGCATTTATCGCACCTTCGAGAGAACTCCTCCGCATCTCTTGACATGTTTGGCCAGAAATACCCTTGTGTCATTGCTTTATGCGCTAACGATCGCCCCCCAGAATGATTGCCACACACACCCTCATGAATAGCTCGCAATACCTGCTGCGACTCCGCGGGGGTGACACACTTCAAGTATGGGCCAGAGTAGGACCTTCTGTACAGCTGGTTACGCACGATGGCGTACTTTGCAGCATTCTTTTTGAGTCTCCTAGCTTCATCCCTCTGCATAGGCAAAACGCCATCTCGAATATAAGTAATGATGGGGTCAATCCAACTCGGTTCATACGGTATGACGTTGACTTGCCAAGGGTCAGAGTCCAAGGGTTCTTCGAAAATAGATGGCTGGGTCAGTATTCCTACTGGAATCACCCTCGCCAATGTTTCACCGGAACTCGAAGCACTACATGCTAACCGGTCCGCATCTGCATTCTGTTCCCTCGGTAACTGTATGAATTCAATCTTTGCAAAGTCCTTGGCTTTATGCAGAACGGCAGAACGATATGCCCCCATCGTGTCATCCTTGGTCGCATACTCACCATTTACCTGCCGAACAATCAACTGCGAGTCACTATACACAGTCAAACTTTTGATCTGTAGCTCTCTGGCCAACTTTAACCCATTTAGCAACGCCTCGTATTCCGCTTCATTATTGGTGGCTCGGAACTCAAGTCTGAGTGTTTGACTCAAGGAAGTACCCTCTGGGGTTTGCAGTTTGATCCCAATTCCAGCCCCCATCTGGTTAGAGGAGCCATCCACAAAAAGTTTCCAAGAGCCGCATCTAAGGTCTTCTTCCGTATCCTCGGAATCACATTCTAGCAGGAAATCGGCCACCGCTTGCCCTTTGACAGCTGTTCTCGGCTCATACGTTATGTCAAATGAACTCAACTCTATGGCCCACTTTGTCATTCTGCCCAAGAGCTCTGGCTTGTGCATAAGCGTTCTGATTGGAAAAGTTGTTAGAACAGCTATGGGGTGGGATTCGAAATAATGCCTCAACTTTCTTTTTGCATTTACAAGTGCAAGTATCACCCGTTCGGCCTTTGAGTATCTTTGTTCTGCCTCTGTCATTGTTTTGCTTACATAAAATACCAGGTATTGCACCCCTTCCTTGCAACGAATCAGAACGGCACTTGTCGCGACACCAGATACTCCAAGATATAGAAATAACTTTTCTTCCGGATCTGGGGCTGACAGGACTGGTGGATTCTGCATATATTCCTTCAAATGAGTCAATGCTTGTCGTTGCTCATCCCCCCAGACCTGCCTTCCATGGCTCCGAATCGTGTCAAAGAACGGCTTGCAGTGATCTGACAATTTTGAAATAAATCGACTTAATGCAGCTATTCGTCCTGTGAGGGCTTGCACCTCTCTGATCGTCTTTGGCTCGGCATTCTTAATCAAAGCCTCTGCTTGAGCGGGGCTAACTTCGATGCCTCTGCGGTTGACCACGTGTCCCAGAAACTATCCGGAACTCACACCGAACGAGCACTTGGTTGGATTGAGCCTCATCCCATATCGCTTCAGTACATCAAATACATCTTGTAGATGCTTCAGATGATTATCCTTCTTCCTACTCTTTACCACCATATCATCAATATAGGATTCCACAATCTTTCCCATTTGATTCTTAAAAATTTTGCTAACAAGTCTTTGATAAGTTGCTCCCGCATTCTTTAGTCCGAAAGGCATAACTTTGTAGCAGTATGTTCCTCGCTCGGTGACAAAAGAAGTTTTTTCTTCATCTGCGGGGTCCATAGGGATCTGATTATAACCTGAATAAGCGTCCAGAAAGGTTAAACGCTCATACCCGGTGGTGGCATCCACCATTTGATCAATCTTAGGCAGCGGGAAGCTGTCCTTCGGACAGGCTTTGTTCAAATTGGTGAAATCAATGCATACTCGCCATTTCCCATTCTTCTTCTGCACGACAACAACGTTGGACAACCAATCAGGGTAGTGCACTTCTCTGATAAATCCCGCATCAAGCAGCCTATCGACTTCTTCCGCTATGATTTGATTACGTTCTGGAGCAAATCTTCGCTGCTTCTGTTTCACTGGTTTGAAATTGGGATTGACATTCAGGGAATGACAGGATACGGAGGGACTAATTCCAGGCATGTCTAGGTGACTCCATGCAAATACGTCGGCATTGTGGGACAAGAAATCCACTAGCTCTTGCTGCTCTTCTCTGGTCAGTCTTATACCTACTCTGGTAGTTCGTTCTGGCCTGGACTGATCAATCTGCACATCCAGAAGGGGCTCCTCGGTCAAGTCGACTGACTCCTCCACCCTGTTCTGCTCGGGCGGAGGTTCCTGTAATTGCTATCTGGGGCTTGCCGAACGGACGGGCGCCTTCCCTTTCCCAGCATACTTTAGTGTGACGGAATAACACTCTTTGGCTGCAACCTGATCCCCCCGAATGTCTATCACTTTATCTCCATCGGGTCCGAGGCACCTCATGACCTGATGCAGAGTTGAGGGTACACCTTGGACTCTGTGAATCCATCCTCTTCCCATCAGGAGATTATACGAGGGGTGAATTTCTACAACCACAAAAGTTTCCATAAGAGCTCGTTCTGCAGCTTGAACTTCTACTTCCACCATCCCGACGGGCTCCACCCTCTTCCCATCGAACCCTAACAAGGGATTTCCAGTGGGCTTGAGCCTCTCTAGTTTAATCTCGAGCCTATCAAATGTGTCCCTCGGCATGACATTCGCACTGCTCCCAGGATCGATCAGAACTCTGCGCACCAAGCAGTCCGCCACTGTCAAACTGACTACCAACGGGTCTTCATGGGGCAGTTGAACACGCTGCAGGTCTGTCCAGTCGAACTTTATCTGCATCGACGGGCTCTGCTGGTGTAGAGTATTCACACTGCTGACCCTTTTCTTCATCTGCGCCTGCCGCAGGCTCGCCCGGAGTAGCTCATCTGACTCTTCACTAGGCTCGGGTCGACCATGGATAGCATTGATTATACGAACTGGTTGTGAATTGTGGGAGCTTTGTTTATGACTCCTTTTTATTTGTTCCATCGGTCGATTCTGCTCTATCGCCGAGCCTTGAACATAACTCGCGAACTCCCCTCTAGCTATCAACATCTCCACTTGCTTCCTCAGGTTCCTGCATTCGTTAGTCTGATGACCGAAATCGGAATGGAAAGCACAATGTTTAGTTTGATCCCTCTGTTCGAGGGGTTGCCTAATTGGCAGTGGTGGATGAAACTTATCTTTGTTCTCCTGATACAGCCTCGCCAGAGTGACCTTCAGCGGAGTAATCAGCTCTTCCTCCCTGGACCTTTTTTCTGCCTTCCAAGAGGTCTGACGTTGCGGCTGAGCCTGCTTCTGCCTGATCTTTGCCTTGGACTTTTCCTCGGTCGACACGAGCGACGCTGTCCGAGCATTAGCTGCCTCCTCTTCTTCTAGGCGCACAAAGCCATCGGCTCTTTCATTGAGTTCATCCATAGTAGTCGGCGTGTTCACTACCAGACTGGTGTGAAACGGAGTTCCACGTGTCATGGCTAACTTGAAGGCTTGAACTGCTGTAGAAGGGTGGCATTCGATCACCATACTCTTAGTGAGATTAAACCTGGTAAGAAAAGCCTGGAGACGTTCATCTTTGTGCTGCCTCATCGTGAATAGGCTCGAGATGTCCTTCGGCGGGCGCTTGTTCCCATAGTACTGGCTTATGAACCGATCGCACAGGTTTCTGAAGCTACCAATGGAGCTCCTAGGCAAGTTTTTGAACCAGCTGAGCGCCGGTCCGGCTAGGCTTGTAGGGAAACATTTGCATATTAAAGAGTCGTTTTCCATATTCAGGGCCATTTTCAACTGGATATGGTACACATGATCGATCGGATCGGTTGTTCCGTCAAACAGAATAAAGACTGGCATAGCAAACTTCCTTGGATGCGGGGCATTCAAGATCTCGTCGGTGAATGGTGAATCAACCGTCCGAGCTGCGGATCGGAGAGCTTCATTCTCTCTCTGGAGTCCAGCGGTAGCTCTGTGAGTTACGGTTCTGCCCTCCGAACCGCGATGAGTGATAGTAGCCATGGAGGGCCGGTAAAACGGATCGAACGACCGTTCCTCTATGAACTCTCTTTGCCAAGGTGACGCTACTCGACGACGATCAACCTCTATCACTTCCTCTCGGTCGAACCTTTCCCGATGCGGATCGAAGGTTATGGCTTCATTCCGTCTAATCTGCTCATGTCGCGGATCAACGTGAGTCGATCCTTCGTGATCCTCAACTCGACGAACATTTGGCGGCAAATTGTCCATCATCCTTTCATCCCAGTGGTGAGCTGACTGATTGTTCTCGTCCTGCTCGCCTTGACGCGCGATATTAGATTGAACACCTCCTTCACCGACCGGAAGTGGATGCGAAACCGCAGGTATTTGCCGATGTTGCATTCCAGCTTTCAATTCTGCATTCTCTTTTTTGAGAGCTTCAATCAAGTTCATCAACTCCTCAAGCTTTGTTTGCTGGACAGCCTCCATCGGATTGGAGCTTTCACCTATCATTATTCCTGAACGGAGTAAAGGCATTAATCTCAAGTTCGCGAGTAGATCCGAGCTTCGTGAGTGGGAATTTTTCAGATCTGGTTTCGAATTCTCCGAATTATGCTCACCGTTTACGAGATCTGAATTGTCTAAACTCTAAATCCGTCAGATCCTGCCACAATCGAACAACTCGTTGTTGCGTAGATCTGAAGCCACTTCTGCCAAAGCTTCAAGAACTGTAATTCCTCCAGAGTAGGTCACAATCGCTCAGATCTGGATCCAAATCCCAAAGATCGAGTCTCGATCAACCGAATTGGTCTGAATCCACTCGATATTCCTCATTGATCAACCAAACTTCCATGCGATTCCCACAGAAGGCGCCAATTGAAGATGCAAGAAATTCATACTCCCTTTCTCTCTCTAGAATTCTTACATTTCAACAAAAAGATTCCCCCATTCTTTCCATTCCTTCTCCTATTTATAGATATTTACAAGATATTTACAAATATTGACGGATTGCTGGATCTGGGCCTGTTCCTCCATAAGTCCTGGTCACCTTTGATGGGCTTATTCGCGTTCGGCCCATATGGCAGTGTCTTTTTATGGGCCGACCCAGCTGTACGGACCGGATGTCGTGCTTGCAAGTCAGATCCGGCCCATGTCGTCCTGGGCCTCCTCAACTGCCCCCATAATTGCCCCTTATTTAATAAGGGGGTAATTATTGATGGCGTCTCATCATGACGTTGACGGCTCGAGAAAACCACGTGGGGGAACGGACGGTCAGATCCAGAATCAATGTTCCGGGGCTCAATGAATTTCTCGCCTTCCTGACGCTTCGGCCCTCGGGCCCCCCTCGCCTTTATAAGGCTCTAGAACACCACTTCACGTCTTTTTACCGTCTCCATCATCAGTCAAATCTCTCTCTTTTTAGAACAGTGCTAAGCTTTTTCTGGTGAAATCCTTCAAGAGTCATTCTTCCAGCGATCTTGCAGTCCTCAGAGGTTAGTTTTGTTCCTTTTTACTTTCGGCAGGCTTCTATTTACCCCCTTTTAGATCCTTCAAGCACTTCCACCATGGTTGTAGATCTGGATGTTCTTCGTATGAGACTTAGACTTCCTGACAACATCGAAGTTAGGGTTTGCCCTAAGGACGTTAACATTATGACCGGTGCCGGCCTCCTGCCCGGCGAAGTCTTATTCACGAACCTTCAATTGAATGTCGTTAGGTTCCCTCTGCACCCTTTCTTTAGTTATGTCTTCAATAGATTGGGGATATCCCCCCTGCAGGTAAACCCCAATTTCTTTAGAATCATATCCGTTATGCTCCTGTTGATGCGTGACAGAAATCTGGACCTTGACCTCATAGATCTTCTTCTGTGTTATAAGGTCAGTAAGATCCGTACTAACGAACCCTTCTACCACCTCTACCCGTTCGAGAAGATGTCCATATGTACGGACACAATAAAATCTGAAAAGGGTTGGAGGGATAGCATCGTGGGCATTAGTGGGGCTTGGTCTTCGCCGGCTGCAGAGGGTTACCCAATCCCGAGCGCCTTTGGTGTCTGTTCTGTTTCCTCCTATAAGAAATTCAAATCTCATAAACATGATTGCCCCTGCGAAACATGCGTTCCCCGTTTTTGTACTTTCTTATGCCGTTCCTTAGGAATACCTTGTGATGACTTGAGCTACAGTGTTTGCAGGGATAGGAGTAATTACTTGAAGAAATACGTTCTGAACGATATTCTTTCCTGCTCAGATCTCCTCACTTCAGACAACCTCTTAGCGCTCTCATCACTCGGCTACAACATGAGCAGGCTTCAGATTCCTTCTTTTGGCAGGAAGAAAAATACTCCCCCAGCCACTTGCTAAAAATTTAAAGCCAAGTGGCAAGTGGCATTCTAGCCGAGCGCCAGGCACTTAAGCAAGATAAGTGGCAGCTGGCACCATAAGCCGAACGCCAGACACTTGCTAAAAATTTAAAGCCAAGTGGCAAGTGGCATTCTAGCCGAGCGCCAGACACTTAAGCAAGATAAGTGGCAGCTGGCACCATAAGCCGAACGCCAGACACTTGCTAAAAATTTAAAGCCAAGTGGCAAGTGGCATTCTAGCCGAGCGCCAGGCACTTAAGCAAGATAAGTGGCAGCTGGCACCATAAGCCGAACGCCAGACACTTGCTAAAAATTTAAAGCCAAGTGGCAAGTGGCATTCTAGCCGAGCGCCAGGCACTTAAGCAAGATAAGTGGCAGCTGGCACCATAAGCCGAACGCCAGACACTTGCTAAAAATTTAAAGCCAAGTGGCAAGTGGCATTCTAGCCGAGCGCCAGGCACTTAAGCAAGATAAGTGGCAGCTGGCACCATAAGCCGAACGCCAGACACTTGCTAAAAATTTAAAGGCAAGTGGCAAGTGGCATTCTAGCCGAGCGCCAGGCACTTAAGCAAGATAAGTGGCAGCTGGCACCATAAGCCGAACGCCAGACACTTGCTAAAAATTTAAAGCCAAGTGGCAAGTGGCATTCTAGCCGAGCGCCAGGCACTTGCCATAAACAAACACACAGCAAAGCTAATATAAAAGAAAAGAGAGAAAAGGTATATATGTATTGAAAATAGGTTGAACAGAGCACAACACAAAGGGAAAAAGAGTTCTGTCATTTCATTGATATTAAGCATTGAGTTTACAAAAAGTGAGATGTCCATCGTTACAAAAAGGTATGGAATCGAAGAGTCCGGAGGAGCCCTAGCTAGATGCCTCAGTACCAACAGCATCCTGGTTGTGCCGACCCGCCTCCTCGGCCCCATCAGCCGTCTCACCTTCACGAGGTGGGGAATCAAGATGAATGACTGAATCGTTCGGCTGGGGCTCAGCGTCAGCAGTGGCTATGGAAGGTACCACAGTTGACGATTGAGGAGCGGTCAGAGGCAGAGCGGTAGGAGGAGCTGTAATGATCCTTGAGGAAGCAATGTCCTGGCACTCATCGAATATGCGCTCCGCTTCGGTGCGTTCTGGGTCGACATAGACCCCTAGAGGTTCGATCCCTAAATCCTTGTCGACCTCATCTGGAGTGGAACTGGTCTGTCCCTCATCCGGAACTCGGTCGGCGAAACCTTCTCGGAATCCTTGAGCATATCTAAGAGCACCGACCCTTGAGAACCGAGCGTGAAGAGCCAGCATCCCACCGCTCACTCTGCTGATCGCATCGATCAGAGCGGTACGCTCGTCCAGAGCTCTCTTCTCAAAAGCCATCCGAGCAGACTGTTCATCAGCCAGAAGGCGCTGGAGCTCTGCCTTTTCGTCTCTGATTGAATCACGCTCAGTCTGCCAGACGCTCTTTTCAAGCTGGAGGGCATCCTTCTCATCTTGAAGAGAGTCATTCTCCTTCTTCAGGACATCTCTCTCTTGTTCAGTTTTTTCAAGCCGAGCCAGTACCTCGGTATTCTTGATGGCGAGAAGGTCGTTTTATTTATTAGCCACCTCCAGGCTATCAGAAAACTTACGAGCCCTGGCGTTCCCCATCTCCACCTGCTTCTGCATAGCCATCATTCCGAACAATGTCTGCATAGATGTACATTAATAACGGTTAAGCCAATAGTCAGGTCGGGCGAAGGCAAGACCAAATAATATGAGAGAATTCATGAGTTGGAAAATAAAAGTCACCTCCATAGCAGATTGGGGAAAGCGGCTGAACACATCCTTCTGGGATTGGCCCTTTGCCGCCTCAAGGTCTTTCGGAGTCCACATGCTCCTATAGTACGCCATGGCGGTCTGGCCATCCTTCAGCATGGTCTCGTTCGGTTTCACGAACGTCCCATCCGTTCGGGTGTACCGAGGGGCCCATGGCGGTAAGGTGGGGATAGAAGGGGGGCCTGAAGCAGAAGCAGAGGCACCAGCTGCAGTAGGCCCGGAGGGAGCAGGAGCTCTGATCGCACGATGCAAGAGAGCACCCGGCCCGGAGACCCGGGTCCTTCTTATGAGAGGTTCCTCCTCAGGATCGACTCCACTGTCAGGATGAGGCCTTTTGCCTCGTTCTTTGTCCCGAACGCCCCCCGCGGCAGCAGGAGTTGTGGTAGTTTGGGGAGACGCGCTCGGGTTGGCAGCAGGGGTGCTGACAACGGAGTTAATAGCCACTGTGCTCTGGATAGTGTCAGAGATGGTGGCTGAGGAAGAGGCTGATGCTGGAGAGGAGGTCGCCCCAGCAGCAGGAGTGGCTGGGGGAGTATTTTTCTTCCTGCCAAAAGAAGGAATCTGAAGCCTGCTCATGTTGTAGCCGAGTGATGAGAGCGCTAAGAGGTTGTCTGAAGTGAGGAGATCTGAGCAGGAATGAATATCGTTCAGAACGTATTTCTTCAAGTAATTACTCCTATCCCTGCAAACACTGTAGCTCAAGTCATCACAAGGTATTCCTAAGGAACGGCATAAGAAAGTACAAAAACGGGGAACGCATGTTTCGCAGGGGCAATCATGTTTATGAGATTTGAATTTCTTATAGGAGGAAACAGAACAGACACCAAAGGCGCTCGGGAATGGGTAACCCTCTGCAGCCGGCGAAGACCAAGCCCCACTAATGCCCACGATGCTATCCCTCCAACCCTTTTCAGATTTTATTGTGTCCGTACATATGGACATCTTCTCGAACGGGTAGAGGTGGTAGAAGGGTTCGTTAGTACGGATCTTACTGACCTTATAACACAGAAGAAGATCTATGAGGTCAAGGTCCAGATTTCTGTCACGCATCAACAGGAGCATAACGGATATGATTCTAAAGAAATTGGGGTTTACCTGCAGGGGGGATATCCCCAATCTATTGAAGACATAACTAAAGAAAGGGTGCAGAGGGAACCTAACGACATTCAATTGAAGGTTCGTGAATAAGACTTCGCCGGGCAGGAGGCCGGCACCGGTCATAATGTTAACGTCCTTAGGGCAAACCCTAACTTCGATGTTGTCAGGAAGTCTAAGTCTCATACGAAGAACATCCAGATCTACAACCATGGTGGAAGTGCTTGAAGGATCTAAAAGGGGGTAAATAGAAGCCTGCCGAAAGTAAAAAGGAACAAAACTAACCTCTGAGGACTGCAAGATCGCTGGAAGAATGACTCTTGAAGGATTTCACCAGAAAAAGCTTAGCACTGTTCTAAAAAGAGAGAGATTTGACTGATGATGGAGACGGTAAAAAGACGTGAAGTGGTATTCTAGAGCCTTATAAAGGCGAGGGGGGCCCGAGGGCCGAAGCGTCAGGAAGGCGAGAAATTCATCGAGCCCCGGAACATTGATTCTGGATCTGACCGTCCGTTCCCCCACGTGGTTTTCTCGAGCCGTCAACGTCATGATGAGACGCCATCAATAATTACCCCCTTATTAAATAAGGGGCAATTATGGGGGCAGTTGAGGAGGCCCAGGACGACATGGGCCGGATCTGACTTGCAAGCATGACATCCGGTCCGTACAGCTGGGTCGGCCCATAAAAAGACACTGCCATATGGGCCGAACGCGAATAAGCCCATCAAAGGTGACCAGGACTTATGGAGGAACAGGCCCAGATCCAGCAATCCGTCAATATTTGTAAATATCTTGTAAATATCTATAAATAGAAGAAGGAATGGAAAGAATGAGGGAATCTTTTTGTTGAAATGTAAGAATTCTAGAGAGAGAAAAGGAGTATGAATTTCTTGCATCTTCAATTGGCGGATTGCTGAATCTGGGCCTGTTCCTCCATAAGTCCTGGTCACCTTTGATGGGCTTATTCGCGTTCGGCCCATATGGCAGTGTCTTTTTATGGGCCGACCCAGCTGTACGGACCGGATGTCGTGCTTGCAAGTCAGATCCGGCCCATGTCGTCCTGGGCCTCCTCAGTAGAGTTTATGTAAACAAATCTAATAGACCTTTTTTTAAAAAAAAAAAGAAGAAGGGAGCTTATGACAACTCTAATGATTGGATTTTTGGTCGAGAAAGGAAGTTCTCACTCTAAATAAAAATAGACGTAATAGGATTACTCCATGGAATCTATCTGCAGTTTGCAGTTTGCAGTTTGGATCTTTATCTCAAAAAGCCCATCCAAAAGTTCATGGACCAAGTCCCCTTATACTAAAGGACCTTTTTTTTTGGGCCAATAATTTCACAGACGAGCCCAACTTCCTATCTTGTGGGCTACCAGGTATCTATCTCCAACTTTGGAAAAAAATAATAAAAAACTCAATTTAAAAATTAAAAAAAAAAAAAAAACTTATTTTTAGAGAACTCAAAAAAGTGTGATCTAAAAATAATTCTTTTTAATGACAAAGAAAACGTATCCTATTTTTTTCTAATTTATTTTGAATATGGTGATTCTGTGTTTCCAAAAGCAACTGTAGTCTTTTCTGTTCTTTTCTTTGTTTTTTTTTTTGGGCCAAACGAATTACAGTTTTAAAGAAAAAGTACAGTTGCTTTTGGAAACATAGAAACAAGCTTTGAATGACATAAAGTCAGTCTCGGATCTGAAATTTTTTTAGATAGCAAATGGGTTAACGGGTACAATCCATCTAAAAACCCAAATTTTCTCTCTCCTCGCTCACTTATTCTCTTTACCCTAACCCTAAAGCCAAACAAGCCGGCACTGCTTCTCCCTCAAACCCACCACCAATCCCTAGCCTCTCCGCCCCATAATTATTTCTCCTCGCTCACCCCAAATTCTCTCTCCACTCTCTTTCGCTCTCTACTCTCTTTCCTCAATCGAAACCAAAAACGCAAACGCTCGCAACGAGTTGACGACCTTCCTCGCAACCACATCCCCAAACACAAATGAGCAACGTTGATGACCTTCCTCGAGCCGTCGCCGACGATGACCACCACCCGCCACTTTAAACAGCTGCGTCGATCTCTACCTCCTCGAAGCATTCGAGAGATCCTATAACACCATCGAAGTCGTCGACCACGCTAAAGGTATTTGCCTGACCATGGAGGCCTCGCTAGGCAAATACCTTCCAGAGTGCTCCCTCGTGTGTGTAAAGCCCTAAAATCTTCATTATCTTCTTTGCTTCTTCAAGGGTTCGGGTTCTTCGGAAATACGCAGTCAGATCGTTATTTTCTCGCGCTAAAGACACAGAGCCATCGCCGGCGATAGCGAAGGAGACCGATGACAGCTTGAAGCAGGTTAGTCTCTCTCACCGTTTCTAGTTAGATCTCTCCCTTGAGGCTGAAACGAAACCCTAGATCTAGGTTTGCTCTTTCTACTGGTTCAAATGTTATGTGGTTGCCGAGTTAGGATTTTGTAACTCATTCAACACTCAGACCAGATCTGTTGACCAGATCTCTAGCACACTTCTTTTGTTGATCTTATGTAGCCTTGTAATATGCTGAATTGAAGAACAATTTTCAATTAGCCAGTATCCATATATATGTGTATCAGTTAATTTTACTACTGATATGGATAAATTATTTTATATATTTTTTACAAGATAATTAGATCCCGTTTAAAGTCAATTTTTATAGTCAATTGTCTGAGGTGGCAATAGCTACATGTTCATTAGATCTCGTATTTAAATTCCAATTTTCTTTTCATTGATCTTATTTTATTATTATTATTTTTTATCTTGTTTCCGGATACTTTTACTTTTGTATATCTAGTCCATTGAATAATCTAGTGTTTATGTATCAATTTAGGATTCAACCTTCATAGATGTGTGCATTTCCTTACCGGATTTGTTGATTAGGTGGCATGTTGGTTGCTTTGTTGATCATCTATTTGTCTTCAGAACTGTTTGCAGACTAATATTGTGCCTTGACCTTACACAAGATGATTATGTGTCTAATTTTTTAGATGGTAAAAGAAGGCCAATGCTCTTTTATAAGGGTTAGAAATCACATTATTGAGGAACTCATATTCATCGTCTTTTGTACTTATGTACACTTATTAACATATTATTGCTCAGCGATTACGTGATTATGGACCCTTAGCTAGACAAAGTATAAACAATATACATGTTATTAGCTAGCACTCAGATATTTTTGTAAATGTGTGTGTATATATATGTGTGTGAATAAAATAAACTAATAAATAATGCTTTAGTTTAAGGTTATTTGCAACGAGTTTTAATTTATTTTCTTCTATCCCACAATTTGAAATTTGAAAGTCGGGGTTTGACATCTATTCTCCATTTACTAAAAATTGATTTTTTTTTTTTTTTTTTCAAGTTAATTGACTATTCTTTGTATCTGCCCTTATTTATTTAATAAATGTGAGATTAAGTAGTTCAGATTGTTAGGCCCAATTTACTAAAAATTGATTGTTTTGTTTTTTTGAAGTTAATTGACTACCCTGAACTGTTTTCTATTCTTGTTTATTTATATGTGAGATCAAGTAGTTCGATTCTATAAGATTGTCTTAACCTACGTCTATTTTTTTAGATAGTAAAAGAAGGCCAATGCTCTTTTATAAGGGTTAGAAATGACATTATTGAGGAATTCAGATTCATAGTCTTCTGTACGAATTCAGATTCATCGTCTTCTGTACTTATGTACACTTTTGTTCGGCTTCTGTACTTATGTACACTTTTGTTCGGACTTATTTGAAATCATGTGAGTAAAGAATCAAAGAAAGTGAGGGGAAACTTGTAGAGATTGAGGACCTTTTCCGGGGATGTACACGAGCTCAGATTGTATATGCTCCAAATCTGAAATTTGCTGCACGCATTGCATTCGAACAAATGTTCAGAACTGAGAAGATTCCCATTCATGGTGGGTTTGGATTTAATCATTGTGTACGATTTTAGTAATATTGGACTGTTTAGTAATGTGAAGAATTTGAATAACCAGTGCAATCATGTAGTTAATATTTTAATGCAGTGTGTTTTTTTCTTCTAGAGTATCAAGCCCGAAGGGTTTTTTTTCAATGAATTGTTTCTGGTTTAGTTTCATGAAAATAATTAGGGCTGTAGTTAAATGTATGCTTCCAGCAGTTGTTGGCAGGGACATAACTCGACGGACATAACTCGAAGAAACTTTGTTCTGCGTTCCAGAGGCTGGATATTCCGAGCGTACGAGTAAATAAACACTTTTTGTAATCTGTGATCAAGCCCGACGCTGAAGATGGATTGCGTGGATATAAACACAGTATCTTGTGGAACTCCGAAAAATGTTGAAAAAAAAGGAGGCATGCCTATAATTTGAGGGCTGTCTAGGGGAGTGGGACACCCTTGAGAAAGGGTCTTTTTTTCAATGAATTGTTTCTGATTTAGTTTCATGAAAATGATTAGGGTTATAGTTAAATGTATGCTTCCAGCAGTTGTTGGTTCTGAGAGTACGAGTAAATGTTTTAGCATCTTAAAATTTCAATTATTTTCAAACAAGGATTTCATTTCAAATACTTAACCCTATGTTAGGGAGTATCAAATCGTTTAAACTATGGTTTGTATCGGTTATTTTTTTGAGTTCAATTAATCTATATCAGTTAGTTTATGCTGGTTTTGTTTTGAATATGTTACATCGCGACCAATACTGCTAATCATGATTTGTAACACGATTGATATTGCGAAACTATACTGCAACTAACACATCATCAATTTAAATATTAATAATTGAGTACATAATTTTCAAAACTAATTTTTGCAATTACAGGCATGACAATGAGAATGATCTAATCACCCAAAGTGAGAAGTAGTACCACATGGGTAAGCTTAATAAATACTACGTACAACCTTTCTATTGCCAATTTAAATCACTAGTTTATGCTAAATTTTTTTACTGATTTATAAATTAAAAAAAATATAAAAAATAAAAAATAAACGTGCCCTTTTTGACTCAATTTGTATAGCATATAATAGCAATATATTGTAAATAGTATATTCGGTTCCGTTTAGTAAAAAATGTACTTTACAAACATCACAACTATTACAGGTTGTTCCACTAAAAGAAATTCGAGTAAATTTTTCTTTACGTACATGGACAGCCGTGCCAACTCATTGAGAAACAATATTGTCGTAGGGGACACTAAAAGGAAGTATCTCTTTCATTTATGTGTCCGTAACTCAAAAATAAATTTCATTATTTTAGACTAAAACAAGTCTTGTGTAACACATTGCATATATGTAAAAAAAAAGTCATCCCCAACAAATTTTGAAATGGGATCAACATATCTAAAAAGATGCAATTGACACTTTTTAGTATTGGACAAGAATATAATTGTAACTAAAAATATATAATAGGTAATTAGCAAAAACATTGTATATATGTAAATGTTAAAATGTTAAGGATATATGTTGTTTCTTAATTGCCTAGCATTCTATCCTGTAAAAAACAATTGGTCTATTAGTTGATCTATAAAACTTGTCTTTCAATCTTAGCTGGATTTACAGATCAAACAAAATACTAAATGCATTGGTTGTGACCCTCTCATGCCTTTCTTTATGGAACTACTATAACACATTAAAATAAAATAAAATAACATATTCCGTTAATACAAATTGAGATTTAGTTATTAAGCAACGACCACTATATATTTCAATTGTAATATGCTTTTTATTTTTCGGTTATGTCTTTCAACTTCAAGTAGATATATGATACACTGTTATTTAAATGATGGATCCTACACAGATTTTTATTTTTATTTTTATTTTTTAATGACTTCCAATTATATAGATTACTACAATTTTAACTGAAAAATTTAAAAACTTCAAATAAAGAAGACCATTATCAAATGCAAGTGACTTCTATCCATGGCCATTGCTGAGCGTAGGGGTGGCAATTTGTGTTCGTGGGTCGTGTCGATGTAAAGGTATTATACTAAATAGGTAAACCAAAATCTAAACTATTTAATAATCGTGTCAAGAATCTCAATACGAACCCAACCCATTTATTAAACAGGTAATCGTGTTAACCCGTTTAATAACCTATTTATTAAAACGAGACATTTAATATTTAATTAAATACTAAATAATAGAAAAATATTGTCATAATTTACCAGATATTCAAAATAAAAAGAAAAATCATAAGGCATAGACAAGGTTTATGTTGCAATGACTTAACTGTTCATAGTAATTGGGTTTAAATAGGTAATATATTATATAGGTTATATTCATGATTATAACATGTTAAGTTAAATGGGTCTTAAACGGGTTACACGGGTTGAACCCTTCAACCCTAACCCGACACGGTTAAGTAAACGGGTTAATCGTGTAGGCCCTTTTATGACCCAAATTCGTTTATGCCAAACCCAAACCCTTTTAACTCGTGTCGTATTCATGTCGGGATGTCGTGTCGTGTCATAATTTGCCACCCCTAACTGAGAGAGGAAGATACGAGAAATAATTATCCAGTGTCATTATACAAAACATCTATATAAAAAAAATTTATAATTACCTGCAATTTAAATTTATGCAGCAAAGGTGATCCATTTATCAAGGTAGTCCAAACGAGAAGTTTTGAAAAATAATCTGCTACAAGTTGCAATGTCAAGTGCTTGAGCTTGCTAAATTCAGGAAGTTGTTCGAATGCTGCATTAGCCTGAAAAGCATGAGTTAATATTAATAAAAATTTTAAAAATTCACTACCTAGTGTTGGGGTTAAGTGTGATGTGGGGAGGATGGACTCGATCAAGATTCAAGACCTAACATTTGGTATAATTTTGTACAAAAAATATCTGCAGTCAGACTCAAACCAATTTTCTAGAGCTCTCTTTGCTATCGGGACTCAATCCATAGTAACATGGTTCCAAGTCCACCTCAAGCCTTTGAACTCTCTTTGCTATCGCGAACTCAATCCATCTATCAATCACACAACTAGAAGATCTATTCAAACAAAAAGAAACCCTAAGCTCATCTATGGTTGAACCACGATGCGACTCCGTGACTTTGTTCACCCAACTTATGTACCTACATCTTTCTACTTTCAGTAACTTTGGATTCGATTCAAGATCAAAAATTGTTTGTGAAGCATCAAAATTCCCAGAAGACAGAGAACTGAAACAGTAATTTCATCCGGCAGCCGACTGATCCCATCCTCAATGTAGTTCTGACTCTGATGAACCAAAATAATTTTAAAAATAAAAAAATGAAAAAGAATGCTTCTGCAAAAACAACATGCTAATCCAATTGGCGGAAAAAAAAAAAAAAAGAGAGACAGAGAGAGACCGAATATAAATTTTGAAAGATTTATATGCATATAAAATATAAAATATTGTACCTCGTGCTTTTGCGTTCTTTTACTCATAATTTCTAGCTAATAATCTCTGCATAGGCTACCCAAAAAAAACACAATTACCGATTAAAGGAGCTTGACAACTCTAAATTTAATAGAAATTTTTGTAAAGTAGAGTTTATGAAAACAAATCTAATAGACCTTTCAAAAAACTAAAACTAAAACTAAAACAAAGGAGCTTATGACAACTCTAAATTTAATAGAAATTTATGTAAAGAAGAAAAGAATTTATGAAAACAAATCTAATAGGAATTATTGTGAAGAAGAAAACACAGAAATCACGTCTAAAGCAGAAAAAGAGTTACCTCAAAGTGTGAGATTGAATATGAGCACTAGTTTCTTCATGGGACAAACAAAGATTGGATTTTTTGTTTTAAAGATTGGATTTTTGGTCGAGAAAGGAAGTTCTAACTCTAAATAAAAATAGACGCAATAGGATTACTCCATGGAATCTCTATCTGCAGTCCTGCAGTTTGGATCTTTTTCTTAAAAAGCCCATCCAAATGTTTATGGACCAAGCCCCCTCATGCTAAAGGACCATTTTGTTTGGGCCAATTATTTGACAGACGAGACCAACGTCCTATCTTGTGGGCTACCAGGTATCTATCTCCAACTTTGGAAAAAAATAATAAAAAACTCAATTTAAAAATTTTTAAAAAAAAAAACTTATATTCAGAGAACTCTAAAAACCGTGATCTAAAAATAATTCTTTTTAATGACAAAGAAAAAAATAATTCTTTTTAATTTTTTTTATTTAAAAATTAAAAAAAACTTAATTCTTTTTTTTTTGTTTTTTGTTTTTTTTTTTTTTTTTTGCGGCCAAACGAATTACAGTATTAAAGAAAAAGTAACCCTAACAAGCCGCCACTGCTTCTCCCTCAAACCCACCACCAATCCCTAACCTCTCCGCCCCATAATTATTTCTTCTCGCTCACCTCAAATTCTCTCTCCACTCACTTACGCTCTCTACTCTCTTTCCTCAATCGAAACCAAAAACGCAAACGCTCGCAACGAGTTGACGACCTTCCTCGCAACCACATCCCCAATCACAAATGAGCCTCCACCGACAACATTGATGACCTTCCTCGAGCCGTCGCCGACGATGGCCGTCGCCGACACTTTAAACAGCGGCGTCGATCTCTACCTCCTCGAAGCATTCGAGAGATCCTAGAACACCATCGAAGTCGTCGACCACGCTAAAGGTATTCGCCTTACGATGGAGGCCTCGCTAGGCAAATGCCTTCCAGAGTGCTCCCTCGTGTGTGTAAAGCCCTAAAATCTTCATTATCTTCTTTGCTTCTTCAAGGGTTATTCGGAAATACTCAGTCAGATCGTCATTTTCTCGCGCTAAAGACACAGAGCCATCGCCGGCGATAGCGAAGGAGACCGATGACAGCTTGAAGCAGGTTAGTCTCTCTCACCGTTTCTAGTTAGATCTCTCCCTTGAGGCTGAAACGAAACCCTAGATCTAGGTTTTCTCTTTCTACTGGTTCATATGTTATGTAGACCCCTCGATCCAGTGGGTTCTCCAAATTTTGTAACTCATTCAACACTCAGACCAGATCTCTATCACACTCCTTTTGTTGATCTTATGTAGCCTTGTAATATGCTGAATTGAACAGCAATTTTCAATTAGCCAGTATCCATATTTATGTGTATCAGTTAATTTTAATTTTACTACTGATATGGAAATACTTATTTTATATATTTTTTACAAGATAATTAGATCCCGATTAAAGTCAATTTTTATAGTCAATTGTCTGAGGTGGCAATAGCTACATGTTCATTAGATCTCGTATTTAAATTCCAATTTTCTTTTCATTGATCTTATTTTACCATTATTTTTTTTTATCTTGTTTCCGGATACTTTTGTACTTGTCTAGTCCATTGAATAATCTAGTGTTTATGTATCAATTTAGGATTCAACCTTCATAGATAAATTGTTGTGTGCATTTCCTTACTGAATGTGTTGAATAGGTTGCCCGTTGGTTGCTTTGATGATCATCTATTTGTCTTCGGAACTGTTTGCAGACTAATATTGTGCCTTGACCTTACACAAGATGATTATGTGTCTAATTTTTTTAGATAGAAAAAGAAGGCCAACCCTCATTTGTAAGGGTTAGGAATGAATTGGGGAACTCAGATTCATTGTCTTTTGTACTTATGTACACTTATTAACATATTATTGCTCACTAATAAATAAGGCTTTAGTTTAAGGTTATTTGCAATGAGTTTTAATTTATTTTCTTCTTATCCCACAATTTGGAATTTGAAAGTCGGGGTTTGACATCTATTCTACAAGATCGTTATGCTCCATTTACTAAATATTGATTGTTTTTTTTGTAAGTTAATTGACTGTTCTTTCTATCTGCCCTTATGTAATAAATGTGAGATCAAGTAGTTCTATTCTACAAAATTGTTATGCCCAATGCCCCAATTTACTAAAAATTGATTGTTTTTTTTTTGGAAGTTAATTGACTACCTGAACTGTTTTCTATTCTTGTTTATTTATATGTGAGATCAAGTAGTTCTATTCTATAAGATTGTCTTGAAGGCCAATACTCTTAGAAATGACATTATTGAGGAACTCAGATTCATCGTCTTTTGTACTTATGTACACTTATTAACATATTATTGCTCATCGATTGCGTGATTTTGGACCCTTAGCTAGACAAAATATGAACGATGTACATATTATTAACTAGTACCCAGATATTTTTGGAAATGTATATATATATATATGAATAAAATAAACTAAAAAATGAGGCTCAAGTTTAAAGTTATTTGCAATGATTTTTAATTTATTTTCTTCTTATTTTCCCACATTTTGGAATTTGAAAGTTAGGATTTGACATCTATTCTATAAGATTGTTATGCCCCATTCGCTAAAAATTGATTGTTTTTTTTTAATAAGTTAATTGAGTGTTCTATGTATCTGCCCTTATTTAATAAATGTGAGATCGAAGTAGTTCTATTCTACAAGATTGTTATGTCCCATTTACTAAAAATTGATTTTTTTTTTTTTTTTGTAAGTTAATAGACTACCCTAGATTGTTTTCTATTCTTGTTTATTTATATGTGAGATCAAGTAGTTTTATTCTATAAGATTGTTATGCCGCATTTATTAAAAATTGATTGTTTTTTTTTTATTTTATTATTATTATTTTTTTATGTTAATTGGCTGTTGGACTGTTTTCTATACTTGTTTCTCAGATAACATTATTGATACGTTGAATGAAATTAATATGTTGCTAGGGCATAACCTTTGCTTATAATGCTCTGATCAATTATTATTCTCAGCAGAATGGAACGAAAGAAGATGAATATGCTATCACTTTGTAAGCTATGCCGGTACATTGATCTCACCGATGAGATGAAGCGTCTGAAGGAGTTAAAGGATGAGCTTGAGATATGATCGATTTGAAATCCTATGAACAAAGAATCAAAGAAAGTGAGGGGAAACTTGTAGAGATTGGGGTCCTTTTCCGGGGATGTACGCTATCTTTGTTTCAACACCAGATGAGGACTTTTTCAGGGGACCTTTTCCGGGAAATGTTTCCCATCTCTGTTTCAACACCACATGAGCTCGCATATTCCCACCACCCCTCATGTGGATCAGCTCAAAGGCACACACCAACTCATGGTGTACATCCCCGGAAAAGGTCCTCAATCTCTACAAGTTTCCCCTCACTTTCTGTGATTCTTTGCTCACATGCTTTCAAATCAGTCCGAACACTTGCCAATTCCAAACGGGTCATCGCCTCCTTGATCTCAAACCCATCCCTAACAGGCGAATTTGGCATGTGTTCGGACTGATTTGAAAAGCATGTGAGCAAAGAATCAAAGAAAGTGGGGGAAACTTGTAGAGATTGAGGACCTTTTCCGGGGATGTACACCATCTCTGTTTCAACACCAGATGAGTTGGTGTGTGCCTCTGAGCTGATCCACATGAGGGGTGTGGGAGGTGGGAAGATGTGAGCTCAGATTGTATATGCTCCAAATCTGAAATTTGCTGTGCGCACTGCACTCGAACAAATGTCTAGCAGTGAGAAGATTCCCATTCATGGTGAGTTCGGATTTAATCATTGTGTACAATTTTAGTAATATTGGACTGTTTAGTAATATTGGTGGTATGAAAATTAGATCCAGATAAAGAGTAGTCACTACTCAAAATTTGAGGACAGTTAGAATAGGCAGCTAAATAAGAGTGCAATTTTTTGTATTGTCAAAAAGTTTTGGTAAAAAATAAAGAGGATTTGAGACCAGAGGATTATATCCATTGTTAGTACTAGGCTAGAATAAGAAAAAGTATAGCTGGATTACAGTTGTGGAGGGTAATCTACTTATATGATTAAAGATGGTATTACAGTTGTGATGGTTGTCAGAATTTGAATAAGCAGTGCAATCATGTAATTAATATTTTAATGCAGTGTGGTTTTTTTCTTGTAGGGTATCAAGCCCGACGCAGAAGATGGATTGTGCGGATGTAAACACTTTTTGTAATCTTGTAAACTCTCCAATGTGTGGTAATCTGTGTTGATCTTGTAAACTCTCCAATGTCTGGTATGGAACGCTGAAAAAATGTTAAAAACAGGTGGCATGCCTATAATTTGAGGGCTGTCTAAGGGAGTGGGACACCCTTCGTGAGAAAGGGGTCTTTTTTTCAATGAATTGTTTCTGATTTAGTTTCATGAAAATGGTAAGGGCTGTAGTTAAACGTATGCTTCCAGCAGTTGTTGGCAGGGACATAACTCAGAAGAAACTTTGTTCTGCATTTGATTTAGCCAGAGGCTGGATATTCTGAGCCTGCTAACTGAGCCCACAGCTTCAGATGGACGAGTAAATATTTTAGCATCTTAAAATTTCAATTATTTTCAAACAAGGATTTCATTTCAAATACCTTAAAGTTATGTTTGGGAGTATCAAATCGTTCAAACCATGGTTCGTTGTATGGTTTGGTAGGGGACATTTTTTCAAGTTCGATGTGTAACATTTATTGGTCAATTTATACGAATTTTGTTCGAATATGTTATTATGAACTATGGTTTTTAACGTGATGGATGTTGCGAAACATAATTCAAACTAACGCATCATCAATTTTTTTGACCTTTTGAAATTCAATTTCCAGATGTATTTGACTCTTGACAAAGTGTTGGACTGGCATGACAATGAGAATGATACGAAGAATAGTAAAACTGATGCAATTTAATTATTAATAATTGAGTATATAATTTTCAAAACTAATTTGCTAAATGCCAGTTTGTCAGTTGGCATGAGAATAATCACGAGGTCTGCCGATTTAGTTCAGGGATTTGTGTTTGTGTGTGTGTGTGTGTGTGTGTGTGTGTGGTAGAGAGACCGTGCGGTGTTAAATTGTTAATATAACTGCATGCATGTTTCACTACATATTGGATAAAAATATAAGGTTGTAAGTAAGTAAGTAAGTACGAAATGATAATATTTGTCTTAGAGCATGTAAGGATGTGGCCTAATAAAAGATTGATATGGGTTTAAAAATATGTAATATTTTTTTAAAAATTTGTAATATTTAAAAATAAAAAATTAAAAAATAATAATAATAAAAAAATTGAGTGAAGCCCATTTTCATATGTGATATGTTAATCCAACTAGTATGTATATGTATAAGAGATGCATATAAAGATGGATTATAGATTGAAGAGAATTTTATTTCAAAAACCCTAATCAGCGCCGCTGCTCGCCTCTCTTCTTCTTATTAGAATTGAATTAAGGTTGACTCATTAGAGTATTATAGAAAATGAAAAAAGAATTATAGATATCTTCTCTTATTCTTCCTCGCCGCTCGGTTAGAACTATAAGATTGTGATTGACGAGTATGAAATTTTTATTAGAAACTTTTTTTTGGGGCCAAATACGGTACCATAGAGAGGGGAGACTGCTTTGACGTGAGTAAAAAAAGAACACAAATGATATAATTATGAAGATGTTGATGTTGGGTAATGTAAATGAATAATTTTATATATGAAATATGAATTCTATCTTTGCTGAGCGTTTTATTGTCCCTTGTGAAATTCTAAAGGACAATTTGTTTCAAATTTTGTTATGGCCTGTTTGGTTAGTTAGAAATTGATGATAAAAAGTGAAAGAAAAAGAAAGTGAAGTGAAAAAAAAAAAAAAAAAAAAATTAAGTTTTATCAGGCATTTGGTTAGCATTAATTTTTTTAAAAGAAATTGATGATAAAAAGTAAAAAAAAGAAAAAAAAAAAAAAAAGGAAAGAGGGTGAAAAGAAAAATAATTTTACATACAAAACGTATCTTTATGGATTCGAATTCAATACTAAGTAATATATACTATGCAATAAATATAGTAATAAAATAACAAATACAATTGGTTAATAAATATATATGTGTGTGTGCGCGCGTGCCATTTATCTTTTTAGATAATTCACGCTAACCAAATTAACTCAGTAAAAACTAAAAAGTCCAATTATATATTTTTAGAGTGATTTATATATATATATATTTATTTATTTATTTATTTTTAACAAAAGTCAGGCGCAAATATGATTTTTTTTTATAAAAAGTTTAGAATGGTTCTTGTCTCGCCACAAACTGACACGGGTCCTACAACTTTCCTTTTCAACGTTTGATGACATTATTATACCTCTAAGGTGCGCAACACCAGATCGTTCAATAACCCTAGTATATATATATATATATGGCAAAAAAGCATAAAACCCCCTTCAAGTTTTAGAAATCAGCATTTTACCCATCTGAACTACAAAATTGAGCAAGTCAGTCCCTCAACTATCAGAAATGATCAGTTTCACCCCCTGACAGTCCTTTCCGGCTCATTTCCTGTACCGGCGTTGTACATTTACAAAAATGTCCATTATAATTAACATTTTAAAAAAAGCAAATAAGATTAAAATTGTGAAATACTATCAATATCCTCACAGTTATATACGACTTATATTGGTAAAGTTCCTAAGTGTAAACTCGAGATAGTGACCGAGTGGTTTTCAGTTCTTAGAGAAGAGAAGAGGAAAGGTCGTGATACTAGGGTTTGTGAGACTGCGGTGCTGGTGCTGGTGCGTATATCAGACCCTTATTCCCATTTGTAACAACCACAACAAATGATTAAAACTTCGGTACAACTCTAGACAGTTGATTGTTCGACAGTTAAACCTGCGTTAAGCCTGCCATTCTGGTTAGATATGCTGGAATCTCACTCGAGAATCTGTTGTTGGAGAGATCCAGAACTTCTAATCTAGTCAATTGAAAAAGATTAGGCGGGATGGGTCCTTCAAAGAGGTTGTGCTGAGATTCAAAGCAATTTGCAAAATTGTTGGCAGTGATGTGATATTCCCACGTAGCCCGCAAAGTTTCTATGCAAGCCTTGCTCTAAAGCATGCAAAAAACGTATGCGTCATAGGTTTTTTTATTTTTGAAAAATGAAGCAAATATATATATATATATATATATATATTTTGTTAAATGGGTAAGCTTATGAAGCAAATATATTGACAAAGAGCTATTTACAGAAAAGGGCCTTCGGCCCAAACCTAAACATGTTTGGGTAACAAAGCTTCCAATAAGCCCAAATAATTGAAAGCATAGTACAAGGCCAAGCTGAGTAAGGAATGACTCAAAATAATATAAAAGTCATTACAACTCTTAGTTTAAAAATTACAAATGAATTAAAATTTTACAATATTAGTATATAAATAAAAATTTATATTTTTTTAAAAATTTGACGTGTCAATATATTTGTGTCATGTGTATCTGTGTCCATATTACATAATACACATCTTATAATGCAATTGCATATTTATCGTGTTGTTGGTGTATAGAAATAAAAATAAAAAATATTTTCATTTTGTTTTTTCAATATATATATATATATATATATATATATATATATATATATACACACACACACACACACACACATATATATTTATTTAAAAGAGAGAAAATAAAATACCACTAGACCGGTGGTGTATAAAAATTACTAAAAAAAAATTCGAAGTTATTTTAGAATTTGGCTCAAATATTCTTTTGTTTTCAGTTTTGTGGCCAACGTGTTGAAAAAACTCATACCATTCGAAAAATTGATAGGTGGACGTTTCTTTTTAAAGTATTATATATGGATTTTTTTGTTTCTTCTTGTCCGCTGTTCACCGAATCCCAAAACTTCATATATATTCATTTTTCCCTTAAATTTCAAAACCTAAAAATGTTTTGAAAAATAAATAAATAAATAAAAATTCAACTTTGTAAATGAATCGAATAGGCACACAGTATAATATGGCACATCCACTCTTTGCGCACACAATATCAACGAGTTATCACTAAACACCAAATATTAAAGTTCAAACCATTATGAATTTAAAATTAACAGTTCTACTTTCAATAACAGCTTATAAAACATTAGGAGAATTTTTATTTATTACTTCAGCAAGTAACTCCACACTCACTCTACGTCCCTCAAATTTTTTCAAACAGCAGCTAATTCTCGGGGGACAAGAACCAAGCTCCGACGAAATAAACGAACTCAAACTCCGAGAAATCTACCTGTCCTTCCCCAGCTAGAAAAAGGCGCGGACTAGATGTTGTAGTAGTAATAGTTAGAGTCACGAAACTCTCTTAGAAGTACAAACAAATTGCCAATAATCAACTTATTATCTTAGAACTACGAACAAACTAAACATCAAGCAGCAACGAAATGTAGTTGAGCAAGATTAAATAATTTCCATTTTTATTCTTGAAGGTAGACTTTTTTGGAGTTCCATAGCACGCTGTTTTGCATTGTTTCTCCTTGGTTTCCTCAAACAGCCACGGGCTTGGTCTGCTAGCACGAATTGTACAATGACGATCAATTATAATCTTCTCCAATGTGACGGCATTCTTAATCAAGTAGTGGGCAAACTCGAGGTCAATAACTCGGCCAACAAACCCAGCCAATTCCACCTCCTTTAGGCTTTGATGGGGGCAATTGCCACCTTCAAGCATTTTTCTTTCATATCGCTTCTCACGAGGTCCCAAATATTCTATCTGTGAAACAGAAAAGTGGTGAATCATGCTCTTTTAAAATATGAGTAACGCTATTTAAACTTATTTGTCTAGCCGAGGAGTATAACCGAAGGAGATACATACATATATACATACATATATATATAATTGAATGTATGAAACTTTTAACACTACCAAAAGGCATAAAATAAAGACTTGGAATAGACATATATATATATATATATATATATATATATATATATATTTCCCTGCAGGTTTAGAAGAAATGGTAATGCACAAAAATAAGGCATTTCAAACTCAAGGAAATATACCAGCCAAATCAAAAGCTGTCCCAACGCATAGTGATACTCAACAACGAAAACAGGGGCATACCACGAAGTATTGATGGAACAGTTATGACATCCAAACAAGCACTTCATTAAAGATTAACAACTTACAATAATTAAATTTAGTTATAGCAGAGTGCTGATTTACATTAAAGCAGTATGTTAAAGTTTCCATGTACAAAAAAATTATGCTCCTCACACTAAAAATAGTGGTAAACGAGTCTATAAAGTCTTTCTTCAACCCCGCACCAAAAAAAGAGAGGAGATATTAGAAATGGAACTTCTGTGGCTGAAGTTTAACTATCGTACTAGAACTATCATTAATAATTTATCAGCATCTAGCCATTAGCAAAGAAACTTAATCAGTATTTAAAAAACTAGGATAATACCCTACATATTTGCTCAATCAAGTTGTAATCGAAATAGGACGTTGATTCCAGAATCCGAGCAAGGCTAAATTGATTTTAAAAATGTACCAAACACTTCACATAGTGTAATTACGTACATGGACAGCCGTGCCAACTCATTGAAAAACAATATTGTCGTAGGGGACACTAAAAGGAAGTATCTCTTTCATTTATGTGTCCGTAACTCAAAATTAAATTTCATTATTTTAAGACTAAAACAATTCTTGTGTACCACATTGCATATATGTAAAAAAAAAAGTCATCCCCAACAAATTTTGAAACAGGATCAACATATCTAAAAAGATGCAATTGACACTTTTTAGTATTGGACAAGAATATAATTGTAACTAAAAATATATAATAGGTAATTAGCAAAAACATTGCATATATGTAAATGTTAAGGATATATGTTGTTTCTTAATTGCCTAGCATTCTATCCAGTAAAAAAAAATTGGTCTATTAGTTGCTCTATAAAACTTGTCTTTCAATCTTAGCTAGATTTACAGATCAAACAAAACACTAAAGAACTACCCCACTCAACTTATCTTGCCCTGATTACATCCAATATGCATTGGTTGTGACCCTCTCGTGCCTTTCTTTATGGAACTGCTATAACAGATTAAAATAAAATAAAATAAAACAACATACTCCGTTAGTACAAATTGAGATTTAGTTACTAAGCAACGACCAATATATATTTCAATTGTAATATGCTTTTTATTTTTCGGTTATGTCTTTCAACTTCAAGTAGATATATGATACACTGTTATTTACATGATGGATCCTACACAGATTTTTATTTTTATTTTTATTTTTTAATGACTTCCAATTACATAGATTACTACAATTTTAACTGAAAAATTTAAAAACTTCATATAAAGAAGACCATTATCAAATGCAAGTGACTTCTATCCATGGCCATTGCTGAGACTGAGAGAGGAAGACACGAGAAATAATTATCCAGTGTCATTATACAAAACATCTATATAAAAAAAATTTATAATTACCTGCAATTTAAATTTATGCAGCAAAGGTGATCCATTTATCAAGGTAGTCCAAACGAGAAGTTTTGAAAAATAATCTGCTACAAGTTGCAATGTCAAGTGCTTGAGCTTGCTAAATTCAGGAAGTTGTTCGAATGCTGCATTAGCCTGAAAAGCATGAGTTAATATTAATAAAAATTTTAAAAATTCACTACCTAGTGTTGGGGTTAAGTGTGATGTGGGGAGGATGGACTCGATCAAGATTCAAGACCTAACATTTGGTATAATTTTGTACAAAAAATATCTGCAGTCAGACTCAAACCAATTTTCTAGAGCTCTCTTTGCTATCGGGACTCAATCCATAGTAACATGGTTCCAAGTCCACCTCAAGCCTTTGAACTCTCTTTGCTATCGCGAACTCAATCCATCTATCAATCACACAACTAGAAGATCTATTCAAACAAAAAGAAACCCTAAACTCATCTATGGTTGAACCACGATGCGACTCCGTGACTTTGTTCACCCAACTTATGTACCTACATCTTTCTACTTTCAGTAACTTTGGATTCGATTCAAGATCAAAAATTGTTTGTGAAGCATCAAAATTCCCAGAAGACAGAGAACTGAAACAGTAATTTCATCCGGCAGCCGACTGATCCCATCCTCAATGTAGTTCTGACTCTGATGAACCAAAATAATTTTAAAAATAAAAAAATGAAAAAGAATGCTTCTGCAAAAACAACATGCTAATCCAATTGGCGGAAAAAAAAAAAAAAAAGAGAGACAGAGAGAGACCGAATATAAATTTTGAAAGATTTATATGCATATAAAATATAAAATATTGTACCTCGTGCTTTTGCGTTCTTTTACTCATAATTTCTAGCTAATAATCTCTGCATAGGCTACCCAAAAAAAACACAATTACCGATTAAAGGAGCTTGACAACTCTAAATTTAATAGAAATTTTTGTAAAGTAGAGTTTATGAAAACAAATCTAATAGACCTTTCAAAAAACTAAAACTAAAACTAAAACAAAGGAGCTTATGACAACTCTAAATTTAATAGAAATTTATGTAAAGAAGAAAAGAATTTATGAAAACAAATCTAATAGGAATTATTGTGAAGAAGAAAACACAGAAATCACGTCTAAAGCAGAAGAAGAGTTACCACAAAGTGTGAGATTGAATATGAGCACTAGTTTCTTCATGGGACAAACAAAGATTGGATTTTTTGTTTTAAAGATTGGATTTTTGGTCGAGAAAGGAAGTTCTCACTCTAAATAAAAATAGACGCAATAGGATTACTCCATGGAATCTCTATCTGCAGTCCTGCAGTTTGGATCTTTTTCTTAAAAAGCCCATCCAAATGTTTATGGACCAAGCCCCCTCATGCTAAAGGACCATTTTGTTTGGGCCAATTATTTGACAGACGAGACCAACGTCCTATCTTGTGGGCTACCAGGTATCTATCTCCAACTTTGGAAAAAAATAATAAAAAACTCAATTTAAAAATTTTTAAAAAAAAAAACTTATATTCAGAGAACTCTAAAAACCGTGATCTAAAAATAATTCTTTTTAATGACAAAGAAAAAAATAATTCTTTTTAATTTTTTTTATTTAAAAATTAAAAAAAACTTAATTCTTTTTTTTTTGTTTTTTGTTTTTTTTTTTTTTTTTGCGGCCAAACGAATTACAGTATTAAAGAAAAAGTAACCCTAACAAGCCGCCACTGCTTCTCCCTCAAACCCACCACCAATCCCTAACCTCTCCGCCCCATAATTATTTCTTCTCGCTCACCTCAAATTCTCTCTCCACTCACTTACGCTCTCTACTCTCTTTCCTCAATCGAAACCAAAAACGCAAACGCTCGCAACGAGTTGACGACCTTCCTCGCAACCACATCCCCAATCACAAATGAGCCTCCACCGACAACATTGATGACCTTCCTCGAGCCGTCGCCGACGATGGCCGTCGCCGACACTTTAAACAGCGGCGTCGATCTCTACCTCCTCGAAGCATTCGAGAGATCCTAGAACACCATCGAAGTCGTCGACCACGCTAAAGGTATTCGCCTTACGATGGAGGCCTCGCTAGGCAAATGCCTTCCAGAGTGCTCCCTCGTGTGTGTAAAGCCCTAAAATCTTCATTATCTTCTTTGCTTCTTCAAGGGTTATTCGGAAATACTCAGTCAGATCGTCATTTTCTCGCGCTAAAGACACAGAGCCATCGCCGGCGATAGCGAAGGAGACCGATGACAGCTTGAAGCAGGTTAGTCTCTCCCACCGTTTCTAGTTAGATCTCTCCCTTGAGGCTGAAACGAAACCCTAGATCTAGGTTTTCTCTTTCTACTGGTTCATATGTTATGTAGACCCCTCGATCCAGTGGGTTCTCCAAATTTTGTAACTCATTCAACACTCAGACCAGATCTCTATCACACTCCTTTTGTTGATCTTATGTAGCCTTGTAATATGCTGAATTGAACAGCAATTTTCAATTAGCCAGTATCCATATTTATGTGTATCAGTTAATTTTAATTTTACTACTGATATGGAAATACTTATTTTATATATTTTTTACAAGATAATTAGATCCCGATTAAAGTCAATTTTTATAGTCAATTGTCTGAGGTGGCAATAGCTACATGTTCATTAGATCTCGTATTTAAATTCCAATTTTCTTTTCATTGATCTTATTTTACCATTATTTTTTTTTATCTTGTTTCCGGATACTTTTGTACTTGTCTAGTCCATTGAATAATCTAGTGTTTATGTATCAATTTAGGATTCAACCTTCATAGATAAATTGTTGTGTGCATTTCCTTACTGAATGTGTTGAATAGGTTGCACGTTGGTTGCTTTGATGATCATCTATTTGTCTTCGGAACTGTTTGCAGACTAATATTGTGCCTTGACCTTACACAAGATGATTATGTGTCTAATTTTTTTAGATAGAAAAAGAAGGCCAACCCTCATTTGTAAGGGTTAGGAATGAATTGGGGAACTCAGATTCATTGTCTTTTGTACTTATGTACACTTATTAACATATTATTGCTCACTAATAAATAAGGCTTTAGTTTAAGGTTATTTGCAATGA
Source organism: Cornus florida (assembly GCF_030987335.1). NCBI lineage: Eukaryota > Viridiplantae > Streptophyta > Magnoliopsida > Cornales > Cornaceae > Cornus > Cornus florida. The sequence continues at coordinate 91,731,433 of NW_026775574.1, forward strand.
GTTTTAATTTATTTTCTTCTTATCCCACAATTTGGAATTTGAAAGTCGGGGTTTGACATCTATTCTACAAGATCGTTATGCTCCATTTACTAAATATTGATTGTTTTTTTTGTAAGTTAATTGACTGTTCTTTCTATCTGCCCTTATGTAATAAATGTGAGATCAAGTAGTTCTATTCTACAAAATTGTTATGCCCAATGCCCCAATTTACTAAAAATTGATTGTTTTTTTTTTGGAAGTTAATTGACTACCTGAACTGTTTTCTATTCTTGTTTATTTATATGTGAGATCAAGTAGTTCTATTCTATAAGATTGTCTTGAAGGCCAATACTCTTAGAAATGACATTATTGAGGAACTCAGATTCATCGTCTTTTGTACTTATGTACACTTATTAACATATTATTGCTCATCGATTGCGTGATTTTGGACCCTTAGCTAGACAAAATATGAACGATGTACATATTATTAACTAGTACCCAGATATTTTTGGAAATGTATATATATATATATGAATAAAATAAACTAAAAAATGAGGCTCAAGTTTAAAGTTATTTGCAATGATTTTTAATTTATTTTCTTCTTATTTTCCCACATTTTGGAATTTGAAAGTTAGGATTTGACATCTATTCTATAAGATTGTTATGCCCCATTCGCTAAAAATTGATTGTTTTTTTTTAATAAGTTAATTGAGTGTTCTATGTATCTGCCCTTATTTAATAAATGTGAGATCGAAGTAGTTCTATTCTACAAGATTGTTATGTCCCATTTACTAAAAATTGATTTTTTTTTTTTTTTGTAAGTTAATAGACTACCCTAGATTGTTTTCTATTCTTGTTTATTTATATGTGAGATCAAGTAGTTTTATTCTATAAGATTGTTATGCCGCATTTATTAAAAATTGATTGTTTTTTTTTTATTTTATTATTATTATTTTTTTATGTTAATTGGCTGTTGGACTGTTTTCTATACTTGTTTCTCAGATAACATTATTGATACGTTGAATGAAATTAATATGTTGCTAGGGCATAACCTTTGCTTATAATGCTCTGATCAATTATTATTCTCAGCAGAATGGAACGAAAGAAGATGAATATGCTATCACTTTGTAAGCTATGCCGGTACATTGATCTCACCGATGAGATGAAGCGTCTGAAGGAGTTAAAGGATGAGCTTGAGATATGATCGATTTGAAATCCTATGAACAAAGAATCAAAGAAAGTGAGGGGAAACTTGTAGAGATTGGGGTCCTTTTCCGGGGATGTACGCTATCTTTGTTTCAACACCAGATGAGGACTTTTTCAGGGGACCTTTTCCGGGAAATGTTTCCCATCTCTGTTTCAACACCACATGAGCTCGCATATTCCCACCACCCCTCATGTGGATCAGCTCAAAGGCACACACCAACTCATGGTGTACATCCCCGGAAAAGGTCCTCAATCTCTACAAGTTTCCCCTCACTTTCTGTGATTCTTTGCTCACATGCTTTCAAATCAGTCCGAACACTTGCCAATTCCAAACGGGTCATCGCCTACTTGATCTCAAACCCATCCCTAACAGGCGAATTTGGCATGTGTTCGGACTGATTTGAAAAGCATGTGAGCAAAGAATCAAAGAAAGTGGGGGAAACTTGTAGAGATTGAGGACCTTTTCCGGGGATGTACACCATCTCTGTTTCAACACCAGATGAGTTGGTGTGTGCCTCTGAGCTGATCCACATGAGGGGTGTGGGAGGTGGGAAGATGTGAGCTCAGATTGTATATGCTCCAAATCTGAAATTTGCTGTGCGCACTGCACTCGAACAAATGTCTAGCAGTGAGAAGATTCCCATTCATGGTGAGTTCGGATTTAATCATTGTGTACAATTTTAGTAATATTGGACTGTTTAGTAATATTGGTGGTATGAAAATTAGATCCAGATAAAGAGTAGTCACTACTCAAAATTTGAGGACAGTTAGAATAGGCAGCTAAATAAGAGTGCAATTTTTTGTATTGTCAAAAAGTTTTGGTAAAAAATAAAGAGGATTTGAGACCAGAGGATTATATCCATTGTTAGTACTAGGCTAGAATAAGAAAAAGTATAGCTGGATTACAGTTGTGGAGGGTAATCTACTTATATGATTAAAGATGGTATTACAGTTGTGATGGTTGTCAGAATTTGAATAAGCAGTGCAATCATGTAATTAATATTTTAATGCAGTGTGGTTTTTTTCTTGTAGAGTATCAAGCCCGACGCAGAAGATGGATTGTGCGGATGTAGACACTTTTTGTAATCTTGTAAACTCTCCAATGTGTGGTAATCTGTGTTGATCTTGTAAACTCTCCAATGTCTGGTATGGAACGCTGAAAAAATGTTAAAAACAGGTGGCATGCCTATAATTTGAGGGCTGTCTAAGGGAGTGGGACACCCTTCGTGAGAAAGGGGTCTTTTTTTCAATGAATTGTTTCTGATTTAGTTTCATGAAAATGGTAAGGGCTGTAGTTAAACGTATGCTTCCAGCAGTTGTTGGCAGGGACATAACTCGAAGAAACTTTGTTCTGCATTTGATTTAGCCAGAGGCTGGATATTCTGAGCCTGCTAACTGAGCCCACAGCTTCAGATGGACGAGTAAATATTTTAGCATCTTAAAATTTCAATTATTTTCAAACAAGGATTTCATTTCAAATACCTTAAAGCTATGTTTGGGAGTATCAAATCGTTCAAACCATGGTTCGTTGTATGGTTTGGTAGGGGACATTTTTTCAAGTTCGATGTGTAACATTTATTGGTCAATTTATACGAATTTTGTTCGAATATGTTATTATGAACTATGGTTTTTAACGTGATGGATGTTGCGAAACATAATTCAAACTAACGCATCATCAATTTCTTTACCTTCTGAAATTCAATTTCCAAATGTATTTGACTCTTGACAAAGTGTTGGACTGGCATGACAATGAGAATGATACGAAGAATAGTAAAATTGAAAGTCCATAGGTGATTTGTTATGCAATTTAATTATTAATAATTGAGTATATAATTTTCAAAACTAATTTGCTAAATGCCAGTTTGTTAGTTGGCATGAGAATAATCACGAGGTCTGCCGATTTAGTTCAGGGATTTGTGTTTGTGTGTGTGTGTGTGTGGTAGAGAGACCGTGCGGTGTTAAATTGTTAATATAACCGCATGCCTGTTTCACTACATATTGGATAAAAATATAAGGTTGTAAGTAAGTAAGTAAGTACGAAATGATAATATTTGTCTTAGAGCATGTAAGGATGTGGCCTAATAAAAGATTGATATGTGTTTAAAAATATGTAATATTTTTTAAAAAATTTGTAATATTTAAAAATAAAAAATTAAAAAATAATAATAATAAAAAAATTGAGTGAAGCCCATTTTCATATGTGATATGTTAATCCAACTAGTATGTATATGTATAAGAGATGCATATAAAGATGGATTATAGAATGAAGAGAATTTTATTTCAAAAACCCTAATCAGCGCCGCTGCTCGCCTCTCTTCTTCTTATTAGAATTGAATTAAGGTTGACTCATTAGAGTATTATAGAAAATGAAAAAAGAATTATAGATATCTTCTCTTATTCTTCCTCGCCGCTCGGTTAGAACTATAAGATTGTGATTGACGAGTATGAAATTTTTATTAGAAACTTTTTTTTGGGGCCAAATACGGTACCATAGAGAGGGGAGACCGCTTTGACGTGAGTAAAAAAAGAACACAAATGATATAATTATGAAGATGTTGATGTTGGGTAATGTAAATGAATAATTTTATATATGAAATATGAATTCTATCTTTGCTGAGCGTTTTATTGTCCCTTGTGAAATTCTAAAGGACAATTTGTTTCAAATTTTGTTATGGCCTGTTTGGTTAGTTAGAAATTGACGATAAAAAGTGAAAGAAAAAGGAAGTGAAGTGAAAAAAAAAAAAAAAAAAATTAAGTTTTATCAGGCATTTGGTTAGCATTAATTTTTTTAAAAGAAATTGATGATAAAAAGTTAAAAAAAAAAGAAGAAAAAAATAAAGAAAAAAGGAAAGAGAGTGAAAAGAAAAATAATTTTACATACAAAACGTATCTTTATGGATTCGAATTCAATACTAAGTAATATATACTATGCAATAAATATAGTAATAAAATAACAAATACAATTGGTTAATAAATATATATGTGTGTGTGTGCGCGTGCCATTTATCTTTTTAGATAATTCACGCTAACCAAATTAACTCAGTAAAAACTAAAAAGTCCAATTATATATTTTTAGAGTGATTTATATATATATATATATATATATATTTATTTATTTTTAACAAAAGTCAGGTGCAAATGTGATTTTTTTTTTTTTTAAAGTTTAGAATGGTTCTTGTCTCGCCACAAACTGACACGGGTCCTACAACTTTCCTTTTCAACGTTTGATGACATTATTATACCTCTAAGGTGCGCAACACCAGATCGTTCAATAACCCTAGTATATATATATATATATATATATATATATATATATATATATATATATATAAATATGGCAAAAAAGCATAAAACCCCCTTCAAGTTTTAGAAATCAGCATTTTACCCCTCTGAACTACAAAATCGAGCAAGTCAGTTCCTCAACTATCAGAAATGATCAGTTTCACCCCCTGACAGTCCTTTCCGGCTCATTTCCTGTACCGGCGTTGTACATTTACAAAAATGTCCATTATAATTAACATTTTAAAAAAAGCAAATAAAATTAAAATTGTGAAATACTATCAATATCCTCACAGTTATATACGACTTATATTGGTAAAGTTCCTAAGTGTAAACTCGAGATAGTGACCGAGTGGTTTTCAGTTCTTAGAGAAGAGAAAAGGAAAGGTCGTAATGCTAGGGTTTGTAAGACTGCGGTGTTGGTGCTGGTGCGTATATCAGACCCTTATTCCCATTTGTAACAACCACAACAAATGATTAAAACTTCGGTATAACTCTAGACAGTTGATTGTTCGACAGTTAAACCTGCGTTAAGCCTGCCATTCTGGTCAGATATGCTGGAATCTCACTCGAGAATCTGTTGTTGGAGAGATCCAGAACTTCTAATCTAGTCAATTGAAAAAGATTTGGCGGGATGGGTCCTTCAAAGAGGTTGTGCTGAGATTCAAAGCAATTTGCAAAATTGTTGGCAGTGATGTGATATTCCCACGTAGCCCGCAAAGTTTCTATGCAAGCCTTGCTCTAAAGCATGCAAAAAGCGTATGCGTCATAGGTTTTTTTATTTTTGAAAAATGAAGCAAATATATATATATATATATATATATATATATATATATATATATTGTTAAATGGGTAAGCTTATGAAGCAAATATATTGACAAAGAGCTATTTACAGAAAAGGGCCTTCGGCCCAATCCTAAACATGTTTGGGTAACAAAGCTTCCAATAAGCCCAAAACATGTTTGGGTAACAAAGCTTCAAATCAGTCCGAACACTTGCCAATTGGCCCGTTTAGAATTGGCAAGTGTTCGGACTGATTTAAAATCATGTGAGCAAAGAATCAAAGAAAGTGGGGGAAACTTGTAGAGATTGAGGACCTTTTCCGGGGATGTACACCATCTCTGTTTCAACACCAGATGAGTTGGTGTGTGCCTCTGAGCTGATCCGCACGAGGGGTGTGGGAGGTGGGAAGATGTGATCTATATGCTCCAAATCTGAAATTTACTGCGCGCACTGCACTCGAACAAATGTCCAGCAGTGAGAAGATTCCCATTCATGGTGAGTTCGGATTTAATCATTGTGTACAATTTTAGTAATATTGGACTGTTTAGTAATATTGGTGGTATGAAAAATTAGATCCAGATAGAGAGTAGTCACTACTCAAAATTTGAGGACAGTTAGAATAGGCAGCTAAATAAGAGTGCAATTTTTTGTATTGTCAAAAAGTTTTAAAGAGGATTTGAGACGAGGATAATATCCATTGTTAGTACTAGGCTAGATAAGAAAAAGTGTAGCTGATTATAGTTGTGGAGGGTAATCTACTTATATGATTAAAGATGGTATTACAGTTGTGATGGTTGTAAGAATTTGAATAACCAGTGCAATCATGTAATTAATATTCTAATGCAGTGTGTTTTTTCTTGTAGAGTATCAAGCCCAACGCAGAAGATGGATTGCGCGGATGTATACACTTTTTGTAATCTGTGTTGATCTTGTAAACTCTCCAATGTCTGGTATGGAACTCCGAAAAAATGTTAAAAACAGGTGGCATGCCTATAATTTGAGGGCTGTCTAAGGGAGTGAGACACCCTTAATGAGAAAGGGGTCTTTAGTTTCATGAAAATGGTAAGGGCTGTATTTAAACGTATGCTTCCAGCGGTTGTTGGCAGAGACATAACTCGAAGAAACTTTGTTCTGCATTTGATTTAGCCAGAGGCTGGATATTCTGTGAGCTTGCTAACTGAGCCCACAGCTTCAGATGGACGAGTAAATATTTTAGCATCTTAAAATTTCAATTATTTTCAAACAAGGATTTCATTTCAAAGACTTTAAAGCTATGTTTGGGAGTATCAAATCGTTCAAACCATGGTGGTCTGATCGGGAACATTTTTGAAGTTCGATATGCAACATGTATTGGTCAGTTTATATTGATTGTTCGAATATGTTACTACAAACTATGGTTTTTAACGCGATGGATGTTGCGAAACATAATTCAAACTAACGCATCATCAATTTCTTTACCTTGTGAAATTCAATTTCCAAATGTATTTGACTCTTGACAAAGTGTTGGACTAGGCATGACAATGAGAATGATATGAAGAATAGTAAAACTGAAAGTCCATAGGTGATTTGTTATGCAATTTAATTATTAATAATTGAGTATATAATTTTCAAAACTAATTTGCTAAATGCCAGTTTGTTAGTTGGCATGACAATGATCACGAGGTCTGCATATTTAGTTCAGGGATTTGTGTTTGTGTGTGTGTGTGTGGGGTAGAGAGACCGTGCTGTGTTAAATTGTTAATATAACCGCATGCATGTTTCACTACATATTTTTATTGTGCCAATTAACTAGTACATGGTATTTAAAGGCATTACCTCAAGTTAGAATTTGGATAAAAATATAAGGTTGTAAGTACGAAATGATAATATTTGTCTTAGAGCATGTAAGGATGTGGCCTAAGAAAAGATTGATATGTGTTTAAAAAATATGTAATATTTTTTTTTTAATTTTTAATATTTTAAAATAATAATAATAATAATTGAGTGAAGCCCATTTTCATATGTGATATGTTAATCCAACTAGTATGTATATGTATAAGAGATGCATATAAAGATGGATTATAGATTGAAGAGAATTTCATTTCAAAAACCCTAATCAGCCCCGCCACTGCTCGCCTCTCTTCTTCTTATTAGAATTGAATTAAGGTTGACTCATTAGAGTATTATAGAAAATGAAAAAAGAATTATAGATATCTTCTCTTATTCTTCATCGTCACTCCGTTAGAACTGTAAGATTGTGATTGACGAGTATGAAATTTTTATTAGAAACTTTTTTGGGGCCAAATACGGTACCATAGAGAGGGGAGACCGCTTTGACGAGGGTAAAAAAGGAACACAAATGATATAATTATGAAGATGTTGATGTTGGGTAATGTAAATGAATAATTTTATATATGAAATATGAATTCTATCTTTGCTGAGCGTTTTATTGTCCCTTGTGAAATTCTAAAGGACAATTTTTTCAAATTTCGTTATGGCCTGTTTGGTTAGTTAGAAATTGATGATAAAAAGTGAAAGAAAAAGGAAGTGAAGCGAAAAACAAAAAAAAAAAAAAAAAAGTTTTTATCAGGCATTTGGTTAGCATTAATTTTTTTAAAAGAAATTGATGATAAAAAGTTAAAAAAGAAAAAGAAAAAAAAGGAAAGAGAGTGAAAAGAAAAATAATTTTACATACAAAACGTATCTTTATGGATTCGAATTCAATACTAGGTAATATATACTATGCAATAAATATAGTAATAAAATAACAAATACAATTGGTTAATAAATATATATGTGTGTGTGCACGTGCGTGCCATTTATTTTCCTTTTTAGATAATTCACGCTAACCAAATTAACTCAGTAAAAACTAAAAGGTCCAATTATATATTTTTAGATCGATTTATATATATATATATATATATATATATATATACACACACACACACTAGGAAAAGGCACGTGCGATGCACGTGATAAATATTTTGTCACTTATAAAATTTTTATCTTCATATTGATTAATAAAAATTTATTTTATATTAATAAATAAATACTGAAATATTTTGAAATTGGTGATAGATTTTAAGTTTCGTAAATTAATAAATTCTTTTATGTTTTTATATTAATACTGAAATATGTATATTTTATTTTTTATTAAATAATATTTTTTATTTTAATAGTGAAATATTTGAGTTTTGCGAAGTAACAAATTTTTTTAGGTAATTTGTAATTTGAATTTTATTAGATAATTTGAAATTTAGTATAATTTTTAATTTACAATAGAAATTCAATTATATTAATTTTTAATTAAATTTTAAAATAGAAATTCAATTATACTAATTATATATTAGATTGAAATTGATATAAAAATTTATTATATGGAGTTTGTGATTTTTGGAAGACCCTAGGTTATATTTTATTTTTTTTTAAATATGTAATTTGTGGTAGAATTTTATAGAAATTATTTTATTTTATTTAGATATATCTTTGTAAAATTAGATTTTCTTTTATTAAAAAACTCATAAAAAATAGATAAATACAAGAGTTATATACTTATATGTGATAGAGTTCTCTTTTTGTATTAATTAATAAATATTTTTTATATTAAAAAATAAATACTGAAATGTTCAAATTCTTTAACATTTATATTTTATATATATGTATTATTATATTATTATATATTTTCTTTAAATATATCCTTGTCTAATGTAATAGAGTTATAGAAATTGTTTTATTTTTTAAAAATATATCCTTATTTAATTAGATTTTATTTTATTAGAAAACTCATAATAAATAGATAAATATATATGTTACATGTGATAGAGTTTTAAAGAAAATAAAATACTTAATTTGTGGTAAAGTTTTGGTAATTTATGTTAGAGTTTTATAAAAACTATTTAAATATATCCTTATCTAATGTGATAGAGTTTCTTTGTAAATAAAATTGATAATTTGTGTTAGAATTTTATATAAATTATTTATTTTCTTTAAATATATACATCCTTGTCTAATTAGATTTTTTTATTAAAAAACTCATAATAAAAGATAATTTGTGGTAGAGTTTTAGAAAAATTATTTTATTTTTTATACCAATTATTAAATATTTTTTATATTAATAATTCTTGTCTAGTTATATTATATTTTATTAAAAAATTCATAATAAATACATAAATAGGTAATTTTTATTAGAATTTTATATAAACTCTTTTTAAAAAATATTTTATTTTCTTTAAATATATCATTGTCTAATTAGATTTCCTTCATAAAAAAATTCACAATAAATAGATAAAAATAAGTTATATGTGATAGAATTTTAAAGAAAATAAAATAGATAATTTGTGGTAGAGTTTTATAGAAATTATTATTCTGAAAATCTATTTCTAGTAAATAAATAAATAGGTAATTTGTGTTACAGTTTAATAGAAATTCTTTAAAAAACACTTTTTATATCAACTAATAAATATTCTTTTATATTAATAATTCTTGTCTAATTAAATTTCATTTTATTTAAAAAAACTCATAATAAATAGATAAATAGGTAATTTGTATTAGAGTTTTATAAAAACTCTTTTCAAACCTCTTTTTATATTTATTAATTAATAAATATTTTTTTATCTTAATAATGCTTGTCTAATTAGATTTTCTTTTATTAAAAAAACTCATAATAAATAGATAAATAGGTAATTTGTGATATAGTTTTATAAAAACTCTTTTAAAAACTCTTTTTAGAACAATTAATAAATAATTATTTATATTAATAATACTTGTCTAATTAGATCTCCTTTTATTAAAAAACACGTAATAAATATATAAATAGAAAATTCGAGTTAAATTTTTTTAAAAACTCTTTAAATATTATATCTTTGTCTACTGTGATAGAGTTTTATTGAAAATATAATTTGTGATCTGTAGTAGAGTTTTAGAAAAATTATTTTATTTTATATATTAATTAATAAATATTTTTTATATTAATAATTATAGTCTAATTAGATTTTCTTTTATTAAAAAATTCATAATAATAAATAGGTTAATTTAAATTTTATTAGGTAGATTTTAGAGTTTTATAGAAGTTTTTTTCTATAAAAACTATTTTCATATCAATTAATGAATATTTTTTTATATAAATAAATAAATACTGAAATACTGAAACTCTTTCCACATTTAATAAATATTTTTTAAATAAATACTAAAACTTTAGATTTACTTTATTAAAAAATTCATAATAATAAATAGATAAATAGGTTAATTTGAATTTTATTTGGTAGATTTTAGAGTTTTATTAAGTTTCTTTTTTCTATTATTATTATTTTTTTTTATAAAAACTCTTTTCATATTAATTAATAAATATTTTTTATATAAATAAATAAATACTAAAATACTGAAACTCTTTGCACATTTAATATTTTTTTTTTCTTTAAATATATCCTTGTTTAATTAATTTTTAATTTTATTAAGAAACTCATAATAAAAGTGAATTTGTGATAGAGTTTTAGAAAAATTATTTTATTTTATATATCAATTAATAAGTATTTTTTATATTAATAATTCTTGTCTAATTCAATTTTCTTTTATTAAAAAATTCATGATAATAAATAGATAAATAGGTTAATTTAAATTTTATTAGATAGATTTTAGAGTTTGATAGAGTTTTTTTTTTTTTTTTAAAAATATTTTTCATATCAATTAATAAATATATTTTTTTATAAATAGATACTTAAATACTGAAACTCTTTGCACATTTAATAGTAGTATAGATAAAATCTTTTCTTATATTAATTAATAAATATTTTTTTATATAATTAAATAAATACTGAAACATACATATGAGAGTATTATAGAAAATATTTTTAAACTCTTTTTACATGAATTAATAAATATTTTTATATTTTAATAATTCCTATCTAATTAGATTAGCTTTTATTAAAAAAAAAACTCATAATAAAAGGTAATTTGTGGTGGAATTTTAGAAAAATTATTTTATTTTTGATATCAATTAAAAATATTTTTTATATTAGTAATTCTTGTCTACTAAGATTTTCTTTTATTAAGAAACTTATAATAAATAAATAGGTAATTTGTGTTAGAGTTTATTATAAACTCTTTTTATATCAATTAATAAATATTTTTTATTTTAATAATTATTGTCTAATTGCATTTAATTTCATTAAAAAACTAATAATGAATAGATAAATTGGTAATTTGTGTTAGAATTTTTTAAAAACTCTTTTAAAACCTCTTTTTGTATCAGTTAATAAATCATTTTTTATATTAATAATGCTTGTTTAATTAGGTTTCTTTTTATTAAAAAATTTATAATAAATAGATAAACAGGTAATTTGTGTTATAATTTTATAGAAACTCTGTTGATAGAGTTTTATGGAAAATAAAATAGGTAATTTGTAATAGAGTTTTATAGAAATTATTTTATTTTCTTTAAATATATACTTGTCTAATTAGATTTAATTTTATTAAGAAACTCATAGTAGAGTTCTATAAAATTTATTTTCTTTTATATATCAATTAATAAATATTTTTTATATTAATAATTTTTGTCTAATTAGATTTATTTTTTTAAAAAATTGATAATAATAAATAGATAAATGGGTGAACTTAAATTTTATTATGTAGATTTTAGTGTTTTATCATATTATTTAATTAATATTTTTTTACATAAATAAATACTGAAACTAGTTTCTGTATTTTACTCTGAAATTCAACTCTTTTTATATCAATTAATAAATATTTTTTTATATAAATAAATAAATACTAAAACTCTTTGGCAGGACTTCTGTATTTTACTCTAGAATTCTCAATTTCTGTATCCCTTCCTCCTTCCTCCATCCCTCTATTTATAAACTTCTTGGATGAATAGGATAATGACATGTATCCTTTTTGATAATGACATAATCATAACTAGGCCGGGCCGGTTATATTGTGATAATTATCCATAAAAAATAACTAAAGATAAGAGTTTTATATAGAATATGATTGATTTTTTTTGGTAATTTTTAAATTTTTATAAAAACTATAATTATCCATAAAAAAAAACTAAAAATAAGAGTTTTATATATAATGTGATTGGTTTTATTAGGTAAATTAGATTTTCTTTTATTAAAAAACTTGTAATAAATAAATAAATAGGTAATTGTGTTAGAGTTTAATATAAACTCTTTTAAAAACTCTTTTTATATCAATTAATAAATATTTTTTATTTTAATAATTCTTGTCTAATTAGATTTACTTTTATTAAAAAAACTCAAAATAAACAGTTAAATAAGTAATTTGTGTTTTAAAAACTCTTTAAAAACCTCATTTTGTATCAGTTAATAAATAATTTTTTATATTAATAATACTTGTCTAATTAGGTTTCATTTTATTAAAAAACTCATGATAAATTGATAAATTGGTAATTTGTGTTAGAGTTTTATACAAACTCTTTAAATATATCTTTGTTGATTGAGTTTTATTAATAATAAAATAGGTAATTTGTAATAGAGTTTTATTGAAATTATTTTATTTTCTTTAAATATATACTTGTCTAATTAGTTTTAATTTTATTAAAATACGCATAATAAAAGTTAATTTGTGGTAGAGTTTTATAAAAATTATTTTATTTTATATATCAATTAATAAATATTTTATATATTAATAAATCTTGTCTAATTAGATTTTCTTTTATTAAAAATGGATAATAATAAATAGATAAATAGGTTAATTTAAATTTTATTATGTAGATTTTACTGTTTTATAGATTTTTTTTTTTTTTTTTTTTTTTTTTTTTTTTTTTTTTTTAGTAAAAACTCTTTTCATATCATTTAATAAATATATTTTTTATATAAATAAATAATGAAACTCTTTACACATCTAATAATTATATAGTTAAAAACTCTTTTTATATCAATTAATAAATATTTTTTTATATAAATAAATAAATACTGAAAACTCTTGACAGAGTTTTTGTATTTTATTCTGAACTGAAATACTGAAACTCTTTGGCATAGTTTCTGTATTTTACTCTAGAATTATGGATTTCTAAAATTCTCAATTTCTGTACCCCTTCCTCCTTCCTCCATGCCTCTATTTATAGGCTTATTGGATGAATAGGATGATGCCATGTGTCATTTTCTGATAATGACATAATCATAATTGGGCTGAGCCGGTTATATTGTGATAATTATTTATAAAAAATAACTAAAAATAAGAGTTTTATATAGAATGTGATTGATTTTATTTGGTAATTTTTAGAGTTTTATAGAAATTATAATTATCCATAAAAAATAACTCAAAATAAGAGTTTTATATAGAATGTGATTGATTTTATTAGGTAATTTTTAAAGTTTTATAGAAACTATTTTTACAAAAACTATTTTTATATCAATTAATAAATATTTTTTTATATAAATAAATAAATACTGAAATACTGAAACACTGAAATAGTTTGCACATTTAATAATAATATAGATATAAATATATATATAGTATATATTTATTTATTTTTAACGAAAGTCAAGTGCAAATGTGAAATTTTATTTTATTTTATTTTTTTATTATTTTTTTTAAGTTTAGAATGGTTCTTGTTTCGCCACAAACTGACACGGGTCCTACAACTTTCCTTTTCAACGTTTGATGACATCAACGGTTACGAGACATCATTATACCTGTAAGGTGCGCAACACCAGATCGTTCAATAACCCTAGTATATATTTATATATAAATATGGCAAAAAAACATAAAACCCCCTTCAAGTTTCAGAAATCAACATTTTACCCCCCTGAACTACAAAATAGAGCAAGTCAGTCCCTCAACTATCTGAAATGATCAGTTTCACCCCTTGATAGTCCTTTCCGGCTCATTTTCGGTACCGGCATTGTACATTTACAAAAATGTCCATTATAATTAACATTTTAAAAAAAACAAATAAAATTAAAATTGTGAAATACTATCAACACCCTCACAGTTATATACGACTTATATTGGTAAAGTTCATAAGTGTAAACTCAAGATAGTGACAGAGTGGTTTTCAGTTCTTAGAGAAGAGAAGATGAAAGGTCGTGATGCTAGGGTTTGTGAGACTACTGGTGCTGGTGCTGGTGCGTATATCAGACCTTTATTCCCATTTGTAACAACCACAACAAATGATTGAAACTTCAGTACAACTCCAGACAGTTGATTGTTCGAGAGTAAAACCTGCGTTAAGCCTGCCATTCTAGTCAGATATGCTGGAATCTCACTCGAGAATCTGTTGTTGGAGAGATCCAGAACTTCTAATCTAGTCAATTGAAAAAGATTAGGCGGGATGGGTCCTTCAAAGAGGTTGTGCTGAAATTCAAAGCAATTTGCAAAATTGTTGGTAGTGATGTGATATTCCCACGTAGCCCGCAAAGTTTCTATGCAAGCCTTGCTCTAAAGCATGTAAAAAGCGTATGCTTCATAGTTTTTTTATTTTTGAAAAATGAAGCAAATATATATATATTTTGTTAAATGGGTAAGCTTATGAAGCAAATATATTGACAAAGAGCTATTTACAGAAAAGGGCCTTTGGCCCAAACCTAAACATGTTTGGGTAACAAAGCTTCCAATAAGCCCAAATAATTGAAAGCATAGTACAAGGCCAAGCTGAGTAAGGAATGACTCAAAATAATATAAAAGTCATTACAACTCTTAGTATAAAAATTACAAATGAATTAAAATTTTACAATATTAGTATATAAATAAAAATTCATATTTTTTTAAAAATTTGACGTGTCAATATATTCGTGTCATGCGTATCTGTGTCCAAACTACATAATACGCATCTTATAATGCAATTGCATATTTATCGTGTTGTTGGTGTATAGAAATAAAAATAAAAAATATTTTCAATTTTTTTTTTCAAAATATATATATATTTAAAAGAGAGAAATAAAATACCACTAGACCGGTGGTGTATAAAAATTACTAAAAAAAAAAATTCGAAGTTACTTTAGAATTTGGCTCAAAGATTCTCTTGTTTTCAGTTTTGTGGCCAATGTATTGAAAAAACTCATACCATTCAAAAAATTGCTAGGTGGACGTTTCTTTTTTAAATAATATATATGGATTTTTTTGTTTCTTCTTGTCCGCTGTTCACCGAATCCCAAAACTTCGTATATATTCATTTTTCCCTTAAATTTCAAAACCTAAAAATGTTTTGAAAATAAATAAATAAATAAAAATTCAACTTTGTAAATGAATCGAATAGCCACACAGTATAATAAGGCACGTCCACTCTTTGCGCACACAATATCAACGAGTTATCACTAAACAGTTTGCACACAATATCAACGAGTTATCACTAAACATCAAATATTAAAGTTCAAACCATTATGAATTTAAAATTAACATTTCTATTTTCAATAACAGCTTATAAAACATTTGGAGAATTTTTATTTATTTATTTATTACATCAGCAAGTAACTCCACACTCACTCTTTGTCCCTCAAATTTTATCAAATAGCAGCTAATTCTCAGGGGACAAGAACCAAGCTCCGACGAAATAAACGAACTCAAACTCTGAGAAATCTACCTGTCCTTCCCCAGCTAGAAAAAGGCGCGGACAAGATACAGTCATGAAACTCTCCTAGAAGTACAAACAAATTGCTAATAATCAACTTATTATCTTAGAACTACGAACAAACTAAACATCAAGCAGCAACGAAATGCAGTTGAGCAAGATTAAATAATTTCCATTTTTATTCTTGAAGGCAGACTTTTTTGGAGTTCCATAGCACGCTTTTTTGCATATTGTTTCTCCTTGGTTTCCTCAAACAGCCACGATCTTGGTCTGCTAGCACGAATTATACAATGACGATCAATTATAATCTTCTCCAATGTGACGGCATTCTTAATCAAGTAGTGGGCTAACTCGAGGTCAATAACTCGCCAACAAACCCAGCCAATTCCACCTCCTTTAGGCTTTGATGGGGGCAGTTGCCACCTTCAAGCATTTTTCTTTCATATCGCTTCTCACGAGGTCCCAAATTTTCTATCTATGAAACAGAAAAGTGATAAATCATGCTTGTTTAAAATATGAGTAACGCTATTTAGACTTATTTGTCTAGCAGAGGAGTATAACCGAGGGAGATATATATATATATTTCCCTGCAGGTTTAGAACACAGACTTGTAGCAATACTCTTAAAGTCTGTAAAAGAAATGGTAATGCACAAAAATAAGGCATTTCAAACTCAAGGAAATATACCAGCCAAATCAAAAGCTATCCCAACGCATAATGATACTCAACAACGAAAACAGGGCAGACCACGAAGTATTGATGGAACAGTTGTGACATCCAAACAAGCACTTCATTAAAGATTAACAACTTACAATAATTAAATTTAGTCATAGTAGAGTGCTGATTTACATTAAAGCAGTATGTTAAAGTTTCCATGTACAAAAAAATTTTGAAACGGGGTCAACATATCTAAAAAGACGCAATTATTAGTACATAAAGTAATCAATAATCAATGTTAAATATAGTCATATATAATAGATGCACTACACTCAAATTAACTCAACAAAGTCTTTTTCCCAACTATTTGGAGTCGGCTCATCCCAAATTTTCAATTTCGCTTTATTCAAAGTCATAACCTCAAACTCTCATTCAAGCTACACGTTATCAAATATTTCGTTAGTAATTCTATACATGCTCCCTTTGATCTTCCCCACGTTACCGTCAATGTGAATCATGTCATTCTTCTTAACTCACTCACTTAGTGGTCTTCTTCTTTGCACACGTCCAAACCCATTTATCTCTCATTTTGTCTTCAATTGGTGTTTTCAATCTTAGCTGGATTTACAGATCAAACAAAATACTAAATGAACTACGCCACTCAACTTATCTTGCGCTGATTACATCCAGTATGCATTGGTTGTGACCCTCCCTCTTGCCTTTCTTTATGGAACTACTATAACGGATTAAAATAAAATAAAATAACATACTTCGTTAATACAAATTGAGATTTAGTTATTAAGCAACGACCAATATATATTTCAATTGTAATATGCTTTTTATTTTTCGGTTATGTCTTTCAACTCCAAGTAGATATATGGTACACTGTAACTTACAAGATGGATCCTACACAGATTTTTATTTTTATTTTTTAATGACCTCCAATTATATACTACCTCCGTCCCTTATTAGTTGTCCATTTTTTGTTGTATAACTTTTTAAAGAGATATGCAATTAATGCATTGTTCCCTTTTTAAAGTACTAAATTGTCCTTCAAACATTAAATATATATAATACTAAAGTTTGAAATTTTTAAAAAAGATAAAGGACAATGATGAAAATATAATGAAAAGATGCTTTTACTTTTTAAAAAGGACAATTAATTTGGGACATGCAAAAAGAGAAAAATGGATTACTAATACGGAACGGAAGAGTAGATTAATACAATTTTAACTGTAAAAATTTAAAAACTTCATATAAAGAAGACCATTATCCAATGCAACTGACTTCTATTCATGGCCATTGCTGAGAGAGGAAGACATGAGAAATAAAAAAAGAGAGAGACCGAATATAAATTTTGAAAGATTTATATATGCATATAAAATATTGTACCTTGTGCTTTTTCGTGCATTTAGAGATCGGCCTCGTCGTTTTCCTCATTAGACCTGATGTTACATTTGTTTTTGCGTTCTTTTACTCATAATTTATAGCTAATAATCTCTGTATAGGCTACCCAAAACAACACAATTACCGAGTAAAGGAGCTTGACAACTCTAAATTTAATAGAAATTTTTGTAAAGTAGAGTTTATGAAAACAAATCTAATAGACCTTTAAAAAAAAAGAAAAAAAGAAGGGAGCTTATGGCAACTCTAATGATTGGATTTTTGGTCGAGAAAGGAAGTTCTCACTCTAAATAAAAATAGACGTAATAGGATTACTCCATGGAATCTATCTGCAGTTTGCAGTTTGGATCTTTATCTCAAAAAGCCCATCCGAAAGTTTATGGACCAAGCCCCTTTATACTAAAGGACCATTTTGTTTGGGCCAATAATTTCACAGACGAGCCCAACGTCCTATCTTGTGGGCTACCAGGTATCTATCTCCAACTTTGGAAAAAAATAATAAAAAACTCAATTTAAAAATTAAAAAAAAAAAAAACTTATTTTTAGAGAACTCAAAAAACTGTGATCTAAAAATAATTCTTTTTAATGACAAAGAAAACGTATCCTATTTTTTTCTAATTTATTTTGAATATGGTGATTCTGTGTTTCCAAAAGCAACTGTAGTCTTTTCTTTTCTTTTCTTTGTTTTTTTTTTTTTGGGCCAAACGAATTACAGTTTTAAAGAAAAAGTACAGTTGCTTTTGGAAACATAGAAACAAGCTTTGAATGACATAAAGTCAGTCTCGGATCTGAAATTTTTTTAGATAGCAAATGGGTTAACGGGTACAATCCATCTAAAAACCCAAATTTTCTCTCTCCTCGCTCACTTATTCTCTTTACCCTAACCCTAAAGCCAAACAAGCCGGCACTGCTTCTCCCTCAAACCCACCACCAATCCCTAGCCTCTCCGCCCCATAATTATTTCTCCTCGCTCACCCCAAATTCTCTCTCCACTCTCTTTCGCTCTCTACTCTCTTTCCTCAATCGAAACCAAAAACGCAAACGCTCGCAACGAGTTGACGACCTTCCTCGCAACCACATCCCCAAACACAAATGAGCAACGTTGATGACCTTCCTCGAGCCGTCGCCGACGATGACCACCACCCGCCACTTTAAACAGCTGCGTCGATCTCTACCTCCTCGAAGCATTCGAGAGATCCTATAACACCATCGAAGTTGTCGACCACGCTAAAGGTATTTGCCTTACGATGGAGGCCTCGCTAGGCAAATACCTTCCAGAGTGCTCCCTCGTGTGTGTAAAGCCCTAAAATCTTCATTATCTTCTTTGCTTCTTCAAGGGTTCGGGTTCTTCGGAAATACGCAGTCAGATCGTTATTTTCTCGCCCTAAAGACACAGAGCCATCGCCGGCGATAGCGAAGGGGACCGATGACAGCTTGAAGCAGGTTAGTCTCTCTCACAGTTTGTAGTTAGATCTCTCCCTTGAGGCTGAAACGAAACCCTAGATCTAGGTTTGCTCTTTCTACCGGCTCAAATGTTATGTGGTTGCCGAGTTAGGATTTTGTAACTCATTCAACACTCAGACCAGATCTGTTGACCAGATCTCTAGCACACTTCTTTTGTTGATCTTATGTAGCCTTGTAATATGCTGAATTGAAGAACAATTTTCAATTAGCCAGTATCCATATATATGTGTATCAGTTAATTTTACTACTGATATGGATAAATTATTTTATATATTTTTTACAAGATAATTAGATCCCGTTTAAAGTCAATTTTTATAGTCAATTGTCTGAGGTGGCAATAGCTACATGTTCATTAGATCTCGTATTTAAATTCCAATTTTCTTTTCATTGATCTTATTTTATTATTATTATTTTTTATCTTGTTTCCGGATACTTTTGTATATCTAGTCCATTGAATAATCTAGTGTTTATGTATCAATTTAGGATTCAACCTTCATAGATGTGTGCATTTCCTTACCGGATTTGTTGATTAGGTGGCATGTTGGTTGCTTTGTGGATCATCTATTTGTCTTCAGAACTGTTTGCAGACTAATATTGTGCCTTGACCTTACACAAGATGATTATGTGTCTAATTTTTTAGATGATAAAAGAAGGCCAATGCTCTTTTATAAGGGTTAGAAATCACATTATTGAGGAACTCATATTCATCGTCTTTTGTACTTATGTACACTTATTAACATATTATTGCTCAGCGATTGCGTGATTATGGACCCTTAGCTAGACAAAGTATAAACAATATACATGTTATTAGCTATCACTCAGATATTTTTGTAAATGTGTGTGTATATATATATATGTGTGTGAATAAAATAAACTAATAAATAATGCTTTAGTTTAAGGTTATTTGCAATGAGTTTTAATTTATTTTCTTCTTATCCCACAATTTGGAATTTGAAAGTCGGGGTTTGACATCTATTCTATAAGATCATTATGCCCCATTTACTAAAAATTGATTGTTTTTTTTTTTTTTTTAAGTTAATTGACTATTCTTTTTATCTGCCCTTATTTAATAAATGTGAGATTAAGTAGTTCAGATTGTTAGGCCCAATTTACTAAAAATTGATTGTGTTTTTTTTTTGGAAGTTAATTGACTACCTGAACGGTTTTCTATTCTTGTTTATTTATATGTGAGATCAAGTAGTTCTATTCTATAAGATTGTCTTAACCTTACGTCTATTTTTTTAGATGGTAAAAGAAGGCCAATGCTCTTTTATAAGGGTTAGAAATGACATTATTGGGGAATTCAGATTCATCGTCTTCGGTACTTATGTACACTTTTGTTCGGACTGATTTGAAATCATGTGAGCAAAGAATCAAAGAAAGTGAGGGGAAACTTGTAGAGATTGAGGACCTTTTCTGGGGACTCTGAGCTGATCCACACGAGGGGTGTGGGAGGTGGGAAGATGCGAGCTCAGATTGTATATGCTCCAAATCTGAATTTGCTGCACGCATTGCACTCAAACAAATGTCCAGAACTGAGAAGATTCCCATTCATGGTGAGTTTGGATTTAATCATTGTATACGATTTTAGTAATATCGGACTGTTTAGTAATATTGGTGATTAAAGATGGTATTACCGTTGTGGTGGTTGTAAGAATTTGAATAACCAGTGCAATCATGGTAGTTAATATTTTAATGCAGTGTGTGTTTTTTTCTTCTAGAGTATCAAGCCTGACGCTGAAGATGGATTGCGTGGATATAAACACTATCTGTAATCTGTGCCTGATCTTGTAAACTCTTCAATGTCTGGTATGGAATTCCGAAAAATGTTGAAAAAAAGGTGGCATGCCTATAATTTGAGGGCTGTCTAGGGAGTGGGACACCCTTCATGAGAAAGGGTCTTTTTTTCAATGAATTGTTTCTCATTTATTTTCATGAAAATGATTAGGGCTGTAGTTAAATGTATGCTTCCAGCCGTTGTTGGCAGGGACATAACTCGAAGGACATAACTCGAAGAAACTTTGTGCTGCGATTTAGCCAGAGGCTGGATATTCCGAGCGTACGAGTAAATAAACACTTTTTGTGATCTGTGATCAAGCCCGACGTTGAAGATGGATTGCATGGATATAAACACAATATCTTGTAAACTCGGCCGTGCCTATAATTTGAGGGCTGTGATCAAGCCCGACGCTGGAGATGGATTGCGTGGATATAAACACAGTATCTTGTAAACTGGTATGGAACTCCGAAAAATGTTGAAAAAAAGGAGGCATGCCTATAATTTGAGGGCTCTCTAAGGGAGTGGGACACCCTTCATGAGAAAGGGTCTTGTTTTTCAATGAATTGTTTCTGATTTGGTTTCATGAAAATGATAGGGGTTGTAGTTAAATGTATGCTTCCAGCAGTTGTTGGTTCTGAGAGTACGAGTAAATGTTTTAGCATCTTAAAATTTCAATTATTTTCAAACAAGGATTTCATTTCAAATACTTAACCCTATGTTAGGGAGTATCAAATCGTTCAGACTATGGTTTGCCGCGGTGATATGTTTTTGAGCTCGATACGTAATCTGTATCGGTTATTTTTTCGAGTTAGATATGTAATTTGTATCGATCAGTTTATACTGGTTTTGTTTCGAATATGTTACATCGCGATCAATACTGCGAACCGTGGTTTGTAACGCGACCAATACTGCGAACCATGGTTTGTAACGCTATTGATATTGCGAAACGATACTGCAAACGCTATTGATATTGCGAAACGATACTGCAACTAACGCATCATCAATTTCTTTACTTTGTGAAAGTCAATTTCCAGATGTATTTGACAAAGCGTTGGACAAGGCATGACAATGAGAATGATCTGTAGAATGGTAGAACTGAAAGTCCATAGTTGATATGTTATGTTATTTAATTATTAATAATTGAGTACATAATTTTCAAAACTAATTTGCTAAATGCCAGTTTGTCAGTTGGCATGAGAATAATCACGAGGTCTGTAGATTTAGTTCAGGCATTTGTGTGTGTGATAGAGAGACCGCAAACTAATTTTCTTATACCCTATAAATTATACTTTTTTTATTTTTCACCTTAAATTATAAAAATTATATAAAATTGAAGTGAATCATTGTCTTAGCTGGAGATCAAGTTAAAGATAAGTGCTGTGTTAAATTGTTAATATAACTGCATGCATGTTTCACTACATATTTTTATTGTGCCAATTAACTAGTGCATGGTATTTAAAGGCATTACCTCATGTTAGAATTTGGATAAAAATATAAGGTTGCAAGTACGAAATGACAATATTTGTCTTAAAGCAAGTAAGGACGTGGCCTAAGAAAAGATTGATACGTGTTTAAAAAATATGTAATATTTAAAAAAAAAAAAAAAAAAATTGAGTGAAGCCCATTTTTCATGTGTGATATGTTAATCCAACTAGTATGCGTGTGTATAAGAGATGCATATAAAGATGGATTATAGATTGAAGAGAATTTCATTTCAAAAACCCTAATCAGCGCCGCCACTGCCCTCCTCTCTTCTTCTTATTAGAATTGAATTAAGGTTGACTCATTAGAGTATTATAGAAAATGGAATAAGAATTATAGATATCTTCTCTTGTTCTTCATCGCCACTCCGTTAGAACTATAAGATTGTGATTGACGAGTATGAAATTTTTATTAGAAACTTTTTTTGGGGGCCAAAATACGGTACCATAGAGAGGGCAGACGGCTCTGACGAGGGTAAAAAAGGAACACAAATGATATAATTATGAAGATGTTAATGTTCGATAACGTAAATGAATAATTTTATATATGAAATATGAATTCTATCTTTGCTGTATGTTAAAAACGAGTCTGATTAACTTTTAATTTAGGACAAATGTCAGCATTTTATTGTCCCTTGTGAAATTCTAAAGGACAATTTTTTCAAATTTGGCCTGTTTGGTTAGTTAGAAATTGATGATAGAAAGTGAAAGGAAAAAAAAATAAAGTGAAAGAAAAGAAAATTAAGTTTTTATCAGGGCATTTGGTTAGCATTAATTTTTTTTTAATAGAAATTGATGATAGAAAGTTAAAGAAAAAGAAAGAGAGTGAAAAAAAAAATAATTTTACATGCTAAATGTATCTTTATGGATTCGGATTCAATACTAAGTAATATATACCATGCAATAAATATAGTAATAAAATAACAAATACAGATGGTTAATAAATAAATATATATATATATATATATATATATATATATTTATTTATTTATCTATATCTATATCTATACTATTATTAAATGTACAAAGAGTTTAGTGTTTCAGTATTTATTTATTAATATAAATTTATAAACAAAAAATTACGTAAAAATTATTTAAAGATTTTAATTCAAATTACAAATTACCTAATAAAGTTCATTTTTCTTATTCCACATTGGTTTTAAGTAATAAGTATTACATAGAAGTCTCTTATAAAACTATTGACCTAAAAAAATAATAATCACACATTTATTAGCCTTTTAGTTAAGATCAAGTGTAGTACTAAATTTTTTTTGGTCGACCTTTTGATTAACCTTTCTTGGTCTTTTGGCTAAGATCAAGTGTGTACTACTTTCTTGGCTAGCACTAAATTTTTTTGGGTCGGCCTTTTGGCTAACCTTTCTTGGTCTTTTGGCTAAGATCAAATGTAGTTCTACTTTCTCGGCCTTTTGACTTTCAGTATTTATTTATTAATATAAAAAAAGAGTTTTTATAAATAAAAAAATATCCTAAAAATTATTTAAAGATTTTAATTCAAATTACAAATTACCTAATAAAATTTATAAAAATTAATTTAAAGAGTTTAATTCAAATTACAAATTACCTAATAAAATTCATTTTTCTTGTCATACATTGGTTTTAAATAAAAATGATTACATGAAAGTCTCTTATAAAACTATAGACTTAAAGAAATAATAATCACACTTTTCTCGACCTTTTGGCTTAATTACATCTTTCTTGACCTTTTGGCTAAGATCAAGTGTAGTACTAAATTTTTTTGAGTCGGCCTTTTCGCTAACCTTTCTTAGTCTTTTGGCTAAAATCAAGTGTAGTACTATTTTCTCGGCCTTTTGGCTTTCAGTATTTATTTATTAATATAAAAAAAGGTTTTTATAAACAAAAAATTACCTAAAAAGTATTTAAAGAGTTTAATTCAAATTACAAATTACCTATTAAAATTCATTTTTATTGTCCCACATTGATTTTAAGTAAAAAAGATTACATGGAAGCCTCTTATAAAACTATAGACCTAAAGAAATAATAATCACACCTTTCTCAGCTTTTTGACTAAGATCAAGTGTAGTACTAAATTTTTTTGGGTCGGCCTTTTGGCTAACCTTTCCATTCGATTATCCTACTTAGTTAATTTAGAATTAATCATCACAATTCGATTATCCTACTTTCAAGTCAATTTAGAATTTAAGAAATCTGTTGACAAACTTATTTTACACAAGTTTCTTGGGTATGACACCCTTACAAGTAAACTTTATTTGTAAAGATTCGTGCACTTGTGAATGGTACATATAAATCTCACAACAGTGCGTTTGATATGGACAAGTAAGTTAGAAACAGATCATATGCATGATAGATTTGATAGCTACTCTAAAGGCACTAGGATGGATTATTTTACGATCTCAATGATAAAAGTTGATTGTTTACACTTACTATTTATCTATAGGATGGTCATATTATGAATCGCATACCTAGTAACATAATAGTGTTAGAGGAGATGGTAGGAGTACCAGTTGTACCACATATGAACACACTTATTATAAAGATTAAGAATCATAGATGAATTCCCTATTGATGCGTAAGCATCATCTAGTACACAGATTCCTACATCGGTACATTGATGTAGTGGGAGTATTATCATCCAATTCGATATAATCATATTTTTAGTTGAGACTTTTATGGACATCCCTGTTAAATATGAGTTAGACCTAGTAAGCTACACGGAAGCGTGAACCGATATAGATACAAATGGTTTTGGTAAGTTGTTATGAAATCAGAGTTGGAATCTATATATTCTAATAAAATCTGGGATCCTGTAGAACTTTTTAGTAGAGTGATACCTATGGAAGGCAAGTTAATTTACAAGAGCATACCAAAAGATTTCTTAGTGAATGAACCATCTGTGTACAGGGTAATGTCATTATTTTTCTAATTCTATATATATTGATGACATCCTACTCATTTAGAATGACGTGGAAGCTTTGTCATTTTTAAAGAGGTAGTTGATCAATTACTTTGGAATGAAGGATCTTCAAAATGTAAGCTATATTCCTAGGATCAAGTTTTTACAAGATCGAGTTAAAAGGAAAATAGGCTTATCTTAACAATTTTACATTGATAAACTTTAAACTAGGTTTGGTAAGCAAAACTGAAAGAACGAGTTCTTGTTTTATAGACATGGATTGCTCTCTCTAGTAAGTAGTTTTCCAAGACTAGTAGAGGAGATTGAGCAAATAAGACTGAAATATTATGCTTCGGCATGTGGGAGTATCATTTATGCCATAGTCTATACCAAACAGGACATTTGCTATATTGTACGGATAGTCAGTAGATATCAGTCTAATCCCGAATTTGATAACTGGTCTGTTGTGAAATATATCATAAAGTATTTTAGGAGAACCAATAATCTCATACTCATTTATGGATGTGATGATGTGGTTCTAGTCGGGTATACTAATTCTGATTTAAAATCAGATGCAGATACTATAAGGTCCATGACTTAGTATATGTTCACTCAATGGAAGGGAAATCAGTTAGTAGATTATTAAGTAGATTTCAACTGCTGACTCAAACCTGAAAATGGAGTACATTACAACCTTAAAGGCAGCAAAGGAAGCCTTTTAGTTTGATCTCACTGATTTAGAGGTTGTGGAGCATACTAGCTCACCTATCGAGTTATATTGCGACAATAGTGCAGAAGTAGTCCAAACCAATGACCTAAGGTTCCATAGAGGAACAAGGTACACTGAGAGGAAGTATCATGTCCTACATGATATTGTCCGGTAAGAAAATGTACTCGTGGTTAGAACATTGTATTGGAACACAACTTTGTTGATCCATTAACAAATGTGTCATCGATCAATAGTTTTGATCGTCACCTGGATAACATGGAAGTTAGATGCGATTCGAATTGGTTATGAGGGCAAGTGGGAGCTGTTGGGATTTAAACGCCCTAGCATAGCAAATTCCTATTTGGATTAAAGTGACATATGTTCCTAACATATCTGAAATATTTATACTTTATACAATTGGTGAATTCAATGTATTATGTTTCGATTCATTATGGAATTGATAGTGTCCACTTGATTACAAAAGATATTTATATATGTATGTGATGGCGATCAATACATGCACATAAATAGTAATTATAAATAGTTCATAGTCGGTAATTATGGATGGACTCATTATTAACTAAGACTTGAACTGGATCCGCGTTAGGTTGAGATATATTGCGAGAGCCGTCGTATGCAATTGCTTCTTATTACTATCATGACATTTAACTCTTAAGCATGAGAGAAGTATATACTCTCTTACTAATTAATAATTACTTTGATTTGTTCGGCGGAATCTTCAGAATCTTTAGACCGGTACTTTGAGTAAATATGTAATTAATAGTTAAAGGGTTATATTTTCAATATTTGCATCATTGTTACTTGTTTTTATTTTGTATTGATTATGGTTGATCATAAAGTAAATTCGAAGGCCTTCGTGTGTTTTTAGACAAAATGATTTATTATATATATATTTATTTAAATTATTATTTTTGTCAAATAAATATTTTATTGTGATCAAATCAGAAATAATCAAAGGTATCAAAATAAATATATTAATTTAGTAGTCAGATTGATGGCTTTATTTATTCGATAACTAATTATGCATAGAGGGGTCAAAATGCAATATTGACTTAGTGGTTATTTATTATTTAATTGGAATTCAATTAATTTCTTTTAGTAGAGTAAAAATTAATGTATGAATTAATTGAATTGGATCCATGGACCGGACCAATTATTAATTCATTGTAGTCAATAAAATAATAAGTC
This sequence comes from Cornus florida, assembly GCF_030987335.1. Lineage (NCBI taxonomy): Eukaryota > Viridiplantae > Streptophyta > Magnoliopsida > Cornales > Cornaceae > Cornus > Cornus florida. The sequence continues at coordinate 91,758,786 of NW_026775574.1, forward strand.
TAAAGGATTCTCATTCATAGCCCAACTTGATATTGGAGACCCATTAGATTTGAGATATCACGTTATTTTTAGAAATTGAGAAAAATATAATGTCTTCAATTATTATTTTTATTTTGCCTATATATATATGGGGTCTATGTATACTTTAGGAGACGCCTTTGTGCAAAAATTTTTAGAAGACAATAAAATATTTCTCTCTAGGATTTTAGGGTTCGTGTTCTCATCTAATGGAGGCTCCCACAAACTAAGCTTTCCAAAGTCATTCATGGAGGCTTATGGGTGATTCTTAAAGGCAACATCATTACCAACAAGATGGAAATCCATGGAAGGGGTATTTAGAAAAAGGGATCTACAATAAGTGAGAACATTTACTTTAGAAGAGAGATTTAAGGTTTATTCAAACCTTGATGTAAGTTTTATATCCTTAAATTAAATAGATCATTATGTTTTTTATGTATAAAATTTATTACTACACATAAATCAAGATCTTTATTTAAAAATTCCTCGTAAAGTTTTAAAAACTTTCGTTTTCTCAATAGAACTATCTGTAAATAAGGTGCAGATGTGGATCATCCTTCAACTTTCATTAATTTTTTTTAATACAATATTAACTATAAAATACTATAGACATATATATATATATATATATATATATATATATATATATATATTATATTATATATTTATGATATGATTCAGCAAATATATTATATAATATATATAAGATTAACTTTTGGGATTGGCAAGTGGGAAAAGGATGGACACATGTAAAGTTGATTGATGTCAATATATGGCCTCTAGCAGTTAAACGTGTGAACAAGTAAAACTGATTTGACTTTCTGGAGATAGTACATTTAGTACAATACGTTAAAACTCTGCCACCCTGTATGTAACCACGTTGACATTCACGTTAGTTGTAACTTTTCAACCTCGCAGAGAATGTTCGTTCATATATTCCAACACTTTACACATTATTCTTAGCCTCATGGGATGGGAGAATTCAGCTATGTATATAACAAGGAGTTGTAGTGAAGGAACCTAAAGTTAGAATGTCTCTTAAATGAAATGCTCTGGATAGACTTGGCTTCAAAGTGAGTTTTGTGTGAGCCCTACGATGAAACCTCATCAATTCAGATAATCATTCTCAAAGTTGAAGGAGAGAAATGATCGTTCGTCTTTCATCCACGTGGGAGACTATTTATGAGGTTGAGACTTCCAAACCGCATAAATCTACTTTGAGCTGCCATGAAAGAGACGGAACAGGAGGGATTGTCTCAGTGAAAGGCAAATATTCCTACCTCCATCATTAATTTCCTTAATTTGGTTAGTCTACTCTTTCTCCTTTATTCAATCTCCATCTCAGGTCCCTCGTATTTGTGTGTTGAAAATATCTCTATTATTATTATTATTATTATTATTATTATATTCTATTGTGTTACAGCTAAATTATACTTTACATTTTACCTTTCTTCTGTATTCCTATATTGGCACTCTTCATTGTTCCATTGTAGTGTAGTGTAGTGTAGGGCCCAAATTTTGATGCTGCAAGTAGGGTTCATAGATAATTATGCTGTATTCCTTTCTTATTCTTTCATTTCCAAATTCAACTTTTCTCTTCTTTACTGTTTCCATCTTTATCTTTAGGAAGCTTGAAGCTGATGCAAATAATACATTCACTCATGCTTCTTCTTTACTCTTTCAGTAAGCTATCTATTAACATGCTTTTGGCCCATTAATCAAGCTCATTTCCTTAATTTGGTTCCCCACTTCGTTTTCACTTTTTCTTTATTCCTCTTTTAACTTCCCACCTATTTTCCCAATCAACACCATCACTTTCTGCATCAGGAGGAATGAATCAATAAAATTTGTTATAGACTCTAATAAATCTGTCTGTGCCCGTGTTGTTATTTTTATTTGATTTGTTGTTCTGTTTTTGTTTTGTGTTTGTTTACAATCAAATGGAGAAAGGATCAAGTTTCATAAAATGATAATACTACTAGATCAAATTAGAGCTGTCTTTTGAGGTTGAAACTTTTGAAAGACCAAGTATAATTATGATTTAGATTTTGCTTTAAAAAAATAATGAAAAAGAAAAGGAAACTTGGAGTCAATAAAATATCAAATTATCTAAAAAATCTAAAATAGAAAATATAGCTAAAAAATTCAAAAGTTCAGGTTTTGAATTGTGTGAAATTGAAGCATTTGAAATTCATGAGAAAATTGGAGTAAAAGAGAATAATCCAAACATGAAGCATTTGCTTCCAACTAAAACATGTTAGGACATAATCTGAACAAATTATATGGTTCATCTGTTTAACTTTTTGAAAGACAAGAATAACTTTTCTCAAGAAAAAATAAAATTGTTTTAACTTTTTTGTTTTCGTTCTCTATTAAAATCTTTTATTCTAAAATGTATCCTCAAAGATAGGTATCCATTCACTTCCAAAAGAAAGGAATCACTCTAATTGACAATAAGAATAGGGTCCTTTTGCTTTTTACAGAACACAACATGAAGTGATGAATCAAAGCAAAGCAAAATGACTTGTATTTATTGAAATTCATATTGAGATTGGGGAGCCAAGCCATCTAAACCTTCTGTCTTTATTGTTATCTGAGAGAGAGAAAAAAGAGGAGAGAATGGCAGAGAGTGCAGTTACCTTTCTGATCAACCAGATGACACCGCTCCTTCAAGAGAGGCCAAACTTCTAGGAGGAATTCGGGAAGAAGTTGAGTTCATCAAAAATGAGTTGGAGAAGATGAAAGCTTTTCTGAAGGTTGCTGATGCAAATGAAGAGCTTGACCCAGAGCTTGAAGTATGGGTTAACCAAGTGAGGGAAGTTGCTTATGACACTGAAGATGCTCTTGATGAAGTCATCCTTCGCCTTGCTCATCATCACGGGGCTATGGTTTTCTTCGCAAGATTTCCTGTTCTATTAAGAACTTGAAAGCTCGCCATCGGATTGGTTCTGAGATACGTAAAATAAAGTCCACAGTCGAATATATACGTAAAATAAAGATACCTTTATGGATTTCGTATCTCAGAGCGTGGATCAAGCTCCACCATCGTCAACAACACATTGTATGATCGCCGAGGTGATGCACTTCTACTGGAAGAGGCTGAGCTTGTTGGCATGGATGGGCCCAAGAAACAGTTGATTGGGTGGCTTCTGGAGGACAGTCCAAGACTCAAAGTAGTTTCAGTGGTGGGGATGGGGGGTATGGGAAAAACCACCCTAGTAAAGAAAGTCTATGATGATGTGGAGGTGAAGAATCATTTCCGATGCCATGCTTGGATCACTGTTTCTCAATCATTTGATCTCAGAGAGCTTCTCAAAGACTTAATTCGAAGACTCTTCAATGAAGCCAACAAACCGGTCCCTCAAGAATTGGAACCCATGGACATCAACAACTTGAAAGCGGAAATCAAAGTTTTCCTTCAACAGAGAAGGTATGTGCTTGTTTTAGATGATGTATGGCAAATACATGCATGGGATTCTTTTAAATATGCATTCCCTGACAACAATAGTGGCAGCCGAATACTGCTCACGACTCGCATTGTTGGTGTAGCTTCTACGTCTTGTGTAGAATTTCCTGATCACATTTATACTATGAAACCATTGTCCCAAGAAGAGTCTAGGACTCTTTTCTGTAGGAAGACATTCCAAGGCAACTGCTGCCCTCCATATTTAGAGGAAGTCTCACGACGTATCTTAGAAAAGTGCAAGGGCTTGCCACTTGCAGTTGTGGCAATTAGTGGTGTTTTGGCTACCAAAGACACAAGTACATCCCATGAATGGGAATTGTTTCATCATAGCCTTGGCGCTCAGTCAGAAGGCCACGACAAACTTGAGAGTATGAAAAAGATACTCTCTCTCAGTTACTATGATTTGCCTTTCTATCTAAAAATATGTTTCTTGTATTTGGGTTTATTTCCTGAGGATTACAAGATTGAGCGCAAGAGAGTGATTCGACTGTGGATCGAAGAAGGATTTGTGGAAGTGAGAGTGGGAAGGACAATGGAAGAAGTTGCTGAAGTCTATCTCAATGAGCTTATTAATAGAAGCTTGGTCCAAGTGGCAGAGATAGATGGTGTTGGAAGGATTAGAGAATGTCGCATCCATGACCATTTTCGTGAAGTAATTACTTCAAAGTTGAGAGAACAAAACATTGCTGCCATGGTAAGCAAAGAAAGCACAACATGGCCGGAAAAAGTTCGGCGCCTATCAATTCAGTAAACCTTGGCAAACTTGCAGCATACAAATCGTTTTCCTCAACTCCGTTCCTTGCTCACGTTCTCAGTTGAAGAACCTATATCCAAGTGGTTGATGCCTATATTGTTCAATGGTGGGGTTAGGTTGTTGAAGGTTTTGGACTTGTGGGGTACTTCTTTAAAGATACTTCCAAATGAAGTTGGCAAACTATTTCATCTAAGGTATTTAAGCTTGAGGAGAACACAGGTTAAAACGCTTCCGAAATCCATAGGTAAGCTTAAAAACCTTGAAACTTTGGATCTCAAAGGCACCTATGTAACTGAGTTGCCTGTTCAGATCTCAAAGCTCCAGCGTCTTCATCATCTCTTGGTGTACTGCTACGGTACTAGAAAATATGGCTTTAAAGCAATAGTGGGAATAGAAGGTTTGTCTTCCTTACAAAAACTTTGTTATATTGAAACGAACCATGATAATGGTAGAGTTGTAATGGGAGAGCTAGGGAGACTGACCCAGCTGACGAGATTGGGGATTACAGAGTTGAGAAGGGAGGATGGGAAGGCTTTGTGCTCCTCTCTTGAAAAGATGAGTAACCTTCAAGCATTGGACTTAGATTCTGTAGAAACGGAAGAAATTGTTGATATTCAACACTTGTCTTCTCCTCCTCGGTCTCTTCAACGGCTCTATTTGTGGGGACATTTAGAAAATTTTCCGCATTGGATAACCTCTCTTCATAACTTGATGAGATTGCGGCTTGGGTATAGCAAGTTAAGGGATGATCCATTGCAATCCCTTCAAGATTTGCCCAATCTGATAGAAATTGTACTTGTTAAGGCTTACCAAGGGGAGAAACTGTGTATCAAAGCGACAGGGTTTCAGAAGCTTAAGATATTCGAGCTTTACAAATTAGAAGGATTGAGGTGGGTGAGAATGGAGAAGTGATCATTGCCTCATCTTGAAAAGTTGATTATTAGGAACTATAATTTGGTGGAAGAGGTACCCACTGGCATTGAAAATCTAACTAACCTTAAATCCCTAAACCTCTTTGGTGTGTCAGATAAATTAAATAGGAATAATTACGTATAAATGGGGTTAGGGTTCCGTATTTACTCAGAGGCGGAGTCAAAGTTCCATATTTTCCTAAAATGGATCGCTGACGTGGCACATGGATTATTACTGTTCAAGAAATGTTTTGCCAAAAATGCCCTTATCACTATTTCAGCACATTTACTTATTGCCCCCATTTAATTTAGTCACCCAAATTGTTGCCCTAAAATACACACACAGTCGTGCATCACATATCCATCTCACATCAGCGCCCCCTCTCTCTCTAACCAACGAAGCAAGACCAGGCAACCCATCTCGGCACACACCATCACCGAACATGGAGCCCTAACCCTCCTTCATCTCATTCGTGAAGAGCCCCTCTCTTTCTTTCTCCCCCCCCTCCTCTGTGTAACAGGATTAAAGCATCCTTGGTTGAGCCCTAACCCTCATTCAAGCCCTCTCTCTTTCCCCCTCTGTAACAGCGAAGCACTTCTCCACGTCTAACCGTCATTGGTGTGCCCTCTGTCTCTGCCCCTCTCTATAACCCAGCGAAGCATTTCTCCACTTCTGCCATTCATTTATTGTTGTTCTTGAACTGAAGTAAGTACTCTCTCTCTCTCTCATACACACACACGTTTATTTTTTAGATGATTATGGCCCTGATTTAGTGGTATAATTTTTTTTTTTTTTTTCCAATTGGATGTCTGATTTTCATCTAGGTTATGTTTATATGTATTCTCCTCTTATAATTTCTATTATGCAATCATATATATATATAATTTCTATTCTGCAATCAAGATTGTTGTTGCTCTGTTTGTTGTATATGTTTGAAATGTGCGTAACAAAATGTTGCACAAATTTGGGCTAATTATAAGGGCTCATTTAAAAAATTATAAGGTAGTTCCTCCCCTGCACATGAATTATAATTTTTACATCTAACATTTTAAAATCCATTCTAATTACGTTGGTTTTAGCCTGCCTCTTTGTCTACTACCAAAAGGACATGAAAAAACAATATATAATTGGAGAAGAAGAATTCAATAATCTCAAATTTTCAATCAGTTTTTTAGTCAACTAATATAAATGAACACCAAAATCTATGTCACAGGTATATGTTGACGGGTATAACAGACAATACAGTTTAGGTATAACAAGAAAGATGTCTGTAACAAGAAGACATGGAGAAGAAAACAATGAGAGAAAAGACAATGAAGAAGATAACAAGAGGAAAAAAACCTGGTAGATTAATAAATAATCTCCTATTGTGTACAGAATCACAACACTTACTCCAAAAACAAATATATATATATATATATATATATATATATATATATATATATAATATTGTGAGTTGAGTTGAGAATTTCACTTGACAGAGCTTTGATGTCAAATAAATAAAGAAAGATAGGTTTCATAAATGAGGAGTGAAGAGGTTAAGGGAACACTGACAATATTTCTTTGTATTTTGCTCTGTTTTGAAAAGGCCACATGAGAGAGCTCTCTCTCTCTCTCTCTTTGAGGTGGATCTGTTTTTTTTGGTCCAAAACTCTGGCACTACAATCAAACCAAAGACACCACCTTTATGTGAAGGTGAATACGGATACTACTTCTCTTTGCACGAGGGAAGGAATCAGAATCAAAATCAAAATAAAATTAAAAACAGCTAATGGGTGATATAAAGTTTTCAATTCCTAGCAGATAAGTGCAGTACTACTAAAGTCTCTTTTAAGAGATAAGCATTAAAACATGGTAGAGTTTATAGATTTTTGTAGGGATTGCTTTATTAAATCTGCCTATGCTCTTTTAGCTGCATTATATATATTTCTCGCAATCGAGATATACATGGTTTTACCCCACTAATTCTCGGAGCTCCCAAAGAATTATTTGTACTCATGAAAGCGTAGTCTCAAAGAATTATTTGTACTTATGAGGAATCTAATTTTAAATCTGGTGCTTCATGTACTTTTATTTTTTGATTTTCAATTGTATCCAAACATCTTATTTTTTTATATTTCCATTAAAATGGTATCTCTCTTTGATTTTGGATCATGTGTGTGATTATGAAATTATGTGTTGATTTGTAAGGTTGCTTTCAGCTTTGGACAAAAATAAAATGAAATGCTCTTTGAATTATCGACTCTCAATTAACTATGTTGGCAGCCTATTGCAATCGATTAGAATGATTAATAAATTCTTAAAATTTTGTTTCTTGTGAGGGAGGGTCTAATTTTGTAATTTTGCTTTAATGGTATTTGATAGTAACAGAAAAATTCAGTAAGTTAATATTTATATTTGGTTTTATACTAAGTCGCATAAAGTGTTAGATAGAGCGCAAAAGCAACAAAATTAAATTACAAACAAATCGTGAGAATGGGAGCTAGATTTACACCTGTTAAAAAGAATTGTATGACCTAGATTTTAACACAAACACACTTGTCATAGGCTAGCTACACCTATTGTAACTTCTGCGGCTAGCTATTGGTCACTGTTGGTGTTTGTTTGAGTGTGTTTGGATCATAAAAAAACAAACATATTTCAGCCACTACATGAATAGCTTCCCAATGAGATTGAGGAAAAACTTCAAGACAAAATGGCTGAGCTAAATCTAGTTTATGATTATGTTAAGTGCTGTTAGGAGGAGATTGAAACAGCACTGGACCGTCAATAAGCACATCAATCTTAAGAATCATAGTGTGAACTATACTCTAATACAGGTCCATAGAACACGTGTGCCATTAGGGGAGAGAAAACCCTAACGTACCTCGATTTGGAAGGAGAAAGAGAAGGAATGAGAGAAATGGTATAATAATACTTGTTTAACCTTCCAAAAAAAAAAACCTTTAGGAGTCATCCAAACCAACATGAATTTGTTCTAATTTTTACAAGAGTTGGGCTGAAATATTTAAACATAACACGACTTTGTCATATATATGTATGTTTATACATGATTTTAACACACACACACTGGCCATAGGCCTAAATACCACACATTAACTAGTACATAATGGAACACATACACAAAACTAGTAGTAATCATGATGCAACTAATAAGCTCCATATGATCAAAGTAGTTTCACGGCTTATTTATCATTAAGCAGTAGTTGCCATGGACTGATATAGATATATATTCAAAGCATATAATTTTAAATTTTTAAGCTCATTACATCAACAAACTATCAAGACTTTCATTTTATTTTTGTCCAAATCTGAAAGCAACCTTACAAATCAACACATAATTTAATAACCACACACATGATCCAAAATCAAAGAGAGATACCATTTTAATGGAAATATCAAAATTTAGTTAAAACCATTAATACTGACCATGGTTATATCCATTTGAAATTTTAAATTCACATTGTCAGTTACAACCAATACACACCACAATATTGCTCGATAGCTATGAGTAGTATCAATTCACTCCGTTAGAAAATAATATCTATGTAAAATCAGCTATATCTGTATCCTCCTACAAAAAGAGTCAGAATTTATCAATTTTTTACTATTATTTTTTACATGGAAATTGAATCTTTATTTGGAAGCGACATGAGATACCACTCAAGCTGAGTCGCTTGGATGGGGAATGGTGGTAATAGAAGTGGAAAAAGTAAGTAATACAAAAAATAAAAAATGGTTCCTATTAGAAAGAATTCTGAAACTTAACAATTTGTTCAATTTTAAGATAACCAGACTATTTACGGGAATCTTCCATGCCCACATAGTCAGAGGGCCAAAGAAGAATGATTTTATTTGTTTTGGTAGCTTTTTTCATTCAAGCTATATATTCAAGGCTCTTTGATGACTGCAGACTAAATCCTCAGCAGAACCTAGGAATTTAGGAGTTAAAATTCAAAGCCACCAACACATAGGTAGTCCAATTAGTTTTTATGTATAATTAATTATTATAACTCAATTTAGATCAAGAATTATTCAAGATTGTTGCCTCTTTCTCAAATGGCATGTAGAGTATACCTCTGTGTAATATGTCTTTAGGCATCTACGCACATGATAGAATTGATGCAAAAGCTAGCAAACTCTATAAATGAGGCTTTTTTAATATATGTATTTAGCATTAATTTATCAAAAAAATGTATTTAGTATTAATTTATTATTCCAACATTCCCTTGTACTTGTCTTCCCCATTTTCAAGACTTACACATATAAATTATGTGTGTGAAAAATATTCAACACTCTGCTCTCTCTCTATTTAACTCTCAATTTTTTATTTTCAATTTATATTGTCTCATTTAACTCTCTATTCATCTCATAATCTCCCTCATCTTGTATATATGTTTGTTGTACACATAGTGATACAATTATCTAGTAATCAATGGCATTGATTTTGTGGTTGTATTTTGATTTGAAAAAAGGTCTGTAGTGTGTGTTTAGGAAAAGTTTAATCTTGACACCGCCTATCCCTATTGAGGGAATTAGTAGTGTTTCGCTGTAAATAGATCTCTAAATTACATTATATAATTATGATATTTAATTGTTTTATATTTCATTATTTTTTGAACTTCATATTTAGTTTTTTTTTTTTTTTTTAAACTAATGAGTCAATTTTCGAAGCAGTTGGACAAATGGATGAGAGACAAATTATATGCTATTGTCGATTTGATGGGAAAATTGACAAAAATGAGAATGGGGAAATTATATACATCGGCGGTGTCACAGACCCTTTTATGATAACAACAACAACAACATACGAATCATTTATAAATGAGTTACAACAACGTTCATCTTCAAACATGAGTGGTAAAGTCATATATTATACCACCGAATCTAACAAGAATGAACTTTTGAGGATGACGGGAGAATCTGGATTTAGAGTGATGCTTGTAGTGAGTGGTCCCATGCTAAATGTGTATATGGAAGATGCAGAGCCTGTAATTGCATCATGCACAATTCCTACTGATCATAGTGAGAGGTAAGACACATATATTTAAAGTAATACATTGATGTATGCGCTGCATAGGTTATGTGATTTTTAATATACCTTTTTATCCACTTGTAGACAATTTGTTGAAGCCACATCGCCAATTGGTCTTCTACAAAGTGTTGCGTCAACATCTTCATTTCCTCCGATAAATGCGCATCGGGATTCTTTCCGACACATTGATGACATTCTTTGCGTGGATTAGCTTTTTGACAGCCCAAATGATTTCAAAGATGCACTCGTTTTGTTTGGTCTTCGTAATCATTTTCGGTTCAAGTACTTGGACAATAGCAGAAAATATTATAGAGTTGTGTGCGAGGTTAATAATTGTCCATGGAAATTATCAGCTGGTTGTGAAGGAAGTGGTGATATAGTGAGAATCAAGCGGTTTAATAATGTTCACACTCACACTGCTCAAGACATTTTAGATTATAAAGCCATTTTTTGGTCGAAGGAAATGGGTCGAGCTATTGTGAACAAGGTTAGGGACAATCCTAAATGCACCCCCAAGACTATTTCCACAGACATAAACGGTGAATTTTCTGCTAAAATGACTTACATGCAATCGTGGAGAGCTAAGGAGTGTGCACGTCATATCATTGAGGGAAATCCCAAGGATAGCTATATTTTAGTCCCGTGGTTGTGTGAACGAATAGCAGAATATATTCCTGGGACAATTACATCGTGGGAGTGCACGGATGATAGGAGATTTAAGCGAGTGTTTGTAGCTTATGGGTGCTCCATACGAGGTTTCATCAACTATTGCAGGCCCATGTTAGCAATCGATGCTTGCCACTTGAGTGGCAATTATAAAAGAATAATGCTTGGTGCAACGGGGTTCGATGCGAATGATGGCTTGTGGCCTTTGGCGTATGCTGTTGTTTCTTCTGAGAATGATGATGATTGGCATTGGTTCTTGAGCAAGGTGAAAGAGATTCTAGGTGGTCGCATTGTGACAATCTTAACCGACAGGCATCCGAGCCTAATAAGTTGTATTAGAGATATTTTTAGCTCCCAGTACCATTCATGGTGTCTTCGTCACCTAACGGCTAATTTTTCTACATCCATTCTTGGGAGACAAAGTTTAGGATTGAGGGCTTCGGGTAAAGAGCATGCGAAAAAATTACTCGATAAAATTGCATATGCTCGAACTGTAGATGAGTATAAGAATGCATTGGCTGTCATGCGGGTATTTCGAGGGGAGTTATGCGATTGGGTTTTGGCGAATTCACCTGAACATTGGTCAAATGCTATGTTTACTTCCAAGCGTTGGGATAAATTATACACCAATCAAGTAGAGTCCTTCAATGCATGGGTGAAAGAAGAGAGGGTTTTTTCAATCACAAGGCTGATGGATACACACATGCAAAGACTCAGCAAATTTTTATACCAAAAGAGTTTGGACGTTCAGAAGTGGACTATCCCGGTTGGGGATCGTATTGAGGAGAAAATCAAAAAAGAGCAAGAGTTAGCTCTTGGTTTTCAGTCGATGTGTGTTTCGCCTACTGAGTGTACAATATATGATCGAGACAGAAAACCATTCAGGGTGGTATTTGGCAGTGAAAATTCTTGTAGTTGTTTGAAGTGGACCATGAGTGGGATTCCTTGTTCGCATGCATGCTATGCCATCCATGAATTATCTTTAAATATTTATGAGATGGTTGATCCATGGTTTAGGGTTGAAACACAACAAAAACTATGTGAACATCTCATGTCTTCTGTCCCCATGCATGATATGCCGAATCCAGCTGCTGTTGCTGCTGCTGACGGTGAAGGTGCTTCCCATCTTAGGCCTCCTGCGGTAACACGTCCCCCTGGACAACCTCGTATTAAATGAATCGAATCACAATTTCAAAATGTAAGGTCGTTACACTGTTCGCGATGCGGCGAGAATGGTCATAATCGTCGAAAGTGCAAGGCTCCTGTACCTGGATAGAATAGTTATATAATTGCTAATTCTGGTGGAGTTATTTTGTAAGGTGTTAAGGCCTTAAATATGGAATTATTTTGTAATTACTATTAATTCCTTGGAGCTCCCCTACTGCATTAGTATAACTATGTTGTGATAGTATTTCTAACTTATTTAGAAAACATTTCTAAGTATGATGTAACTTATTCTAAGTTGAATCTGTATTATTCGTCTGGTGGTTTATTTTGGTATTGAAATTATTTTCCTGGGTCCTCGTATGAGTCTCATATGGAGTGTTATTTAAAAATCATAGGTGTGTGAGTTTTCTGGCAGCTGGAGGGTCGTGAAAGCAAGGAGGTTATGGGATTATGTGACAATGGACGGGCTTACATGTTACATGCTTACGGAAGGCTAGGAAAATAACATCATATTAAAGTCATTATGACTTGTTTCCTCACTATTAATTCCTTGGAGCTCCCCTACTGCATTATGACTGTTATTTCAACCACAATTTACCTCGTGAGTCTCTCTCTTCCTCACTTTCTTTGTGTCTCAAAAATTATATGAACATTGTGTTTACATTATCAACATTGTTTGACAGATGAGGATGAATGGATAAATCAGTACAAAGGAAGAGTGTTCAGTTTAAACGACAAGCCTGTGGTGCACAAAATTTGGCTGCCGAATGAGGAATACCCCAGATTGGCAATGTCTAGAGCCTTTGGGGACTACTTTATTAAGGATTTTGGACTTATATCCGTCCCTGAAGTGAGGTGTTGTCACATATAACCAGCAGAGACCAATTTGTTGTGTTGCGAACCGATGAGGTATGTATGGCACTTTTTGGTATTTATCACTTGTTCTTTTTTATACAATGACAAAGAAAAAGACTTGTTTGTTTCTCTATTAAATGTCCAAAAGATCACGTGAACGAATACGTTTCAAACTCACGAGCATAATTGACAATAATCACTTCAAATTATGTGATATCAGTTATTATTAATGAGTTTACAGGTTTTTGTTTTGGCTCAAATTGATTGGATTTTGAAATTAGTATGGATTTTTGAAGTTAATCTTAACATGCTGTGATCCTTGTTTTGTAAGCAGAATTTTTCCTATCTTTTCCTTCAAACCTTATTTAATCGGTAAGAAAATTTATTGATTTAAATTGATAGAAGAAAAATTGTGTGTTTAAGCTTCCAATGGACTTGGTTTCATGCAAATTGTTTGAGAATTTCTTTTTTATTGATTTTTCAAAGGGAAGTATGTATTTCTGGGAAAAATTGTTTCAAATAGATTTTTGGGCTTCCTTCTGATTTTTTGTGGTCCAAATAGTCCAATCATGTTTGATAGAATAAAAAAATAAAGAAACAATAATAAAAAGGATTTTGCTATAATCTTAGTTGACTACTGTTACCCCATTTATTTATTTATTTTGTTTAGAGTCTTGCTTTTGGTTACTAGCGCCTAATAAAAAAGTTGTCTGCTCATATGTCCCCTATTTTTGAGTTTTTTCATTTAACCATCTCCACTTGTACAATATTTTGGTGTTACATTTTGTTTAATTGATTTGCATGTACTTCAAATGTAGTCTTCCCGCTAGGGGCTGGGAAGAGATAACAACGGGAGCGTCGATTGCATGGCTATCAAGTACATCAAATTTGTAAGTTATATGGTCTTTATGTTCGATAAAAATCTTTTATGATTGCACATTTGTAATGCTTTTTATACTCATACTTGGGGGGGTCACATGCCTTTAAGTGACCAATTTTATGGTGTATCTTGAACTTTATTACCTTATTGCTACATTGGCCCATGTGGAGGCCATTTTTTTTTTCTTGTTTTAAAATGTTGAAAGCATGGGAGTATGGGATCATCGTATGTGGAGGTTTTGATTGATTGTTGTGGAGGAGAAGTTGTTGATATGTTGTTTAATGAGTTAATGCAAGTTCTCACGTTCTTCGTACATGTTGATATGTGGAGGTTTTGCTAATTTTCTCTTAAACCCAACTCATTCATCAACGCTCTCTTGCTCTCTCTCTCTAGTCTTGTTCATCGTTTTGCTAGGATTTCTACTCTGTTTTTATACAATTTTGATCCATATATATATATATATATATATATATATATATATATATATATATATGCTGTTCTTAAAACATCAATTTTGGATTCAGGAATTGGACACAAAAATGTCGCGATTCCCTCTCTTCGATTAGAAACTTCGAAGGCAAAATTTGTGCAAAAAAGTATGTGTTTCCATCTGCTTGTGTGTGTTTATGTATGTTCGCCAACCAATTGATATTTTCGGCTTTCTGTTTCGTTGCAATGAATTCAAGAAAATGAGAAAAGTTTAAATTCTTTTAGCTTTTGTATCGAATTCCTTTTGATTTTCTTTCTTTTGTTTGTCTTCGTGAATTTGTTGGACTTTTGGATTTACTGTGAACTACGGTTTCTTCGTCTACTGTTTGAATGTTTCTTTTTTTTAGATGATATCTAGTGTTGTTTCAATATCTTTAGATTTTTGTGGTTGATGTTCCCATTAATTTCTTGGATTTTGATTTTTTTTCACGTAAGGGTTTCTTTAGCATATTTGGATGGTTTATTGTCTACGAATATGAGTTTAAGGAATTTAGGGTTTATTTGTTCAACTTGTATAGATTCTGCACGACTAGAATTTTTGACATCATAAGATAATTTTTTAAGTCATAGTCCTGTAGGTTTCTTGGTTTGGATTTCCATGGGATTCAACATGAAGATTCAGGGAAAACACACTCAATATGTTTTTGTTTCTATTTGTATAAATTTGGATTTACGTAGTTCTTTCTTTATTAAGAGAAATAGACCCAATAAAGTTTAAATAATCAATAGGTCCCATAATCTCTTGAGAGAGGTGCAATGAGATTGTGATCAAAGACACATCAAAAGAAGAAGTGAATTCAAATATATTTGATAATGAAGCAATAGGTATAGCCATTTTAGGGCTTTCCTTTCACAATTCCTCATTGGGGGGATCCACAACACTTCTCCCTTTTCCCCTTATAACTTCCTCCCACTAATTCGAATTAGGTCTAGCCGTCCTCCTTCATTCTCCATTTTTGTGTATGCTTAGTAGTGGGCTTAGAAGAGCAAGATTGGGTAGAATGACCAAAAGATTCACAATCTAACATCTGTGACTTCTCATATAGCTTCCTCTCTATATATACCAGTCTCGAACCTTGACCAGTGGGTTTATAATTCAAACCATAAGCCAACAGGCTATAAGGTGAATCGGTAAGCATTTTCATTTCTCCAGTTGTTAGGTTTCTAAGTGAGGAAAAGAGATAATAATGTAATATTATCATATGTCCTATTGTCTTGGATTACAAAGAATTTTTACTCGAAAGGAACCAAAATAGTTGTAGAAGACAGTAACGATAGTTTCAGGTTTTGTTTTTGTGTTCCATATAAAGAAAATATTACATTTCAAAATATACTCTCTTTATTTATTTAATTTTTTTTTTTAATATCTTTGCCTGCCTTCTTTTGTCATCGCAATAGGCTTCACACTAATCTTGCTCCTGGGTTTTAAACTCTATGGCTGATTTTTTCCTGTCATTTTGCCTTTATATATATATATATATATATATAGGTTTTATTGAAAATTCACACTAATCTTGTTCTTTTGGGATGGCAGCTGGATAGGTTTCTTCCCAACCGATCTGCAATGGATTTTGATTTTGCACATTACATGCTCAACGGTGGGATGGTAAGAAAGGAAAGCCCAACACCATGCTCTCCAGCCAAAGAAGCTTACAGGAAGAGGATCCTTGCTTTTAAGAACAACTCTAGGAGATAGATTCCCCAAGTGGGTTTTCTTTCTTTCCTTTTTCTTCTGCTTGTTGCTAAGCTCTCATTCTGATTTGTGTTTTGGATTGATTGCTTTCTTGTTGACATGTGTTTGTTTGGTAATTTAACAGTCTCCAGAAAGGATTCTTGTTGTTTCTGAGCTCCTAGATGAGTTTTATTTGAATTTACTGGATTGGAGTAGCAGTAACATTGTCGCTGCCGCTCTTGGGAATTCAGTATATTTGTGGAATGCTGCTAATGGCGCTACTTCTGCACTTGTTGTGATTGATGAGGAAATTGGGCATGTGACAAGTGTCAGATGGGCGCCGGATGGAGTACATCTTGCTGTTGGTTTAAGTAATTCCCACATCCAGCTGTTGGACCCTTCATCTTGTCGGATGGTAAGAGTTTTCTTTTAATTATGCTTTCGTTTTTTCTATTTTATTGATCATTTATGCTTTTGTTTCTTTGAACAGATTATTGTAAGTAATTAGATGAGGCATGGTGAAAAGTTGGCATTCTTTTTTAATGTTGTTCTGTTAAAAAAAGATGACAAGCATTTTTGACTAGTTGTAAGAAACCCTGGTCAATAAAGAAAAATTTTATTACAAAAAATGAGATGATAAACAATAAGATTCAAAACAAATTCTCGCTGAAAGAAAATTTAAATCAGAGAGGAAAAAGCCTAAAAATAAAGAATAGAGGCACTCACACCCCGAGTGGTTGGAGGAACGAAACGTTCAACTGAATAACTACAAACCAGGAACTCTGCTCTTTGATATTTCATGAACTCATGTTTTCCATGATATGTAGGTGCTAAGAAGAAATTGGGCTTCTGTCAGTTTCTCTAACTGCATTTTGTGTGGAAAAAGAAAAACTTAAAGAAAAACATGGGTTTAAATGCAACACAAGATGCATTTTTATATCCCATTTAAGTTCTGATAAAGTTGGTAGTTTCTTTTACCTTTTATTTAGTTTGGAAGAGAACAAAGTCCAGTTTAGTGGTGAAGTGCAAGGTTGAATGAGGCATGTATCATTGAAGATTTTATTATATTGATATAATGCATAGAGTGAACTACTATGAAGGATTATGGCTTGTATAGTTGGCCTATATTTTAGAAAACAAATATTAGAACTAAGAGTATTATATTCTTTATTTGGAGTGAAATGAAATGTATTTATTGCAAATTGTCACATTTCTCATGATCTAGGCATTAGATTTGATTTTTCTGGTGCCACCTCTCCATCCTGTACTCTAATTTTCTTGGTTTTTCTGAACAGCTGAGGACTTTGCAAGACGGGCATAGTTCAAGGGTTGGTTCTCTTGATTGGAACAATCACACACTATATTAGAAAACTGTATTAGAAAATTAAAAGAAACCAAAAACTGTCTTGGTATGGATGATGGCTTTAGGATACTGCTGAAGAAAATACTAAAAAAAAAAAAAAAAAAAAAACTGTGTTGGTGTAGGAGTGATCCCGAAGTAGGGTTATTAAAGAAATTAAAGACTCAAAAGGTGATGTTTAACTGGTTAATCTTGAAATATAGTTGCAGTTTCTTTGTCCAGTTCTTTTATGATCCTGTTTTCTTACCCCTTGCTGAAAATATCCTATACTGGATCTTGGTTCCCTTTACTATTTAGTCTATTACTACTTACATATCTTGTTCACTGATAATCAAGTTAAATTATACTTGTACTTGAGAATCCAATATAATTAATTGGTCTTTCTGGGTGTATACCAAAATTTACATGAAAATACAAAACCTTTGGAATTAAATTAGGCGGGTCACGGGGATTTAGACCTCCATTACCCAAATTAATTGCATGGGAAAGCAGTATTGTTTATCAGGAGTAGGCGGAATTAAGTTGCCAAATGCCCAAATTAGCACTAGGCTCTCTTATCTTGGTTTTGTTTATTTATGTATGTTATTTTGTTCGTACGTTTTGGTAGTAGTTTCTTCGCTACATTTTGTTTGTCAATGATGATGATATCTATTTGATTCATAAATGACAATCTTGTTCTTTCCTTTTTGTGATTAGCATACTGAATTTGAGACTTGTGTGATGCAGCTACTTGCTTGGATTTTGTACCATGGACAATGAGGTGATTTTTTGACAAGTGCAGACTGAAAATCAAGTGCTAGAAGGTTTATAAATTTGGTAAATAGCAGTGCTAGGAAATTGATGATATTCTTGACAAATGGATTTTGTTCCTGTTTTGGAACATTGATGAATGGTGAATTGTTTTGGAACTTTAGTAAATGATGAATTTTTTTAATGTACAATGAATTTTTTGTTGTAGTGATAGGCAGACACCATTCATGCACAACTTGAAAAAGTGATGGATGAAATAATTTAAAGATTATCCAAATGATATAAATAATTTATAGGAGGAAATCTATTTAAAAAATAAATTAACATTATAATAGTTTTGTTAAAATAAAGACATTAGATTAGTAAATTGTAATTACAAATAGGGATGTCAATACTCTGCCTCATGACAACAATGGCACTATTTATAACTTTTTCAAACACTAAGGCTTTTTCTTGATGATGTGACCATACCTCTTTATCTGCCATGGTGTAAGGCTGTTTTACATTATTTGGCTTTTTGTTCAATCACATGGCTAGACATAGAATGGGACTCTTACTGAATAAATCAGCTCTTGTAGATAAACAAAAGCAACCCACTTTCATATCTTATCATCACATGGCTAAAGTTAAAAATAGTGGTGCTAGGTGCATGAACTATTATGCAAGACACCCCACTTCCTGCCAAAGAGAGAGAGGTGTAAGTCCCTTTTGTCAAATCATCACATGGGTAAAACTCATTCACATGTCTGTGAATTGGGCTTTGTAAATAGACATATGGCATATGCACAAAGCCATAACATTAGCACTAGTAAATCTCAAGGACTGAGTTTTTTTGAGCAATAACGGGGAGGTGGAATTCATACAAAATACTGCATAAAATAAATAAAAAATACATACATTTCATATACATACTGCATAAAATTTAACTCAACTACTAAGTTTTTTTTAGCAATAACGGGGAGGTGGATTTACAAAGTCATCATCCCCTGTATCTGAATAATCTGACAACTCTGAAGCAACTTATAAGTCTGGATCATTAGTAATGGCTTGAATAACTTCAATTGGATCCTTATGCATCTTCTTTGCAATGGAAATGCTCTCATTCCTGCAACATCTGACATATAGATTTTTTAATAGCTTTGATCAAATATGAGAAAAAATAAAGATACTACATAATGAAAGTGCACTTAGAAATCTATTTAAAAAATAAATTAACATTATAATAGTTTTGTTAAAATAAAAACTTTAGATTAGTAAATTGTAATTACAAATACGGATGTCAATACTCTACCTCATGACAACAATGCCACTATTTATAACTTTTTCAGACACTAAGGCTTTTTCTTGATGATGTGACCATTCATCTTTATCTGCCATGGTGTAAGGCCACTTCAAATTATTTGGCTTTTTTTTCAATCACATGGCTAGTCACAGAATATGACTCTCACTGAAAAAATCAGCTCTTGTAGATACACAAAACCAATCCACTTTCTCATCTTATCATCACATGGGTAAAGTTAAAAATAGTGGTGTTAGGTGTATAACACGACAACTATTATGAAGACACCCCTATCATGCCAAAGAGAGAGATGTGTAAGTCCCTTTTGTCAAATCATGATATGGGTAAAATTCATTCACATGTCTGTGAATTGGGCTCTATAAATAGACATATGGCATATGCACAAAACCATAACATTAGCACTAGTAAATCTCAGTTGTTGATCTATGGACCGAAAGTATATAGAACGAAAGTACTCGTTAAGAGATGCATGGATTGAAAGTAGTTGTTTTACATTCTCAATCGTTCTCAAAACTATTCCATTTATAACTCCTCACATCGATTGTTCATTTTTTTTTATGTAAAACTAACCTGGCATGTAATCGTCGTCACCTCCATCGAGATTTGGTGTGTATTTATTTTTCAATGTGTTCAAGTGTGTATTTATTTTTCCCTCAATAAACATTTTGATTGTGTTTTTACAAATGTACCCTGTATTTATTTTGCTATTATTTGGCTTCTATTCATTATAACATTATAAGTTATTCCATTTTTAACTCCTCATATTTGAAACTATTCCATTTTTAACTCCTCACGACACTTCGTGAGGCCATGAGACCCCTCCGACGTATAGGATTTTGCTGCTTGCCATTGTCTTCAACCAGCAAATGTTCTTCCTTCATATATAAGAAAATACTAGGAAATCTCCTCAGTATATATAATAAGATACTAGGAAATTTTCGAACTCTAGTGAATTGTCTTCCATAAATTCATGCTAACCCTTGTAAAAATATTTTGTGTTATTAACCTCTCTCACTTCAACCCGCTACGATTTGCTTGCATAACTCCTAATTATAGACTTGGAAGGTAAAACTCTATCAAATTGCTTAAGGAACGCTGGTGGAAGTTGCAGTCGTTGAGAGCTCCGTTCCGGGAGAAAAACTTTGAAGAACTATGGACACTAATCAGGTAAGGAGAACTTTTTGCAAAGTACTATTTCATAATGGAACTGGCTTAAAAGCAGCTTCTTTACCTATTAGGGAGAGAATAATTATTTTTAGGATATCTTATAGAATAATAATAAAAAAAATTAGCTTCTGTGTAATGTTTTAAGTGATGTTGGAGTATATTTTGTATTACTCATTCCCTCAAGTTAGATAGATTGGAATAAAGTTTGTACTCTTTATGGCACTAATGGATTTATTTATGGATGTAATGTGCAACCTAATTAGCGGTGTGGGTTATAATACCATTTTCAATTGCAAAAATAAATCCCTTTTGCGAAGGTAACACTTTTTTTCCAAAGGTACCACATTTTTGAACTGAAGGTACCACTTTTTGGCGTCAAGGTACCACGTTTTCTCTAAACACTTATTCATGGCGCTAATGGAGCTATTTATGGATGTAATGTGCAAGAAAATTAGCGGTGTGGGGTGCAATACCATTTTCAATTGTAAAAATAAGTCTCTTTTGCGAAGGTACCACTTTTTCCCTAAAGAGACCACGTTTTTGAACTGAAGGTACTTCTTTTTGGCGTCAGGGTACCATATTTTCTCTAAACACTTATTCATGGTGCTAATGGATTTATTTATGGATGTAATGTGCAACCTAATTAGCGGTGTGGGGTATAACCATTTTCAATTGCAAAAATAAATCTCTTTTGCAAAGGTACCACTTTTTTTCCAAAGGTACCATGTTATTGAACTAAAGGTACCACTTTTTGGCGTCAAGGTACCATGTTTTCTCTAAACACTTATTCATGGCGCTAATGGAGCTATTTATGGATGTAATGTGCAACTTAATTAGAAATGCAGGGTGTAATACCATTTTCAATTGCAAAAATAAGTCCCTTTTGCGGAGGTACCATTTTTTTCCAAAGGTACCACGTTTTTGAACTGAAGGTACCACTTTTTGGAAAAAAGGTACCACGTTTTCTCTAAACATTTATTCATGGCGCTAACGGGAGCTATTTATGGGTGTAATGTGCAACTTAATTAGCGCTGTGGGGTGTAATACCATTTTCAATTGCAAAAATAAGTCCCTTTTGCGAAGGTACCACGTTTTTGAACTGAAGGTACTTCTTTTTGGCGTCAGGGTACCACATTTTCTCTAAACACTTATTCATGGCGCTAATGGATTTATTTATGGATGTAATGTGCAACCTAATTAGCGGTGTGGGGTATAACCATTTTCAATTGCAAAAATAAATCTCTTTTGCTAAGGTATCACTTTTTTTCCAAAGGTACCATGTTATTGAACTAAAGGTACCACTTTTTGGCGTCAAGGTACTATGTTTTCTCTAAACACTTATTCATGGCGCTAATGGAGTTGTTTATGGATGTAATGTGCAACTTAATTAGCGTTTTGGGGTGTTATACCATTTTCAATTGCAACAATAAGTCCCTTTTGCGAAGATACCACTTTTTCCCCAAAGGGACCACATTTTTGAACTGATGGTACTTCTTTTTGGCGTCAAGATACCACGTTTTCTCTAAACACTTATTCATGGCGCTAATGGATTTATTTATGGATGTAATGTGCAACCTATTTAGCGGTGTGGGGTATAATACCATTTTCAACTGCAAAAATAAATTCCTTTTGCGAAGGTACCACTTTTTTTCCAAAGGTACCACGTTTTTGAACTGAAGGTACTAGTTTTTAGCGTCAAGGTACCACATTTTCTCTAAATTATTCATAGTGCTAATAGAGCTGTTTATGGATGTAATGTGCAACTTAATTAGCGATGTGGGGTATATCATTTTCAATTGCAAAAATAAGTCTCTTTTGTAAAGGTACTACTTTTTTCCCAAAGGGACCACGTTTTTTGAACTGAAGGTACTTCTTTTTGGCGTCAAGGTACCACGTTGTCTCTAAACACTTATTTATGGATGTAATGTGCAACTTATTTAGCGGTGTGGGGTATAATACCATTTTCAACTGCAAAAATAAATTCCTTTTGCGAAGGTACCACTTTTTTTCCAAAGGTACCACGTTTTTGAACTGAAGGTACTAGTTTTTAGCGTCCAGGTACCACATTTTCTCTAAACTATTCATAGCGCTAATAGAGCTGTTTATGGATGTAATGTGCAACTTAATTAGCGATGTGGGGTATACCATTTTCAATTGCAAAAATAAGTCCCTTTTGTAAAGGTACTACTTTTTTCCCAAAGGGACCACGTTTTTTGAACTGAAGGTACTTCTTTTTGGCGTCAAGGTACCACGTTTTCTCTAAACACTTATTTATGGATGTAATGTGCAACCTATTTAGCGGTGTGGGTTATAATACCATTTTCAATTGCAAAAATAAATTCCTTTTGCGAAGGTACCACTTTTTTTCCAAAGGTACCACGTTTTTGAACTGAAGGTACTCATTTTTGGAGTCAAGGTACCACGTTTTCTCTAAACACTTATTCATGGCGCTAATGGAGCTGTTTGTGGATGTAATGTGCAACTTAATTAGCGATGTGGGGTATACCATTTTCAATTGGAAAAATAAGTCCCTTTTGTAAAAGTACTACTTTTTTCCCAAAGGGACCACGTTTTTTGAACTGAAGGTACTTCTTTTTGGCGTCAAGGTACCACGTTTTCTCTAAACACTTATTTATGGATGTAATGTGCAACCTATTTAGTGGTGTGGGGTATAATACCATTTTCAACTGCAAAAATAAATTCCTTTTGCGAAGGTACCACTTTTTTTCCAAAGGTACCACGTTTTTGAACTGAAGGTACTCATTTTTGGCGTCAAGGTACCACGTTTTCTCTAAACACTTATCCATGGCGCTAATGGAGCTGTTTGTGGATGTAATGTGCAACTTAATTAGCGATGTGGGGTATACCATTTTCAATTGCAAAAATAAGTCCCTTTTGTAAAGGTAATACTTTTTTCCCAAAGGGACCACGTTTTTTGAACTGAAGGTACTTCTTTTTGGCGTCAAGGTACCACGTTTTCTCTAAACACTTATTTATGGATGTAATGTGCAACCTATTTAGCGGTGTGGGGTATAATACCATTTTCAACTGCAAAAATAAATTCCTTTTGCGAAGGTACCACTTTTTTTCCAAAGGTACCACGTTTTTGAACTGAAGGTACTCATTTTTGGCGTCAAGGTACCACGTTTTCTCTAAACACTTATTCATGGCGCTAATGGAGCTGTTTGTGGATGTAATGTGCAACTTAATTAGCGATGTGGGGTGTAATACCATTTTTAATTGCAAAAATAGGTACCTTTTGTAAAGGTACCACTTTTTTCCTAATGGGACCACGTTTTTGAACTGAAGGTACTTCTTTTTGGCGTCAAGGTACCACGTTTTCTCTAAGGAAGATCCAAACCAATTTTTCATTCATTAAACTATCCATTTATCGACACCATGGAACCAAGGAAGATCCAAACCAATTTTTCATTCATTATAAACTGCTTCAGTTTTAAACTCCATCAAATTTGAAATTAGTACATTAATATAGTAGTGAAAGAAATTTCATTGAGACCCTAATATAATAAGCCATACAATACTAATTCCTGAAAATCCAAAAGAGCAACTTCATTTGATTTCATATAAGGTAGATGCCAATATAATAAGCCATGCAATAGTTGCAAAAATATACCAACCTAATCCACAATCAAAAGTTGCAAAGCTACTATTCTTTAAAACTTTAAAAATAGCTAACACCAACAGAGTGCAAAATACATGCAAAAAAAAATGACAATATTCAACATTACAAATGTCCCATATCCCACATCATTTTAGGTACCACTTTTTAGAAAATTCAACGATCCTCCTATCCCACTTCCTCTAGCTTCCAACTGGGCAAATACTGGTATGTATTTCCTTGTTATGTGGTAAACCAATTTGTTGCCCTTATCCTTTGAAGACTAATCAGAGTCCTCTTGTTTGTGTATTTGATGGACATGCATTCTTTCTATCTCTGTGTAGTTGGAACAAAATAACCACTTTGTCTCTGTGATTGTCACATGCAATAAAAATTAAAGTATTAAGGCATTGTATAATATTAATAAGGAACAAAAGCAATATAAAAACAGACAATTCGAAACTTTGAATAATAATAATAATTTTAAAAAGAATCATCAAAATTAAAAAAGAATTTATAATTTGCCCAACACCCTGCAAGTGACCTCATTATCCAACCAACTTAGTAGTACTGCTATTTAAAACATGTTTGAACAATTACATAATAATTTTGAGTTTACTTAAGAGGTTGAATATTTCCATTAGAGCTCTTGACAAATATATCACATGGAAAAGTGCAAATGAACATTGAGCTATAGTACTAACAACTAATTTATACTAATAAATTGTTGTATAGCAAAAAATTATATTAGAAGTCGAGGAAATTACATCTTATACGCCTTGATGGATTAAGATGGAGATAGTGAGGTTCCTTGAGGTAAATGGTACCTTGTTGGCTGATGGAGGTGATGTTAGAATCATAAAAATAAAAAAAATAAAAAAAATTACTAACCACAAGTAAGCTGATGGAAGCTTACTTGAAATCAACATGCTTGACCAAATGGATAAAGTGCTTTGTTCTTTACAAAATCCTTCATTTTGTTATTGTCATCTGAAAGCAAATTTGAAGCAATAATTGCACGTAATCTATCAACGTCCACCTGTAAATTAAACCAGGTAAAGACAAATCGTGAATATAGGATAGGGAAATGGACTTCATGCGTGAATACATATAAGTGTAAATAGATAGGAATCTAGTGTTGCAGAAACTATGTATTTGATAAAGAAAACTTTTTCAACAATGTTGAATTTGGCATATGCACAAAATCTCGGTGATACTAAACTTTTATATGTGAAATATTGCATAAACAGGTAGCTTCATCCTTTGGAAATATGTTAGCAATTTGGTCAGATCAGCACAGAGACAGAACATAAACAAAACCAAAACAAATCTAATAATACGAAAGATCTCCCTGTCCCAAAATAGTTATCCCTTTTTACTGATTCCAAACACTCACTGGCACGCACCTTTTTTCTGATATTCCAAAAGTAATCTTAAAGTGACTATTTATTTTGAAATTTTTTAATCATTTATTTCAATATGTCGTAGTTTCAGTATCTTTTGTGTTCGGTTCATTTTTAATGAGCACCACTAAGTACAGTGAAGTGATCATATAAACTGCAATATGTTCATTTAAAATGACAGGAGTCCAGTATTTGCGTATCTAATTGGTTAGGTGATGTAGGAAAAACAAGGTTGACTGATGATTTAAGCTACTGATCTCATACTGAATTCTTTGACAATGAAAAACTGTCTGAAAATATTTAAGAGTATGCTATTCATTTAAACCTCACCTAGCAAAGCTGGTTTCTACTCGATAGGACCCATTATACAGTGGATGTCAAACATTTTCTATATCATTCATTACATGGTTCATTTTATTGCTTACTTTATGTTAGATCCGTACTCACTAGAGCTGGATGCTTTCTCTTTCCAAAAAATGGCACACATTAAGGGTATATTGCATTAGGGGGTTCTAAGGTTGAAAATTTTGTTGCCTAAAGGGGGTGCTTACCGCTCTCTTTGTTTCAACACGTGCCGTAGTCCGCTGGTCTTCCCGCTATTGACACTACGACATTGCAGCCTAGCGGGGAGAGATCGGAAAGCGAAGTACTTGCACACAAACATGGGTTTAAAAGATGCAAAAAGAAAAAAGAAAGGTATAAGCTGGAAAACGTGTAAAAACAGAATGGGGAGTGCAGTAAAGAGGAAGGAAAATGTTATAGTGGATGCATTTTGTGGTTGCATTAATTTTTTAAATTTTGTTTGCATGTATTGGAATTGAAGACCCTCCAGTTTCAACCCTTGAACAAAAGTATGTAGGAATGTGGATCAGTTTTACAAATATATTTTTTGAAACCTTTAAAGGAAAGACCCATTTCTTCCTTTGAAGACTAATGACCAGTGGGTGCTTAGATTAACAATGCACCAATGGTTTAGAAGAAAACAGAGAATTAAATGATTAACGAAGAGTATCGAGGAGATTGTGTGATTTAGTAATTCGGTATTTTCTTCATTCAGGGAAAAAAATAAATAAGACCCATGTAAAAAATAGAATTGGGCTTCACCTTCTCTTTTGGGTGACTGAGTGAACCATCCCATTTCTCCATGAAGTCCAACATGAAAGCACCACAACTATCACTGAATAAAAGACTGTTTAGGTATCTGTTAATTATAATTGTGAACATAATCAGTACACCAAACTAGGAACATTAAGTGATAAAATTACCTATCGGGCTGTTGAGGTACGTTGGGCACATTGTATATGAAGTTTTGTAGATCTCTTCCGGTGAATATCTCAACCAACATTACCTACAAATGCACAATATATAAATGATTAGAGTAAAAAATTCAGTACCACGTTCTTCAACTTGTATACTTTACCGTCCTAATTTAACAGTAAATGAATACATAATCAAAAAAATGAGCTCATATGTAATAAGCGTTTACCAAATCTTTTGACATCTTGTCTGGAGTATGCTTATCATACGAACATTGCTTCATTGAATCCAACACATCCATACGACTATCGCAAATGTTAAAGACATACAAGCACCAATGTTTCTCATTTACAAGTGTTGGAAAGAAAAGCTGCATATTTAACAATGTAAAAATTTAATTACTTTTAAAATCATATTTTTTTGATAAAAGTATAATAATTATTTATGTTTCCAAGCAATAAATATTACCATATTGAATTGGCGAACTTTGTTATCATCGACATTCCTTATCCTTTTATACTTGTTCCAAACTGCTTGTATTTTACCTTTCCTATCAACCACTTTTGAAGGTATCTTGGAAAGTTCAATCTGAAAATGCACACAATTGATAACCTAATATGTGTCAAACAAACACTCATTATAGATAGAAGAATTTGTTACCCCAATCAAAGGCGGAAAGAAAAATTTGGTTCCTCTACGCTTTTGTTTCAGCTGGAGCATTTGGCGATAGACTTCAACCACCTACAATGATCACATTTAAACCATTAATGCATGCGTGTGATTGGTTTGAAAAATCAATGAACTTTAAGTGAACATACCATATTTGATATCCAATGATTGTAAGAGATTGTTCTCATCTCTTTTCTTGTGAGGAAAATATCATTTATGTTCACCAGCATTTCACTATAATTAAACAATAACATATTAAGTGTTTGAGCATAGAAAGTAAGTAAATATAGAGCAAATAAGAAATTATTTATATAATTTCTCACTCATCATTTCTGCTCTCATCCATGGCATATGAGATGACTGCCTTTGCTTCTGGACGAAGGACACGCAATCGGTTGACCTTCATTTCAACCCAAGGTGATCCCTTATGGCGCCCAGGCTTTATAACACGTAATAAAGGGATCACTGCTTCCTGCACATCACGCTCCTCTTCCATTGCTGTGGAGGTTCCCACTTCCTCCTCCATTGGTGCGGGGATTTCTCCTTCCTCCTCCATGGGATCGTGTTTTGTAAAAGATTGCCAGGGTGAGTTTGCTTGTCTTGTGGAGGTTTCGATTCCTCCTCCACTGGTATGTGGGATTCATCTTCCTCCTCCATCGGATGGTGTTGTGCAAACAATTGCGAAGATGGGTTAGGTTGTCATGTGGATGAACTGGGTTCTGAGGATCTCGACCCTCTGCCTTGGCCTACATTGTGCCGTTGCTTCCATTTCTTAACAACTTTAATAATTTCATATGCCAACTCCTAACAATTTTAAACAAGTTTAATAAATATATATATCAGTTAATATATAAATGTAACCGTAGAGTTTCAAGTAATTATGAATATGCAAATATAACCGTATATTTAGTACCAATTATAAAAAGCCATAATTGACGTGATTACCTTATCGGCATCTTCAGATGTATCAGTTGTAAACTTTACCTCACCGAAGCCGAAACCATTATATTTATGCTTCTCCAAATTCAACCTCTCGCCTATTAATTTGTTGGTCCATCCACGTAGGCATGACATCTCAGGCTTCGGTTTTGGTCCATTGACATCCACCCGGTGTAGGTAGAAAAGCTACAACATATAAGCCATTATGATAATGACATTATAGCTATTTAAAATAAAATGATAGACACATTACAAATATTATATCTTAGAACATACCATGAGAAAGAACAAGCATCCATGTATGTATGTACAACCTTCTCTTCCTTCCTTTCCTTTATAGGACGCAATTCCTTTTTTCAACCAATCTAAAACAAACTTCCCCCAATTATATGATTTAATAGCATCCACATTGTCAACCGCTGCCAATAACCTTTTGCTTGTCTCATTTTTCGATATGGGTGCTAGAAGTGATCCGCAAGCGAAAAGGACAAAAGCCCTCTTGAAGTCATCCCCAACAGGAAGAACGTCTAATTGATGCACTAAGTTTGGCACTTCTATTACACCGTCCTTTAAAAAAATGCCATTTTCTAACCAATGCACACTTTGTACAATATAATTTGGCACATCTTCTCCTCTTCCCGAGGGTAGGCCAAGTACCTCTTCAACGTCACTTGGCATAACATGGATCCGAGCGCCAGATTCAAGGGTGAGATGAGATGTTCTAGGGTCAAAGTGTTCTACCAACCATAAGCACAGGTTGCGCTTCAAAATGGTACACTCGATGTCTAAAAGGGACCCAAACCCAATCTCTTATACGGCAACCTTTTTGTCTTCACTTAAATTGCAAACCGTTTCCTTGAATTTATTTGGAGAACACCGGGTATTCAACATCTACAAATAAATTACCAACACAGGCACATTAGATACAAAAAGGAAGGATAGAGCACATATATGGACATAACAGTCCAACTTAAATTTACCAATTTGCACTTTTACACATTACATGTTGAAAAGATTCAATCTCAAATCTGCTAGCTTACAAAGGCACTTGGGAGTACTCATATATTCCTAATTCATTAATTCAATACACATTCTTTGGAATTAATCCAACTAAGCACGTTAATGATAGGTAAAACACACTAAAAGAAGCATATATAAAGCATCACTTAACCCAATCGAATAGATAAAAGGAAAAAAAAAAAACACTTACAGTTTTTATTTTTATTTCTTTTATTGAAATTGTTCTAAAGTTCTTTTCCTTGGATGTTAATGGTCGTATGGTTTACCTAATAAGGGAAGGAGGAAGGATCCAATGTCCTCATACCATTTGTTATGGGAATGAAGGTTCTACCTCGTATTTTTAATTAGAGAATAACTCTAGGGGGTTTCGATTACCATTGGAAATGCTCAGCTCAGAGGATAAGTAATGGACCTTTTTGTTGATGATCTTATGTTAATTGCAGCTGGGATGTTGAATCTGTTAAAATACTGACAGAATCAATAGCTCAATTTAGTTTTAACTTCTATTTCTAGCTTGATTCCAAATAATGCAAAGAGGTGTCATATTCTGATCTGGTATAGAGACTGCTACCCAAAACCTAATTCTCAGAAAGCTTAATTTCTCTATTAGGACCCTCCCAATTAGATATTTGGGAGTTTCATTATTGTCTAATAGACTGAATAAGCAGCACTGTGATCCTTTAATTGAGGAGTTTTGGACTACCAACTACTCATTTTGTGCTGGAAGGTTACAACTTATAAAGTCTATGCCATTCTCAGTGCAAGTTTATGTGGCTTCCACCTTTGAATCTAGGACATTCAAAATTCAAACACACAATCAATTACCAATTAAGCGCCCAAATTGGCCCACAAATATTAATAACATCAGTTTCTCTAGTCAAATAAATAAGTTAAGAATTATCCTTTTTCAAATAAAGTTTTAAGACAACACCATGATAATGATGATTTTTATTTTTGGGAAGCACTGGAAGTGTTTTTGTTGCTTCTACAACTGAATAACTACACAAATCTTTCAACCTTCAAACACAAAAACACACACACAAAAGAAAATAAAAAAATAAAAAAATGAAAATTTTGTTGTTTATATATTAATAAATTTTGTTACTTTATATTGTACTTTGTTTCATATACAATTGGGTGCCTGTCTTAATTGACAGATTTATGCTTCATGCGGTTAACATCCAATTTATTATTAGCATGAAAAAAACTGGAATAAAAAAAATATATATATATTTAAATAATTGAAGATATGACTTACCAGTATGAAGTGATGAAAGCACTCTAAAATATGGTAAGACCGTAGGGTGCTGCAATTGTAAAAATTATAATCCACAATAAGGGCCTTCAGCTTGTTCAAGACTAAAGTTCAACCCAAATTTACCAATTAGTCTTTCAAATCCTACAAAGGGAGATCCTGTTTCAGTCATTATCTTCACAAATATTTATAACTAAAATTCATAAAAAAAAAAAAACGTATATAAAAAAGATCATAAAAATTTTCACCAAATAGGATTTAGTTTGCAAAACAAGAATTACAGTTACAAATCTCTAAACAAGATAACCATAAATACGAGAAGCTAGAATGAACACGAACAGTCATCTTAAGACATATACACCAACTTATTAACTATTAATAGAAAATCGAACATGACACAGATATTCAAATTTATAAGTCCAATCTGTTGGCCTAAGGATTTAATCTAAAGGTCAAACTTATATTTTGATGATTACAAACCATTAATGATGTTTATGTACTAATATTTTTCCTTGAGTGCTATATAGTTGATCAATTAATTCAATCCTCAATATTGAGCCAGAAGCATTCCAAGTACTCAAGCAATGGATTCAAGGAAGCATTGAAGTTGCAAGAATTCAAAGATTATTCAAGTACTCCATCAAAGGCTAACCGATCATGGTCAAAGATTGAAGAAAAAGGTAGATTAGATGGTGAGAGCTTAAGATTTAATGTCAAAGTTAATTTGAATATATTTAAAGCTCAAAATTCAATCCATGCATTGCATTCCCATTTTATTTCTCAAAGAAAATAAAATCAGCTCATGATCACATTCACAGGACTTAAAGAATTTCATATTAAGTATCATAATGTGAGATGGAGAAGGCTCCATAAAACAAAGAGAAGGCTCTTTTCTCTTATTCAGTGAGCTCTGAGAAAATTCTTTTCTTTAACTCCAGTAAGTCTTTGAGAAGTATTTAAGAAAAAGATAGGGCTCAATCAAAAGAAAGAGAGGGCTCTTTTTGTTCCAAGATAGCTACGAAAATGGATCTTCAAAATAAAGAGCAGGCTCACGTTTTTATTGAGCAGGCTCTTTCCAAGGAAAATGAACAAAGAGCAGGCTCTTTGGTTTTCAAGAGACGGCTCTCTTTAGGGTTTTGAACTGTAACGTAAACATTTTCATTAAATGTTCTCAACAACCTCTAACAGCTATATTGAACTCTGTTTATTCTATAAATACTGAAGTTGGTCTTCAAACTAAAGGATCTTTTTTTAACAGAGAACATTCTATCATTCCTTGAAAAGCATTAAAGAAGTTTTCTGAGCTTTCATTCCCTCTCTGTTATTTCATATCACTGTAGTAATTCTGAGCTTCACGTATATTCATCTTTTCTATAGTTGTGAGCTAAACTCTGTAATCTATCTTTGAGAGATTCTTGTACACTTGGTTCTTCAAATTTCAAAGCTATTGTAAAGGGTTGGTGTAACCCAAAAGAAAGCCTAGGAGAAGGGTGTTCTCCTAGCAAAGAAGAGAAGCAAGATCTTGTTTCAAAAGTGAAGGTTTGCTCTCCACCATTAAGGAGAAGCTCTAGTGAATTTGGGAAGTCTCAAGGGGGATCTTGAGCCGAGGAGTAGGAGTTTCCGAACTTCGCTAAATCACCGAGTCATTGTTTGCAATCTCTTATCTCTATCTTTCTTATTTTTGTGCTTTATTTTGCTTGAATATTTCAATAAACTGATATTCAACAGTTTGGTAGAAATATAATTTTTAAATTGAAAAAATTGCTCCTTGACTCTATTCACCCCCCTCTAGAGTTAATTAGTGACTAACAATTGGTATCAGAGCCTAATCTCTAGAAAAAGACTAATCATCTTAGAGAACGATCATGGCCAATGCACTTTTCCATCAAGAAGGTCAATCTAACAATAGACCCCCTTGGTTTGATGGAAGTGACTACAACTATTGGAAAATCAAAATGAGAGCATTCTTAAGAGGCATAGATGTAGATGTTTGGAAAGCCATAGAAAAAGGAGACCATGTTCCAACCAAGATAGTAGAAGGTGAAAATGTTCGAACACCCGATATTGAATGGACCCTCAATGACCGTAGGCTTGTACAATGTAATGTCAAGGCTATCACTAATCTCTATTGTGCCTTAAGCAAAGACGCATTCAATAGAATTTCGGATTGCGAAACGGCCAAAGAAATTTGGGATAAACTTAAAGTTACCTATATAGGCACTAGTCATGTTAAAGAATCCAAAATGAATATGCTTGTCCATAAATATGAACTTTTTACCATGAATAACAAAGAAACTATTAGTGAAATATACTCTCATTTTACTAACATTGTTAATCCCTTGAAAGCTCTTGGAAGAATATATACATCATCCGACAATGTAAGAAAAATCCTTAGATCTTTGCCAAAGAATTGGGAAGCTAAGAAGACCGCCATCCAAGAAGCCAAAGATCTTAACACACTTCCCATTGACGAACTTATTGGTTCATTAATGGCTTACGAGCTAGAAATGAATGATAGAGATGAAGAAACTCAAAAGAAGGATATAGCTCTACAAGCTACTACCAAAGAAGTTACAATTGATAAAGTTCCTCATGATGAAGAAGAAGAAGAAGTTGCTCTCATTACCAAAACCGTAAGAAGAATTCTTCAAATGAAGAAGTTCCAAAAGAGCAACCACTTCAAAAGAAATGGGTCGTCTAGTGAGCAAGGAAAAAGAGAAGCACCTACTTGCTTCCATTGTGGAAAACCGGGGCACTTCAAGTCCGATTGCTATGCCTACAAAAATGAAAAGGAAAGGAAAAAGAAAGGCAAAGCCATGCAAGCTACATGGGAGGATGATGATTCAAATGGATCCGAAAGTGACGATGAACTAAATGAATTGGTTAATCTTTGTCTCATGGCCGATGAAGATGAGGTAAATTCTAATCATAACTCATTTGATTTGGAAACTACTTATGATGAATTGGTTGATGCACACAACTATTTGCTAGATGCTTTTAGAGAATTGCATGATGAATTAGGCAAAATGGTTCAAAAATGTGCTACTCTCAAGAGGGAAATGTATATCATCTCTCAAAACCTTGAAAAATCTCAACTTGAAAATGAAGCTTTGAAAAAGGAAAAAGAATTAGCTAAAGAATCGGTTTCAATTGATTTAATTTCTGAAAATAAATCATTGAAAGTTATAATTGAAGATCAAATTGAAACTTTAGCTAAATTCACAAAAGGTAGAGAGAATTTGGGTCTCATACTTGGAAAACAAAGAAATGCTTATGCCAAAGATGGACTTGGATTTGATCCTCACAACAAAGATTCTTGTTTATTGAAAAAGAGAATACCTTTGAACAATTACTTTGTTAAAAATTCCTCTTTTAGTCCACAATGTAACTATTGTAAAAAAATAGGACATAAGATCAATCATTGTCCTATTAAGCCATGTAGGACAAAAGAAGTTTGGGTTATTAAAGGGACTTATACACCTCTTCCTAACTCTCATGGACCCAAGAGAATGTGGGTACCAAAAGAAGATTATTCAAATTCCTTTTGTAGGTTTGCTTAAAGTCTCCATATTCATCCAAGGACAAATGGTTCCTTGATAGCGGATGCTCAAGGCATATGATGGGAGATCAATCAAAATTTCGCTCCATCAAACCTCATAAAGGAGGAAGCGTCACATTCGGCGACAACTCAAAAGGCAAGGTCATTGGCATTGGAACTATTGGTATCTCCTCCTCTTTATCTATTGATGATGTGTTGCTTGTTAAAGGTTTAAAGCATAATCTGTTTAGTATTAGCCAATTATGTGATAAAGGATATGATGTTTTGTTTAAATCGGACAAGTGTATTGTCAAAAAGGATAATGTAGAAGTTTTCCATGCTCTAAGAAATGGTAATGTATATACTTTGCTTTTATGTGAATTACATGATCAAGATGTCAAATGTCTTGTATCCTCAAATGAAAATAGTTGGTTGTGGCATAAAAGGTTGGGTCATGCTAGTATGGATTTGATTTCAAAACTATCATTGGCACAAAATGGGTATTTAGGAACAAAAAGGATGGATCGGGAATAATTATGAGAAACAAGGCACGGCTTGTTGCTCAAGGCTATAATCAAGAAGAAGGAATTGATTTTGAGGAGACCTTTGCCCCCGTAGCTAGACTTGAAGCTATAAGAATGCTCCTTGCTTTTGCATCCCACAAAAACTTTAAGTTATACCAAATGGATGTAAAAAGTGCTTTCTTAAATGGATTCATTGAAGAAGAAGTATATGTAGAACAACTGCCGGGCTTTGAAAGCTACATTTATCCAAACCATGTTTACAAATTATCAAAAGCTTTGTATGGTTTGAAATAATCTCCAAGAGCTTGGTATGAAAGATTAAGTGGTTTCTTACTTGCTAATGGTTTTGTTAGAGGAAAAATTGACAATACTCTTTTCACTAAAACCATTGATAGCAACCTGTTGGTTATTCAAATTTACGTTGATGATATTATCTTTGGATCAACCAATAGTGTACTATGTGAAAAATTTGCTTCTAGCATGCAAAATGAATTCGAAATGAGCATAATGGGTGAACTTACTTTCTTCTTAGGATTGCAAATCAAACAAACACTTGATGGCATTTTTGTTTGCCAATCCAAGTATGTTAAAGATTTGCTAAAGAAATTTGGCTTGGAGGAAGTCAAACATGCCAATACTCCAATGAGCTCATCCTTGAAACTTGACAAAGATGAAAGGGGCACTAATGTAGATATTAAAAAATACAGGGGTATGATTGGTAATCTTTTATACTTAACCGCAAGTAGACCGGACATCATGTTTAGTGTATGCTTATGCGCTCGTTTTCAATCTTGCCCTAAAGAATCTCATCTATGTGCCGTTAAACGCATCTTTCGCTATTTAAGTTTTACTACATTCTTAGGGCTTTGGTATCCTAGGCATACATCACTTGAGCTTGTCGGCTACTCGGACGCTGATTTTGGAGGATGCAAAGTTGATAGAAAAAGTACTAGCGGAACTTGTCATTTCTTAGGACAATCATTAGTATCTTGGTCTTGTAAGAAACAAAATTCCGTAGCTCTATCAACGGCAGAAGCTGAATATATTGCAGCCGGTAGTTGTTGCGCTCAAACGCTTTACATTAAACAGCAGCTTGAGGATTTTGGACTTTACTTTGATCATGTTCCTATTATGTGTGATAACACAAGTGCAATATGTATCTAAAAAAATCCTATTCAGTATTCAAGGACAAAGCATATAGAAATTAGGTACCATTTTCTTAGGGATCATGTCTCAAAGGAGACATTGAGCTTGTATTCATTAATACTGAAAAACAACTAGCAGATATTTTCACAAAACCACTTCAAGAGGACAGATTTTGCTTGCTCAGAAGAGAAATAGGTATGTCTGCAGAAGAAGAAATATTAAAGTAGCTCTAGCAGCTAAAGAGCCAGCTCCATTCAGAAAAAGAGCTGTCTCCACACAAAGCAGAGCAGGCTTCACAAATGATTTCAAAGTGCATACTCTCGGGATCTCTATGTTTTCAAGAAAGAGCAGTCTCTACAAACTAAGAGAGCAGGCTCTATAAAAACAAGAGACGGCTCCTAACCTAAACCATAATCTGCATACACTTTTGTTGCTCTCAGGATCTTATGCAGATTTCAGAAAGAGCAGTCTCCAATTCTACAATGAGCCGGCTCACACACACACTTTTAAACACTCAACTCTCGGGATCTCATGCAGGTTGTAAAGAGACGGCTCCAATTTTGCTTGAGCCGGCTCAATACACATAAATGGAGACGTCTCTCTTCAGAAGGAGGAGCCTGCTCAATTGATGAATCTCATCTCCTTGCTCTCGGCATCTCACATCTGCACTTGGATGTAGGGCCAAAGAATTAAAGAGCCGGTTCCATGAAATAGAAGAGCCGGCTCCAAGAAACATCATTGAGCCGGCTCTATGAACTAGTGAGCCGGCTCAATCAATGAAACCCACAGATTCTCGGTTTCATTTTTAAGTGCACAGTAGGCTTTCATATTCCATCTCGGCACCTTCCCTTCAGCACACTGACTCCATTCTAGACATAACAGAGGCTTATTCCAGAGTACTCTCTCGGCTAGGGTTGAAATATTTCATCCATTGGGCATCTTCACAGGTAACTCCCTTCCTCAAATTCCATCTCAAAGTTATGAGTTCTTGCATTTTAGTTGATCTATTTTCAACAAATTTCAGAGTTCATTGCTTTTTCATCTCTCATCCATGAAACCCTTGATTTCACTGTAGACTTTCTCCTCACATGGAAAGAACATAATTGAGTAGAAATGGCTACTCTCTTGGTTTGTTAATTCAAATTTCTAGTAGTTATGCATTTGTCTTGTGATTAATCTATGAATTTATTTTATCAAATCTTAGAAATATATTGCATAACTTTGGTTATCAAACCCCTTTTAGTTTGATTTTATCTTTGAATAATTTTTTAAAAATATTTTGTTTATAATTCATCTGGGCAGTACATTTCAAAATTCTGTTGAATTTCAACTTTTAAGATGAATTTGTAAACTTTATTACTTAGATCATATTATTTGATTTTTTTTGTTTTTTTTTTTGTATAAAACTTAAATTGGTGCATTAGTTCAAAATCATTCTCAATTACAATCATTAATTCTCAGTCAAAACCAATTTGAGCTTTGAAATTTCCAGTATATGATAATTGAATTTTTTTTTTACTCCAAACAAATTTAAGTGCATTTTTCTTTAGATATGTGTTCTAAGTATTCCTTCTGAAATCTCAGTTTCAATTTCTAGAAATGTCCACGGCTTCATCCTCTCGTAGAAAGAATCCTCCTCGTGGTCATAAACGGAACTCTCAAAGATCTCAAGATGTTGGTTCAAGTCCTAGTCCACAAACTCAAATATCTGCTACCATGCTTTATAGAAACCCCACCTACAAAGTAGCATTTGACACTATCTATCAACATAGAAAATTGGCCACAACAATGGTATTGTCCAAAAAAAAATTGCGATGATCTTCATCTCAACACCTATAGATTGTTTGACGAAATTGGCCTAGGAAACTTTGTTGGGTTGAGTACCAAATACTATCCAAAATTCGTAAAATTATTTTACACTCACCTTGAAGAAAGTCCTAGAGAAGACAAACTTAATTGTTATGTAGCTGGAGTTCACTTTTACCTTGATAGAAGTAACATTGCTCGAATTCTCAAACTTGAGGATGGCATCCAATTCTAGTCTCCTTCCAAATGGTTTATTGGACACGGCTTTGACAAACTCACAGCTATTCAGCAAATGAGTTATGATTCCCGTGTAACCAATACAAAAGTGGTAAACACCAGGCAATTAACTATGGAAGCCCGATTGATTCACAAGATCATCATGTACTCCATTCTTCCAAAATCCGGCAGTAGATCCAAAGTCACTCACATGGACGTCTTCCTTATCTGGTGTGTCTTAAATGGAAAGCCCTTTGATCTTGCATACATAATATTTCATCATTTGCTTGCTTGTAAGAGAAAGAAAAAGGTCTCTCTTTATTATGCCATGGTTCTTACTCACATATTCATGGCTATAAAAGTTCTGCTAGATAGTTCTGAAGCAGTTAAACCAGGGTCAAGACGCATGCTCACTGCTTTAAATCTTACGTCAATGGGGCTAAAAAGGGATTCAAATGGTATGTGGTTCTATCCTAAGCAACGGAGGTTTGAAGAGGCTCGAGATAGAGGAGAAGAAATTGAGGAAGTTGATGATGAGGATGAAGAAGAACATGACAGTGATGACAGTGCTGAAGAGGATGAAGTTCCAGCTGAAAATTGCACCAATCGTGATCTTTTATTGAAAATTCTCGAAGCTACTCGTCAAAATCAAGCCACTCTTGAAGAACAACAAACCACTCTTGCACACCAGCAAAGACAACTTGACGAAGTGCATATGTCCATCACTCATCTTAATGAAGATTTTGAAGCATTTCGCAAAGGAAATAGACCTCCTTCTCCTTAGCACAGTATCCCCCCGTCTAAAACCTATTGATAAGCGCCGAATACTGTATATTCAAGCGCCTTAAATTGCATTAGTTAAGTCCGTTGTTTGTTTAATTAAGTAGATTATCTTCATTTGTGTGTATGTATATATTTTCAGGTCCATTTGCCAAAAAAGGAGCAAAATCAAGGCTTTGTGGAGTTTTGGCCATCAAAAGGCATAAGGCTGAATTTCTGGCAGCAGTGGATCCTAAACTTTGCTCACCATTTTGACCTTGAAAACTTGGGAACTGGACTTCCCTCATAACATAAAAGATTTAGAGCTCTGAATCATCTTTCCAAATCTTCAAACGGTTTGTCATTCGGAGCTCGGAGCAGAGAGTTATGGCCTTGTTACCAGAGGTGCGCAGAACTGCCTGGCAGCAATGCAATTCTGCCTTGATCTTCATTTTCGACCAACCATACTTGAGAATTGGATCTCTACCAAAACATGAAGTATTTAAAGCTCTGAATTAGCTCTCCAAATCTTCAAACGGTTTGTCATTCAGAGTTCAGAACGCAAAGTTATGGCCATTTCATCAAAGTAGGTCCGGGCGGAGCAAGGCAAGAATGGAGCATTCTGCTCCAATTTCGAGTGCTCGAGCCCTTATTTCGAGTGCTCGAAATTAGGGCAGAATTGCACTCGGGAATGGCCCATTTTCAGCCACTTGCATCTTGGGTTCCTCAATTCTAATTTCCCTCTTTAATGGTTGGTTGGAGATGTTGGTTGGTGGGGGTTTTTAGAGCCTTATCTATACAAGAGAAGGGAAGCAAGGCCACATATAGGATTAAGCTTCATTTTGGGAAGAGAGAGGAGAGAGAAGAGAGCAAGAAAGAGGAGTTCTTCAAGCCAACACAAGGGAGCACGAAAATGGAGTTGGATGCCTTGCTTCCTTCTTCATCTAGAGCTACCATGGGTAACTAAACCTCTTCTTAGGGAGTTGATGTAACCCTTGTCAAGTAAATATGTATTAATTGTGTTTATATTTGGGGAACTTTGCATTTATGTAACAAGTTGTCTAATCTAGAGATACACTTTGATGTATTTGTGTTTCATTCCATATTTAATCTTGTAGAGACTCTTATCTTGTCTTAGAAATTGTTTCTTCATGATTATGCTACTTACATCTTTATAGTGAGAATGAAGATGAGATTATACAATGGTTTTAATGGCATGTTGTTTAAGAAATTTGATATTCCATGGCTTAGGGAAACCTTTGATGGATTATGGCTTAGTTCTAGACTTCATGTGCACTTACCACACAAATTGAGGACTTTGATAGTTCATAGCTTAGGAAGGATACTTCATTCTATACCATAGTTTAGATAGATGACTTATGCCAACCTTGGATGGATTATACTTAATTCTTGAATGTGTGAACTTCTTGAAGATATTGTTGTTATCTTGCATTTCTACATATCATGGTTGCATGTATACTTTGTTCCCCAAGTTAATTGCAATTAGGCATGTTTATATGGCTTGTGGTGAAGTCAATTCCCTAGTCTTTTCTCTATTGTTCTATCTCTTTACTTCCTAGCACATTACTATTTTATGCATTCTAAGTTCTAAGTTTAAGTGACAAACAAACAAAACCCTCTATAAACCCCTTATCATTCTAAGAACAATTCTAGACACTTAGGTTGCCATAGACTAGCGCAGTCCCAGTGGTTCGACTTACCCGACCAATAGCCCTATTTTACAATGATTCGTGCTATTGCGAAGGTTGATGTTTAGTTGATCAACCGATCAATTTTTGGCGCCGTTGCCGGGGACTGCAAACGGTTTAGCGACCAAAGTTCTAGGCTTAATTTTAGTTTGATTGTTAATATTGTGTCTTGTGAATATTCCTTGTGTGTTTTGATCATCTTCGTGTTGTAAGATTCTAGGGACTCGAAGCTCGCCGTGGGATTGCTAGCAAATTGTAAGTCTAGAAGACCCCAGGTAAGTCTCGTGACTTCTAGTTTCGAATTGTGGATATCGTGCATGTGTTAAGCTTAGAAGTAGATAAATTGCAAGCCCTTGTCGAGGCTATTTCAATTGTGTATTTTCAATTCCAAGCATCGGTCCTTGTCGTGGCCATTTTAATTTTTGTCTTGATAATTGAGGAGAAAGGGAATATCATATGTGGAGGTTATGGTGATGAAGTGTTGTGTTAATTGCTTTGTGTGTTGTTGAATTACTCCTAGATGGAGAATAATTATCTCCCAACTCAATTCTACATACCACATGCGTTTTGTGCTTTTTGCTCTAGTAATACACATCATACAAGAGATTGTCTTCCAACGAGACAATTCTCGGATTTTTATCTAGAGCAACCAAATACAAATTTCTCTGAACCGGGTAGTGATCCATACTTCAATGGTTATAACTCGGGTTCAGGAGATCATCAAAACTTCTTGTGGCATGACATAGGAAATTCAGCCCCACAATCTCTTGGGCAACATTTTCACTCCAATTTTCAACCCAATGATCATTATTTCCAGCCCTCTTCTTCTCCTTTTCTACCGTCTCCATTGGATGAGTTAATAGCTGCCAACGAACAAATGATAGAGTCTATGCATACGCAAATGATGGAGTCCAACAAGCAAATGTTGGATGACATTGTTAGCATACAATCCACCACCTATTCTCATTCCCAATCTAGAGTTGATTTAGATGACCAGATAGCCCAAATTCAACAAATGGTTGATGTTCTAAATCAGGAAAAGGAAGAAGAATTTCCAATTGAACTTGTGGTCAATCCAAAAGAGAATTCTATGAATGATGAGTTTACTTCTAGTAATTTTCATCACGAGAATGTTCAAGTGGTTACCGCATGTGAAAATGAAGAAATAGTGGGTGAAGATCAAATTGTCGCCACACAAAAAATTGAAGAATTTGTGGTTCAAAATGAGGAAATTAATGATGATGAGATTGTATCCTATAAAAATCCAGCGCAGCCCCTACATAATCCCTTGCTTGATGCACCTCCTTTAATGGAGGATCCTCTAAAAACATGCTTAGCTCATTTTAATTATGAGGATTTTGATGTTGCCAATTCTGTTTGCGAGGTCAATTCTTTGCTTGATATTCCTCCTATTCATTCTCTTCCTTTGTCAACATCAAATGTATCCCTCTCTTGGGAGCTTGCACTTCCTCTCATTCCTTCTCCTGAGTTATCTCAAGCTATTGAGCCCGAACCGCCGGATAAGTGTGAGGAGGATGTTGAAAGTCTGAAGGATAACTTGTTGAGCATTCCCGTGCTCAATATGACCCTTCATAAGTCGTTGCTTGGTGCACCTTCACCTAATCCATCTTCCCATAATCCAAATAAGCCCCATAATCCAAAGTTCTTCATTGAGGATGAAGAGTGGGTTGAGGTCTTTCCGCTACCTTTTTTCCACTTTTGTCTTCAAGCTCTTCCTTCTTCGCTTTTAAAAGAATTATCTTACTTCAGGAAGCTTGAATCTCTTGAGAGACATGGTATAGGGTGATGAGGACTAACCTGATCTCGGTGTGTCTAGCTATCGACGTTAAATTTAGCACTCATGGGAAGCAATTCTTTCAATTTCCAAGCTTCCCTTCTTTCAATTGCCTGAGCCTTGAAATTTTCCAGGAAATGGTTTCGAAAAGCCAAAAATTTGATTTTTCTGGAATGCTTTTCAATTGTGTTTCACAATTTTAGACCGGCTTATTAGACCTTCTCAACTCCTGTTTTCATTCCTGCAAGTTTCCGGCTCTATCAGACAATTTTCTCGGACTTTCGACATGGCACTCACATGCATAGCCTCTCATCTTCAATGCATTGTTGGATCATGGTTCCTCAAAATCATCCATGCATTTGTGTGATGTTGCGAAAGTTTGAAAAGTTTCTTAAATTCATTCATGCAGTAGAGAGTAGTTGCAAGGTCTCAAAATTTTCCCAAATTTCATCCATGCATTTGAGATGAAGTGCAAAGTTTAAATTTTTCCATGCATTGAATTAAAATGGAGTTGCTAAGTTTTAAAAAAAATTTCCATGCATTTGAGATGATGTGCAATTTCAATTTTTTTTTTCTTTTCTCCTAAATTCATCCAAGCATTGGGGAAAAATTGCTCAGTCTGAAAAAATTTCAAAATTTTCCATACATTGCATTAAAGCTTAGAGCTTGGCAATTTTTCCATCCCTGCAATTGCAAAGCTTTTGAAATTTTTTTTCCACAAGTCCATCCATGCATTGGATTGACATTGCAAGTTTTAAAAATTTTCCATGAATTGTGTGATGTTGCATTGAAGAGATATTCAAAAATTCCAAAATTTTCAAATTCATTCAAAGTCTGGAAATTTTCCAAAGATGATGCAATTTGAAAATTTTCTTCAGTTCATTCAAGCATTATGAGACAATTTAAAAATTTTCAGACATTCTTCCATTCCATGGGAATGACATGCAAAATTTTTTTGTTTCCAAGTCGCCAACTTGCAAAATTCCTGGAATGATGTTGCAAATGCATCAAAATGCATGAAAATACATGCAATAGTGCTCACTGTCTCCCATGGAATGAGATTGCAAATGCAAATGCATGGAATTTCCATGCATGGACTCCATTTTGAACAGCTTCCATTTCCATGTTGCTCACATTCCATATTCCATTGCAACAAATTCAACTTCTATGGTGCTCACTGTCTTGCATGTTTTCCCTTTCACTCCTTGCTTCAGTCCTCACAGCCGAGCTCACCCCCTAGCCTATTGAGCCAATTTCGTGCCCTTCAAATCCCATTCAGATTGCTCCAAATTACCACACCAATTTTGCATGCTCACTGCCCAAGTTCGGAGTGCTCTAGCTTCCATTTGGATTGCTCCAAACTTCTCCACCATCATTCCGAGGCTGCTGCTTGTATTTAGAGCACTTTAATTCCATT
This sequence comes from Cornus florida, assembly GCF_030987335.1. Lineage (NCBI taxonomy): Eukaryota > Viridiplantae > Streptophyta > Magnoliopsida > Cornales > Cornaceae > Cornus > Cornus florida. Next base: position 91,802,349 of record NW_026775574.1, read on the forward strand.
TTAGAGTACTCTAAATGTGAACCAATCTTATCCCAAGCTACTACCTTCATTTAGAGCAATCTAGCTCCCATTTGGAGTGCTCTAAATGTGAACCATCAATCCCAAGCTCACTGCCTTCATTTAGAGCACTCTAGCTTCCATTTAGAGTGCTCTAAATTTTCAGCCCAACATCCCGCAACCACTGTCTCCAATTCGAGCACTCGAAGGCCAAGCTTCGAGTGCTCGCAGCTGCTATCCCACTGCAACCCAACATACCGAACTCTTTGTCTTCAAATCGAGCACTCGAAATCCCATTTCGAGTGCTCGAAATCTCTTTCTCACCCAAGGCATCCAACCATGCAACCAACCACCATCGGTACCATCCAACCATGCAAACCAAGCATCAACCAACCTCACAACACCCTAACCTCTCGGCAACCCCTCATCATCCTCAACCATGCATGCCTTCCACGGCCACCCTCCCAACACAATCCCAACCATTCACATCAACACCATGCACACACCAACCAAACCGACCACCACCCCAAACTTCACCCCTCTCTCATTCACCAACCAACCAACCCTCACACAAGCCTTCTCTCTCTCGGTATCTACACACACCAACACCATGTAACCCCCATGCATGCCCCTCTCAGCATCCTCTTTTTTTCCCAACCATCCAACTAACCTCACCAAACTTCCTCACCTCACCCCACCATGCATGCCACCATCTCTCTCTCGGCACCTTCACTCCCTAACCACCCACCACCCTTCACACTCAATCAACCCCATCCTCAATTCCTCCACAACACCCTCATGCATGCCATTCAAAAAAAAAAAAAAAAAAAAAAATGGCATACTTTTGGCATTCTTTTGCTATCCATTTTACACTTGTGGCTAATGTCTGCATTTGTGTTTTGTTTGGATTTTTATCTTGCACTACAATTCAGGTTAGTGTTTTTCATTCTGTTTTGATTTTTCTTAAGAGCCTATGCTTTTACATTTGTATATTAGTTGTGTTTTGCTAGGTCTTCATGTCCAAGTTTGGGGGAAGCACTTGCACATTCACATAGATGGAAACCTTTGCCTTCCTCACTCCGCTTGGTATTATTGTTCTTTAACCCTCTTTGTTCTTATTTTCATTTACTTGTCTTCTCACATTGAGGACAATGTGACATTCAAGTTTGGGGGTGCATTTATGCATTTTTGGTTTTGCATTTTTGCTAAGCAATGATATTGTAATTTGAAACCTGTTGGAGATGAAGCATATGTTTAATACCTTGTGTATAGAAACAATTGAGAAATTTTTGAAAATAAAGAAATTTGAATTTGAAGTGATCATGCAAATACAATGTAGTCTGTATAAATGCCTCAATTAGATTCTTGCTGGATTTACACTCTTATAAGCTTCACAATGCACAGATGCACATTGGAAACTTAACTGTGAGGCATGCAACTTGATTGACCTTGACCTTGGCCTAGTTAATCTGATTTGATGAACCTGATAGATGGATACCTTTGGCATGTATCTATTAAAAAAAAAAATGAGAAAGAAAGAAAAAAATGACCAGTTGACGTTCGTAGCATTTCCAACTCGAGCTATTAAGCCCTATGGAGTGTCTCTACACTTAGCACCCTAAAGCCTTCTGGTTTGGCAGTTGTTGGCCTAACGCTTGCTACAAGGGTTGGTTAGAAAGCTTAAGGGACTTAAACATTGCACGGTCATTCAAAAAAATAAACTAGTAATAAACATGGTTCGTTAGAGTTCGTAGCCTTTCCAACTTGAGCTATTAAGCCCTATGGAGTGTCTCTACACTTAGCACCCTAAAGCCATCTGGTTTGGGAGTTGTTGGCCTAATGCTTGCTACATAGGTTGGTTAGAAAGCTTAAGGGACTTCAGCATTGCACAACCATTCTATGTTTCGCTTATGAGTTACAATAAATTGTCAACAAGCAACAAAAGTTGTCTTGTAAATAAAATCATGCCTTAGGGACCTCATTTAAAGGGGAATTCAATGATTTGAAAACTTATGCCTTGGAATTGGAAAAGAAAGTAAAAGCCGCATGTTGAGAATCCAATTCACTTTCACTGAAGCTAGAGTTGATTTCCATTCAAGAGATGATAATTGAGTTATTTATATAGACTTTGATGTTGATGCATGTATGTGGAAATGTATTTAGCCAATTTTTGTATCAATGCTTCATATATGCAAGGTAGTTTTCCCAATGACCCCATCTCTAGTTTTTGTTTGTTTCAAGTTGTATTTGAGCTATGTATCTATCTCATTTTACTATGGATGATATTTTTGTAGTAGCATGCCCATGGTTGTCTTTTCATTAATTTTTTCATTGTAGTTTTGCTAAGGGACTAGCAAAATGTAAGTTTGGGGGTGTGATAAGCGCCGAATACTGTATATTCAAGCGCCCTAAATTGCATTAGTTAAGTCCGTTATTTGTTTAATTAAGTATATTATCTTCATTTGTGTGTATGTATATATTTTCAGGTCCATTTGCCAAAAAAGGAGCAAAATCAAGGCTTTGTGGAGTTTTGGCCATCAAAAGGCACAAGGCTGAATTTCTGGCAGCAGTGGATCCTGAACTTTGCTCGCCATTTTGACCTTGAAAACTTGGGAACTGGACTTCCCTCATAACATAAAAGATTTAGAGCTCTGAATTATCTTTCTAAATCTTCAAACGGTTTGTCATTCGGAGCTCGGAACAGAGAGTTATGGCCTTGTTACCAGAGGTGCGCAGAACTGCCTGGCAGCAATGCAATTCTGCCTTGATCTTCATTTTCGACCAACCATCCTTGAGAATTGGATCTCCACCAAAACATGAAGTATTTAAAGCTCTGAATTATCTCTCCAAATCTTCAAACGGTTTGTCATTCAGAGTTCGGAGCGCAAAGTTATGGCCATTTCATCAAAGTAGGTCCGGGCGGAGCAAGGCAAGAATGGAGCATTCTGCTCCAATTTCGAGTGCTCGAGCCCTTATTTCGAGTGCTCGAAATTAGGGCAGAATTGCACTCGGGAATGGCCCATTTTCAGCCACTTGCATCTTGGGTTCCTCAATTCTAATTTCCCTCTTTAATGGTTGGTTGGAGATGTTGGTTGGTGGGGGTTTTTAGAGCCTTATCTATACAAGAGAAGGGAAGCAAGGCCACATATAGGATTAAGCTTCATTTTGGGAAGAGAGAGGAGAGAGAAGAGAGCAAGAAAGAGGAGTTCTTCAAGCCAACACAAGGGAGCACGAAAATGGAGTTGGATGCCTTGCTTCCTCCTTCATCTAGAGCTACCATGGGTAACTAAACCTCTTCTTAGGGAGTTGATGTAACCCTTGTCAAGTAAATATGTATTAATTGTGTTTATATTTGGGGAACTTTGCATTTATGTAACAAGTTGTCTAATCTAGAGATACACTTTGATGTATTTGTGTTTCATTCCATATTTAATCTTGTAGAGACTCTTATTTTGTCTTAGAAATTGTTTCTTCATGATTATGCTACTTACATATTTATAGTGAGAATGAAGATGAGATTATACAATGGTTTTAATGGCATGTTGTTTAAGAAATTTGATATTCCATGGCTTAGGGAAACCTTTGATGGATTATGGCTTAGTTCTAGACTTCATGTGCACTTACCACACAAATTGAGGACTTTGATAGTTCATAGCTTAGGAAGGATACTTCATTCTATACCATAGTTTAGATAGATGACTTATGCCAACCTTGGATGGATTATACTTAATTCTTGCATGTGTGAACTTCTTGAAGATATTGTAGTTATCTTGCATTTCTACATATCATGGTTGCATGTATACTTTGTTCCCCAAGTTAATTGCAATTAGGCATGTTTATATGGCTTGTGGTGAAGTCAATTCCCTAGTCTTTTCTCTATTGTTCTATCTCTTTACTTCCTAGCACATTACTATTTTATGCATTCTAAGTTCTAAGTTTAAGTGACAAACAAACAAAACCCTCTATAAACCCCTTATCATTCTAAGAACAATTCTAGACACTTAGGTTGCTATAGACTAGCGCAGTCCCAGTGGTTCGACTTACCCGACCAATAGCCCTATTTTACAATGATTCGTGCTATTGCGAAGGTTGATGTTTAGTTGATCAACCGATCACCTATTTTTATGGTCTCATTTGCTATATCTGCTTTAGAGAATCATATTTTTAGATATGTTCTATTTACTTATGTTATTTCAGTTTGAACTCCTTATCATGAACTCTGCTTCTATCTACTTATATGGTAGTTGTCTTCTAATTCTCCTTATGTTTCAACTTCTGATTTCTATACACTGCCATATTTGCTATTTAATTGCTCTTTTCTTTATCCATTTTGATATTTCATGCAAAGGTCAGTATTTCCCATTGATAACGAAAGCTTTTTTTGATATGACAAAGGGGGAGAAAGATGTGTTCTATGCTATATTGTGGCTATATTGTGTCTATTCTATTACATTGCTATTTTTGATAGACGCACACTGATAGGGGGAGACATATTTTTCTTCAAATATTTGTTGTTGACATGAATTCAAGATATGCTTATTGATAGGGGGAGCATTATTTCAAAATGCAACTCCACCTTGACAATAAACACATCAATGTTTTGTCATCATCAAAAAGGGGGAGATTGTTGGCCTAAGGATTTAATCTAAAGGTCAAACTTATATTTTGATGATTACAAACTATTAATGATGTTTATGTACTAATATTTTTCCTTGAGTGCTATATAGTTGATCAATTAATTCAATCCTCAATATTGAGCCAAAAGCATTCCAAGTACTCAAGCAATGGATTCAAGGAAGCATTGAAGTTGCAAGAATTCAAAGATTATTCAAGTACTCCATCAAAGGCTAACCGATCATGGTCAAAGATTGAAGAAAAAGGTAGATTAGATGGTGAGAGCTTAAGATTTAATGTCAAAGTTAATTTGAATATATTTAAAGCTCAAAATTCAATCCATGCATTGCATTCCCATTTTATTTCTCAAAGAAAATAAAATCAGCTCATGATCACATTCACAGGACTTAAAGAATTTCATATTAAGTATCATAATGTGAGATGGAGAAGGCTCCATAAAACAAAGAGAAGGCTCTTTTCTCTTATTCAGTGAGCTCTGAGAAAATTCTTTTCTTTAACTCCAGTAAGTCTTTGAGAAGTATTTAAGAAAAAGATAGGGCTCAATCAAAAGAAAGAGAGGGCTCTTTTTGTTCCAAGATAGCTACGAAAATGGATCTTCAAAATAAAGAGCAGGCTCACGTTTTTATTGAGCAGGCTCTTTCCAAGGAAAATGAACAAAGAGCAGGCTCTTTGGTTTTCAAGAGACGGCTCTCTTTAGGGTTTTGAACTGTAACGTAAACATTTTCATTAAATGTTCTCAACAACCTCTAACAGCTATATTGAACTCTGTTTATTCTATAAATACTGAGGTTGGTCTTCAAACTAAAGGATCTTTTTTTAACAGAGAACATTCTATCATTCCTTGAAAAGCATTAAAGAAGTTTTCTGAGCTTTCATTCCCTCTCTGTTATTTCATATCACTGTAGTAATTCTGAGCTTCACGTATATTCATCTTTTCTATAGTTGTGAGCTAAACTCTGTAATCTATCTTTGAGAGATTCTTGTACACTTGGTTCTTCAAATTTCAAAGCTATTGTAAAGGGTTGGTGTAACCCAAAAGAAAGCCTAGGAGAAGGGTGTTCTCCTAGCAAAGAAGAGAAGCAAGATCTTGTTTCAAAAGTGAAGGTTTGCTCTCCACCATTAAGGAGAAGCTCTAGTGAATTTGGGAAGTCTCAAGGGGGATCTTGAGCCGAGGAGTAGGAGTTTCCGAACCTCGCTAAATCACCGAGTCATTGTTTGCAATCTCTTATCTCTATCTCTCTTATTTTTGTGCTTTATTTTGCTTGAATATTTCAATAAACTTATATTCAACAGTTTGGTAGAAATATAATTTTTAAATTGAAAAAATTGCTCCTTGACTCTATTCACCCCCCTCTAGAGTCAATTAGTGACTAACACAATCTTTATTTAAGCTGAGTCTTATGCAGTAGTTATGCTACAAAATAGGAACTACATGCTTTAGCTTTTATGTTACTATAATTATAAATTAAGGAAGGCTATTCTAAGTGTAAAGAAATAAGAAAGTGTGCATCAGAAACAAAGAAATAAAGAAAGAATTAATGAAAGAAAATAGAGTTAGCATGCTTAGGAATGCAAGGCTCTCTTCAAACTGGCAACTGTATGCTAAACTAAAAACTACTTCAACCCTTGTTTTCTTTAGATATACTCTTGTTGAAACTCAGAATTTGTAATTTGGTGGTTTGACAAATCTCACACATTCATGTTACTTTCACAAAAATAAGTGTACATGAGTCCAGTTAACTGATGGGAGATATTCTGATGACGTTTTCTTGAGTCTCCGTTCAAGTTTCAAGCTTAAATAATTTATCCTATCATGAATTTACAAATAAGGTCACATCAAATCCAACTTCTAAATATTAATTTTTTTGTCTTTCTTAAAGGGCAATAAGAAAATTGAAGACCCAATCAGGGTCATCTCTCCTTTCTGCATTTCAATCAGCAAAAGGAGAAAAGGTTTTGGAAGTGGAAGGGACAATCACCAGCCAGCCGGTTCTTCAAAACGTGGGAATTTCTACATGGCCTGGTATATTTTTGTGATAGTTCAACTCTTTAGTATTCAAAATGCTACTTTATATATATATATATATATATTTGATAAAAAAAAAGGGGTCAGGTGACATGGTGAAAGCTTAAACTGGCCACTATAAGGAGACATATTTAAGTATGAGATCAACCATTTTGTAGGCTGTAAACAAGCTGAGTCAAGCCAACTTTATAGAGCTTATGCTCAGCTTGGCTGGTTAGAAGCAGTGTCTGAGCTTAGTTTGAGCTTGGTTAATTTTTGAACAGTTGTGATCAGACTTGACTCACTCAAATAAACCAATTACTCAGCTCGGTTCGCATAAATCAATTGAGTTCTTAAGAAGTTCTGGAGGATGGGAAATTTGGAGCCTTGTTATCATAATTGTTAGTCAAAATAAAATACGCGCGTCATGCTTTGCAACTTCTCACTGTTGGACCAAAAGATTGAGAAAGTGTGTCTGTGTGACTGTAGATTCTTAGTTTTAATTGTTGATTAAATTTGGACCATTGACTTCTTTTTCTGTAAACAAATGAATATCAAATCTAAAAGATAGGTGAAACGCATGAAAAACTTAAATTAACAGGATAATCTGCCAAGGAATGCTCTACGATGTCTCTAAATGCTAGTTCAATGTTTCAAATTATGTATCCACATAAGGTATAAAGGAAAAAACAATCATGAGACTTGCTACATCAACAATATTCAAATATATATACAATAATAACAACGAAATAGTAAAAAAAGGTTCAATAATTGCTGTACTACTTTCACAAGTGATTGAAATTTGCAATAAACTATACATTATGCATAAAAAGGCTTCCTAATAACTATTGGAAAATCTGAAAATTTGGATACAAGTTCATTCAACCAATCTTTTCCTAAGTCCTTATACTTTATCCTATGTTTGGTTGCCAAGAAATTGGGAAAACAAGAAGAAATTAGGAAACATGGAATCTTGTAACAATTCTACTCCTTTATAGAAACTTGTTAATCTTAAAGTTTTTCTTCTTTCCTTATTTTCTCTGCTACCAAATAATAGACAGTTCAAAATTGTTGTGTTCTAGCCTAATTTAAGCTACATCTTAACTTAAAAAGTCCAAGCAATGACTTAAACTTTTATAAAAGATTGGGATGATCAATACCAAAGTCCATGCCTTCTAGCAAACAAATTTAATGACATAGCTAGCCCTTTGTCCTACATTGTTAATTCTCAACATACACAAAGAAACATCATCCACATATGCTACAAAATGAAATTTTGCATATACACCATTATTAGTAAGACAAATCCAACAAAATGAGATTAATTAATCAACAATAATCTACTTATCCTAAATTATTTTTTCAGTCAACTTGTTCATTCTATAGAGAAAAGAGTATCACCCAGTGGCCTAATTGATAGAGTGGCCAGCTTCCTGTGTTCGAGTCCTTTCTCCTTCTAGTCTGCCAAGGAAAAAAAAATAGAGAGAAAATACCATTTTCATGGCTGGGAATAACATGCACTTCTACTGTTACGTTATTAGAAATAATTGTACTTTAGCTTGATGGAATGTCTGGGACAAAATTTTAGCAACTTGAGGTATAAAATCTACAAAAGAAGTACATTATTCGCTTGGAATTCAACATTTTAATAGAAAGAAATCTTTAGTATGCATATGTTTCTGGTAAGGGGAGAAAATTGTGACATTTCAGTAATCAAATAGGCATAATAGGGAATCTAATCCCTAATAATTGAGAAGTAAAGTCATAAGATCAAAGATGCAAAACTAAGACAAAGATGAAATAATTAACACCTTTATTGTATAAGATAACTGCAATTGTTGGTAGAATATATCAACTACTTATTCCTATATAAGAGATTATACCTAGTTGATACTTCCATAATCATTGTCTTCACCTTCTCACCAAAATTAAAGCGCGTATGTAAAAAGCATGCTATTAACCACCATTAAACTTAACTAGAAAACTTAAAAATAATATTTTTTGAGTAATTATCTAAAAAACAAAAGTGACTAAACAAGATTCTTGAAATTGTACCAAATAATTGAAGAAATATAATGTTAGTATCATTATTGGAGGTAGTGCATACTATGTCCCAGGAGGTAGTTAGTAGCCAATACATATATACTCCATATCTTGTAGCAAATATTTTGTAGCCGTAGTTCCTTATTTTGTAGCAAATTAAGGTACTACTTCTTTCCGATATTCCCTATGGCAACCACTTAGTTATTGCGTATGTGTCTAACTTCTGGCTATAAAATAGCACTTTTAACTACACAGTCAGACATAGCATAGGTACGTAGTCTCTTCTATACATACCAATATTGAAGAGCTTCTTCCTTACATAACTACTACTATATTAGGAACTACTTGACTGCCTTACCCATTATACATGGATTTGTGCTCTATGGTAGATTGAGTTTATAAATTTGTATATAACCTCTCATCACATGCTACTAGTCACAGTTGTGAAGTCCTTGGAGAGAGTTCATGCTTATGGGTTTTTGGTGAAGTAGCTCTGATTGTCTTTTTGGGTTAATATAATTTATAGTGATTTCGATTATATTCTTAAGAGGATTATAGAACCTAACCTTCTAAAGTTCACAAGAACAGGAATGACATCAGTTTAAAAAATCTTAATAACAACTTCCACTTTATCTTCACTACCTGAGAACTTATTCTGTCATTATCTACAAAAAATTGAAGTCAGTGAAGGTTTCTTGTCTCGAAACAACAGAAATTTGAGATTTACCACAACTTTATGAAATTCTGCATGATTAGTTGCAAGTGTTTCCCAATGAGAACTCATTAACATCACAGTTATTTTTCCCTTAACTTTTGGATTTGACTTATTTACTTCCTTGCATAATATATAACCAATAATTGTATTGCCATCAGACCTACCATGAACAGATGAGTTATCAATAGTAATCATAGTCATATTTACAATGAGACTACAAAGAAATTACCAGTATTACTGGTATGCAGTTATTTTGAAAAATCCTCTAATATTTTTTTTTTCTTTTTTTTTAAAAGTAAAAAAAATTCTCTAATCTTATCTTTGGAGAAACAAGAAAGTTTAGTTCCACTTTTTATTGCAAATTAGTATGCACCCAACAAGAAGCATATATAAAGCATCACTTAACCCAATGGAATACATAAAAGGAAGAATAAAACATGTGGGTAATTATATAGCTACAGAAACATTAAGAAGTGAGAGAAACCTCACGTGAAGATCATATATATTTGTCATTTACTAGTTGCATTGTTTAGTTGACCTAAACTTTCGGATTGAATAACATTGCTCTTCTCAATAATCAAAAATATCTTATGTCAAGACTTTTTTAAAATTGTTTTTATCTTATTTCTTGTAGGTAAAGTTTATTTTTATTTTTAAAAGTTCTTTTCCTTGGATGTTGATGGTTGTAGGGTTTACCCAATAAGGGAAGGGGGAAGGATCCTAGAGTTCATATATAGTAGCAAACAGTTAAAAACGAAGGAAGGTTTAATAGCCGGAAGGCCCGGAACAGCCACAACCCACTATTTTGCAAGTGAAGAGTTCAAGATCAAACAGGAAAAACCTAAGTCATTCACTTGCAGCCCCGAGGAGGTCATTTCAAGTGGTGACTATAAACAATCCACATACTGTTACCTCCTCCATGGCCTCTTCTTCTCTGATCAAGTAGAGTTCATAACGTTAACATTCGCTTACAGCACAGTCCAGGCATTTCGATCATTCGACGAGCTATGGAAAGACATATGCAATGACATTAAAGAATGCACTCTTACTCCAAAATTCATCTTGCCAAAGATTAGCAAAGTTGTCCTGGACATTATCACACCAAACCCATATTTGGCTTCGAGGATCCAAGATTGTTGTGAGGAGTTGAAGGATCTAGACTGGTTTGGTCTAATTCCTAAACTATGGCCAAATGTGAAGTATGTGTACTCTATAATGACTAGATCAATGCAACCATACTTGAAAAAATATGGATCCACAGAGAGTTGGATTGGGGTGAATGTGAATCCTTCTCCATCGGAGAATGTTACTTTCGTAGTTGTACCCATATTTTCTTACTTCGAGTTCATACCACTGCAAGAGTACTACCTTAATTCACCCACAGATGACTACTTAGAAGATGAACCATTACCATTATCTCAAGTGAAGATTGGACAGGAGTATGAGATTGTCCCAACTACTTTAACAAGTATGTTAAATTAAATGAATTACATAAACTAAATTCCATTTTCAATATATATATATATATACACACACTACCATATTTAATTCTACTTAATTTGTATACAATTCATACCCTTAATTTGATCAGTAATGTATGCAGAGCAGTTCTATAACCTCACTTTGCATGTACACTTTTCAAGTTACATTACATGTAGGGACAATATTAAAAGTACATGAAGCACCAGATTTAAAATTGGATTCCTCATAAGTATAAATATATATTTGAGAGTACGCTTTCATGAGTACAAATGATTCTTTCGGAGCTACGAGAATTAGTTGGGTAAAACCCTGTATATCTCGATATTCATCAAAATATATAATGCAGCTAAAAGAGCATAGGCAGATTTAATAAAGCAATCCCCACAAAAATCTATAAACTCTACCATGTTTTAATGCTTATCTCTTAAAAGAGACTTTAGTAGTACTGCACTTATCTGCTAGGAATTGAAAACTTTATATCACCCATTAGCTGTTTTTAATCTTATTTTGATTTTGATTCTGATTCCTTCCCTCATGCAAAGAGAAGTAGTATCCGTATTCACCTTCACATAAAGGTGGTGTCTTTGGTTTGATTGTAGTGCTAGAGTTTTGGACCAAAAAAAACAGATCCACCTCAAAGAGAAAGAGAGAGAGAGCTCTCTCATGTGGCCTTTTCAAAACAGAGCAAAATACAAAGAAATATTGTCAGTGTTCCCTTAACCTCTTCACTCCTCATTTATGAAACCTGTCTTTCTTTATTTATTTGACATCAAAGCTCTGTCAAGTGAAATTCTCAACTCAACTCACAATATTATATATATATATATATATATATATATATATATATTTGTTTTTGGAGTAAGTGTTGTGATTCTGTACACAATAGGAGATTATTTATTAATCTACCAGGTTTTTTTCCTTTTGTTATCTTCTTCATTGTCTTTTCTCTCATTGTTTTCTTCTCCATGTCTTCTTGTTACAGACATCTTTCTTGTTATACCTAAACTGTATTGTCTGTTATACCTGTCAATATATACCTGTGACATAGATTTTGGTGTTCATTTATATTAGTTGACTAAAAAACTGATTGAAAATTTGAGATTATTGAATTCTTCTTCTCCAATTATATACTGTTTTTTCATGTCCTTTTGGTAGTAGACAAAGAGGCAGGCTAAAACCAACGTAATTAGAATGGATTTTAAAATGTTAGATGTAAAAATTATAATTCATGTGCAGGGGAGGAACTACCTTATAATTTTTTAAATGAGCCCTTATAATTAGCCCAAATTTGTGCAACATTTTGTTACGCACATTTCAAACATATACAACAAACAGAGCAACAACAATCTTGATTGCAGAATAGAAATTATATATATATATGATTGCATAATAGAAATTATAAGAGGAGAATACATATAAACATAACTTAGATGAAAATCAGACATCCAATTGGAAAAAAAAAAAAATTATACCACTAAATCAGGGCCATAATCATCTAAAAAATAAACGTGTGTGTGTATGAGAGAGAGAGAGAGAGTACTTACTTCAGTTCAAGAACAACAATAAATGAATGGCAGAAGTGGAGAAATGCTTCGCTGGGTTATAGAGAGGGGCAGAGACAGAGGGCGCACCAATGACGGTTAGACGTGGAGAAGTGCTTCGCTGTTACAGAGGGGGAAAGAGAGAGGGCTTGAATGAGGGTTAGGGCTCAACCAAGGATGCTTTAATCCTGTTACACAGAGGAGGGGGGGGGGGGAGAAAGAAAGAGAGGGGGCTCTTGAGGGCTCTTCACGAATGAGATGAGGGAGGGTTAGGGCTCCATGTTCGGTGATGGTGTGTGCCGAGATGGGTTGCCTGGTCTTGCTTCGTTGGTTAGAGAGAGAGGGGGCGCTGATGTGAGATGGATATGTGATGCACGACTGTGTGTGTATTTTAGGGCAACAATTTGGGTGACTAAATGAAATGGGGGCAATAAGGTAAATGTGTTGAAATAGTGATAAGGGCATTTTTGGCAAAACATTTCTTGAATAGTAATAATGCATGTGCCACGTCAGCAATCCATTTTAAGGAAATATGGAACTTTGACTCCGCCTCTGAGTAAATACGGAGCCCTAACCCCATTTATACGTAATTATCCCAATTAAATATGACACTAGATACACACAGATAGGGTGGGGATTATTGGAAAATAGCACACATCCCCAATATTCAGATTGGTTGGGATTGATATTCGGATTGGTTGGAAAATAGCACACATCCTCGGTACTCACATCCCAGACTATCGGGGATTTGTGAAAAATAGCACACATCCCTGATAGTTTGTTACACCGTGACTAATATCACGACCGTAATTGATATTGTGAACCAAGTGAGTAAATATTATTTTTTTTTTTTGTGTGTGTGTGTGTGTGTGTGTATATATATATATATATATATATATATATATTTAATGTCCATTAAAATTGCAACACAATTTAGGCCCCAAGGTTGGTATGAAGATGATATCAAGTCATTGAATTGCAGAAATTGTTGGGGGGTGGTTTGAGGGAGAGGTCTTGTTGATGGTGAAGTTGTCTCTTGTGAAGGTTGCATCTTCTGTTATAAATGATATATGGTTATTATATGGTTTTTGCTTTAATTTTAGCTTGCAGTTTTAGATTTACTTATTTATTATTTATATTTTTATTTTATTTTTTTTGGGTTCTCAAAGGCTTTTTTATGTTAGTACAATTTAAAAGGCCCCATTCATTTTACATTGAATGGAAAAAAATAAATAATAATAAAAATGAAAGAAAGAAGAGGCTATGTTTGAAAAATGGCAATCATCTCAAAGTGATATAAATTTAAAATGCAATAAAAAAATCAAATTCAAGTAAATATCTGACACGAGATTACAAAATTGTTTTATTTCAACAATGGGTGGAAGAAAAATGTAATCCCAAAGATTTAATATTTAAAAAAAATAAAAAAATCAATGGGACATTTTTTATGTTTTGCTTTTAATATTTCATTCATTTAAAACAATAAAAAAATTAAAAAAAGTAAACAAATTTGAAATAAAAAATCAAAATATTCTAGATTATCCGAAATTTGTGGATAATAATACAATGATATGACCTAATTAATTGTACTTGGGGGAAGAATAATATTACAAGAAAGCATGAGTAGTGGACATTGCCCTACATTTCAAATCAAATGTCACTTTCCTCAATTCAGTGAATGCCACCTCCCCTATATGCCATGTCATTGTCAAGGTGGAGGGCTTAGGTGGTCCATTCATGTTCCCTTATGTTTGGATCTTTTGCTTATACAAAACAATACATTGATTAGGCAAATAATATATAGTTATGAACCAGCAATGTAAAATTGTTACTTAAGCAATAAAAATTAATTGTTGCAGTTGTTACATAAACGATGTAAAATTGTTGAGTAAGTTATTGTACTAACAAGATATCCCGAGTTTAACTATGAATAATGAATGTCATTATAAAATCGATAAATAAGAAAAAAAACAAACAGTATCAAAAAATGGTCAACCAAAATTTGAAATTCAAAGCAGATTTCATTTAAATGTCTTGTCAAGATTTTCTGGAGCAATGCCCATTTTATGGAGAGATTATTGTATGGACCAAGTCCATACTCCTCACTTGACTGGGTTGGTGGACTACACCAATTAATTATAAACACATGTAATAAAAAATTATTTTTATATTCAATTTGCCACATCAGCAACATCTTTCTCCTCTTTCAGCCTTCCCAATCGACTCCATTTATTATCGTTCTCAACTTTGAACTTGCGCCATCTCTCTCTCTCTCTTTCTGTAACTACAAACTACAAAAGCTACGAGAATCAAAACCCATATATTTCAATTTATTTATCTGTCTGCAAGAATCAGATGTTGAAAACCTATTTTGGCATTGTTGGGATTTATATGCTCTGGCATAGCAAATTCCTGTTTGGATTAAGTGACATATGTTCCTGACGTTTCTGAAATATTTATGTTTTATACAATTGGTGAATTCAATGTATTATATTTCGATTCATTATAGAATTGATAGTGTCCATTTGATTACAAGAGATATTTATATATATGTATGTGATGGCAATCAATGCATGATATATAAATAGTAATCATAAATTGTTCATAGTCAGTAATTATGGATGGACTCATAATTAATTAAGACTTGAACTGGATCCACGTTAGGTTGAGATATATTGCGAGAGCCATCGTATGCAATTGCTCCCTATCACCATCATAGCATTTGACTCTTAAGCATGAGAAAATTATAGACTCTTTTATTAATTAATAATTACTTTGATTTGTTCGGCGGATTCTTCGGGATCCTTAGACCGACACTTTGGGTAGTTATGTGATTAATAGTTAGAGGGTTATATTTTCAATATTTGCATCATTGCTACTTGTATTTATTTTGTATTGATTATGATTGATCACAAAGTAAATTCGAAGGCCTTCGTATGGTTTTAGACAAAATGATTTATTATATATTTATTTATTAAATTATTATTTTTGTCAAACAAATGTTTTATTGTGATCGAGCCAGAAATAATCAATGGTACCAAAATAAATATATTAATTAAGTAGTCGGATTGATGGCTTTATTTATCCGATAACTAATTATGCATAGAGAGGTCAAAGTGCAATATTGACTTAGAAGTTATTTATTATTTAATTGGAGTTCAATTAATTTCTTTTAGTGGAGTAGAAGTTAATTTATGAATTAATTGAATTGGGTCCATGGACCGGGCCAATTATTAATTCATTGTAGCCAATAAAATAATAGGCCCAATGGATTCTCACTCATAGCCCAACTTGATATTGGAATCATATTAGATTTGAGACATATGAATTAGAGATTGAGAAGGATTTATTATTTCCTTTTCTTTATTTTTATGTTGCCTATAAATATACATGGCCTATGTATATTTTAATGATGATTTTTAGAAAAAGGAAAAAGGAATTTATTTTTTCTCTCTAGAAAATTAGGGTTTATGTTCTCATCTAATGGAGGCTCCCACAAGTCTAGTTTTCCAAGGTCATTCATGGAGGCTTATGAGTGATTCCTAAAGGCAAAACAATTACCAAGAAGATGGAGATCTAAGGAGAAGGCATCTTGCTAAGGGATCTACAATAAGTGAGAACATTCACTTTAGAGGAAAGATTTAAAGGTTTACTCAGACCTTTGATGTAAGTATTTAATCCATTAATTGAATGATACATTATATTTTTATTTTTGCATAAAACTTGTCTCTATGTGATGAATCAAGATCTATGAATCAAAATTCCTCGAAAAGTTTTTAAAACTTGCACGTTTCCCAACAGTGGTATCAGGGCATGGTTTGATTTATTACTAGAGATCATGATTTTATAAAAATTCATCATTCATGGATCTAATTTTGATATGCATATATTTATTTATTGATGTATGTTGATGTATGAATTAATATATTGATACATAATGATGTATGTATAATTGTGAATGGATGATGATATGTGTTTTGGGCCATGGATGAAGCTTATAGGAATATTGAATGTAATTTTATCTTTGGATGAATGTAATTAAGGCTTTGATTTAGCCGTTTGAAAGTTCAATGATGTAATTTAATTTTTTCCATTGTATTTCAAAGTGTAAATATTTTTTAAAGCCATGTAATATTCATCAAAGGGTGCTATGAAGCTTCAAGGAGGTTCAAGAGGGTTAAATTAGGCTTCAGAAATTTTCTGGAATTTTTTAGAATTTTTCTGAGATTTTTCTGAATTTTTAAAGGGCCTAATTTAATTTCTGGAATTTTTTAATTAATTTTCTGGGATTTTTCGGCGTTTTTTCGGCTATCGGTTTTGTCGGTGGCAAGCTCAGCGCCGGAGGTGAAGTGTTTGATCCCATGCATTGCGGTACACTATATAATGGTGTAATCAATATGACAGCCACAGGATCAGAGGGATGGATCACATGCGGCGCACATTCAGTGCAATCATGAGCCGCCACTAATGAGGCGCGTGAGGAACACGTGCAGACAATGTCTGCAGCCTCCATGGTGTGCTGGCGCGTGAGGAACACGCGCCAGACTTCTATAGGAATGCCCAGCGCGTGCAGGCGCGTGAGACGCGCCTGTAAGTGACCACACGCGCGTGCCGACGCGTGGCACGCGCTGCATCATCGCTCCAACACGTGCAAGCGCGTGGGAGCGCGTGACACGCGCTGGGACCCTTTAGGGGCGCGTGCCAGCTCATGCAGGGCCTTCCAAGAGCGTTCCATGCACCGTTTTGCTTTTCCAGGCGCGTACTAGCTTTCTACGGGTGTTTGCAAGTTGACGAAGGACCCTCGTGCAATACTTAGAGCAATTAAATGTTAAAAGCTAAATCAATTGGCCATTTAAATTGCTTCTGTCTGTTATTTATTTATTTAACTGATGCATGAAATAATTAATTGTTTATTATTATTATTCATGCATTGGATCCATGATATTTAATTAAATGACTTGATCTATATTAATTAAATTATGAAGATTAATTGGATTTGATTACTAATTATTTGAGAGCACTTATTGGGAAACGAAAAATTATTTTTGTAAATTATTTTTAAAGTGTGCCTCAAATTAAATATTAGTGAATCGTTTAAAGTCCAAATATTTTCTAAATTTAATTGGATTAAAATCAAGACGTTTTGCATGCATTATATCATGTAAATAGATAAATTCAAAACCCTAATTATGAATGATTAAAAATTGAGTGGGAGCGGGGATTTTTATACATTACCCCGTGGCCTTCGTTATTAAAACCACTGTAATTAGATCTTCAAAAATAAGGCCCCACGCATGATTTGAAGAGTCTTAATATTACAAGAATGGTTGTCTCATGAAAATAATAATATTAAATGTTCATTATAATTAGATCTTTAAAAATAAAGCCCTACGCATGATTTAAAGAGTCTAGATTATAATGACAAGATATTTAATATTTTATTTTTCATTAGAGCATTAATAACGTTATACACTCAATCTAAAATCAATAGTGTTAGCTCCCCAACGGAGTGGTCTACACTAGGTGATTTTAGAAAGGTTAAACATAATCGGGAATCATTTCATATAGATAGACAAGGCATTGTCTTAAGAGATATGGAGATGATGGGATTTGCCCGCCAATAGCAATAATGAACTTCGCCAACCGAATAAGTTATTGGCATATTGGTTATCCGATTTTTCATGCAGTGGTTAAGGGACCCACATACTATTTTAATGGAAGTGCTTACCTAATAGTAAATGAATCTCAACAATAGTAATAATGAATTCCTCCAACAGGATAAGTTATTGACATATTGATTGGTTGATTTATTATGCTACAGAGTTGAGGGACCCGCATTAATTAAAAGGGATTGTTCACCAATAATGATAATGATCTCTTGTTCGATTGAGATTTATTATATTATGTGGTTAACAAACTCATTTTAATTTTAAATATGCATGACAGTATTAATAATTCACCTTGCATATTGTATGAATGCATTTATATTCAGATTAATTATATCTAATCCAGTTTATCTGATTACTTACATATTCAATGTAACTGGACCTCATTAATATTGACTGGGAAAGGAACTTAGATATTTTATTCACAACGTAAGGGTACAAATATATTTACTACTCCTAAACCTAATTCTTTCACTTTAAGATACCCAAGAGAACATTAATACTTTGAATAAGTGAAATAAGGCAAATGAGATGAATTGGTGCAATATTCTAGAGTTTACCTCGAATATGCTCCAAAGCTAACATTTACATTATTTTATTTTCTTCAAGCACCATGTTAAATGTCAATAAGATGTTTTGGTGAGATTAGATAGAGAGTATGTCAAAGTACTATATCAGACTTGAATAGCATCAAGATAGCCTAAGGACCTCCAGTATGAAATCGAATTTTGAAAAATGATTGTTTATTATTTAAAAATAAGCTGGAGATCAATAGGGCTGACTTGAGTGGTAAGTTTCAAGTTGACATGATTATTGCCTTGTTACCAAACTCGTTTGATTCTGTTAGAATGAACTAAATAAGGAATCAGTTTGAGTTCACACTCACTGATATTCTTATAGAATTGGTAACAGATGAAGGGATAATCAAGAGTATGGGCGTTCCTATCAATCTAACCTAGTCTATACCATCTTCTTCTAGGCCCAAGTGGACGGGCAAAGCAAAGAAGAAGGATGATAATAGGACTAGGCTAGCACAAAACATGGGTATCCAAAAGGTTAAAGGGAATAAGGCAGTGTATGTTGAGGGCAAATTAAATTGTTTCTTTTGCTGCTAACGAAGACACTAAAGGACGAACTGTCTAAGCAATGACGTGGCATAGGAAAATATATATTTAATTATTGAGCCATGTTATGTGGTTGTATCTATTAATTTCTGATGGATAGATTCTGGAGCCACTAAACATTTTTGCAATTCGTTGCAAGGATTTCAGGAATCCAGAAGCCTCGATGATATAGAATATATTTGTACCTGACCTGATGTCAAGGTTGTAGCTAAGTCAGTGGGAGTTTTACATCTGAAATTAGAGAGTATGAGGATATTAGTATTAAAGAACTATCTTTATGCACAGAAGTTAGACGCTATCTTATTCTTGTTTCACTTGTGGTTTATAAAAACTGTGTTGTTATTTTGTAAAATTGGTTTTATAAAATTGAATAGATATGCGATTACTTCTGGTGCATTGAAAGATGGTTAATATACTATAATCACAAACTCTTAAGATTTGCAGGATGTAGAAACTAATGTTGCATCTCTAGATTGAATGTTAAGAGAAAATTTGTTATTCCTGACTCATTGTATTTTTTGGTATCAATTTTTGGGTTGTAATCAATCAAAATGAGATTCAAAGATTGGTCAAAGAAGGTTTATTACCTAGTGAGACAGAGGAGCCTAAACCAAACTTGTGAATCCTGTTTTGAAGGATAGATAACTCTAAGGGCTTAATCAGCCAAATGAAATAGACATAAAGAACAATTGGAGTCGGTACACACAGACACGTGTGGTCTTGTGAACATCCAAGCAAGATTACTCACGTTTTGGATAAATTTACCTGTTGCGACACAAGTCTTATACTTTTGGTATATTCCGAGAGGGTCAAGACTGATGTGGAGCACAGATTAGGTAAACTTATCAAGACATTTCGATCTGATCGAGGATATGAGTATTTCTTGGGATAGTGCAAAGACTATATAGTCAATGAGGGTGTTGTGTACCAGTTTTCCGCAATTGACGCTAAATGCATTTAGGTGTCAAATAGGAATAACAGAATTCCACTTAACATGGTTAGATCTATGATCAGTTATGCCACATTATCTCTTTCATTTAAGAGTTTAGCATTAATGACATCGATGCGCATTATGAACTGCATTCCATTTTAGTCTGTCTCAAGGATACCGTTGAGCTGTGTTTTTGACTAAATCTTAGTTTGAATCATATGCACATATGGGGTAGTCTTGCACATGTGCGCTTGATATGGACAAGTAAGTTGGAAACAGATCATACGCATGATAGATTTGATAGCTACTCTAAAAGTCACTAGGATGGATTATTTTATGATATCAATGATAAAAGTTGATTGTTTACACTCACTGTTTATCTATAAGAGGATCATATTATGAATTACATACCTAATAGCATAATGTTAGAGAATTTGGTATGAGTATCAGATGTACCACATGTGAACACACTTATTATAGAGATTGAGAATAATAAATGAATTCTCTATTGATGCATCAGTATCATCTAGTACACAGATTCCTGCATCGGTACATTAATGTAATGGGAGGATTATCATCCAATCCGACAGAATCATGTTTTTAGGTGAGACCATTATGGATATTCCTGTTAAACATGAGTTGGACCCAGTAAGCTACACGGAAGCGTGAACCGATATGGATACAGATAGTTTTGGCGAGTTACTATGAAATCAGAGTTGGAATCTATGTATTCTAATAAATTCTGAGATCTTGTAGAACTTTCTAGTAGGGTGATTCCTATGGAAGGCAAGTTAATCTACAAAAAGATACTAGAAGATTTTTTAGTGAATAAATCATGAGTGTACAAGGGAATGTCATTATTTTTCTGATTCTATATTTATATATGACATCCTACTCATTTAGTATGATGTGGAAGTTTTGTCATCGATAAAGAGGTAGTTGTTCAATTACTTTTAAATGAAGGATTTTTCAAGATGTAAGCTATATTCCTAGGATCAAGCTTTTGCAAGATTGGGTTAAGAGGAAAATAGGCTTATCTTAATAATCCTACATTGATAAAGTTTTGACCAGGTTTGGTATGTATAACTCAAAGAATGAGTTTTTACTTTATTAATATGGATTGCTCTCTCTAGTAAGTAGTTTTCCAAAACTAGCAGAGGAGATTGAGCAAATAAGACTGGAACTATTTGCTTTGGCATATGGGAGTCTCATATATGCCATGATCTATACCAAACAGGACATCCGCTACATAGTAGGGATAGTCAATAGATATCAGTCCAATTCTGGACTTGATAACTGGTCTGGTGTGAAAAATATCTTTAAGTACCTAAGGAGAACCAATGATATCATACTCATTTATAGATGTGATGATATGGTCCTAGTCAGGTATGCTAATTCTTTATTTTCAATCAGAAGTAGATACTATGAGGTTCATAACTTAGTGTATGTTCACTTAATGGAAGGGAAATCAGTTGGTAGATTGTCAAGCAGATTTCAACTGTTAACTCAAACCTGCAGGTGGAATATATTGTAGCCTTAAAGGCGGCAAAATAAGCCTATTGGTTTTATCTCACTGATTTAGAGGTTGTGGAGCATACTAGCCTGCCTATCGAGCTATATTGCGACAATAGTGCAGAAGTAGTCCAAACCAATGACTCAAGGTTCCATAGATGAACAAAATACACTGATAGGAAGTATCATGTTCTACATGATATTGTCCGGCAAGAAAATGTACTTGTAGCTAGAACATTGCATTGGAACACAACTTTGTTGATCTATTATCAAAGGTGTCATTGATCAATAATTTTGATCATCATCTGGATAACATTGGAGTTAGGTGCAATTTGAATTGGCTATGAGGGCAAGTGGGAGCTGTTGGGATTTATATGCCCTGACATAGCAAATTCCTGTTTGGATTAAGTGACATATGTTCCTGACGTTTCTGAAATATTTATGTTTTATATAATTGGTGAATTCAATGTATTATATTTCGATTCATTATAGAATTGATAGTGTCTATTTGATTACAAGAGATATTTATATATATGTATGTGATGGCAATCAATGCATGATATATAAATAGTAATCATAAATTGTTCATAGTTAGTAATTATGGATGGACTCATAATTAATTAAGACTTGAACTGGATCCGCGTTAGGTTGAGATATATTGCGAGAGCCGTCGTATGCAATTGCTCCCTATCACCATCATAGCATTTGACTCTTAAGTATGAGAAAATTATAGACTCTTTTATTAATTAATAATTACTTTGATTTGTTCGGCGGATTCTTCGGGATCCTTAGACAGACACTTTGGGAAGTTATGTGATTAATAGTTAGAGGGTTATATTTTCAATATTTGCATCATTGCTACTTGTATTTATTTTGTATTGATTATGATTGATCACAAAGTAAATTCGAAGGCCTTCGTATGGTTTTAGACAAAATGATTTATTATATATTTATTTATTAAATTATTATTTTTGTCAAACAAATGTTTTATTGTGATCGAGCCAGAAATAATCAATGGTACCAAAATAAATATATTAATTAAGTAGTCGGATTGATGGCTTTATTTATCCGATAACTAATTATGCATAGAGAGGTCAAAGTGCAATATTGACTTAGAAGTTATTTATTATTTAATTGGAGTTCAATTAATTTCTTTTAGTGGAGTAGAAATTAATTTATGAATTAATTGAATTGGGTTCATGGACCGGGCCAATTATTAATTCATTGTAGCCAATAAAATAATAGGCCCAATGGATTCTCACTCATAGCCCAACTTGATATTGGAATCATATTAGATTTGAGACATATGAATTAGAGACTGAGAAGGATTTGTTGTTTCCTTTTCTTTATTTTTATGTTGCCTATAAATATACATAGCCTATGTATATTTTAATGATGATTTTTAGAAGAAGGAAAAAGGAATTTATTTTTTCTCTCTAGAAAATGAGGGTTTATGTTCTCATCTAATGGAGGCTCCCACAAGCCTAGTTTTCCAAGGTCATTCATGGAGGCTTATGAGTGATTCCTAAAGGCAAAACAATTACCAAGAAGATGGAGATCTAAGGAGAAGGCATCTTGTTAAGGGATTTACAATAAGTGAGAACATTCACTTTAGATGAAAGATTTAAAGGTTTACTCAGACCTTTGATGTAAGTATTCAATCCATTAATTGAATGATACATTATATTTTTATTTTTGCATAAAACTTGTCTCTATGTGATGAATCAAGATCTATGAATCAAAATCCCTCGAAAAGTTTTTAAAACTTGCACGTTTCCCAACAGGCATATCATTTCAGATTGTTCAAAAAATCAAAACCCATATCTTTTAGTTTCCATCGCCCGCTGTTCCATATCTTGTTTGGAGCATACATAAAGAATTAGTGGCCACAACCGGGGAATCAGACCCTTTTAACTCACCATCGTTTTAGAGAGAGAAAGAGGAGAGAGACTATTGGGTTTTGAACTTCTGATCCTTGTAGATTTTGTAGTTTGCAGTTGCAGAGAGAGAAAGAGAGGGCAAGAAATGGAAACTGATTGGGAAGGAAAAGCGGGCGATGGAAACTGAAAGATATGGGTTTTCATTTTTTGAACAATCTAAAATGATATGCGGGTTTTCAACTTTTGATTCTTGCAGACAGATAGATAAACTGAAATATAAGGGTTTTGAACTTCTGATTCTTGTACATTTTGTAGTTAGCAGTTGCAGAGAGAGAGGGGGGCTAGTTCAGATCTGAGAACAAGAATAGAGATGGAGGCGATTGGGGAGGCTGAAAGAAGAGAGAGACCTTGCAAAAGTGACGTGGAAAATTAAATATAAAAATAATTTTTTATTACATGTGTCTATAATTAATTGGTCTAATTGGTATTGCCCACCAACTCAGCCAAGTGAGGTGTATGGACTTGGTCCATACAATAATTTCTCCATTTTATGGTTTTGAGCTAGAAGCAACTAAATAAATATCACATACCAATCCAGTTGTACCAAAATCTGAAATTCCATCTGGAAAGTCTGGCAATTGAATTCTATTTTCTATCTATTCTTCTCTGGTAGAAATTAAGAAGATAAGAGAAAATGGCTGAGATTGCACTAACTTTTCTGTTCGACCACCTGACAATCTTCCTTCGAGAAGAGTCAAAACTCTTGGGAAGAATAAAGGAAGAAGCTGAGTGCGTCAGAGATGAATTGCAACACATGAGGGTGTTCTTGAGAGTAGCTGATGCAATGGAAGAGAGTGACCTTGAACTCCAAGAGAGTGACCTTGATATACTGGACGAATTTATTAAATACTTGAAAGTTCACCATTGAATTGCTTCTAAGATACAAATAATAAGGTCTAGAGTGAATATAATTGCTGAGTGACATCAGAAATACCGTTACAAATTTCCAAGACTGTCAATAACACATGGTATGATCGTCGCGGTGATTCACTGCTACGGGAAGAAGCAGAGCTTGTGGCATTGATGGGCCAAAAAAGTAGCTGATTGCGTGGCTTTTGGGCGACACTGCCAGACTCAAAGTTTTTTCAGTGGTGGTAATGGGGGGAGGAAAAATAAAGAAAGTCTATGATAATATCGAGGTGAAGAATCATTTTAAAAGCCATGCTTCGATCACTGTTTCACAATCCTTTGATCTTAAAGAGCCTCTTAAAGACTTAATTTAACAACTCTTCAATGAAGTCAAGAAGCTGGCACCTCAAAGATTGGAATCCATGGACAACAATAATCTGAAGGCACAACTCAAGGATTTCCTCCAACCGAGAAGGTATGTGCTTGTTCTTGATGATGTGTGGAGTATGAATGCATGGGATGCTTTAAAATACATTACCCAACAATAATTGTGGCAGTCGAATACTTCTCACAACACGCATTAGTGAAGTAGCTTCTATCTCTTCCATAGAATCCCATGTAACATCTACACTATGGAGCCACTATCTCCAGAGGAGTCATGGACTCTGTTTTGTAGGAAAACATTCCAAGACAACAGCTACCCTCCACATTTAGAGGAACTCTCATGAAGTATCTGTAATTAAGGTACGGATGTGGATCATCCTTCAGCTTGTGCATGGTGGGGTTCCATTATTATTTTTATATAGTATTAACTACAAAATACTATAGACATATATATATTATATATATTTATGATATGATTCAGAAAATATATTGCATATATGTAAATGTCAAGGATACATTTATAAAACTTATTCTTCCACGTACGCAATTATTAGTACATAAAGTAATCAATAATCAATGTTAAATATAGTCATATATAATTGATGCACTACAATCAAATTAACTCAACAAAGTCTTTTTCCCAACTACTAGGAGTCGGCTCGTCCCAAATTTTCAATTCTGCTTTATTCAAAGTCATAACCTCAGACTCTCATTCAAGCTACATGTTATCAAATATTTCGTTAGTAATTCTATACATGTTATCTTTGATCTTCCCCTACGTTACCGACAATATGAATCATGTCATTCTTCCTAACTCGCTCATTTAGTGATCTTCTTCTTTGCACACGTCCAAAGTCCAAACCCATTTAGCACATTATCTCTCATTTTGTCTTCAATTGGTGTTAGTTTAACACTTTAACCGTTCCATGAATGTGTTCAGTCCTAATTCTGTCCTTTCTTTTCCGCACATCGATCATGACATTCGAATGACTGCCCCACTCATATTATATATATGTTGTTTCTTACTTGCCTAGCATTCTATCCTGTAAATAACAATTGGTGGTCTATTAGTTGCTCTATAAAACTTGTCTTTCAATCTTAGCTGGATTTACAGATCAAACAGAATACTAAATGAACTACCCCACTCAACTTATCTTGCCTTGATTACATCCAATATGCATTGGTTGTGACCCTCTCATGCCTTTCTTTATGGAACTACTATTAACAGATTAAAATAAAATAAATAACATACTCCGTTAGTACAAATTGAGATTTAGTTATTAAGCAATGACCAATATATATTTCAATTGTAATATGCTTTTTATTTTTCAGTTATGTCTTTCAACTTCAAGTAGATATATGATTACACTGTAATTTACATGATGGATACTACACAGATTTTTATTTTTATTTTTTAATGACCTCCAATTATATAGATTACTACAATTTTAACTGTAAAAATTTAAAAACTTGATATAAAGAAGACCATTATCCAATGCAAGTGACTTCTATCCATGGCCATTGCTGAGAGAGGACGACACGTGAAATAACTATCCACTGTCATTATACAAAACATCCATATAAAAAAAAAATTATAATTACTTGCAATTTAAATTTATGCAGCAAAGGTGATGCATTTATCAACGAGAAGTTTTGAAAAATGATCTGCTACAAGTTGCAGCTTGAGCTTGCTAAATTCAGGAAGTTGTTCGAATGCTGCATTAGCCTGAAAAGCATGACTTAACATTAATAAAAATATTTAAAAAGTCACTACCTAGTAAGTGTGATGCGGGGAGGATCGACTCGATCAAGATTCAAGACCTATCATTCGGTATAATTTTGTACAAAAAATATTTGCAGTCAGACTGAAACCAAATTTCTAGAGCTTGATGGTTCCAAGTTTTTAACATATTACTCGTATCAAGCAATGATCACTTTGGTAATCCTTACCAGAAAAAATTAAATAAATGACAAAAACAGTCGCTATGGTAATAACTTTCACTCCCATGACATAGAATTGCAATAGAAATATCAACTAACCTTTGGGAAACTATGAAAATTAATGGTCAGCGAAAGAGTCTCGAGCTGTGAAAAGTAGTGGTCTCGACCCTCGATACGTATTGTCTATGAAATGACTGTTATACCCCCGAACGCAAATGCTTCACATTTCACACAGTCTCAATCTTTTCCTGCGTTTGGATCGGCTAGATGGGGTTGGTTGGAGGTTGGGTAGGGTTTTTTCTTTCCGTATATGGGTAGTTGAGTTTTTACCATTTTTATTATTATTTATTTTTATAAATAAAAGGGTAGGTGTTGGGCTTTTATTATAACTCTGTATTTTTTTTTTATTATTATTTTTTTTGTAAGTGTTGGCTTTATTTTGCTATAAATGAAACAAATTAATTTAGATTTATGAAATTAGAGGATATTTCCACTCCACATTATTATAATAGTGGTATAATTTATTTGGGTAAATTATCCACAACTCTTCAAAGTATATTAAACATTTATAAAGTTACAAATTGCAGTCAACTCTAACAGCTAATTTACCACTTTACCTATTATATTGGTATTAGTTAAAAAAATTGAAAAAATTTGTTATATAGATTATTAAGGTTTTTTTTTGCTTTTTAGATTTGTTATAGAGATATATTTAGTTTTAAAAAGTATTGCCGAAGATAGATATATAGAGCCCTTGTTGGAATTTAAAAAATGTTTTTCCTATCAAAAAATTAGGATCAGTAAAAAATATGTTAGTGTTTAGTGACCCATTATGATAAGTATTTTTTGTAATTAAATTATTTTTAGTTTATTTTGTAACAATATTTTTTAAACATTTTTATTGTTAATTTTATAATAATATCATTTAATAAAATGTTATCTTATTTGATAATAAAAAATAACACATAATTGACTAAAAAAAAAGAATTACTTAAAATATTTAACCTCTGCTCATAACGCAGTTTTAAAAGCATTTTTAAATAGCAAAAATTTACTAAAATAAATCTAGAAAGTCCGGATACACATAAAATCTAGGGTTAATAAAGAAAAAAATTCCTTATTTTTTTTAATTAATTCAAAATTTTGGTCAAATTATAAGAAAATATTTGAAACAATTGATGCATGCACCGCAACCAATTCAAACTCATTCTCACATAATTTGTTGGCAAATGGGTTTTACTTGAAATTTTGTGGTGAATTGTTTGGAAGCTAAAGTGATGTAATATAGGAGTATAATAGCAGGAGAAAGGCTTTTAATGATCTCTCACTTCTTTGTTAGATGATATCACAATTTTTGTTTCATGTTACAATTAGATCTTATGACTTTTTTCTATTCCTGACAATAAGAAAAACAACCATACAGCATTTACAAAGAACGTTATAAATGGTAGTACAAAAACAAATATCATGAAGTAATAGAAAAAAAATTGAAGAACGTACCACATCTACAAAGAGCGTTATAAATGGTCGTACAAAAACAAACATCATGAAGCAATAGAAGAAAAATTGAAGAACGGACTCCAAATTTGATGAGAAATAACGCAACAGCGGAAACCACCTACGGAGGAAAGCAGCAACGGGAGTGACCCACAGGTCAAGTCATCTTCAAGACAACTGCTTTAATACTACATCCACAAGGCACCGCCGACAGGGAAAAAACTCTCCAAACCCCGCACAAGAGGCGGGGACAACAAAACCCACACAGAGGTAGGGATTACAAAACTACACAGAGACGGGGACAACAAGACCTGACATAAATCGGAGATCTAGGCGGAGACAAAAAACAGATCTACCCTGTCAAACCAAAAATAAGCCTAATAGGAACAGATCTAACAAAACAACAAAACGACGTAAAAACTCACTCACCTAGCGACTAATTACAACACGCCAAATTTGTTAAGCGGTAGGAGGCAAGGTTCGGCACCTCCCCACAGAGCGGGGAGCAAACAGAGAGAGAAAACAAAGGGGGTGACTGAGGGTTAAAGAGAGACGAATGAGGAGGGCGGCTGAGGGTTAGAGAGAAGCCACAAAAAAAAAATAGAGAGCGAAAGTTTTTCAATTAGATCTTATGTCACTCACCAACTCTATTGTTCTGATTTTGAGTTGATTTCAATAAACTATGCTACAAATAAAATAATCAAACTTAATATTTAATTGATTTTTTGACTAATTTTGATTCTTTGCTTGCTCTCCATAAGTGATAAAACTGACTTGATTCGTTGCTTGAATGTCAACAGAGGTCACTTTTGCGGCCAACAAGTTTGATGTCCACGTCCTATGAAGCACGGACAATTGTAAAAGGAGTCGAACTAATATTATATTTGTGTCGGATACGTATATTTTTTGAACAATCATTAATATGTATTTGTAAATAAAAATAAATTATTATTATTTTTAACACATGCTAGACATTTCATCAACACTTTTTGGAGACGGCATTCAAATATTTCTAACATAAACCATTGGTAATCTTAGAAAATAATATGAATACATTATAAAATATTCTAATCTTTTTTTCTTTAAGAAAAACATTATATACTTATGATCACAAACGATGTATCAAACAATATTTGTTCATTTAAAATAAAAACATATTATGTCAAAGTAGTTGAATAACTGTATAAATAATATAAAAGTCATTACAACTCTTAGTATAAAAATTACAAATGAATTAAAAATTACAATATCTACTATCTTCAATTTTTTAAAAAAATAATTTTTAACTATATATATATATATATATTTGTTCGCTCAATATTTTGTGAAAAAAAAAAAAAAAAAACTACTAAGTGAATAGATTATTTCCTTTACTTTGTCTTTTTCAATTCTTTCCTTCTCCTTTTCTTTGTTTATATATATATAAATCCTTTTCATATTTCTTTCACACATTAACTAAAATTCAAATTCTATAATTTTAACTCAATTAAAACTCAATTTCGTAATATTATTTCAATTAAAACTTAATAACGATGAAAACTAAAGAATCCATCAACCTGAGCATATATATATATATAAAGACAATTAAACAAAAATGTAAATAATGAAGGTTATATATATAAAAAGATATATACTAGGAAAAGGCACGTGCGATACATGTGTTGAATGTTTTGTAGATAATGTTATAAAATTATTTTATTTTCTTTAAATATATTCTTGTTTAATTATATTTTCTTTTATTAAAAAAACTTAGATTATAATGGGTGCCTGTAAGGGGAATTCTTCCTCTCAAAGTCAAAGCCTAAGAGCATAGTGATTGGCGACCTAAGACAGAGCCAGAGGCTACTTCGAGGACGGACCCATTGATGCTTTCATCGTCAGTGAAAAAGCATTTCGATGTCCAATCAGTCGTTTTCTTTCTTTCATCCTCGTTACGAAGGTCATTCCATCATCATAAATAGGGCAGCCGCTTTTCAAGCATTGCTTGTTTGGTGAGACCTCACAGCCGGCCCCTTCCTTTTCTGTCTTGAAAATGAAAATGATGATTCAAACGTAATAAATAGATAAATAGGTAATATGTGTTAGAATTTTATAGAAACTCTTTTAAAAACTCTTTTTATATCAATTAATAATTATTTTGTTATATTAATAATTCTTGTCTAATTAGATTTCAATAAATAAATAAATAGATAATTTGTGTTAAAGTTTTATAGAAACTCTTTTAAAACCTCTTTTCATAGCAATTAATAAATAATTTTTTATATTAACAATACTTGTTTAATTAGATTTCCTTTTATTAAAAAACTCAAAATAAATAGATAAATAGGTAATTTGTATTAGAGTTTTTATAGAAAATCTTAAAATATATCTTGGTCTAATGTATTATAATTTTATTGAAAATAAAATAGGTAATTTGTGGTTGAGTTTTTCTAGTCTAATAATATTTTCTTTTATTAAAAAACTTATAATAAATAAATAAATATGTAATTTGTGTTAGAATTTAATAGAAACTCTTTTAAAAACTCTTTTTATATCAATTAATAAATATTTTTATATTTTAATAATTCTTTACAAATTAGATTAGCTTTTATTAAAAAAAAACTCATAATAAAAGGTTGTTTGTGATAGAGTTTCAGAAAAACTATTTTATTTTTTATATCAATTAAAAAATATTTTTATATTAATAATTATTGTCTAATTAGAATTTCTTTTATTAAAAAAATTATAATAAAAAAATAAATAGATAATTTGTGTTAGGGTTTAATATAAACTCTTTTCAAAATTCTTTTTATATCCATTAATAAATATTTTTATTTTAATAATTCTTATCTATTTAGATTTACTTTTATTAAAAAACTCATAATAAATAGATAAATTAGTAATTTGTGTTAGAGTTTTATAGAAACTCTTTTGAACTTCTTTTTATATCAATTAATAAATAATTTTTTATATTAATAATATTTGTCTAATTAGATTTCCTTTTATTAAAAAACTCACAATAAATACATAAATAGGTAATTTGTGTTAGAGTTTTATAGAAACTCCTTATTAAAAAAAAAAAAACTATTTTCATATTAATTAATAAATATTTTTTTTATATAAATAAATAAATACTGAAACTCTTTGCACATCTAATAATATGGATAAAAAACTCTTTTTATTAAATTCTGAAACTCTTCGGTAGAGCTTCTGTATTTTACTCTTTAATTCTAAATTTCTAGAATTCTCAATTTCGGTACCCCTTCCTCATTCCTCCATGCCTCTATTTATACGCTTATTGGATTAATAGGATTATGACATGTGTCTTTTTCTGATAATGACATATAACTGGGCTGGCCGGTTATATTGTGATAATTATCTATAAAAAATAATTAGTCTTTTTATATTGAACTAAAAATAAGAGTTTTATATAGAATGTGATCGAGATTATTAGGTAATTTTGTAATTAATAAATATTTTTTATTCTAATAATTCTTGTCTAATTAGATTTACTTTTATTAAAAAAAGTTATAATAAATAGATAAATAGGTAATTTGTGTTAGAGTTTTATAGAAACTCTTTTAAAACCTCTTTTTATATCAATTAATAAAAAAAATTTAATATTAGCAATACTTGTCTAATTAGATTTCCTTTTATTAAAAAATTCATAATAAATAGATAAATAGGTAATTTGTGTTAGAGTTTTATAGAAACTCTTTAAATATATTTTTGTCTAGTGTGATAGAGTTTTATTGAAAATAAAATAGGTAGTTTGTGATAGAGTTTTATAGAAATTATTTTATTTTCTTTAAATATATCCTTGTCTAATTAGATTTAATTTTATTAAGAAACTCATGATAAAAGCTAATTTGTGGTAGAGTTTTAGAAAAATTATTTTGTTTTATATATCAATTAATAAATATTTATTTATATTAATAATTATTGTCTAATTAGATTTTCTTTTATTAAAAATTCATAATAATAAATAAATAAATAGGTTAATTTAAATTTTATTATTTAGATTTTAGTTTTTTAAATATTATTTATATATATATAAATAAATACTTAAAATTTTTCGACATCTAATAATAATATTGATAAAAACTCTTTTTATATCAATTAATAAATATTTTTTTATATAAATAAATAAATACTGAAATTTTTTGGCAGAGCTTCTGTATTTTACTCTAAAATTCTAAATTTCTAGAATTCTCAATTTCTGTATCCCTTCCTCCTTCCTCCTTCCTCATGCCTCTATTTATAGGCTTCTTGGATTAGTATGATGATGACATGTGTCCTTTTCTGATAATTACATAATCATAACTGGGTCGGGCCTGTTATATTATGAAAATTATCCATAAAAAATTACTATTCTTTTTATATTGAACTAAAAATAAGAGTTTTATATAGAATGTGATTGATTTTATTAAGTAATTTTTAGAGTTTTATATAAACTATTTTTACAAAAATTATTTTTATATCAATTAATAAATATTTTTTTATATAAATTAATTAATGTTGAAACACGTTGCATTATTTTATTAGTTAATTTTTAATTAATAAATATTTTTTATTTTATTAATTCTTGTCTAATTAGATTTACTTTTATTAAAAAAACTAATAATAAATAGATAAATAAGTAATTTGTGTTAGAGTTTTATAGATACTCTTTTAAAACCTCTTTTTATATCAATTAATAAATAGTTTTTTATATTAATAATAGTTGTCTAATTAGATTTCCTTTTATTAAAAAACTCATAATAAATAGATAAATAAGTAATTTGTGTTAAGAGTTTTATAGAAACTCTTTAAATATATCTTTGTCTAAAAATTTATTTTGTTTTATATATCAACTAATAAATATTTTTTATATTAGTAATTTTTGTCTAATTAGATTTTCTTTTATTAAAAAAAGTTAATAATAATAAATAGATAAATAAGTTAATTTAAATTTTATTATGTCGATTTTAGTGTTTTAAATATTTTTTTTATATAAATAAATAAATACTTAAACTCTTTGCACATCTAATAACAGTATAGATAAAAACTCTTTTTATATCAATTAATAAATATTTTTTTATATAAATAAATAAATACTGAAACTCTTTGGCAAAGTTTCTGTATTTTACTCTGAAATTATAGATTTCCAGAATTCTCAATTTATGTACCCCTTCCTCCTTTCCTATACCTCTATTTATAGGCTTCTTGGATTAATAAGATGATGATATATGTCTTTTTCTGATAATTATATAATCATAATTGGGCCGAACCGGTTATATTATTATAATTATCCATAAAAAATAACTATTCTTTTTATATTGAACTAAAAATTAGAGTTTTATATAGAATATGATTGATTTTATTAGGTAAGTTTTAAAGTTTTATGGAAACTATTTTTACAAAAACTAATTTTATATTAATTAATAAATATTTTTTTATATAAATAAATAAATACTGAAACATTTTAAGTGATTTTATTAGGTAATTTTCAGTTAATAAATATTTTTGATTTTAATTATTCTTGTCTAATTAGATTTACTTTTGTTAAAAAAACTCATAATAAATACATAAATAGGTAATTTGTATTAGAGTTTTAAAAACCTCTTTTTATATCAATTAATAAATAATTTTTTATATTAACAATACTTGTCTAATTAGATTTCCTTTTTAAAAAAACGCATAATAAATATATAAATAGGTAATTTGTGTTTGAGTTTTATAGAAACTCTTTCAATATATCTTTGTCTAGTGTGATATAATTTTATTGAAAATAGAATAGGTAATTTGTGATACAGTTTTATCGAAATTATTTTATTTTCTTTAAATATATCCTTATCTAATTAGATTTAATTTTATTAAGAAACTCATAACAAAAGTTAATTTATGGTAGAGTTTTAGAAAATTTATTGTGTTTTATATATCAATTAATAAATATTCTTATATTAATAATTCTTGTTTAATTAGATTTTCTTTTATTAAAAAATTCATAATAATAAATTGATAAATAGGTTAATTTAAATTTTATTATGTTGATTTTAGTGTTTTAAATATATTTTTATATAAATAAATATATATTTAAATACCGAAACTCTTTACATATCTAATAATAGTATAGATAAAAACTCTTTTTATATCAATTAATATATATTTTTATATATAAATAAATAAATACTGAAACTCTTTGACAGAGTCCTTTTTTGATAATTACATAATGTAATACCCCTAATTTTAAAAGGATAGTCTCGGTATTTTTAATATTTATTGTATTGCATTTTTATTTATTTTATTGTCTTTATCGCATTTTTATTTATTTTATTGTTTAGCTCAAAATGTATAAACCTAACCTAATGGATTAATGGAATGGATTGAAAGATATCAAATCCTAATTGTGACTAAGTCAGATCAGCTGTAACCAAGTTAGATGACTTCCTTGATTAACGGATGGTAATTAAGTCATATCAATTGAATAAGTTGAGTGACTAACTAGTTGGTTTATTGTATGTCAGTTTAATAAATAGTTGAATTGCATACCCTGGATTTGGACGGACTTTATATATATGTTTATGGTACCACGAGTTGAGCTTGAGTCTCAGACTCGTTGGTTAGGGTGCGTATATGTAGTGGATACGTAGCTGGTTATAATAGGTTGAGGTGTACCCTGTTAGGTTTAGGTACTCATGCCCACCTTTGGGTGCGTATTCGCATGTTGCCTTCTATTCAGGTTGAGACCCCTATTATAGACTAGTGAATGTCCCTTAGTGTGGATATATTTATACGTATGGACTAAATAGATATTGTGAGGTGTTTACGGTGTATTTGCGTATCGGGTCACTGTATGGATTGCAGTTAGATTAGAACTTGCTCGTGGGTCTGACCCACTCCTTCATTATTCTTTTCAGGTACAGGACGGTTCTAGCCTTAGAGCTTGATCGTGCTTGTCGAGGACAGTCTCACATTCATCTGATTACGTAGGACTTCTCTCGATGTTTCTAGCATTATCTATTTTCAGTTTTTAGTTTTAGTTGAACTTTTAGTTAGGGGTCTACCAGTGGATTCCCAAATTGTAACCTTGAAGTTTTGGAGGATTGGAGTTTCAATTTTCAATTATACATAGAAGGTTTTATTATTATTATTTCTTTCAGCTTTATTCTATCTTTATTGTTTCTTTTTGTCATCTGTGTTCGTATTAAAATACTTTAATTGTTTGATATTTCCCTCGGATTTGGGCTTGGGCCTGATCAACCCGTGTCTCAGATCCGAGGGGTATCACACATAATCAGCTCTTTATTGTGAATTAAACTCTTTATATATTTTGTTAATTTGAATTCAAATTAGGTAATTTTGAGTTTTATAGAATTTATATCAATTAATAAATAAATACTGAAACTCTTTGCATAAAGGCTGAGAAAGTAGCGCTATACTTGATCTTAGCCAAAAGATCAAGAAAGGTTAACCAAAAGGCCGAACCAAAAAAATTTAGTAGTATACTTGATCTTAGCCAAAAGGCCGAGAATGTGTGATTATTATTTCTTTAGCTCTATAGTTTTATACGAGGCTTTCATGTAATCCTTTTTACTTAAAACCAATGTGGGACTTTGTAATTTGAATTAAACTTTTTTTTATATTTTGTTAATTTGAATTAATTTTAATTTTATTAAGTAATTTTGAGTTTTATAGAATTTATATCATTTAATAAATAAATACTGAAACACTTTACACATTAAATAATAGTATAGGTATAGATATATATATATGAATATATATATATATACAAACAGGAAATAAAATAAAGACATAAAAAATTTAAAGATTGATTTGGTCCTAAAATATTAAATTTTAAAGTTTGATGAAAATAGACTATTATATAGTACCACGAGAGACCCATGAAACATACGAACTAACAAAAGAGACAAAGATTAAGCGACTTATTAATGTCTTCTTCCATTTGCCAAAGCTTATTGATGGCATTCCACCAAGAAGAAAGTGCAATAATTTAACATTTAAACGTAGCCAGCAAAGTTACTATGCAAGCCTTGCTCTAAAGCATGTAAAAAGCGTATGCTTCATAGTTTTTTATTTTTAAAAAATGAAACAAATATATATATATATATATATATATATATATATATATATTGTTAAATGGTTAAGCTTATATGAAGCAAATATATCAATAAAGAGCTATTTACAGAAAAGGGCCTTCGGCCCGAACCTAAATATGTTTGGGTAACAAAGCTTTCAATAAGTCCATAGTAAATTGAAAGCACACTACAAGGCCAAGCCAAATAAGGAATGACTCAAAATAATATAAAAGTTATAACAACTCTTAGTATAAAATTATCAATAAATTAAAATTTTATAATACTAGCATATAAATAAAAACTCATATTTTTTAAAAAAATTTGACGTGTCAATGCATTCATGTCATGTGTATCCTTGTCCATTCTACATAGTAGACATCTTGTAATTGCATATTTATTGTGGTGTTGATGTATAGAAATAAAAATAAAAAATATTTTATTGTTTTTTCCAATATATATATAAAAGAGAGAAAATAAAATACCACTAGACCGGTGGTGTATAAAAATTACTAAAAAAAGAAATTCGAAGTTACTTTAGAATTTGGCTCAAAGATGCGGCCAATGATCGGCCATTCTATGCACAATAAGGCACATCCACTCTTTGCGCGCACAATAATATCAACGAGTTATCACTAAACACCAAATATTAAAGTTCAAACCATTATGAATTCAAAATTAACACTTCTATTTTCAATAACAGCTTATAAAACATTAGGAGAATTTTTATTTATTTATTACATCAACTAGTAACTCCACACCCACTCTCCGTCCCTCAAATTTTATCAAACAGTAGCTAATTCTCGGGGGACAAGAACCAAGATCCGACGAAATAAACGAACTCAAAACACTGAGAAATCTACCTGTCCTTCCCCAGCTAGAAAAAGGCGCGGATTAGATACAGTCATGAAACTCTCTTAGAAGTACCAACAAATAGCTAATAATCAACTTATTATCTTAGAACTACGAACAAACTAAACATCAAGCAGCAACGAAATGCAGTTGAGCAAGATTAAATAATTTCCATTTTTACTCTTGAAGGTAGGCTTTTTTGGAGTTCCATAGCACGTTTTTTTGCATATTGTCTCTCCTTGGTTTCCTCAAGCTGCCACGGGCTTGGTCTGCTACCACAAAATGTACAACGACGATCAATTATAATCTTCTCCAATGTGACGACATTCTTAATCAAGTAGTGGGCAAACTCGAGGTCAATAACTCGGCCACCAAACCCAGCCAATTCCACCACCTTTAGGCTTTGATGGGGGCAGTTGCCACCTTCAAGCATGTTTCTTTCATATTGCTTTCCACGAGGTCCCATATATTCCATCTGTGAAACAGAAAAGTGGTGACTCATGCTTGTTTAAAATATGAGTAACGCTATTTAGACTTATTTGTCTAGCCGAGGAGTATAACCGAAGGAGATATATACATACATACATACATATATATATATATATATATATATGTCTACTCCAAGTCTTTATTTTATATACATATATATAATTGAATGTGTGAAACTTTAACCACTACCAAAAGGCATAAAATAAAGACTTGGAATAGACATATATATATATATATATATTTCCCCGCAGGTTTAGAACACGGACTTATAGCAATACTCTTAAAGTCTGTAAAAGAAATGGTAATGCACAAAAATAAGGGATTTCAAACTCAAGGAAATATACCAGCCAAATCAAAAGCTGTCCCAACGCATAGTGATACTCAACAACGAAAACAGGGGTAGACCACGAAGTATTGATTGAACAGTTATGACATCCAAACAAGCACTTCATTAAAGATTAACAACTTACAATAATTAAATTTAGTCATAGCAGAGTGCTGATTTACATTAAAGCAGTATGTTAAAGTTTTCCATGTACAAAAAAATTGTGCTCCTCACACTAAAAATAGTAATAGACAAGTCTATAAAGTCTTTCTTCAACCCCTTACCAAAAAAGAGAGAGGAGATATTAGAAATAGAACTTCTGTGGCTAAAGTTTAACTATCATTAATAATTTATCAGCATCTAGCCATTAGTAAAGAAACTTAATCAGTATTTAAAAAACAATTATAATACCCTACATATTTGCTAAATCAAGTTCTAATCAAAAGAGGACGTTGATTCCAGAATCCGAGCAAGGCTAAATTGATTTTAAAAATGTACCAAACACTTCACACAGTGTAATTACCTACATGGACAGCCGTGGCAACTCATTGAGAAACAATATTGTCGTAGGGGACACTAAAAGGAAGTATCTCTTTCATTGATGTGTCTATAACTCAAAATTAAATTTCATTATTTTAGACTAAAACAAGTCTTGTGTAACACATTGCATATATGTAAAAAAAAGCCATCCCCAAAAATTTTGAAACGGGATCAACATATCTAAAAAGATGCAATTGACACTTTTTAGTATTGGACAAGAATATAATTGTAACTAAAAATATATAATAGGTAATTAGCAAAAACATTGCATATATGTAAATGTTACGGATACATTTATAAAACTTATTCTTCCACATACGCAATTATTAGTACATAAAGTAATCAATAATCAATGTTAAATATAGTCATATATGATAGATGCACTACACTCAAATTAACTTAACAAAGTCTTTTCCCAACTACTTGGAGTCGGCTCATCCCAAATTTTCAATTCCGCTTTATTCAAAGTCATAACCTCAGACTCTCATTCAAGCTACATGTTATCAAATATTTTGTTAGTAATTCTATACATGTTACCTTTGATCTTCCCCCACGTTATCGTCAATGTGAATCATGTCATTCTTCCTAACTCACTCACTTAGTGATCTTCTTCTTTGCACACGTCCAAACCCATTTAGTACATTATCTCTCATTTTGTCTTCAATTGGTGTTAGTTTAACACTTTAACCGTCCCATGAATGTGTTCAGTCCTAATTCTGTCCTTTCTTTTCCACACATCGATCATGACATTCGAATGACTGCCCCACTCATATTATATATGTTGTTTCTTACTTGCCTAGCATTCTATCCTGTAAATAACAATTGGTGGTCTATTAGTTGCTCTATAAAACTTGTCTTTCAATCTTAGCTGGATTTACAGATCAAACAGAATACTAAATGAACTACCCCACTCAACTTATCTTGCCTTGATTACATCCAATATGCATTGGTTGTGACCCTCTCATGCCTTTCTTTATGGAAC
The DNA here is from genome assembly GCF_030987335.1 of Cornus florida. NCBI lineage: Eukaryota > Viridiplantae > Streptophyta > Magnoliopsida > Cornales > Cornaceae > Cornus > Cornus florida. Next base: position 91,841,853 of record NW_026775574.1, read on the forward strand.
TACTATTAACAGATTAAAATAAAATAAATAACATACTCCGTTAGTACAAATTGAGATTTAGTTATTAAGCAATAACCAATATATATTTCAATTGTAAAATGCTTTTTACTTTTTGGTTATGTCTTTCAACTTCAAGTAGATATATGATACACTGTAATTTACGTGATGGATCCTACACAGATTTTTATTTTTATTTTTATCTTTTAATGACCTCCAATTATATAGATTACTACAATTTTAACTGTAAAAATTTAAAAACTTGATATAAAGAAGACCATTATCCAATGCAAGTGACTTCTATCCATGGCCATTGCTGAGAGAGGAAAACATTGATAAACATGCTTTCAAACACTATCAAAACTCCACAACAAATAATAAATTTCTATTTCAAATTAAAACATACATGGACTACAAATGAGCGGAAGAAGATTTGAAAGAAATCATAGAATAAACGATAAAAATTTGTAAAAATGGAGAGAACTTTGAAAAAAGCTTTGCTCTACCAGGTGGAAGAGTCAACTATTTTGAAATTACTCTTAATTTCATTTCAATCGATTTTAATTTTTGTTTCAATCTGTCAATTGGTGGAAGAGTTGATCATTTTGAAATTACTCTTGATTTCATTTCAATCGATTTCAATTTTTGTTTCAATCGGTTTCAATTTTATCCAATTTCACACTCTGGACATATTTTCTTTGAAAATATATTGTTTTCTAGTCATCCAATTTTTGTTATATAAATTAAGACACATCTTGCAATATTGAGTGTTTTTTGTCCATAACAAAATCTAGATTTGATAATAAGATTCTTCCTAGGTGGCCAAAATGATTAAGGTGCCCCTTTTTAGAAATCCTTGAAGGATTCAATAATTGAGGAAGTGTTTTTCTTTCTAAAACCAAATATGCATTTTCAAGAATGTTAGCTTATTGGAAAGCAAGGTTCCTACTAAGATTTATACCTTCTAAAACAATTTTATTCTAATTTAAGGTGTAGCATTCCAAATGCAATTTCAAGTAATTCATTTAAATGTAATGCATGCAAAAGATAATATATCAATCATTGAAAAACATGCACTAAAACAATTTTCCAATTTGAATACTTGAATTAAAATAATACAATAAATCCACAATCTACAGATATAGCAAATCATCATATTTTGGGAGTTATGGTCTTCTATGATCTAGAGCATTTCATTTAAGCATATTTCATACATAATGGTCTAAGATATGAAGATACGTTCCATATAGCCTTTTAGAGATCATAAATGTACCAAGGAAGTAAGTAGTAAAGCAAATTATAGCATGGAATGAATCTATAGAGTTTACCGATCACCTTGCCCTTGAAGTTGTTCCCAATTGTAAAACTTCCTCTATAATAGGTTTTGTGGAAGTTGGAACAATCTTTCATCATATGCTTTCCTCAAGTATCCCTACAAGATAAACTTAAGAATTTTTCTTTTGGTACCCAAATTTTTTTGGCTCCGTATAAGTTGTGTAAATTACACATAAGTTCCTTTTGGAACCCAAATCTTCCTTGTCCTTGTCTTCTTTCTAAATGGACTATTATAAATTTCATGTCTAAACTTTTTACAATATTTGCATGTAGAAGAACTTTTCACAAACGAATCATTTCTTTTTGTGAACTTTGCTGAAGTATAATTTTGATCATTAATGATTTACTTTAAAGACTCGTTTTCAGATATAAGATCAATTGATGATGATTCTTTAGAAAATATACATTTATTTTCCTTTTTCAAAGACTCATTTTCAATTTGAATCTTTTCAAGTTTTTGCACTAGATCATGATTTTTCTTTTTAAGAGATATACACTTCAAAACTGTTTTTCCTAGAACATAATGCAATTCTTTAAAAGCGTTAAGTAATTCATTATGTGCATCAACTAGTTCATTATAAGAGGCTTCTAAATCAAAAAATTCAAGATTAGAATTTACTTCATCTTCATCGGCCATAAGGCAAAGATTGTCCACCTCTTTGATGTCACTTGCTTCTTTGCTAGAAACTTGAAGGGCTATATTCTTCTTTTGAGTTACTTCATTTTCTTCACTATAAGTTCTACTAAGAAAATTTAAATGATTAGCAATGTTAGTAGAACTAGAATACATCTTACTACTTTATTCATTTTCATTTATGATGGAAGCTATATCTTTTTCAATAAGCATAGGCATATATGATTCCTTATTATTAATTGATCATCCATAGGCTAATTTAAGTGAGTTCCAAATTTCTTAAACCGTTTTACAAAAGATAATTTTATTGATATCATTTTTGCTTATTGCACAATAAAGATAGCATATGGCTAAAGCATTACATTGAATTAATCTATGATCATTTTCATCCTATTCCTCTTTTGATTTAGGAATTTTATTTCCTTCAATAACTTTGGTTGGGGTATGATCACCATTTTCTATAACTTTCCATAAATCAATATCAATACTTTTTAGGAAGGCCCTTATTCTAATTTTCCAATAGATATAATCATTTCCATCAAAACAAGTAGATTTATCAATGGGTTGTCCTTCTAAGTGTGTGATACTACCATTGTTAGCCATGATCGTACTCTAAGACGGTTAAGTCTTTTAATAGAGTTTAGGCTCTGATACCAATTGTTGCCCAAGGATTGACTCTAGAGGAGGGTGAATAGAATCAATGGCCAATTTTAGCAATTTAGAGATTTAAAATTTCTAATCAACCACTTAAGTAATTATGCAATATTCAAGATATGAAAGTAAACGATTAATAGCACAATTGTAAAAGAGATAAAGGAAGAGAAATTACAAACAATGACTCGGTGATTTTAATGAGGTTCGGAAACTCCTACTCCTCGGCTCAAGACCCCTCTCGAGACTTCCCAATCTACTAGGGTTTCTCCTTATGGGTGGAGAGCAAACCTTTACATGAAGCAACACCTTGCTTCGTCCTGCTAAGAGAACAACATTCCCTTAGTCTTCCTTTGGGTCACACCAACCCGGTGAGTCAAACTAACCCTTTACAATTGATAGTAATAAGAACAATGAAGTACAAGAAATATCTCTCAAAGATTGATATACAAATTTGGCTCTCAACTAAAGTATATATGAATATCAATGAAGCTCAAATTCTATGAATGATATGAATGAGAGAAGATGAGATATGTGAAGAATATAAGCTCTTATGAATTCAATAGAATCTCTAAAGTGTATAATAGAGCAAAAACTCTATGAAGATTCAAATAAGAGTAAAAGCCCTTTGAATCTTTATTAGAATCTCTCAAGATTAGTATATGAAAGAATGAGAGAGATGAGGAGAAAGTGTGAGAACAAAAGCTCTCTTTTGATGCCTATTGAGGTCTCTCAAGTGTTGGCTCTCTTGCATGCCCACAATGTCCTTACACTATGTATTTATAGGCCCTTGGAAGAATATAGCCGTTTGGGGGCATTATGGTAAGTTCCCAGGAGGTCAAATGGTCAAAATTGCCGTTGGGAAGCTTCTGCCCATTCATTTAACCGGTTACAAGGCTTAAACTACTCGAGTAGATGAGATTCAAATCTTATCTAACCGGTTACAAGGAGATGTCTAACCGGTTACTTGAATGTAAATTATTGAAGTCATTATTCTGGCTTAGTTCAACTGATCGGTTACAAGTTTTTTCCTAACTGGTTACATTATTCAATGTTGGAAGGAGTCCTTAATGCATCTACTCGGTTAGAAGGTTCTTCCTAACCGGTTACATCAGTCATTGTTGGAAGGAATCCTTTTCTGCCTTAATGTATCTACTCGGTTACAAGAATTGTCTTAACTGGTTACAAAAAGTATTTCAAGGATTGGTCATTTTACCCATTCAGCTACTCAGTTAGAAGGATCTTCCTAACCGGTTACATGGTCATCAGATTTTGGGGACAGTGTTTCAGATATTTTAACTGGACAGTTTTTCTGTTGGACTTCTGCATACACCTTATTTTCATTTAAAACATTTAAGTAAATGTCTTTACAGTATTTATATGTCTATTTACTTTAAGTTTACAATATAAATAAGAAAGTACCCCCCATTTGGATTCAATAAAAAATATAAGAAAATTGAAATCCAACTAAATCAAAATGTAGAAATTCAGTTTTAGTACAAATTTGGATTTCCGACAGTTTTAGTAAAAATGAATCCTTATGTAGACCAATGTAGAATGGATGAAAAAATCTCATAAAATCAGTTTAGGCTATTTAAAGTATAAAAAGTTATTACCGGGAATCATTATTTTGAAATAATCATTATTTTAAAAATCCATTTTTCACACTTAGCCATTTTTTATACTTAGCCAAAAACACAGCTTTTCATAACGCGCATTCAAGGGTCCTAATGTCCTTTGCCAACTCATGGTAATGAAGGTTTCTCATGCCTTAATAGTTGACCAATATAAATCATATAATTGATGTGCATGGTCTTAACATTTCTAGCACAAGTGATGAGTTCTTTCAAAGCTTAAGCAAGCTTGAACTAACTCATTCTTTACCAATGACCTCATGTGTTAATTATATATGAACGAAGTGCAAAGTCTATTGCTAATGGATATAAGAATATATAAATGACGATATGATATGCATGGTCCTATAGAGATGAGCTTCAAATGGATTCATAAATACTTTGACATTGAATCCTAAACACTCACCATCCTATGTATCCCTTTCTTCATGCTTTGTCCATAATCGTGTAGGTTTTGAGGGAGTCTTGCTTTCTTCCTTCATTTGAGTTACTTTCTTTCTCATTGTAGTCCAAATTATCTTTGGATGGACCTTACATTTGGTTCCTTACAACTTCAACTCTTCTTTATATCCATTTCTTTCATTGATGTGATCTTGAATAATGAAATACTTGGAATGATCTTTATAGCTTCATTGAGGTCATTCTTTGAATGTGAATAATCTATAAAACACTCAATGTAAACATTAGTCCTTAAACACCATTAATGGTTTGTTGTCATCAAAACATCTAGATTGTCCTTGGATGAAATCCTTAAGGTCAACAATATATATTTGTTCACTCAATATTTTGTGAACGATTAAAAAATAAAAAATAAAAAAAATCACCTAGGTGAATAGATTATTTCCTTTAAAACTCAATTAATTTTAATTTCAATTAAAACTCAATTTCGTAATATTATTTCAATTAAAACTTAATAACGATGAAAACTAACGAATCCATCAGCCCGAGCATATATATATATATTGTTAAATGGGTAAGCTTATGAAGCAAATATATTGATAAAGAGCTATTTACAGAAAAGGGCCTTTGGCCCAAACCAACGAGTTATCACTAAACACCAAATATTAAAGTTCAAACCATTGTGAATTTAAAATTAACACTTCTATTTTCAATTACAACTTATAAAACATTAGGAGAATTTTTATTTATTTATTACATCAGCAAGTAACTCTACACTCACTCTCTGATGGATATATAATTTAAATTCCCATGGATAAGGGAAGGTTGTCAAATTAACACACTATCTCATAAGATTGAGATAGGCTTTATAGATTATGATAAGGATTACAGATTGAGATAGGTTCTACAGATTGAGATAGACTCTACAGATTACGACAAGGATTACACATTGAGATAGACTCTACAGATTATGATACGGATTACACATTGAGATAGGATTACGATAAGGATTAAACTTATAAATGATGATAAGGATGACGAGGACATTATCTCTACGTGACATCCTGACCTAAGCCCTATAAAGAAAGGAGGCTAATCGACGTTTTAAGGGATGCAATAAATCTTAACTCAATCTCTTGATTTCTCCAGAGAGAAATTACCTCGTACACTGACTTGTTCGTCGGAGCCTACTCCACTGGTAAAACACCGGTGCTTGTAGGGTCACTTTTTCTTCTTTTTGTTCAGGAAGTCAGATTAGATCCGGGTTGCGCAGAATCCATCATCAACAGTTGGCATCGTCTATGGGAACTTATTTTTGTTCTCTAAACAAAACATGTTTTGATTGTGATTTGGTTTGGCTGCCGGCGAGGGCGAAGCGTTGCAGGTTTCTGATGGAAGGGACTTGACGGGGCAACCCCTGTTGTCCCAAACGATCAGGAACGCGTCCCAGCGTTGGAACAACTAGTGAACCAGTTAGTCCAGCAAAATGCGATAATTCTGCAATGCTTAGCCGCTCCTAACGAGAAAAGAAACAGTGAAGTACCTAACAATGACTCCCATAAAGTTAACAACGATGTTGAGCTTAGTCAAATAGAAGGTCAACAGAGAAGCCATCACCATCGGTTCCCTGAGCGGAATACCACCAGGCTCAGTGGAGATACTTCTAGTTATGTTGGTGATAAGACTGAGGACGCCACTCATTTCGATCTAGAGATGCAGGATCTGAAAGCTAAGGTTGACGATGTCATTCAAACGATGAAAGGGAAGAGCCAGGCAACAGTGAACGATATGGTACAGAAGACCAACCTAGCTTTTAGCCCAGTTGTTATGAGTTATCTTCTACCTAGCAAGTTCAAGATGCCAACTCTTGAGAGCTTCTATGGGACGCGGGGCCTTTTCTACCATTTGGAGGCCTACAAAGCTCTTATGTATTTGCAAGCCGTACCAGACAAGATTATGTGCAGGGCTTTCCCTACCACACTAAAGGGTTGGGCTCGTCTTTGGCTCAATAAATTAAAGCCAAGCTCCATTGAAAACTTTAAAGAGTTGAGCAAACAATTCATAGGACACTTCATCGCTGGGCAGAAGCATAGGAGACCAGCAACACATTTACTGAATGTGAAGTAGCAGAAGGGAGAGCCTCTTCGTGATTACATAAGTCGTTTTAACACTAAAATACTGCAAGTAGAAGAGGTGGACGACAAGGTTGCCCTCACAGCCTTTATGGGAGGACTACAGACTTCGAAGTTCCTATTTTCCTTATCAAAAGAAGCCCCTACTAGCATGACAGAGTTAATGGTTAGAGCACGAAAGCACATGAACGCTAAGGATGCAATGAATGCACGAAAAAACAAAGATGGTGAAGAGAAGAGGTTGGATAAGAAGAGGCCAGCACCTAGCACTAGGGAGGAAAGGGAATTGAAGTACAAGAAATTCTCAAACAACCAGGCTGACAGATTGTCTCGCCGTCCAGTGAGCCCAGGCAGGTATAATAACTATACCCCCTTAAATACATCTGTAGAACAAGTCTTTCTGCAGATTCAAGATGACGCATCATTGAAATGGCTGCCAAAGCTAAAATCTGATCCAACAAAGAGGTCTCAAGATAAAATACTGTAGGTTCCACCGAGATCATGGACATAACACAGAAGATTGTTTCGACCTCAAAAACCAGATTGAGAACTTTGTTCGTAAAGGTCATTTACGCAAATTTACGACTGGAAATGGAAAAGGAGGCTCTAACCCAACCCGAGAGGGCCGAGATGATCGCCCTCCTCAACACCAACTAATGGGTGAGATCAGAGTTATATCGGGTGGCTTCGCTGGTCGTGGGGAGACGAGTTCAGCTTGGAAGGCTCATGCTAAGAGGATTTGTAGTTTTTCGGAGGTGAATGAAGTTAGAGTGACAAGTCCTCCAATAAAATTACTGCAAGTTAAGGAGCCGGTCATAACCTTTTCTGAAGAAGATGACAAGGAAATTCACCGGCCTCATGATCACCCTCTGGTAGTTTCCATGGTCGTCGCTAATTTCACTGTTCGATAAATCCTGATAGACAATGGTAACTCAACTGACATACTATTTCTTCGGGTGTTTGACAAATTGAAAATCGGCCGAGAGAAGCTCCGACCCATGAAGTCACCACTGGTGGGATTTTCAGGCGATAAAGTATATCTACTGGGGGCAGCTACCCTTCCAGTCACTGCAGGAGCTAATCCAAAACAGGTTATTATAATGGTGGACTGCCCATCATCATACAACATTATCCTGGGGAGGACAACATTGAATGCCATGAAAGCAATCACTTCCACTTACCATTTCCTGATGCGTTTCCCAACTGAATATGATATGGGATAGCTAAGAGGGGACCAAACAATGGCTCGAGAATGTTATGTTGCCTCTCTCTAGAAAAACAAAATCGTAAGAGGCACTTACGATTGAAGGGCTGGAAGGAAGAGACAGGCCAGACTTTCATAGAGCGGAGCCTACAGAGGAGCTAGAAGAGGTCCTCCTTGGTGATGGTGAGCCCGAGAAGAAAGTGAGTATAGGGTCTTTACTCCCCCAAAGTATCAAAGATGAACTTACTTAATTCCTGAGGAAGAATCGAGACGTATTTGCATGGGCGCATGAAGACATGCCAGGTATAGACCCCACTATCATAGAGTACTGCCTAAATGTAAATCCTAACTTCAAACCTGTCAAACAAAAGAGGAGGACTTTCGCTCCAGAGAGGAATCAGGCTATATCAAAAGAGGTAGAAAAACTCTTAAAATCCGACTTTATTCAAGAGGTGTACTACCTCGACTAGCTGGCAAATGTGGTCCTAGTGAAGAAGGCAAATGGAAAGTGGAGGCTATGTGTGGATTTCATCGACCTTAACAAAGCTTGCCCGAAGGACAGTTTTCCTCTCCCAAGAATCGATATGCTCATTGAGGGGACGGCTGGACACGAACTACTAAGTTTCATGGATGCATATTCTGGATAAAACCAGATATCTATGTACACCTCAGATAGATAAAAAATAGCCTTCATCACTGACAGAAGCTTGTACTGTTACAAAGTAATACCTTTTGGGCTCAAGAACGCTGGTGCAACATACCAGAGGCTAGTGAATGCAATGTTTAAGCACCAAATTGGTAGAAACATGGAGGTATATGTTGATGACATGTTAGTGAAAAGCTTAGAAGCTGAAGACTATTTGACTGACCTGCATGAGACCTTCGAGGTACTTAGGAGGCATAAGATGAAACTCAACCCCAACAAGTGTGCCTTTGGGGTTTCCTCAGGAAAGTTCTTGGGATATATGGTAAGCGGAAGAGGAATTGAGGCCAATCCAGAAAAGATCCGAGCAGTCATTGACATGAGGTTGCCAAAATCAACCAAGGATTTACAACGACTAACAGAGAAGATTGCTGCCTTGAGTAGGCTAATCTCTCGGTCAACTGATAGGTGCTTACCTTTCTTTCGTGTTCTAAGGAAAGCTTTTGAATGGACCTCAGAGTGTGAGTAGGAGTTCCAAGAACTAAAACAATACCTTAGTTCTCTCCCACTACTATCTCGAACCATATCGAGAGAAGAACTATACATATACCTTGCAGTCTCCACGACAACTATCAGTTCAGCTCTAATACGAGAAGAAGAAGGGGTCAGTATACTTTGTGAGCAGAGCACTTAAGGGTACAGAGGAAAGATATCCAAGGATGGAACAGCTGGCCTTTGCTTTAATTGTGTCTGCCAGGAAACTGAGACCATACTTTCAAGCACAAACGATAGTGGTCCTAACAGATCAACCCCTTCGATAGGTCCTACACAAGCCAGAAAGCTTTGGTCAACTGATGAAGTGGTCAGTAGAGTTAGGAGAGTTCGACATTCAGTACAAGCCAAGAACAACAGTAAAGGCTCAGGTGTTAGCTGATTTCTTAGCTGAGTTTACCCCTCTAGAAGAGGAGAAACAACTCCAATTTTGGACAGATCAGGTTCAAATGAGAAGATGGGCCCAGAAGTAGTCTGGGGCTTGTTCGTGGATGGGTCATCTAATGTTCATGCTAACGGAGCCGGACTAGTTCTTGTCTCCCCCGAGGGAGAAAGTATACCATACGCACTTCGGTTTGGTTTCAAAGCAACCAACAACGAGGTAGAATACGAAGCTTTGATAGCAGGATTAAAAGTTGCCAATGCCGTAGGGGTTGAACAATTAAAGGTGTACACCAACTCTCAGCTGGTCGCAGGACAAGTTCGAGCAGAATATGAGGCATGGGACGAGAAGATGAAGAGTTACCTATAAAAGGTGAAGGAATTAAAGAATCACTTTCAAAGATTCTCAATTCATCAAATACCACGAGAAGAAAACGGGAAAACAGATGCCTTAGCCCGGCTAGCTACTGCATTAGAACCTGAGATTAATAAGATTATACCACTGGAATAGTTGGACGAACCATTTATATCTCAAGAGAGATAAATTGAAGTGCAACAAGTGATATAGAGTGTGGAATGGGCAGATCCTATCATCAGATATATCAAGGATCGGGTGCTCCCAATAGACCAAGCAAAAGCTCGAAAGGTTAAGATACGGGCCGCTAGGTATACGCTTATCAAAGGGGTGCTCTATAAGAGAAGCTTCTCCATGCCGTATTTACGATGCGTTTCTAGCGAGGAAGCTGATTACATTTTGAGGGAGATTCACCTAGGAGTTTGTGGAAACTATACTGGGGGTAGGTCAATTGCTAACAAGGCCATCCGACAAGGATACTATTGGCCCACCATGCAGAAAGATGTATGATGAGCATTGAAAAGTGCGCATTTAAACCCGTTAAGCTTAAGCATTCTAGTACCTTTATCTATCTTACTTTGCCGTTTTAGACTTATTATGTGTTATTTATATTTTCAGGCACTAATCCCAAAATTGAGCTAACTCAGCCAAATAAGAGCTTAATTGAAGCAATCCTGAGATAAACCAAAGGAGGGAGCAAAGTGGAGAAAGAAAGGAGTAAAAAGGAATCAAGTTGTGCAGCTGAAAAGTTCGATCGATCCAACTTAGAGTTCGATCGATCGAACATCTATGATCGATCACAGTACTTCTCGATAGATCCAACCTTAGCCTTTGCTGAAATTCCAAGTTCGATCGATCCAACATCAGCTTCGATCGATCGAACCCTATTTTATCCTATTCAAATGATTGATCTTATCCACAGCTGTACGCCTACCAACCACTTTTGTCTTTTTCCCCATAAATATCTTGAAAATATCCCAGCCTTGTCATTATCCGGAGGAGTCAGACCACTTCGATCGATCCAAGATGCAGTTCGATCAATCGAACCCATTTTCGATCGGTCCAAGTTAAGGTTCGATCGATCGAACTTCCTCCAGCGAGAAAAAGTTAAAGTCTAGCTCATTTATTCCATCCTTCATCCAATCATTGGAGAATATGCTTTGCACGACCACAGCTCATCATGGGGTGTATTTGACCTACCTATATAAGGAATATGATACACTTTTTGGAGAGAGTCTCTTGTCACACATTGAAAATCATCTTGGAGGCTATTCTTGGAGAGGAAGAAGGGAGGAAGCTAGAGCAACCATTGGAGGAGATCTTCACCAACAAGGAGCAGCCATGGAGTTAGCCCTTGAGGGTTGGATCATCACTACCATGAGTGGCTAGACATCCTCTTGGGTTTAGAGTTAGCCTCAAGTATGCTTTCTATACTCTAATCTTGTGTATTATTGAGGGATTAGTGTTGTATGATACATCTTGATATTCATGTATATATAAATCTTGATTATTTCATGGTTTGTATGGTTTAATGCTTCCAATTGACTATTCTATTCTATCCATATGTCTATGTATGCTAGAGGAGGATATTCATGTGTTTATCTCTAAATTTAGTGTTTTTGATGCATGTCTATGTGTATTGATGCTATAGATCTAGAGATTATCAAGATGATATGCTTAATGAATGCTATTTTGGTTCATTTGATGGTTTATGCCTATTTTTGATGGTTTGTGCCTCTCCCCTAGTTTAGATAGCTTTATTTTCATGCTAGTAGTGTAGATTTAGTGTAGTGGTAGTGTAATGTTAGATGGGAGGACAATCTACTCTTGATGTTTGATGTTCCATGCTTGTGAGTCCAAATGGCATATTCCTCTAATATTGTGTTGTATGTGGATTGTGAGCTTAATTAAGGATTAATGACTTGTTTTGATCTATTGTGCTATCCCCATGTTGTCTAGACAATATATGTTCTATTGTTTAGATATATTGTGCTCTTCACATGATTTTTAGACAATACTTGCTTGATTTGTCATCCTTGCCAATTGAATCAACCTAATGCACACACACCCTTATCATATTGTAACACATCCATTACCCTCAATTGATCACTTGTTAGTAGTATAGAAAAGTATTGCTTGGTGGTGATCTCTACACCCCAAGACCTCTCTCTCTCTTGTTTACTTCATATTATTTTATTTAGTTGAATTCAATTTAGCTTAATCAACCAACCAATCAATTGTGTGATCACTCGACCTACTAACCCTAATTACCATAGTTTCACAATTCGATACACTATCAAATCCCTTGGGACGATCCCTACTCGCCCTATCTATATTTTATATAGAGAAAGGTTGTAGTGGCTTTCTATAAATGTAAAACTTGGCCACCTCCTAAATTCTCACACAACTTTCAAGCTTTGTTGGTTGTGGCGACTCCATCAAGGAAACCAACAACAAGTTTTTGGCGCCGTTGCCGGGGATTTTAAATTGGCAACGTCGAATTGTGAAATTCAATTAGGATTAGTACTCTTTTGATCGTGTCTTTACTTTTTTTTTTTTTTTCTATTTTTGATTGCTTATTGAATTTGTTCTCCATTGACTAGGTGCATTGAGCAAGGAGCTAGCAAAGTAATTCTAAGCTAAGGAGCAAAGCAAAGCAAAGGAAAAATGCTTAAAATGAAAAATTGTTAAGTAAAATTGCTAAGCTAAGCTTTTAATTTTGGAGTTGAAGTGCTAAAGGACTATTGTGAGACCTTCTTACTCAATCTCCTTAGTTAAATCGGGGGCCCACGTGGAGGCATTGCATAGCATCATTAGATAAATCGGGGGCCCACGTGGAGGCATTTATTTGACATACATTGCATTTGAAAATTGTGGTTGTGAAGTTTAATTGCATTGTTGAGAAAGTTGCTTATTCGTGTTGCATTGTGCATGCATGGTCGTCGTTCATTGAGACCTACTCTTGTCCCTCTTGATTTGCATTTAGAATCCACTATTAGGAATCCAAGGGGAAGAGGAAGTTCACATAGAACCAATCTACCAATGGACGCTCTCAATGATGATCATGTTGAAGACCTTGGTCACATAGACCAACAAGGCATCCTTCATCCTAATGTGCAAAATGATAATATGCAAGTTCCATTAGGCATGCCTAGGCCATACATTCATCAACCTCCTCAACAACAAGGCCAAATTCCAATGGGAATTCCAAGGCCAATGTATGGACCACAACCCCCCATCATTAATCAAGCTCAATATAACCAAGGTGTCCATGTTGCACCTCAAGTTGCTAATGCACCACTGATCACTATGTGCCTAATGAGTGTAATGCACCCACATGCATTCAATTGCCACCATTTAGAGCACACCATTATGAGATTAAAGCACAAACTATCCAAATGCTACCTAACTTTCATGGACTTCCTAGTGAAGAACCTTACAAGCATTTGGATGAGTTTCTTGAAGTTTATTCTACCGTTCGATACACGGACATGCCGGAAGAAGTTTTAAGGCTGAAACTTTTTCCATTCACCCTTAAAGATAAGGTGAAGTATTGGTTTAACAACCTTAGGCCTTTTTCTATAACTTCTTGGGCAGAAATGCAACAAGAATTTTTGAAAAAGTACTATCCGGTTTCTAAGACCAATGCTATGAGAACCGCCATTAGAGAATTCGCACATGGGGAAGGAGAAACTTTCCACGAGGCATGGGAACGCTTCAATGAATTGCTTAGGAAGTGTCCTCACCATGACATGCCTAAATGGCAATTGGTCCAATTCTTCTTTGAAAGCTTATCGGATAATTATAAAGGCATGGTTGATGCTTCAATGGGAGGTTCTTATATAGACCGGCAAGAGGAAGACGTGTGGCGTCTTTATGAGAGCATGAGTGAAAACTCTTTGCATAGAACATTGTCATCTAGGAATGGTAAAAATTCTCAAGGTAGGAAGAGTGTTGGTTTGCATCAAGTTGACCACTCAAATGATATAACCACCGAGATGAAGTCTTTATCTCAAAAGTTTGATCAATTGATCAATCAAAACTTGGCGAATCAAGTGTCTTCCTTTCCTAACCATTCTCCTAGAGCTCAAAATGAATCATGTATGACTTGTTCTAGTATTCTTCATTCTACTTCTAATTGTCCTCATGGACAAATTCAAAATGAACCCATTGAGCAAGTTAATGTAACATTTGTGAACCAAGGGAACAATCCTTATGGTAACCATTACAATCCCGGTTGGAGGAATCATCCTAATTTTTCTTGGAAAAACCAAGGGGAGGGCTCAAACTCTTCCCAAGGCGGTTTTCAAGGGAAATACATTCCACCTCCACTTCAAAACCAAGGATCCCAAGGTTCAAGACCATATAACTCATAAGGAAATCAATTTGTTAATTCTCATTTTCCTACCAATCATATTCTTAAGGAAATTCTAGAGGTTCCGCTTTTGAGGAAAAGGTTTTAAATACTTTGGGCACTCTAGAAGCAAATACTCAATTGTTGCATTCTCATTCTCAATCAATTGCCAAGCTAGAAACCCAAGTAGGGCAAATAGCTAAAACACTTAATGCTAAAGAGAAGGGAAAGATGCACATGAATGCCCCAATCAAACAACAATGTGTTGTAGAAACCAAATCCTCATTGGAAGGGCATAATGTTGAGCATGTCAATACGGTAACAACCTTGAGAAGTGGTAGGGCAGTAGACAATCAAGTTAAAAAGCCTAATGAAGAGAGTGAACTGGTACAACCTCAAGTTGTCACCCGTCCCGTTCCACACACTATTCTTCCTTCATTGCATGTGCATGATCTTGAGAATGAGAAGCCCTCAAATTGTGAGTTGAAAGATGATTTCCAAAGAGATTCATTGAAAACAGTGTTGAAAAATGTGTTTGAGAAAAGTTCTTTGAAAAATGTTATTCATGATTCTTCTTTGAAAAGTGATTTGAAATCCAATGAATTGAACAAGTCCAATGCTGAAAATTCTTTAAAAGAAAATGCTGAAAGAGTTTTTGAAAAAGCTCCATTTTCGGATGCCTTGAAAGGGTCCATCTCAAAAGAAAGGCAAAAGACCAAGAATAATGAGATAATGGATATGTTTAGGCAAGTCAAAGTCAATCTTCCACTTTTGGATGCAATTAAGCAAATTTCGGCTTATGCCAAATTCTTGAAGGACTTATGAACCTAAAAGCGGAAGAATAAGAGCCAAACATCACCTAAAAGCGGAAGAATAAGAGCCAAACATCAAAGAAAGTGGTCTTAACCGAACAAGTGAGTTCCATTCTACAACACAACACTTTGCCAAAGTTTAAGGACCCCGGTGCACCTACAACATCTTGTATCATTGGTGAACATGTCATCAACCGGGCACTTCTTGACTTAGGGGCTAGTGTTAATCTTCTTCCCTATTCGGTTTATGTTAAATTGGGCTTAAGTGAATTGAAACCGACGTCGGTGGTTTTACAACTTGCCGACCGATCCATTAAGAAGCCTAGGGGGATAATTGAGGATGTGTTGATTAAGATTGATAAGTTCTTCTTCCCGGTTGACTTTGTCGTCATTGACACGGAACAGGTGCCCAATCCAAAGAACCAAATTCCGGTTATCCTTGGCCGTCCTTTCTTGGCAACCTCAAATGCCAACATAAATTGTAGGACGGGGATAATAAAGATTTCTTTTGGGCACATGAGAGTGAAGTTGAACATCTTTAACCCCACACCCAATCCATTTGACAAATATGAGGAAGAGGTTAATGTGGTAGAGGAATATCATGATCTTGCTTGTGAAAGGAATGAGCTTTTGTGTATGAACAATGTTTCAAAGCCTTCATCTTCATCTTCAGCATTGCATGCAAGAAAAGTGATTTCGAACTCTTATTGTGAAAGGGCGTGGAAGCCCAAGGAAAGTTTTGACAAGGAACTCAAGACGTCTTTTGAGTTTACCCCAACAAGTTCTTCCAAGAACCATTTATTGGGAGTGACTCGAAACATCTCTCATCCCAAAAAGGAGGGGATGCATTACAAGATCTTTGATCCGGGCTGAAAGAGCCCAAGGTCTTGCTAGAGACGTTAAAGACTAGCATCGAAACTTGTAGGATGTCAAAACCCTATTCCTCCCTCATTTCTATCTTGCATTTTGATTCTTGTGAAGTCTAGATACTGTTTTTGTGGTTCATATACATTGGAAGGAACTGAGTAAGGGATTGTATGAGCATTCAAGTCATTTTGAGCATTTAGGCATAATTTCGATCGATCCAAGTTTTGGTTCGATCGATCCAACTATGGACTCGATCGATCCAGCTCTCATTTTGCACCCAACACTTAGAAAAATTTTGGACCTGCATCCAAATTCCAAAATGCATGCTCTCGGGATCTCCAAATTTTCAAAAGTTCGATCGATCGTAAACCATTTCGATCGATCGAACTATCTTTCGATCGATCCAACATATGGTTCGATTGATCATGAGTCCCAACACTTAGAAAAATTTTGGACCTGCATCCAAATTCCAAAATGCATGCTCTCGGGACTTTTCAAAATTTTTCATGTTCGATCGATCGAATTCCAAGTTCGATCGATCCAAGGTTCCAACACGTGTCAACTCTTGAGCCCTTAAACTTGTACATTCTTTATCTTCTTCGGTCGATCGAAATCTTTCTTCGATCGATCGAAATTTGCATCTCATTAATTTAATTTCCTTTAATTTTTCAAAATTCAAAAAAAAAAAAATAAATAAATAAATAAAATTTTAGGGTGGAGACCTATGTTCGATCGATCGAACTTAATGTTCAATCGATCGAACTCTGCATATCGTGTTTTTAAAAAATAAAACCGAGTTGGATCGATACACTTGGATCGATCCAACTTCGAAACAAACCCTAACCCTAAGTCTCCCTCTCTCTCAATCTCAAGCTCAATCCGGTCAACCTCCATTCCAATCATCTTCCTCATCTCCGGCGAGCCAATTCCGGCAAGGTAGAGCCTTATTTTCACCGCGGCTTCGCCCCCTCTTTCTCATCTCATCCCTCTCAGTTTTGAGGTAAACCGCCAGCCATTTCTTGATTTAAAAGTTTAATCGATGCATGATTCATGATTTTCTATATTGATTTATGTTGTATGTGTATTAATCATCCATTTTGAAGCATCAATTTCATGATTATGATATACATATACACACATGCATTCGGCCGAACCAAAATTGGGGATTTTTGATTTGATTTGGCATTTGGGGAGTGTTTGGGTGTTGAGGATTGGATGTTTGGTGTGCAGATAGGCCCGCAAACACGTTTGTGTGGGCCCCGTACTCTAGATCTCACAGATCTGCGACTTTTCAAATTTGGCATTCGCACAGTTCGATCGATCGAACTTGTGCTTCGATCGATCGAAGTAGTGAACTTCATTTCACTACCTTCGATCGATCCAATCTTGTGCACTTTCATGCTTCGATCAATCCAAGTGTTGGATTGATCCAATTCACTTCAATCGATCCAACTTTTGAACATTTTTAAACTTCGATCGATCAAAAATTTTCGGTGATCGATCGAACTTAAAGTTCGATCGATCGAACTTTCAAAGATCACACATACACACTCCATTCATCTTATGTCGTCTTCATGCTATCTTTATATGCACAATGCCTATGATATTCCACATTGGATGCATTTCATACCTACATTGCTTAGCATGACTCACATTTTATCATTATCATAGATTCATGTCATCCATATTTTGTCTATCTTATTTGACATACATGTTTCTATTATGCATTTAAATTCTTATATATCTGGCACTGACTTACATATTGAAATTTTCTTGTCTTTTTATAGATCATGCCTCCGCGGTTCAAGACAGTAGCCAAGCGATCTTCGGGGCCACAGCGACCCCGCAGACATATACGGCCCAAGATAGAGATGGTTGCAGAGCCATCTCATGCTCAGGAGGAGCCCGCACAGGCTACTCCCCCTCAGTCCCCATCCCACGAGGCTGAGGAGGGAGCTGACCACGTGCCATCTACATCACAGGCTCCTCCAGCCTTCACACCAGCACCTTCTCCTGTGCGCTATTAGGCAGATGCAGCCGCCATGCCATCACCGCAGCCACCTCTACTGGCTCAGCGCCGTGACCAGTTACTGCCGAGATATGCAGCCTTGACCGTAGCTCAGGAGTCGTACTTCGATACTGAGTACTTCTCTGAGTCTATCCTGACCCGGTCTGGCTATCAGGATATCATGCAACGGGGCCTCTCAGCCATCCTTGCCCCAGTCACCGGCCTTGTATACTCGCGACTGGTGCGGCTATTCTTTCAGCATCTCTGGCCCTCGTCACGATCTACCGCAGAGATGATCACTACAGTGGACGGCCACAAGATTGTCATCACAGTTGACACTCTGGCCCGTGCTTGCCGGTGCCCACACCGGTGTCCACCTGAGCTTACAGAGACATACCCGAGGCTGTATAGGCCTTCATTTTCTGACATGGCTGTCTCCTTGATAGGCCATCATGCCGGTGGTCAGACATTCGCCACCAGGACCTTCTTGCCTGACGACCTCTGGTTCATCGATATAATTCTCTTCCAGAACATTTACATGGCGGGCCACAAGATCCAGAAGCATTATGACTACTTGACAGCTCTTTACGCTTTTTACACGGGCTGCTGGGTATCTATCCCAGTCCTCATTTGGAGCGTGATGAGGTTGCTGTATGATTCTTTCATTTCCAGGGAGGACCCTAAGCGGTCCAAGGTCTTGCCCTTCGGACACCTCAACACGCAGATCCTTCTTGACCAGCGCTACAGAGTGCCTCCAGATGAGGAGCCCCTTGCATGGTCCAGCTTCTATGGGAGGAGCGACTGGAAGAAGAGCTATAATGCTCTTATTCGGAGTCTTCAGGAGCCAGCTGTAGAGGCAACAGCTGAACTAGAGGAGGAAGAGGCAGCCCAGGCACAGTTGGCACCTCCAGCAGCAGCAGATATCACAGCGGACGACGCACCAGTCGGTCCGGCTGCCAATCGCATGGACATTGACCTGGAGCGACCTGCGGAGGAGTATGCCGATGCTGTAGATGATACTGATGCCGATGATACCAGTGATCGAGCTGCTGTTCAGAAGCGAGTTCGGGAGTCTTCTTCAGAGGCATCTCTGCCTGAGTTTCCAGTTCCCACTCCCGGATTCGGAGCACGCTTGCAGACACTGGAGGAGGACGTAGCAGCCATGTGAGCCGACATCACTGCCCACCGAGCTGAGTTCACCTCTTTCAGGGCGGATGTCATGGCTTGTTTTGCCGATCTCTCCAGCTGACTCCCTGCACCTGCACCCGCACCTGCACCTCCAGCCACTGCAGATCTTCACGATCAGGCTTCCTCAGACTCCACTTCCAGTCGTTCTATGCTTTCATTTCTTTTATTCTGGATCTGTATTATACTGTCACTGTTACTGTATTATACTTTGCGGCCGGTCTGTCGACTTTATTATTTTATTGATGTACCTGCACTTTATATTCTCTATATATTGCTTTTTGATTATGGATGTCTCTTAGTATCTCATATTTGTATGTTTGACTCCATCAGGTACACCACAGTGACTTCAGTGAGAGAGTGCTGCCCAATTTTTCAGGACCACTCTTACACCTCTCTCTCTATTCTCTATTTATCCCATTTTACACTTGCATGTCCACTGTGCACTGATTATCCTATCTTGTTATCTAATGAGTTTATCCGAGTGCAAACTTTTCAGGACCACAGTTTATCCCAAGTTTGGGGGGGCCATGCCATGCACTTTGGATACTTCTATCCCGATCATTCATGTTTAAAGCACTGGTATACTTCTTCCTTTGTTCTCTTCACACATTGAGGACAATGTGCAGTTTAAGTTTGGGGGTATTGGTGTATGTTTCAGTATTGCTTTAAAATTCAAATTTTGAGCATGTTTTGTGTATTTGAGGGATATTTTTATACTTGGTCCATTTCTAGCTATGATTTTGATCTTTTGAGGACTATATTGCTTAAAATTTAAAAATTGCTTGACTTGAGAGTCCAATACTTCTTGTATGCCTTTTGAATGCCATTTAGGAGTAAATTTTTCAAAAATTAATATCATGCTTGCACTTGTGGTCCACATCATCCTGAATTTATGATTGTTTTGAGATTCATTCTAGGATTCTACACTAGCACCGGTGCACACTAGCACTCATTTGTGGGGTACATGCTTTATTGATTATTGAATTGGTTATATCCCAATTGAGCTAGTAGTGCATTGAAAACTTTCATTCTTGATAAAGGTGGATAACAACCCCTTTTCATTGAGTAGCCGGGATTCTTGCCTCATTAAGCAGTGAACTTCTCACGCCGAAAGGTGGAGGGCCCAAACTCTAGGTTAATAATTGAAAAAAAAAAAAAAAAAAAAAAAAAAAAAAAAAAAAAAAAGAGGAAGTTGCAAAAAGCAATAAAAGTGAGGACTTCTCCCAAAAGGTGAGAAGTAGGAAATGATTAGATGGTTGTTATCTTGATTTGTAGCCTAGTTGATTTGAGTTTGTAAGTTTATTGGGGTGTCTTAACACCTAATGCCCTAAAGCCATCTGGTTTGGGAGTTATTGACCTAAAGCTCGCTATATGAATCTTCTAGAAAGCTTAAGAGATCAACACATTGCACAATATTTCCATCTTTGATCCTCAATAAAAAATAAAAAATAAAAAAAAAAGAAGAAGAAAATGAGTGAAAAGAATAAGCGCACCTAGAACAATAAAGCTTTAATAAAAGGTCCACTCTCTAATCTTGATGATCGGTACTAGATTTGTGTGCTAGTTTGAGGGTAAGGATGTGATTACTTCTCTAGTTGGCTAAGATAGCAACACACTTGATGCCGGATCTCTCACATGGATTCTAGACTTGTTTCGATTTTCATGATCATTTTCTTGATATGTGGAGGACCATACTTGCTTGCTTGATATTGAAATTTTAGGAGATTGCTTAGAAACGGTTGAAAAATTGCATACTTGAGGTAGTTTTCTCCCAATGCTTGTTTGCAATATTGGTGCCTCTTTTGAAAGAATGAGCTTAATGTTTGTGGGTACCATTTTTGGAAACCCTCACGAGACTTTACTCGTCCACTAGGGGTAACCTAGGGGTTTAAAAGGCTTGTTGCATATGCTAAATGCAATCGTGTTCCCTACGAAAATAGTGTTATCATTTTACTTGCTTTCCAGTTTATACTTGTATAGTTGTTTATTTCATTCCTTTACTTCTTAGTTCATTGCTAGGGACTACCAATATTTAAGTTTGGGGGTGTGATGAGCACTGAAAAGTGCGCATTTAAACCCGTTAAGCTTAAGCATTCTAGTACCTTTATCTATCTTACTTTGCCGTTTTAGACTTATTACGTGTTATTTATATTTTCAGGCACTAATCCCAAAATTGAGCTAACTCAGCCAAATAAGAGCTTAATTGAAGCAATCCTGAGATAAACCAAAGGAAGGAGCAAAGTGGAGAAAGAAAGGAGCAAAAAGGAATCAAGTTGTGTAGCTGAAAAGTTCGATCGATCCAACTTAGAGTTCGATCGATCGAACATCTATGATCGATCACAGTACTTTTCGATAGATCAAACCTTGGCCTTTGCTGAAATTCCAAGTTCGATCGATCGAACCTTATTTTGTCCTATTCAAATGATTGATCTTATCCACAGCTGTACGTCTACCAACCACTTTTGTCTTTTTCCCCATAAATATCTTGAAAATATCCCAGCCTTGTCATTATCCGGAGGAGTCAAACCACTTCGATCGATCCAAGATGCAGTTCGATCGATCGAACCCATTTTCGATCGATCCAAGTTAAGGTTCGATCGATCGAACTTCCTCCAGCGAGAAAAAGTTAAAGTCCAGCTCATTTATTCCGTCCTTCATCCAATCATTGGAGAATATGCCTTGCACGACCACAGCTCATCATGGGGTGTATTTGACCTACCTATATAAGGAATATGATACACTTTTTGGAGAGAGTCTCTTGTCACACATTGAAAATCATCTTGGAGGCTATTTTTGGAGAGGAAGAAGGGAGGAAGCTAAAGCAACCATTGGAGGAGATCTTCACCAACAATGAGCAGCCATGGAGTTAGCCCTTGAGGGTTGGATCATCACTACCATGAGTGGCTAGACATCCTCTTGGGTCTAGAGTTAGCCTCAAGCATGCTTTCTATACTCTAATCTTGTGTATTATTGAGGGATTAGTGTTGTATGATACATCTTGATATTCATGTATATATAAATCTTGATTATTTCATGGTTTGTATGGTTTAATGCTTCCAATTGACTATTCTATTCTATCCATATGTCTATGTATGCTAGAGGAGGATATTCATGTGCTTATCTCTAGATTTAGTGTTTTTGATGCATGTCTATGTGTATTGATGCTATAGATCTAGAGATTATCAAGATGATATGCTTAATGAATGCTATTTTGGTTCATTTGATGGTTTATGCCTATTTTTGATGGTTTGTGCCTCTCCCCTAGTCTAGATAGCTTTATTTTCATGCTAGTAGTGTAGATTTAGTGTAGTGGTAGTGTAATGTTAGATGGGAGGACAATCTACTCTTGATGTTTGATATTCCATGCTTGTGAGTCCAAATGGCATATTCCTCTAATATTGTGTTGTATGTGGATTGTGAGCTTAATGAAGGATTAATGACTTGTTTTGATCTATTGTGCTATCCCAATGTTGTCTAGACAATATATGTTCTATTGTTTAGATATATTGTGCTCTTCACATGATGTTTAGACAATACTTGCTTGATTTGTCATCCTTGCCAATTGAATCAACCTAATGCACACACACCCTTATCATATTGCAACACATCCATTACCCTCAATTGATCACTTGTTAGTAGTATAGAAAAGTATTGCTTGGTGGTGATCTCTACACCCCAAGACCTCTCTCTCTCTTGTTTACTTCATATTATTTTATTTAGTTGAATTCAATTTAGCTTAATTAACTAACCAATCAATTGTGTGATCACTCGACCTACTAACCCTAATTACCATAGTTTCACAATTCGATACACTATCAAATCCCTTGGGACGATCCCTACTCGCTCTATCTATACTTTATATAGAGAAAGGTAGTAGTGGCTTTCCATAAATGTAAAACTTGGCCACCTCCTAAATTCTCACACAACTTTCAAGCTTTGTTGGTTGTGGCGACTCCATCAAGGAAACCAACAACAATGTACTTGACTTGTTAAAAAGTGCGACAAATGTCAACGATTTGCCAAAATCTCGAGACAACCGTCAGAGGAGGTGACTCCCATGTCAGGACCATGGCCATTTGCTCAAAGGGCAGACTAAGTATGCCATTGTTATGGTTGATTACTTCACTAAATGGGTAAAAGCTAAGCCTCTGGCCAAGATCACAAAGAACAATATAAGGAAGTTCGTGTGGACATCAATAGTTTGCAGATTTGGGATTCCTAGAGTGATTGTCACAGACAATGCTAAACAGTTCGACAACTCTGACTTCAAAAATTTTTTTTTCCGAGTTCGGGATTCAAATTCATTTCTCATCGCCAGGACATCCCCAGGTGAATGGACAGGCCGAAGTCACAAACAAAACAATCATTCAGATGATCAAGACTCTACTTGACGCTACAAAGGGACTGTGGCCTGAGCAGCTGCTGAGTGCACTGTGGGCTTACCGTACTACTGCAAGGACTCCCACAGGGGAAACCCTTTTTCTTTTAGCGTTTAGAAGTGAGGCAGTAGTACCTGTAGAGATTGGCCTAACAAGTTTTAAGATAGAGCATTACTAGCCCAAGCAGAACGAAAGGAAGTTGGAAGCAAGCTTAGACCTAATCGAAGAAAGGAGTAAGCCTAGATTAGGATGGCTACCTATCAACATAAGGTTTCCAAGTATTACAATGCTCGGGTTAAGCCTAGGAGGTTCTCAGTAGGAGATTTAGTACTCCGCAAAGTTACTCAAGCAACTAAGGATTCAACTATAGGGAACATACTAGTTGGAGGACTTAAATGGAAAGCCACTGCCTCACCCATGGAATGTTGAACATCTGAAGAAATATTATCAGTAAACAACTTCAGTTTAATCTTAATTTATTATTTATTTTTGCTAATAATTCTGGTTTCAATAATTGTTTCATTCTCTACGAATGAATGTCTTCAATAACCTTGTTATCAACTTTAGCCTTAATAAAGTATTCCCTACTTGGATAAGTTGTTTCAAATAATTAATTATCATTTTGATATGTTAAGATATGAATAAGCTGAGTATAGTTCCTACTAATCTACTTCCCTTATTAAAGGGTGAGCTGAGTGAAGCTTATAGTAATCTACTTCCCTTGTTAAAGGGTGAGCTGAGTGAAACTCATAGTAATCTACTTCCTTTGTTAGAGGGTGAGCTGGGTGAAGCTCATAGTAATCTACTTCCCTTGTTAAAGGGTGAGCTAGATGAAGCACATAGTAATCTACTTCCCCTGTTAAAGGGTGAGCTGAGTGAAGCTCATATTCATCTACTTACCTTATTACAGAGACGAGCTGAGTAAAACTCATCTTAATCTACTTTCCTTATTAAAGGGACGAGCCGACCAAAGATGTCAATAGAATGAAATATAAAATAACATAATACGACAATTATAAGGGCAAAACATAACTGTCCATCCTACTCATCAACCCTACAAATATAAATGGACAGTAATTGCAAAAAAAGAGAAGTTTCAAGTATAAAGAGAAAAATGGGAGCAAATAAGTGAATGGCTATACATTTATCCTCTTCGGAGTCATTTGTTTTATCCAGTTGAATGACAGAAAAGTCTTGGTCTGCAAATTTAGAAGCAGCACGATTATAAAAATCTTTGAAGCCGTCAAAGTAGGCCTTCGACATAATTTCCTTGAAGGTTGGTGAGGCTTTAAACTCATCAACTGCATTAGATCTTTCCACCATCAGTTTCTGGGACATCTCCTTATCAAGCATTTGCACATAAGATGCATGACAAGCTTGCTCTGTTTCTAACTTAACACACATTGCTTGTAGAGCGGCCTCATATTTATCATGCTCCAATTGTAAATCGGCTTGGTATTGGGAGCGAGTAGAAGCCAACATCTTGGTGTAATGCTCCCCTCCTTTTGCAGCTAGACACGACAAGTAATACGCATGTGTATTCATCTGTACGCACGTGGGAACAAAAAGTTACAATGAAGAAGAAAAGAAAAGCTAAATCAAAACAGAGGATGATGTGAGAGTTAACCCGTGCGAGATCATGCATGAGCCGGTCTACAATCTCAGTTGGAGGGCGAGAATTTAGATACATCATATCCTCCTTTGACAAAGACTCATTTATCTTCTTAAAAGCAAGTTAAGCATTGCATAGAATAGATGCTGCTGAAGAATAGGGATCTGAGGGGAGTACCCCTGCTTCAGTAAGGAGTGGCCTAGTCTCATCCACAAGCTGATGAGGGAATTGCTAGTCGGATACATGTGGAGAAACAACTGAAATAGGTAAGACTCTTTGTGCTATAATAGGAGGCTTTTCTTTTTTCCTCTTAGCAGGGGAAGTAGGTGGGAAGTCATTTGAACCTTTTTTGAACTGAGCTAGAAGCCTCTTATTAAGTTTTTGGGTTATAGTTACAGAGGACTTGCCAACTGGCTGAGGACCAATCCTTTGGGTAAACAAAGTCTGAGGTGTCACAGTGCTACTGAGTGGTTAAAGGCTTCCTTTATTCGTTGGAGATCATCAAATGAAATGGCAATCTCTTTAACGTCTGAAAGGATAACAACTCTGTTAATAACTCAAACAAAATTTATTTTACGTTTTAAAACATAAGAGGGTATCATTATGGACAACTCACCGATGGAATTCTGATTACACCATGCATGAGGAATGGAAGTCCCTATTCGCAGGAAAGCACTTTCATCTGGAAAGAACTCCCAGCCATCACTAGAAACGAAAAAAAAACGACTTTTCCATGGTTTGTGTTTAACAGAAATTCCGAAGATAAGAATTCTATCCCATGGGGAGAAGTACAACCGGTCACCCCTTTTGGGAATGTAGCAATGAAGAAACTCTTGGATAGTGAGCGAGGTATTACAATAAGTTCGCCATAAAACTAAACAACCTACCATTGTTCTCCATGCATTCGGGGAAAGTTGAGTCGGAGCAAGATTAAGGTGATAGAGCAGTTCCCTAATAAAAAGAGGGATTGGAAAACGCAATCCGGCAATGAAAGCAGACTCATAGAAATAAATCTCAGTTAGGTAAAAGGAGGACACTCTATCATCAAGTGAAGGAAGTCTGAGAGCAACACTGTCTGGAATTGAATAAGTTTGCCTGATGCGATCCAGATCCTCTGAGGTAAGGGAGCCTACTATATCTTGTACCAGATGTGTCTCTGACGGAGCCGAATCAGACTGGTGGTGTTCTTTGTCTAACATAGTGTTGATTTCTAGGTGAAACATGCTGGCAGTAACACACGCTACTGTATGCAAGAGCCTAGCTTCACAGTGACCTATAAAATTTTCTAACTTTGGTCTTGGTATACTGAGTTGGAGGAAGAAGCAACAACGAATTAAATAGAAGAAGGAAGAAAACAAGGACATGGAACTTACCGCATCACTACGACTGGTACTACTTGGGTTTTTGGAAGATGGAAGTAATTTGAATGAATTATGCTCAAACCATCTCAATTTATATCAAAACAATGTGAATAGATAAGGAAAATATTTATGGGAGAATTCTAATAGAAATCTGCTTCGTGAAGGACAATCAGCTCCCAGCATGCTCTTTTGCATAAAAATTTACTTTTACAAGGTAGAATAGGATTAGGAGTCAATCTTCGAATAGGACAGCCAGGCAGTCCCTTATGAGTTACCTATGTGCCGAAAGGTAGGCTACCAGCATGGCAGCTTGCCACATTTACGGTCCTGCCAATGTGGCCATACGACAAATATGTCAAAGACAGCTACGATCCTAAAAGGCAAATTTAAAAAAAAAAATTCCTGGGGGCGCTGACATATTGAGTTCATCTAACAACTCACAAAAAGTAATTACTTATTTTAGGTAAGTTGGTTTATCCAAAATACTAATTGTCATGGTGAGGTCATTTGTATGGACACATATAATGATATAAGAAGTGAACGAAGTGGAAGACTTTCACAAAAGTAAGTCAATCCAGTTCTAGCCCACATGCAAATTAGGTGAACTATTAAATGTCATTTAATTATTGGTGGTTTGTGAATGGACTTGATTAGGTGAACTATTAAATGTCATTTAATTATTTATTTCATACTTTTTGTGATTTGTTAGATGAACTCAATATGTTAAAGATAGCTACGGTCCTAAAAGGCAAATTTAAAAAAAAAAAAAAAAAAAAAAAACAAAAAAAAAAAAAAAAAAACTACTTTTTGTGATTTCCCGACTATATTCGCGAAGTGGCAACATGAGTCAGGCTAATGGACAAGGCTCTGTTGTAATTAAACCAACTTATTGTAGAGATATTTAGGAATTATCGTTTCGATGGTTTGACAAGCAATCCTCCGAAACGGGGGGCAACTGATGGATGTATAATTTAAATTCCCGTGGATAAGGGAAGGTTGTCAAATTAACACACAATCTCATAAAATTAAGATAGGCTCTACAGATTACGATAAGAATTACAGATTGAGATAGGTTCTACAAATTGAGATAGACTCTACAGATTACGATAAGGATTACACATTGAGATAGACTCTACAGATTACGATAATGATTAGACATTGAGATAGGATTACGATAAGGATTAAACTTACAGATGATGATAAGGATAGCGAGGATGGTATCTCTACGTGACATCCTGACCTAAGCCCTATAAAGAAAGGAGGCTAATCGACGTTTTGAGGGATGCAATAAATCTTAACTCAACCTCTTGATTTCTCCAGAGAGAAATCACCTCACACACTGACTTGTTCGTCGGAGCCCACTTTACCAGTAAAACACCGGTGCTTGTTGGGTCACTTTTTCTTTTTTTTGTTCAGGAAGTCAGATCAGATCTAGGTTGCACAGAATCTATCATCAACACATTCCGTCCCTCAAATTTTATCAAAGAGCAGCTAATTCTTGGGGGACAAGAACCAAGCTCCGACGAAATAAACGAACTCAAACTCTGAGAAATCTACCTGTCCTTCCCCGGCTAGAAAAAGGTGCGGACAAGATACAGTCATGAAACTCTCTTAGAAGTACAAACAAATTGCTAATAATCAACTTATTATCTTAGAACTACGAACAAACTAAACATCAAGCAACAATGAAATGCAGTTGAGCAAGATTAAATAATTTCCACTTTTATTCTTGCAGATAGACTTTTTTGGAGTTCCATAGCACGCTTTTTTGCATATTGTTTCTCCTTGGTTTCCTCAAACAGCCACGGGCTTGGTCTGCTAGCACCAATTGTACAATGACGATCAATTATAATCTTATTATAATACCCTACATATTTGCTAAATCAAGTTGTAATCAAAAGAGAACGTTGATTCCAAAATCAGAGCAAGGCTAAATTGATTTTAAAAATGTACCAAACACTTTACATCATGTAATAACCTACATGGACAGCCGTGCCAACTCACTGAGAAACAATATTGTCGTAGGGGACACTAAAAGGATGTATCTCTTTCATTTATGTGTCCGTAACTCAAAATTAAATTTCATTATTTTAGACTAAAACAAGTCTTGTGTAACACATTGCATATATGTAAAAAAAAGTCATCCCCAAAAATTTTTAAACAGGATCAACATATCTAAAAAGATGCAATTGACACTTTTTAGTATTGGACAAGAATATAATTGTAACTAAAAATATATAATAGGTAATTAGCAAAAACATTGCATATACGTAAATGTTAAGGATACATTTATAAAACTTATTCTTCCACATACGCAATTATTAGTACATAAAGTAATCAATAATCAATGTTATATATAGTCATATATAATAGATGCACTAAATTCAAATTAACTCAACAAAGTCTTTTTCCCAATTACTTGGAGTCGGCTCGTCCCAAATACTCAATTCCGCTTTATTGAAAGTCATAACCTCAGACTCTCATTCAAGCTACATGTTATCAAATATTTCGTTAGTAATTCTATACATGTTACCTTTGATCTTCCCCCACGTTACCGTCAATGTGAATCATGTCATTCTTCCTAACTCACTCACTTAGTGGTCTTCTTCTTTGCACATGTCCAAACCCATTTAGTACATTATCTCTTATTTTGTTTTTAATTGGTGTTAGTTTAACACTTTAACCTTCTTATGAATGTGTTCAGTCCTAATTCTATCCTTTCTTTTCCACACATCGATCATGACATTCGGATGACTGCCCCACTCATATTATATATATGTTGTTTCTTAATTGCCTAGCATTCTATCCTGTAAAAAACAATTGTTCTATTAGTTGCTCTATAAAACTTGTCTTTCAATCTTAGCTGGATTTATAGATCAAACAAAACACTAAATGAACTACCCCACTCAACTTATCTTTTTTTTTTTTTTTTGATTAGCACCAGGAACTCCCTTAAGCAGAGCCCCTTCGGGACCCACCATAGGTTACAAACCTGGGGTATAGAGCCTCGCCCCAAGGATATACCAGGTGAGTCGGCGAAATTAAAAGGCTTATGAGGAGTAGAACACTGGCCTAGTGTGTGCCAGCCCTGAGCCTCTACCATCACTGCCAACCCGCTGGGGCCCACTCAATTTATCTTGCCCTGATTACATCCAATATGCACTGGTTATGACCCTCTCATGCCTTTCTTTATGGAACTACTATAATAGATTAAAATAAAATAAAATAACATACTCCGTTAGTACAAATTGAGATTTAGTTATTAAGCAAAGACCAACATATATTTCAATTGTAATATGCTTTTTATTTTTCGGTTATGTCTTTCAACTTCAAATAGATATATGATACACTGTAATTTACATGATGGATCCTATACAGATTTTTATTTTTATTTTTATTTTTTAATGACCTCCAATTATATAGATTACTACAATTTTAACTGCAAAAATTTAAAAACTTCATATAAAGAAGACCATTATCCATTGCAAGTGACTTCTATCCATGGCCATTGCTGAGAGAGGAAGACATGAGAAATAATTATCCAGTGTCATTATACAAAACATCCATATAAAAAAAAAAAAAAATTTATAATTACCTGCAATTTAAATTTATGCAGCAAAGGTGATGCATTTATCAAGGTAGTCCAAACGAGAAGTTTTGAAAAATTATCTGCTACAAGTTGCAATGTCAAGTACTGGAGCTTGCTAAATTCAGGAAGTTGTTCGAATGCTGCATTAGCCTGAAAAGCATGACTTAATATTAATAAAAACATTTTAAAAGTCACTAGTGTTGGGGTTAAGTGTGATGTGGGGAGGATCGACTCGATCAAGATACAAGACCTAACATTTGGTATAATTTTGTACAAAAAATATCTGTAGTCAGACGGAAACCAATTTGCTAGAGCTTGATGGTTCCAAGTTTTTAACACAGCATCAAGCAATGATCACTATGGTAATCCTTACCAAAAATAAATAAATAAATCACAAAAATGGTCACTATGATAATAACTTTCACTCCCATGACAGAGAATTGCAATAAAAATATCAACTAACCTTTGGGAAACAACGAAAATTAATGGTCAGCGAAAGAGTCTCGAGCTGCGAAAAGTAGCTTGAAAACTGGAAAAAAAAAACACGGTCTATTGGCACCAAAGATTAAGCGACTTATTAATGTCTTCTTCCATTTGCCAAAGCTTATTGATGACATTCCACCAAAAAGAAAGTGCAATAAAACATTTAAACGTAGCCTGCAAAGTTTCTATGCAAGCCTTGCTCTAAAACATGTAAAAAACGTATGCTTCATAGTTTTTAATTTTTGAAAAATGATGCATATATATATATATTGTTAAATGGGTAAGTTTATATGAAGCAAATATATCGATAGAGAGCTATTTACAGAAAAGGGCCTTTGGCCCAAACCTAAACATGTTTGGGTAACAAAGCTTCCAATAAGCCCAAAGTAATTGAAAGCACAGTACAAGGCCAAGCCGAATAAGGAATGACTCAAAATAATATAAAAATCATTACAACTTTTAATTTTATACTCATACTAGCATATAAATAAAAATTCATAATTTTAAAAAAATTTGACGTGTCAATATATTTGTGTCATATGTATCCGTGTCCATTCTACATAGTACACATCTTGTAATTCCTTATTTATCGTTGTGTTGATGTATAGAAATAAATAAATATATATATATATATATATATATATATATATATATTTTCCAATATATATATATATATATATATTTGTGTCAATGTGAATCATGTCATTCTTCGTAACTCACTTGCTTAGTGGTCTTCTTCTTTGCACACGTCCAAACCCATTTAGTACATTATCTCTCATTTTGTCTTCAATTGGTGTTAGTTTAACACTTTAACCGTCCCATGAATGTGTTAAGTCCTAATTCTGTCCTTTCTTTTCTGCACATCGATCATGACATTCGGATGACTGCCCCACTCATATTATATATATGTTGTTTCTTAATTGCCTAGCATTCTATCCTGTAAAAAACAATTGGTCTATTAGTTGCTCTATAAAACTTGTCTTTCAATCTTAGCTGGATTTATAGATCAAATAAAATACTAAATGACTAAGGAAAAAGAATTACCTAAAATATTAAACCTCTACTCATAACACAGTTTAAAAGCCCTTTTAAATAGTAAAAATCTACTAAAATAAATTCAAAAAGTCCGAATACACATAAAAATAATTTAGGCACCCTAAATTGATAGTTCTAGTTTTGAATGAGTTTGAATTTTGATGGAATTAGTGTCCACTAAAATAAATTCATAAAATTTTTGTGTTTTTCGAAAATCTGAAGTAAGATATTGAAAACATTTGACAAAATGATTTTGAGAAAGTAAAATTAGGTTTTGGTTAAAAAGTTCTTTTTCAACCACACAAATGGTTAATGAATTTGGTTTTTGAAAAAAGGGAGATTTTTTGGAAATGGGATTACTAACCAGTACTTACTACTTAACAGTTCTTGAGGAAATTTGTTTGTCTGATGCTGAACAAATTTTAGCATAAGATTTTTGCAGAGGAGGGAAAACTGGTTGTTGAGATTGTAAGTATGTTTGGATGGGGTCGTATTGGATTGGGGACATGTCTATGACATGTTAGGGAATTTTGGTGAGGGTTGAAAATTGGTTTGTATTCAACAGAGATTGACTAGCACACATTGATGTTTCGTCTTTCTCAACTTTATCATACCAGCTTAATTTAGGAGGGGTTTGGCAAGAGGATGATTAAGAATAGGCATCTTTGGTTTTGTGGGGTTTTGTGCTTGCAACTGAGGCTCCTTTACCTGTTTTGGGAGGCATGGTGAACGCACTTACACTCTTACTTCTCCCTGCAAAAACTCTCTGGTGAGAAAGTCATGAAGACAATTGTTTTCTCTTTTTATATATTGAACTCTTCAGATGAAGAATCTGAACATGATATCAATGGTATCCAAGAGGATGTTTATTATGCTGATACAGATTATGATTCCGATTCTTCCAACCCATCTTTGGATGACCAACCTATCAAAACCAAATGCATTTGTATGATTACCAAGGATCAAGAATTCATGTTGAAGCTCATTGATAAAATTGAGGATCTTGATCAACGCAAAGAATGCCTGATCAAATTCACCAACAGCATCAGCCAAAGGAATAACAAGACTCCAGCTGTTATACCAAACACTTACAACCTTACTAATATCTTTGAAAGATTTGGTACACAGCCCCAGATGCCAATTACAATTCAAGACCTCCATAAAGAAATCAAACAAACCAAGCAAGCTAATGGTTCGCGACTCACTATTCAGTACAAGCTAACCAAAGCCCATGTTTGTAATCAGGGTCTTTGTATTAAGACACCTTTCATCCTTGTCGAAGACCTCAATACCCCTGTTATTTTAGGAACCCCATTTATTTCTCTTCTTTACCCATTCAAAGTTGATAGCCAGGGCATTTCAACAACTTTAGTCGGATAAGAAATTTGCTTTCATTTTGCCCATTCTATAGACACCAAGGATCTCAATACCATCAAGGATTCTTATGTTACTCAGATCCCAGTTGTCAACAGGATCGAGAGCAAAACGAAGCATTTAGATTTTCTTAAACAAGAACTGACCTTCAAATAGATTGATGAACGGATCAGTCACAAAAGTCTCCAAGACTCTATTCAAAGGTTTAGAACGAAACTTAAAGGACAGGTTTGCTCGGATATCCCAAACGCTTTCCGGCACAAACGACAGTACATTGATGAATTACCTTATGAAAAATCTTTCAATGAAAAGGATATCCCTACCAAAGCCCGTCCTAGCCAAATGAATCAAAAACTTCTTGATTATTGCATGAAGGAAGTCCAAGAATTATTGAGCAAATCTCTCATCCGAAAAAGCCGTTCCCAATGGAGCTGTGTTGTTTTCTATGTCCAAAAGAATGCTAAAATAGAAAAAGTTGTTCCTAGATTAGTTATCAATTACAAGCCCCTTAATGAAGTCCTTCAATGGATCAGATATCCCATGCCCAATAAAAAGGACCTAATCCAACGACTCGTTCATACAACGGTTTTCTCAAAATTTGATCTCAAGACAGGATTCTAGCAAATCCAAATTGCTGAAAAGGATAGCTACAAAACAGCCTTCATGGTTCCTTTTGGCCATTATGAATGGAATGTTATGCCTTTCGGATTGAAAAATGCCCTTTCGATATTTTTATTCATCTTACTAATTTTTCAATTGTTTATACCGATGATATACTAATCTTTTCTTCTTCTATAAATGCACATTGGAAACATCTCAATATATTTGCTTAAACCATCAAGCATAATGGATTAGTTCTTTCTTTATCAAAGCTAACCTTATTCCAGACCAGGATTAGGTTCTTAGGTTTTCAGATCCACCAGGGAACTCTCATCCCAATCAACATATCCATCTAATTTGCTGACAAATTCCCTGATGAAATTAAAGACAAAACCTAGCTTCAAAGATTTTTAGGGTGCCTAAATTATCTTTCAGAGCTCTTTAAGGATCTGTCCCTTCTTTGTGCTCCATTACGCCAAACTTTCAATTACTGGGACTATCAAGATGCCTGGTACAATACCTTTTATTTTCAAAATCAGGATTATAGCCATTCCTGGCTTATCCTCTTCCAAAAGAATTTCAATCTGAATTTGCCTAAATGGTTTATTGACTGGTGGCATATGTTTGGTCCCTGCAAAGAAATTATCCCTGATTCTGTGTCCAAGGGATTTTCAATCTTCCAAGAAAAATTCCACGCTCCTTCTGAGTTTTTGCATTGTCATGAATAGTTCTATGGCAATTCCCAATCCTCATTTCTCCTTCCAATTTTCTTATTCTAAGAAGAATTTTCAAAGTTAAATGGTGGGACCAATTCTCTATCAAAGATGTTATTCCAGAAGCAATTTTAGAATGGTTTTTAAAGCATCCTGCAATCTCATGTTCTGGTTTAAGAGAATCCTCAGCTTTCCTCATGTCCAAAATCCAGACCCAAGCAAGGCTTTCTTCAGCAAAATCCAAAGATGAGTATGAAGCCTTCCTTATGGAAACTTTAGCCCAAGTCAATCCCATAGCCTTCTCAAGAATGGGCTCCAACAAAAATGAAGGTTCATGTTCATTCCATGGCTCCCAAACAGATCTGGCCAAAACCAATGACGAGGCCCAGGCCAATGAAGATGACTGTTTTTGTATTTTCACCCAACAGCTCCAGTGACAAAATTTTAAAAGAATCTTCATTACCCTTCAAAAAAGTTTCAGACATTGGTCATTTAATGCTGCTGCATAGCGACAAAAAAAAAAAAAAAAAAAAAAAAAAAAAAAAAAAAAAAAAAAAGAAAAAAAAGGGGGCAAAATCCACAGTTAAAAAAGTTATTCAATAGTTCTCCATTTTCAGCCTTCTAGCACCTTTTAGCACTCACGGCAGATAAGGGTTTCAAAAATTATTTCAATAAAGGAATCCAAGGCTACTTTAACCACGCATTGCAAGCTATAACTCTATTATCAGAGCACATGGATGTCAGCAGCGTCAGTAACCATCACCTCAATTCAGTCTTTCAGCCTTTGCACATGGCCTCTACCAACATCCTTATCCCCAAGGAATCCAAGGCTCCCCAAAGCTCCATCGAGGCCCTATAAATAGCAGTTCCTCAAGACATTGAAGGCAGGCTAGAACAAAGTTCAGTTCTTAGTTTCATTTCAAAATTCTCAAGTTCAAATTGTTATATTTAAGTTTTTAGTTTTACTTTATCCAAGGAGCTCAGCTCAGACCAAAGTGTTGTATTCAAAAATCTAAGTCATAAGTTTCAAAGTTTCAATCAAAGTTCTTCAAAGTTATTCAAATCCTGTTGTTTATTTACTGTCTTGCATATTTCTATATTTAATTGATTATCTTTCTATTTTTAATATTCTGTTTCTATCATAGTTCATTATCAGTTATTTATCCTGGGTGTTCATGGTATCAGAGCCAAGTAGGTGGTGATTAAGCCCGTTTAACCTTTCTACTTTTCCATTTTCGGACCTGGATCCCGTTTTAGGCTAGGTGTGCCACTTAGGGTTGGTCGGACGGATGGTCATCCAGATAAGGTTCAATGATTTTTTTCAACCGAAGCATGTCTTCGACATCGCCAGCTCCTCTAGGAGGAAGAGTGATAGTTAACCAAGAAAACATCATATTGATAGTGGTCAGAATGATCAATGGGATACTTGGAATATACCCAAGGTTCCCATTAGGGATATTTACAAATCCTCGAATTTCAACCTTAAAATTAAAACTGTAGAACAAACCATTTCTCTCAAAAACCCTTTTGAAGTCATCTAACTATTGCGAAAAAGAGCCATAGTCGAACACAAAAAGAAGTACAATTTCCTACATATAAGGCTTGTCCAAATTGAAGTCAAACCTCTTACCTCAAGAGGACTTAACACTGCTGTGATACCCCCGGATTTCCGGAAGCGAGTTAGCCAGGCCCACGCCTGAATACCTGAGGATATCAAAATAATTAGCAATAAACGAACACAGAATAACAAAAATGATAAACAGGAATGAATAAAACTGCTGAAAAGAAACAAGAAAGATAATCCAAAATTGAAAACCTCAGAATAAAATTTTATAAATAAAATATTAATCTGATACATCCAACTTCTCAAATTCTAATATAACTCGGGAATCCATCTGGTGGACCCCTAATAAAACCAACACTGAAATCCACAACTGAAGAACTCCAATGCTAAATCCTGAAGAAACTCCTTCGTTGTCGGAAGAATGAGAAGCCGTCTCTGCTCAGTACGAACAAGCTCTAAGACCTGGAACCGTCCGTTACCTGAAAAAGAATAATATGTTAGGCCCACGAACAAGTTATATCCTAACTACAAACCAAACAGAGACCTGATACGTAGATACATTCTATATGTCTCAACCATATCTATATAGTCCGTAAATAGATAAATACATATAACCACACTACAGGACTCTCACTAGACTATGCTGAGGGTTTCAACCTGAATCGAAGGCAACATGCAAAAACGCACCTGAGTAGGCATGACTACCTAAGCCTAACAAAGTACACCTCAACCAACATAGCTAGCTACACGTCCTACTGCATATACGCTCCCTAACCGTCGACTATGAGACTCAAGCCTAGACCACGGTACCATAATTATATATATAAATTCCCATCCAAACCAATGTAGTGCCAGTCAACTGTTCGTCGCTCAAGACACAACATTTAATCAGGATTTAAATGTTTTAGTTAAATCCCTATCCTTCCTAATACAGAAATATAAACAACCATCTAATATGTTGTTTAATTGTTTTAGTTGACAGGACATGAAATCATGTAGGATTTAACTGTTTTAGTTAATCCATTCCATATGTATGAATAGGTAGGATTATCGTTTTGATCTAATCCGTCCCTCCGCATGCCACCGTCCCATACCGGTGCTCACCATGCAAATGATCCGTAAATGATGCAACATTTTAAGCAGTTCACCAAGTAATGTCCACATAATGCAAATAGTTAATAAACAGAATTTAAACAGTTTATCATCTATAATCCAAATACCTAACCTGTAATTGCCAGAACTTGATTTACTAGTTCAGCAATTAACGTCCAAAACCATGTAAATTACAGAAAGTGCATAACAATTCAGTAATTTAAATCCCATTAAATCCATAACCTAATTAATTACAAAAAGAGTTTCATGTTTCAGCAATACAACAATCCAGACTAAAATCCATGTAATTGTAGACAAGGTTTTAAATTTCAGCAATTACCATCCTATCCTTAATCCATGAGATTTGCAGAAAGGGTTTATTATTTCAGCAATTAAAATCTAGAATATGTATAGGCTAATTCTAATAAATAATTGACCCTATCATCCATCCAATATAAGATTTATAGTCCTCTTATATTCCATTAAATTGCCAACAGTAAACTAAGAAATCAATTTCCTTTCATCCGCTAACAGTATAAAAAATAGTTTAATGTTATATTGTTCGTTCCATTAGCTTAGAGGTATAACTTATAGAAATAGAGGTTTTAATCATACCCAAAACTAAATATTAAACCCCCCAGTAAGTCCCATAACTGTTCAGAAAAACATAAAGCATCCAAACAGTACACAAGAAAAAACCAAAAATCATAAAAACCATAAAAATAGGAGAGAGCCTACTCTCTGAAATTGAGAGCAGGCTCTAGAGCCTAGAGTCGACTCTTAATCACCTTAGAGTCGGCTCTTGGTTTTCCCAGAGCTGACTCTCTCCCCTCTGTGAGCCTCCGTTCCACTTCAGCTTCGTCTCTGACCTCTACTTCAACTTCAGCCTCTTCCTACCCCTCTGTTCTTTCTTACAACTGATCTTAGCTGTCTAATATATATCCAGTAGCATCCCAATGGTTTGGTTCGACAGTTCGAATTTATTACAGTGACTTGACCTTCGATTTGCAGACATAACTACAGATAATACTAAAATATATAAAGATAATCAAAACTGATCTTAACCATCCTACATATATTCAATAACATCCCAAACCCTTGTTTATAACAATACGAATTAAATTAACCATTAAAACAGTACCAATCTG
Organism: Cornus florida; assembly: GCF_030987335.1. NCBI lineage: Eukaryota > Viridiplantae > Streptophyta > Magnoliopsida > Cornales > Cornaceae > Cornus > Cornus florida. Next base: position 91,879,949 of record NW_026775574.1, read on the forward strand.
TAAGCTTAAAACAGACGACAAACACAAGTTAATCAAGAATTGTTTTAGACAACCATACACATACTGATAAACAGTTTGACATATATTTCGCATGCCAGATTAGATTAATATTCAATTAAAATTCTAGAGACATCTAGGTATGCACAGAACACAGGCCAACCGGGAGAGAGGAAGAACAGAACTTGCCTTTGCGGGTTTTTGAATAAAATTCCGTCGCCGTCTTCCTAAGTTTTTTTTCCGGCGATCATGCCTGCCATCAAGCCTCCTACTACTCAACCTTCCCTTCCCTTAAACCTCAGTTGAAACCCTCACTAAGAATGCTCTACTAATATCTCACAATTCACGCTCTGTTCCTTTCCCAATCCCAATCTCTCTGTCTCTCTCTGTTTTCTCTTTATCAACTGTACGTGTATAGGGTTCTCCACCCTTTGAAGACCATAACAATATATATATATATATAAGCACCAAGAAACCCTAAACCAAATCCTAATCTACGATGGAAAACTTAATTCTAGTCGGCGTAAGACATACGAAACTCAAACCCTAATTATCATTATAATTTAATTCATTAATAATTTAAAGCTAATTAACTCTTTTAACTCCTTTAAATAAAATAACACAACATTTAATCAATTTAAAATAAATTTAATTCAATTACAGAAAAATAAAATACAATTAAATAAAATAAAATAATTAATAAATAAATTTAATTCATAACCATTTAAATTCACCCAACACTTAATTTAATTCATAAAAACACCTAGCCACATAAATTCTAAAAGCAAATAAAATAAATAATAAAAATAATAAAATAAATATTAAAATTCCAATTATAACCCTTTTAAAACTAGGGGTATTACAGTCTTCCCCCCTAACAAACAGAATTCCGTCCTCGGAATTCACAAAACTTTGAATTATTTGCTTTTAAAATTCAATTCCGTGCTCGTGTGGACTCAGTCTTATCAGTATAAATATATTTTTATTCATAACTTTGCAACTAACCCATGCCTCCCTAAGTATAGTGATTTATACTTTGGCAAATAAACCATGCCCCTTTTTGTATATTGTGTTAAAACTTTGCAAATCAACCATGTTTGTGGCAAATCACCCATGCCGCGTTAAGTATATTTAGTTATACTTGACAAATCAACCATGCCTTTGACAAATAAACCATGCCACCTTATGTCTATTTAGTTAGACTTTGGTAAGTCAATCATGCCTTAATTTAACCATATACCAGTTTTAAACTTAACAAAGAACTAAATCACCCATAGTCCGAGCATGCATATCAAACGCATGACATTAATTTAAAAAAAAACCAATCCAGATAGACCAATTAAACATGTCTTACATCATCCGATTCACGGGACCAGACAGTCGATGTCCTGACACACCTTATAATCGTCCGAGTGCATTGAGAAGAAATGCCAATTTTAAATTGTATTCCTTCTTATAACCCTAACAAAACGACTACTCCTCTATCAGTACCTTAAACTTTAGTTGAGTAAAGTAATACCTCCATGAAGATCAACCCTAATATTTGCAGTTGACTTCCTTAATGTCCATGATAACAGCCTGTGTCATTATTATACAGGCTAAAACTTCAACTGTAAACTCAACAACTAATTAAAAGATATGAATATCCGGTCGGTTGTTGAGAGCGTCTAAATGCAAAGTGTGAATCACCACGTTGATGCATCTAAGTCGTCTTGTAATCCCCGCTTTCCATATGCACTGATGTCCCACCAGTGCGATATAAACCATAAGTAACCAACATCCCAACCAAAATCCTTACCCTTTGTAAAAGTCAGCAACCCTTCATCTAAATCCGTAAAAAGGTTCTATCGTTTCCTCCTGAACATAGAAAATGTCTACAAGGATCTAGTAATCTCGAAGGGTCCAGCTCGATCATATTAGAGATGGTGTAAAATTCACTACGTCCTTCTGTTTGCCGATCCTCCAAATAACTGCTTCATACCATGAAGCATTTTATTTTGCACCGGGATGAATAAAGAACCAAGAGATGTGAATCTCAGTCCTTATATCTGCCTTCCCGTTTGTCTACAAAAAGTACCAACTGGTCTGGTACCACCAGCTTCCGTCTGCACCCATTGCTTACATCGAAGCATCGTCAAAAACTAACCTTGCAATTGTATCTATGCATCACCAGTCAGTGATAAACTTACCGATAATAAAATTAACCGGTAATTCCATTCATCGAAGGTCAACTCATTATGACTTTTTCACACACACCGGCACCGCTTCCTTATATAGGTGTTAGATCTTACCTTCTTTGTCTTAGTTTAATTGAATCTGGAACTTTTTCCATCCTCCATATAGTCATAAATGTCGAAGCAACAGATAATTGTTGTGAATTATGACCTTAAAAAAAAAATTCACATTTTATACAGTGTAAAAACTTTGGTTCCTCCTCCAGGTGCAATACCAGCAACCCCTCCAAATGACACCCTCGTAAAATAATGTTTGGATTATGAATAGACTGATAAAGCTTAAATCAGTCCACTATCCTCACTCGGTGTCATTCCAATAAGTACCTACCAGCCCGTAATCCTCCATCCAAACCATAGTGGCAACAGTGATCTTTACCTACCACAACCTCACGAATCCCCCAAAACATTCACAACCACCATTCTTATAGCGTTGTAAAAACGAATCCCTACCTAGCGTAGAGCATATCTAACTAATCATTGTGGATAATTTGACTCTTATTGGTAGTTTAACTATCCCTTCCCAAGTAGCATACGATATTGATACATATCCAGGTCCAATAGATTGGCTAGAAGTTTGTATCTCTACCCAATCCTATGACCCTATATCCACAAATCCTAGCGCACATAGCGCTATCACCCCATATTATTAAAACACTAGTTGGTTGATCACATGTTTGTGCCCCAACTAAACCATATTCCCAATCCGGACTCATTCACAAAAATAAAACACATAATAATAAAATGAAACACATAATAATAAAGTGAAACAGTCATATACGCACATTACAATTTAAACATATAATTCTACTTAAGACATCCTTCATTCCAGAAAAGAAACCTCCTTTGAACTCAAGTTGCCAAATTATTTCACAAAAGTTCATTTCATGGTTTCGTTGGTAATCATCCAACCTTGAACATATCCCTAACCATAGCTCAAAAGCAACTTTCTTTTGCCTAAGCAAATATCCAACGGCTTAACCCTCATCTTCCTTATACGCGGAAAGCAAACCGTCTATCACAGCTTTACAAAGCAACTTATAATGTCACAGCCTAATCCCCATACTCTCCGGACTGCGATTTAAAATTACGTCTTTGTTCTGATAAGAACTCCATTAAACTCCGACCCTCCAGAAGAGTACATCTCAAATAACTCTCTGAGAGATGATACGAAAATTCGACTATATATAGATTGGTTCACACCAACTCCATTAGTATCATTTACTATACTGCTAGTGAATGAAAGCACACTCATGCGATCCTTCATCCTCAAACTTCAGTATCCCCATTCTTGGAGACGCTGATATCTGATCGGTTAGTCAATTAACATCAACCTTTGCAATAGCACGAATCATTGTAAAATAGGGGCTATTGGTCAGGTAAGTCGAACCACTGGGACTGCGCTAGTCTATGGCAACCTAAGCGTTTAGAGTCATTCTTAGGATGATGAAGGGGTATAGAATATTTGTTTGGTTTGTCACTAAAGCTAGGAATGTAAAGATGCATAAAACAAGAATACAAGAAATGTAAAGGAAGGAGATCTAGGTAGAGAGGGCTAGGGAAGTGAATCCACTACCTATCCATAAGCATGTTAATACATGATTTACTTGGGGGAATAATATATACACATAACCATGAAATGCAACAACATAAAATTGCTACATTGCCTTCAAGAATTTTTTATGAAATCAATAGGCAAGAATAACTTATCAAAGTATTGCATGTTTTGGTTACCTAAACTAGGTTGCAACCTTAGACATACTCACTAAGCATAGAATTATCAAGCCCTTAATCACATAGTAGAAGCACATGACATTAGGAATCAAGAATAATCTATCAAAAAAGAACCCTAAGCTATAGACTATCAAATTTCCCAAGCATCATGCCAATAAAAACATCATTGTCACTATGAAAATGGAAGCAAAATAATCATAAGAGGAAACAATCTTAAGACAAGATCTTAAACTTAAAATGATCATTAATAGACATTGAAGCTCTTCACATCAAATAAAACTCTAGTTCATGGAGAGGTCATATATATACATTACATCCCCAAATGTAAATAAAAAACAAGACATGCTTACAAGAAGGAGTTTCATCACCTCCCTAGAAGAGGGTTTAGTTACCCATGGTGGCCCTAGATGGAGGAAGAAGCATGGATCCTCCTTCCATTTTCAAGCTCCCTTCTTTTTGCTTGAAGAACACTTCCTTCTTTCTCTCTTCCCTCCCCTCTATCTTCTCAAAATGAAGCTTAATAGATAATGAGTGGCTTTGCTCTCTTATCTTCTAGAGATAAGCCTCTAAAAACCCCCCACCAACCAACATCTCCAACCAACCATTAAAGAGGGAAATTAGAATTGAGGAACCCAAGATGCAAGTGGCTGAAAATGGGCCATTTCCGGATGCAATTCTGCCCTAATTTCGAGCACTCGAAATTGGAGCAGAATGCTCCATTCTTGCCTTGCTCCGCCCGGACCTACTTTGGTAAAATGGCCATAACTTTGCGTTCCGAATTCCGAATGACAAACCGTTTAAAGATTTGGAAAGCTAATTCAGAGGTCTAAAAACTTTATGTTTTGGTAGAGATCCAATTCTTAAGTCTGGTTGGTCGAAATTGAAGAGCAAGGCAGAAATTCATTGCTGCCAGGCAGTTCTGAGCACCTATGATAAGAAGATCATAACTCTCTGCTCCAAACTTCGAATGACAAACCGCTTGAAGATTTGGAAAGCTGATTCAGAGCTCTAAATTGTTCATGTTATAATGGAAGTCCAGTTCTCGAGTTTGGTAGGTCAAAAATGGTGAGCAAATCCGGATTTCACTGCTACCAGAATTCCGCATTGCACCTTCCTATGTTCAAAACTCCACAAAGCATCATTTTTGCTTCCTTTTTGAAATTTAACCTGAAAATGTGCAAAAACATACAATTGGAGGTAATCTATATAAAATACACAAATAAAGAACTTAACTAATGCAATTTAGGGCGCTTGAATATACAATATTCGGCGCTTATCACACCCCCAAACTTACATTTTGCTAGTCCCTTAGCAAAACCAAAATTCAAAACTCAATGGAATGACAAACATGGGACTGCTACTACAAAAATATCTACCATAGTAAAATAAAATAGATACATAGCTCAAATACAACTTGAAACAGGCAAAAACTGGAGACGGGATCATTGAGAAGACTACCTTGCATATATAAAGCATTGATACAAAAATTGGCAAAAACCATTTCAACATGCATGCATCAATATCATAGTCCATATAAATAATTCAATTGTCATCTCTTAAATGGAAATAACTCAAACTCCAGTGAAAGTGAATTGAATTCTCAACATGCGGCTTTTACTTTCTTTTCCAATTCCAAGACACAAGTTTTCAAATCAATGAATTCCCCTTTACATGAAGTCCCTAGGGCATGATTTTATTTTCAAGACAACTTTTGTTGCCTGTTAAGAATTTATTATAACTTAAAAGTGAAACATAAAATGGTTTTGCAGTGTTGAAATCCTTTAAGCTTTCTAACCAACCTATGTAGCGAGCGTTAGGCCAACAACTCCAAAACCAGACGGCTTTAGGGTGCTAAGTGTAAAGACACTCCTAGGGCTTAATAGCTCAAGTTGGAAAGGCTACGAATTCCAACAAATCATGTTTATTACACACATTTTTTTTTTTGAATGACCGTGCAATGTTTAAGTCCTTTAAGCTTTCTAACCAACCCTTGTAGCAAGCGTTAGGCCAACGACTCCCAAACCAGACGGCTTTAGGGTGCTAAGTGTAGAGACACTCCTAGGGATTAATAGCTCGAGTTGGAAAGGCTACGAACGGCAACTGGACATTTTTTTCTTTCTTTCTCAGTTTTTTTTTTTTTTTTTTTTTTTAGACAACTTAAATCATGCCAAAGATATTCATCTATCAGGTTTATCAAATCAAATTAACTAGGCCAAGGTCAAGGTCAATCAAGTTGCATGCCTCACAGTTAAGTTTCCAATGTGCATCTGTGTATTGTGAAGCTTAAAAGAGTGTCAAATCCAGCGAGAATCTAATTGAGACATTTATACAGACTAATTTGAATCTACATGATCATTTCAACTCAAATTTTCTTTATTTTCAAAAATATCAGCTGCTTCTATACACAAAGTTTTAAATATATGCTTTCATCTCCAACAGGTTTCAAATTCCATTATCATTGCTTAGCAAAAATTATGAAACCAAAAATATGCCAAAAATGCAATATTGTACCCCCAAACTTGAATGTCACATTGTCCGCAATATGAGAAGATAAGTAAATCAAAAAAAAAAAAAAAAAAAAGTGCAAAGAGGGTTAAAGAACAATAATACCAAGCGGAGTGATGAAGGCAAATGGTGTGTAGCTATGTGAGCGCGCAAAAGCTTCCCCCAAACTTGGACAGGAAGACCTATCGAAACAGAACTACTATACACGGGTGAAAGCATAGGTCTCATAAGAAAAATCAAAACATAAATAAGAATACAAATATGCATGTTAAAGAAAGACAAAAATCTATACAATTTTTTTTTTTTTTTTTTTTGGCATGCATGCATGGTTGGAGGGAGGGTGAGTTTGGATTGGTTGCATGGAGGAGAAGTTGATGGCTGCCGAGAGGAGTAAGGGGTGAGGTTGGTTGGTTTGAAAGGGATGTGGGTTGTGGTTTGTGTAGGTTGAAGAGAGTGGTTCGAGCACTCGAGCTAGGAGCGACGAGTGCTCGAAAAACAAGCAGAGGGCTCGGCTGTTGTGGGATGGTGTTGGTTTGCATGGTGTTAGGATGGTTTGGTTTTATGGGTTGCCGAGAGATAGAGAGAGGTTTCTGGGTTGGTTGGTTTTTTGGTTGTGGATGATTTGTAGATGCCGAGAGTGGTTTGCTTGGTGGGTGTTGGAGGGTGGAGAGAGAAGATGCCGAGAGAGAGAGGAGAGTTGGTGGGGTTGTCTGCAGAGATGCCGAGAGGAGGTTGATGGTTTGGGTTGTGGTGAACATGAGTTGGAGGGTGGTTTGGGGAGTTTGGTTTGAAGTGGGTTGCGTGGGAATGCATGGTTGTTGGGTTGATGAAAGCATGGTAGATTGTGGAGGGGTGCATGGTGAAGTGGGTTGAAGGAGGAAGTGAGATATATGGAGTGGGTGGTTGATGAGCATGGTTGGGTGGTTTGAGAGGAATATGGTTGCATGAGATGGAGCAAATTTCGAGCACTCGAAATGCCTGCTTCGAGTGCTTGAAAAACAGGCAGAGAGTAAGGATGATGGTTGTGTGGGATTGGCGAGCACTCGAAATGAAAGCTAGAGGGCTCGAAGGGAGGGCAGTGAGCTTGGGATGAGATTGGTTCACATTTCAAGCACTCGAAAATGGACTTAGAGCGCTCGAAATACAAGCAGTAGCCTCGGAATGGTTTTGTGCAAGCTTCATAGAGCTTTCGAGCACTCCAAAGAGGAAATAGAGTGCTCGAAATAAAGGCAGTAGCATTGAGGTTGAGAGATGAATTTTTGCATGCATTGTAACATTATGCAGTGAGGTTGAGAGATGAACTTTGCATGTCATTCCATTAGGTGCCTCATTCTTATGCATTGTGAATGTATACATGATCAACTGAGAGCTGAAGAATTGATAAAACCTTGCAACATGCTTCCAAATCAATGCATGGATGGATTATTTTCACCTTGCATGCATGGAAAATTATGAAACTTTGCATATTAATACAATCCAATGCATGGATGGATAATTGTCAAACTCTACACTTCATTGCAATGCAAGGAAAATTTTGAAAATTTTTCAGATTGTGCAATTTTCCTCCAATGAACTTCAATCCATTCCATGGAAAATTTTGGAAATTTTGTTTTTAAACTTTGCAATTTTTTTTTCAAACTTTGCAATTTTTTTTTCAAACTTTGCAATCATCTCAAATGCATGGAAATTTTTTTTTTTTTTAAAAAAAAACTTTGCAACTCCATTTTAATGTAATGCATGGATGAAAAATTTTGAAAACTTTTCAACTTCTTTCTAATGCATGGACAATTTGCAATTTTTTTCAAAATGTAGCACCTTTCCAACGAATGGATGATTTTGAGAAACCATGACCCAACAATGCATTGAAGATGAAAGGCTATGCATGTGAGTGCCATGTCGAAAGTCCGAGAAAATTGCCTGATAGAGCCAGAAACTTCCGAGAATGAAAACAAGAGTTGAGAAGGTCTAAGAAGCCAGTCTAAAAATGTGGAACACAACTTAAGATAGTTCTAGAGAAAGTTAAATTTTGGCATTTCTTAACCATTTCCCAGAAAATTTCATGGCTCAGGCAATTGAACATTAGGGAGGCATTGAAGTCGAAAGAATTGCTCCCCATGGGTGCTAAATTTAACGTCGATAGCTAGACGCACCGAGATCAGATTAGTCCTCCTTACCCTATACCATGTCTCTCTAAAGAGTCATAGGTCCCCAAATAGGATAGTTCTTTTAAAAGTGGAGGAGGAAGACTTTGAAGACAAAAGTGGAAAAGAGATAACGGAAAGACCTCAACCCACTCTTCTTCCTCAATGAAGAACTTTGGACTATGGGGCTGATTTGGATTATAGGAAGATGGATTAGGTGAGGGTGCCTCAAGCAACGACTTATGAAGGGTCATATTGAGCACAAGAATGCTCAACAAGTTATCCTTCAGAATTTCAACATCCTCCCCACACTTATCCGGTGGTTCGGGCTCAACAGTTTGAGATAACTCAGGAGAAGGAATGAGAGGAGGTGCAAGCTCCCACGAAAGAGATACATTTGATGTTGTCCGAGGAAGAGAGTGAATAGGTGGATGAATATTAAGCAAAGAATTCACCTCCCAAATGGAATTGTCAACATCAAAATCCTCACAATTGAAATGAGCCAAACAAGCTTTTAGAGGATCCTCCATTGAAACAGGTGCATCAAGCAAAGGATTATTTAGGGCCTGTTTTGGATTAGGGTGGACAATCTCATCATCTTTTTCCTCATTTTGAACCACAAATTCTTCAATTTTTTGTGTGGCAACAATTTGATCTTCAACCACCATTTCCTCATTTTCATATGTGATGACCACTTGATCATTCTCATGATGAAAGTTACTAGGAGTAATCTCATCATTTATAGAATTTTCTTTTTTAATTGGCCACGAGTTCAGTGGAAAATTCTTCTTCATTTTCATGATTTAGAGCATTAACCATTTGTTGAATTTGAGCTATTTGGTCATCTAACTCTACTCTAGATTAGGAATGAGAATGAGTAGTGGATTGCATGCCAACAATGTCATCCAACATTTGCTTATTGGACTCCATCATTTGCGTGTGGAAAGACTCCATCATTTGTTCATTGGCAGCAATAAATTCATCCAATGAAGACGGTGGACAAGGAAAAGAGGGCGGGAAAGAATGATCATTGGGTTGAAAAGGTGCAGATGAGATTGTGGGGTTGAATTTCCTATGTCATGCCACAAGAAGTTTTGTTGGTCTCCCCAACCCGAGTTATAACCATTGAAGTATGGATCACTACCTGGTTCAAAGAAATTTTCATTTGGTAGCTCTAGATAGAAGTCCGAGAATTGTCTCGTTTGAAGACATTCTCTTGTATGATGTGTATGACTAGAGCAAAATGCACAAAACTCATGTGGTGTGTAGAATTGAGTTGGAAGATAACTACCCTCCATCTAGGACTTAAACATCAACAACACACAACATAATCAACACAACAATTCTTTATCATCAACTCCACATACAATGATCCCTTTCTCCTCAATTATCAACAAGATAGGAAATAAATGGCCACGACAAGGACCGATGCTTTGCAATATAGTAAAACAAAAATAGCCTCGACAAGGGCTTCACAAGCTAAATTAAACACATACACAATATTCACAATGCGAAACTAGAAGTCACGAGACTTACCTGGGGGCCTCTAGACTTACAATTTGCTAGCGTTCCCACGGCGAGTTTCGAGTCCCTAGAATCTCACAAACACGAAGATGATCAAAAATACACAAGGAGTATTCACAAGACACAATATTCACAATCAAACTAAAATTAACCCTAGAACTTTGGTTGCTAAACCGTTTGCAGTCCCCGGCAACGGCGCTAAAAATTGATCGGTTGGTCAATTAACATCAACCATCGCAATAGCACGAATCATTGTAAAATAGGGGCTATTGGTCGGGTAAGTCGAACCACTGGGACTGCGCTAGTCTATGGCAACCTAAGCGTCTAGAGTCATTCTTAGGATGATGAAGGGATATAGAATATTTGTTTGGTTTCTCACTAAAGCTAGGAATGTAAAGATGCATAAAACAAGAATGCAAGAAATGTAAAGGAAGGAGATCTAGGTAGAGAGGGCTAGGGAAGTGAATCCACTACCTATCCATAAGCATGTTAATGCATGATTTACTTGGGGGAATAATATATACACATAACCATGAAATGCAACAACATAAAATTGCTACATTACCTTCAAGAATTTTTTGTGAAATCAATAGGCAAGAATAACTTATCAAAGTATTGCATGTTTTGGTTACCTAAACTAGGTTGCAACCTTAGACATACTCACTAAGCATAGAATTATCAAGCCCTTAATCACATAGTAGAAGCACATGACATTAGGAATCAAGAATAATCTATCAAAAAAGAACCCTAAGCTATAGACTATCAAATTTCCCAAGCATCATGCCAATAAAAACATTTCCATAAACTCATCTTCATTGTCACTATGAAAATGGAAGCAAAATAATCATAAGAGGAAACAATCTTAAGACAAGATCTTAAACTCAAAATGATCATTAATAGACATTGAAGCTCTTCACATCAAATAAAACTCTAGTTCATGGAGAGGTCATATATATACATTACATCCCCAAATGTAAATCAAAAACAAGACATGCTTACAAGAAGGAGTTTCATCACCTCCCTAGAAGAGGGTTTAGTTACCCATGGTGGCCCTAGATGGAGGAAAAAGCATGGATCCTCCTTCCATTTTCGAGCTCCCTTCTTTTTGCTTGAAGAACACTTCCTTCTTTCTCTCTTCCCTCCCCTCTATCTTCTCAAAATGAAGCTTAATAGATAATGAGTGGCTTTGCTCTCTTATCTTCTAGAGATAAGCCTCTAAAAACCCCCACCAACCAACATCTCCAACCAACCATTAAAGAGGGAAATTAGAATTGAGGAACCCAAGATGCAAGTGGCTGAAAATGGGCCATTTCCGGATGCAATTCTGCCCCAATTTCGAGCACTCGAAATTGGAGCAGAATGCTGAATTCTTGCCTTGCTCCGCCAGGACCTACTTTGGTAAAATGGCCATAACTTTGCGTTCCGAACTCCGAATGACAAAATGTTTGAAGATTTGGAAAGCTAATTCAGATTTCTAAAAACTTTATGTTTTGGTGGAGATCCAATTCTTAAGTCTGGTTTGTCGAAATTGAAGAGCAAGGCAGAAATTCATTGCTGCCAGGCAGTTCTGAGCACCTATGATAAGAAGATCATAACTCTCTGCTCCGAACTCCAAATGATGAACCGGTTGAAGATTTGGAAAGCTGATTCAGAGCTCTAAATCTTTTATGTTATGATGGAAGTCCAGTTCTCGAGTTTTGTAGGTCAAAAATGGTGAGCAAATCCGGATTTCACTGCTGCCAGAATTCCGCATTGCACCTTCCTATGTTCAAAACTCCACAAAGCATCATTTTTGCTTCCTTTTTGCAATTTAACCTGAAAATATGCAAAAACATACAATTGGAGATAATCTATATAAAATACACAAATAAAGAACTTAACTAATGCAATTTAGGGCGCTTAAATATACAATATTCGGCGCTTATCAATATCTTTTCCCTTAGGATCCTTTTCAGAATCCTACTCTTCATTTGTCTCCTTTTTTGAAAACAACTAAAGTTGTGTTGGTCCCAATAAGTGGTGACCTAACACCTACACCTTAATCTTTCCTTGGGATATACTTTCTAAGTTATGCTAACCTTGGAACTAAACCTTCGATCCCAAGTTCTGTTTCTGGCAAAGAACTCCACAACGCACTCCTTTACTCTTTTGGGTCCGTATCGCTTTCGTCGTGAACTCAATCCTCCTCCTAGTGTTAACCATTTCATAACTATGAATATAATTGACATCAACTCCTCCTAACGAACCGTAAATAGAGTACAAAAAATCCTAATATGGCTCTAAATTTTTAAGAGACGCAACGCGGAAGTCTTATAACAAAAACACTCCTAAGGACACTAGAACCTGGAGTGCTCTGATACCAACTATTATACCCCCGGATTTTTGGATGCAGGTTGGCCAGGCCCATGCCTGAATACTCGAGGATATCAAAATAATTAGCAATAAACGAACACAGAATAACAAAAATGATAAACAGGAATGAATAAAACTGCTGAAAAGAAACTAGAAAGATAATCTAAAACTGAAAACCTCAGAATAAAATTTTATAAATAAAGTATTAATCTGATACATCCAACTTCTCAAATTCTAATACAACTCGGGAATCCATCTGGTGGACCCTTTATAAAACCAACACTGAAATTAACAACTGAAGAACTCCAATGCTAAATCCCAAAGAAACTCCTACGTCGTCGGAAGAATGAGAAGCCGTCTCTACTCAGCACGAACAAGCTCTAAGACCTGGAACCGTCCGTTACCTGAAAAATAATAGTGAGTCAGGCCCACAAACAAGTTCTATCCTAACTACAATCCAAACAGAGACCCGATACGCAGATACATCCTAGATGTCTCAACTATATCTAAATAGTCCGTAAATAGATAAATACATATAACCACACTATATGACTCTTACTAGACTATGCTAAGGGTCTTTATCTGAATAGAAGGCAACATGCAAAAACGCAACTGAGTGGGCATGACTACCTAAGCCTAACAGGGTACACCTTAACCAACATAGCTAGCTACACGTATTACTACATATACGCTCCCTAACCGTCGACTGTGAGACTCAAGCTCAGACCGCGGCACCATAATTATATATATAAATTCCCATCTAAACCAATGTAGTGCGGGTCAACTATTCGTCGCTTAAAACACAACATTTAATCAGGATTTAAATGTTTTAGTTAAATCCCTATCCTTCCTAATACAGAAATATAAATAATCATCCAATATGTCGTTCAATTTTTTAGTTGACAGGACATGAAATCATATAGGATTTAACTATTTTAGTTAATCCATTCCATATGTATGAATGGGTAGGATTAGCGTTTTGATCTAATCCGTCCCTCCGTATGCCACCGTCCCATATCGGTGTACACCATGCAAATAATCCGTAAATGATGCAACATTTTAAGCAGTTCATTGAGTAATGTCCACATAATGCAAATAGTTAATAAACAGAATTTAAACAGTTCATCATCTATAATCCAAATACCTTACCTGTAATTGCCAGAACCTGATTTACTAGTTCAGCAATTAACGTCCAAAACCATGTAAATTACAGAAAGTGCATAACAATTCAGTAATTTAAATCCCATTAAATCCATAACCTAATTAATTACAGAAAGAGTTTCATGTTTCAGCAATACAACAATCCAGACTAAATTCCATGTAATTGCAGACAAGGTTTAAAATTTCAACAATTACCATCCTATCTTTAATCCATGAGATTTGCTGAAAGGGTTTATTATTTCAGCAATTAAAATCTAGAATATGTATAGGCCAATTCTAATAAATAATTGACCATATCATCCATCCAATATAAGATTTATAGTCTTCTTATATTCCATTAAATTGCTAACAGTAAACTAAGAAATCAATTTCCTTTCATCCGCTAACAGTATGAAAAATAGTTTAATGTTATATTGTTCGTTCCATTAGCTTATAGGTATAACTTATTTAATTAGAGGTTTTAATCATACCCAAAACTAAATATTAAACCCCCCAATAAGTCCCATAACTATTCAGAAATACATAAAGCATCCAAACAGTACACAAGAAAAAACCAAAAATCGTAAAAACCATAAAAATAGGAGAGAGCCTGCTCTCTGTAATTGAGAGCAGGCTCTAAAAGAGCCTAGAGCCGGCTCTTAATCACCTTAGAGCTGGCTCTTTATAGATGGGAGCCAGCTCTTGGTTTTCCCAGAGCCGGCTCTCTCCCTTCTGTGAGCCTCCGTTCCACTTTAGCTTCGTCTCTGACCTCTGCTTCAACTCCAGCCTCTTCCTACCCCTATGTTCTTTCTTACAACTGATCTTAGTAGTCTAATATATATCCAGTAGCATCCCAATGGTTTGGTTTGACAGTTGAAATTTATTACAGTGACTTAAAACCTCTACCGATTCCTTATGCGTTAACATAAAACTTGACCTTCGATTTGCAGACATAACTACAGATAATACTAGAACATATACAGATAATCAAAACTGATTTTAACCATCCTATATATATTCAATAACATCCCAAACCCTTGTTTATAACAATACGAATTAAATCAACCATTAAAACAGTACCAATCTGTAAGCTTAAAACAGACGACAAACACAAGTCAATCAAGAATTGTTTTAGACAACCATACACATACTGATAAACAGTTTGACATATATTTCGCATGCCAGATTAGATTAATATTCAATTAAAATTCTAGAGACATCTAGGTATACACAGAACACAGGCCAACCGGGAGAGAGGAAGAACAGAACTTGCCTTTGCGGGTTTTTGAATAAAACTCCGTCGCCGTCTTCCTAAGTTTTTTTTCGGTGATCATGCCTGCCGTTAAGCCTCCTACTGCTCAACCTTCCCTTCCCTTAATCCTCAGTTGAAACCCTCACCAATAATGATCTGCTAATATCTCACAATTCACGTTCCATTCTTTTCCCAATCCCTCTTTCTGTCTCTCTCTGTTTTCCCTCTATCAACTGTACGTGTATAGGGTTCTCCACCCTTTGAAGACCATAACAGTATATATATATAAGCACCAAGAAACCCTAAACCAAATCCTAATCCATGATGGAAAACTTAATTCTAGTCGGCGTGAGACATACCAAACTCAAACCCAAATTATCATTATAATTTAATTCATTAATAATTTAAACCTAATTAACTCCTTTAAATAAAATAACACAGCATTTAATCAATTTAAAATAAATTTAATTCAATTACAGAAAAATAAAATACAATTAAATTAAATAAAATAATTAATAAATAAATTTAATTCATAACCATTTAAATTCACCCAACACTTAATTTAATTCACAAAACACCTAGCCACGTAAATACCAAAAGCAAATAAAATAAATAATGAAAACAATAAAATAAATATTAAAATTCCAATTATAACCCTTTTAATACTAGGGGTATTACAACTGCTATCATGCTTACTCTTAGAGACTATAAGAATCTCAATTTTGAAACCTCTTTGTTAGGAGTTTGCCAATTCAGCCTTTTTGATGGCCCACAATACTTCAATTGTTTTCCAAATTACTCAATAGCTCATGATGACCTAACAATCCTCTATACTTTAACCCTCAATGTCTCAAGTAGTGATTATGAAATGATGGATGAAACCATACCTTTCAATGTTGTTTATAGAGTCCATTACAAAATCTATATTACTCAGGTCAGCCCCCATACTCTTCGTGAGTCTCCCAAAGGAGAAAACCTTCTTCTCCATGCCAGTGACGAAAATTCACACATTTATGTTCGAAGAACCATCACTTAGAATATAGTCACCTTCCCAGAAGAATGGACTCTGGAGCATGCAACTCCTCCTTTAAAGATTGAGAATAAAAGGTTGGAACAACTATCTCAATTTTCTAATGGAACGGTAAATGTTAGATTTAATTCTAACAGGCCCAATAGACTTTCTATCCAAGAAATAGAAAAACCTAGATCATCTTTTTCTCATGCTTCTTTCCCTCACACAAACTATTCAAAAGCCCCTTCCAGAAAATCATTTTCAGGAACACCTACAAGACATCCAAACCTCGTTGGAGTTAAAAACAAAGAAGTTGCTAAACTAGTCTACCAGGACGATGCAAGCGAACAAACTGAAGAAGAAGACATCCCTCCTCTTCAACGTAATCCTTTATTATAATACCTCTAATTCTCAAAAGGATATAATTGAAATTTGTTATTTATTTTCATGTGTATTTTAATTGATTATTTCTTTTATGTGAGTTTTTTTTTTATTTGATTATCTGCCTATTTGATTAATTGGTTTATTGTGCATTTGACTTATTTGGTTTAGTTTAATTTTATGCTTATGTGTAATTGTTTAATTATTCTATTTTAATTTAAATTTTATTTAAGGATTGACATGGACAGTGGTAATGGACCAACTGTTTGGGGTCACATGGATTACTTGGATTTGTGGAGATAGGTACAATTAATACCCATAAATGGTTATACATATATATATATATGGGTATATATGTATATCAGGTTCATTTAATTATTAATTATTATTAATGATTTAAATTAGGGACATTGTTCATTATTTAAATATAATGTAGTTTTAGGGTTTTATATAGATAAATATGAAATCACGTTGTAGCCGACTTAGAGATATTTTATTTTCTTTCACCTTAGGTAATTAAAAATTAGGTTTTAGTATAAGCCTATTTATATATCGTTCTAAGCCTGCTTAGGGTTTGAAATCACAAACTCTATTCACGTACAGAGTGGTTTAAGAGAACAGGGAGAATCAGTTAGGGTTTCGGCCATAGGTTGAGGGTCGGACCAAGGAGGAAGGAAAGGGGATTGCTTGTGGGTTAAACCAGAGTAGTCAGAGGCTTGACGGTAATCTAAAGTCGCCAAAAAAACTAGGAAGAATGAGTTAAGGTTTCAATTCGAAACCTAAAGGCAAGTTTTATTCTTACTCTCTCCCCTTAATC
This sequence comes from Cornus florida, assembly GCF_030987335.1. Taxonomy (NCBI): domain Eukaryota; kingdom Viridiplantae; phylum Streptophyta; class Magnoliopsida; order Cornales; family Cornaceae; genus Cornus; species Cornus florida. The sequence goes on from NW_026775574.1 coordinate 91,897,035, forward strand.
TATGTTCTGTACATGCCTAGATGATCTCTAGGATTTTAATCGGACATTAATAAATCTTGTGTGCCTATTAAATCAAAAATAAATTGTATATGTTTGCATATGTACTGTAAGTTCAGTCTGTTCTTCGCATAAATTATTTCCCATATATGTTCTAAATTTCTGTTAATGATGCATACTGGAGTTTAGATGCTTTATGAGGAATTTTAGGACATGAATTGAACCCTAGGAACTGTATTAGGGATCACAGTAGGTTCAGAAAAGTCGTCGGAGGCAAAGAAGACGAACCAGAACGGGTTACGGCTCTCTGTGAGAGAGAGAGCCGGCTCTATGGAATGAGGGAACCAGCTCCCTAGGCTACAGAGCTGTCTCCCAAGGTGTGGGAGCCGGCTCCTAATGGTTGAGAGCTAGCTCTCAACTTGTGAGAGCTTGCTCTCATGCCAAACTTGGTACTAGACGTGGTTTAAGGGATTGTTTTGGTATTTTTGAAGTTCTTGGACTGTTTTGGGTAATTAGTAAAGACTCTAAACATTATATTATGTTATATTAGAACCCACATTGCACAATTAATGTCTTTATGCTAATGGATTTAATAGTGGGAAAGTTTAGACAATCTTGCATGCTGTTAACGGATAAATGATATAATTGCTTAATTTTTATTGTAGCGATTTAACAAACTGTAGCATGATTTTAGACCTTGTTTTGGATGCACAATTGGGTCATATACATATCAGACCTTAGCTATGCTGACTCTAGATTTTAATTGCTGAACTATTAAATTTTGTTCTGTAAGTTACATGGATTAATGCTTTGGATTCTAATTACTGAACTATTAAACTTTGTTCTGTCAATTACATAGATTAATGTGTTGAATTTTAATTACTGAACTAACATATTATGTTCTGTCAATTATTTGGATGTTATGGATTGTATGCACGGGTATGGGACGGTGGCATACTAGGGACGGATTAGTTTCAAAATACTAAATCATACCTATTCTGGAATAAGGGAATGGATTATAAAAAGAAATCCTACTTATATTTAAGTCAGATCAGCTGCATAAAGTTGAGTGACTTACTGGATTACTTGTTATTTTTATTTAAATCAGATCAGTTGCATAAAGTTGAGTGACTTACTGGATGATTGGTTATTTGTGGTTAAGTCAGATCAACTGAATAAGTTGAGTGACTAACTGGATTAGTTAATCTTATGTCAGATTAATGAACAATTGATTGACATACTCTGGTTTTGGACGGACTTTAAATATATGACTATGGTACCAAGATATAAGCTGGAGTCTCAGGATCGTTGGCTAGGGAGCGTATATGCATTGGGATGCATAGCTGGCTATGACGGTTGAGGTGTACCCTGTTAGGTCTGGGTACTCACGCCCACCTCTGGTGCGTTTTGCATGTTACCTTCTATTCAGGTTGAGACCCCTTTATAGTCTAGTATGTGATACCCCTCAGATCCGAGACACGGGTTGATCAGGCCCACGCCCAAACCCGAGGGAAATATCAAACAATTAATACTTTAATGAACACAGAATACAAGATGAAATAATAAGAAGTAAAAAAAATGGCTAAAAAGAACTCCAACTGAAAGTCCTCAAAATAATAATATAAAATCCAACTCCAAAACCTCCAATTAATTAACAACTCGAGAATCCATCCAGTGGACCCCTAAATAAAAATCCCAACTGTAAAATGAAATAACTGAAATAAAATCCAAAGCTAAAAAGTAAGTAGTCCAACGTAGTCGGTGGAATAGAAGTCTGTATCTGCTCTGCACAACCAAGCTCTAACCTGGAACTGACAAGCACCTGAAAATAATAAAGGAGTGGGTCAGACCCACATGCAAGTCCTGATCTACTACGATCCAAACAAGAATCCGATACGTAGATACATCTTAGATAGACTCAACAATATCTAGAGTAGTCCATATATGTATATATTACACACTATAGGACATTCACTAGTCCAATAGGTCTGTCTCAGCCTGATTAGAGATACCATACAAATCGCACATTACGTGGTCATGTGTACCTAGACCTACCAGGGAACAACACCTCTGTCCAGCTATCCATCCTAGGTGATATACGCACCCTAACCATGGTCATGAGACTCAAACTCATACCATGGCATCATAACATAAATACCTCCTAATACAAAATATCATCCATCTGATATAGTGGCTCGATATCTGTATAACAAGTTATCCCAGAAATCCAATTATGTCATTCAGTTACTTACTGACCTGATACTAACAGAAGTTGGACTTAACTTTTATTGTTAATCCAAACCTCAATCCAGATTAGGTAAACTTAGTATCTGAACTAATCTCTACCTAATATGCCACCGTCCCATACCGGTGCATACAATCCTCCATTTACCATAGTTGCCAAAAATAGTTAAATAGCTTTCAACTTCATTTCAAAATAAGCACAAATACAATTTAACAGGTGTAAAACTGAATCATGCAACCAATAATGGATTTAGAAACCAAATCCCAGTCCTTTAAATTAACAGAATCCAACTATGCAACTACCTCCTCCAAACAGTGTCGTAACAGATGAGATATATAACAGATTTAATTGTCGGTTAATCCCAACTAAGCATTCATATAATTAAATAACAGAATGCTTATAACTCAGCTGCAAATCATGAATCATAATTCTAAGTCATGCAGAGAAACTTAAATCCCTAAAACAGTAAGCCATTACTAGTTTATGTCAACCCTTTCTCCAACAGGTTTACTTTGAATCTTAGGCTAATTCCATTCTCAATTTCTAAATGTAAGCTTGCTTCTCAATTCTTATATAAGTCTTAATCGAAGTATTAAATCACCCAGAAGCCTTTAAACAGTTTTAGAAACCTCAGTCTCAGCCAAACAGAGCATCAAAACTCAGTTTTACGCATTACCAAGAGAAAGAGAAGGCTCTGAAACACAGAAAGCCTTTTCTATTCAAGGAGAGCCGGCTCCCCTTCCTTGGGAGTTGGCTCTAGATGGGTGAGAGCCGGCTCTCAACCCTAGAGAGCTGGCTCTAGTGTTTTGGGAGCAGGCTCCCTCCCTTTTTGGAGCCTGCTCTCACCCCTAAGAGCCGTAAGCTGTTCTTCTGTGGTCTTCTCCGACTCCGGTAGTTTGCAGTCTTTAAATTCAGTTTTATTACATGTTTTAAGGTCCTATCCTCATCCTAGATTGATCACAAGACAGAGTTATACAAATAAGAATTGAATTACTCATCAATGTTTAAAGTAAACAACCACCATATACAAACTGAACTTGTAACAACAGAGCAACAAATTTAATTCACTGATGCTAGAAACTGATTTAACATGTATAAACAATGTAATTAAAACTTAGTTTAATTCCTGAAGTCTAACTAATCACGCACAGAACACAGATTCATGGGAAAGAGAAGAACAAAGACTTGCCTTTGAGTTTCATATTTGAAACTCTAATTCCACAGTTTCTGTATGATACGTTTGTGTCCTAAACTGCAAGTATGCTCCTCCAATGCTTTGGTTCAACCCAGAAACACCTCGTCCAATTATCCTTGAACCTCTCTGGTAACCTTTCTAGTTTTCGCTCTCTGTTTCTTTCTGTCTCACAGTATAAGTGAATAGGATTTTGTGTGTAACCCTAAACAACAGTATAATGAACATATATATAGGCACCACTAGACTTTTAACCTAATTCTAATTCCTTTAGGAACAGGAAACATAACCTTAGAATCCATTCTCTAACCAAGTCGGCGACATCCGTGTAAAATAAAACCCTAATACTATTAAAATAGTTAATTTACATTTAAATCACAAATTCACATAAACACGTAAATAATTAAAACACTTAAGAATGCAATTAAGTTAACGACAAAAAATCATAAGTACAATTAAAAAACAATTAAGCAAAACAATTAAATAAAAAAAAAAACAAGCAAAGAAACAATTTAAGTCAAATAATACAAGCAATTAAATAATTAATTTACTAAAAATGCACTAAACAATTAAATTAAATTTCAGGAATGTCCTTTTAAAATTAGGGGTATTACATTCTTCCCCCCTAACAAAAGGAATTCTGTCCTCGGAATTCCCTCTTACTTTCTTTCCATAATTCAGGAAACTGCGAGCGAATGACATCCTCCCGTTCCCAAGTGGACTTAGCCTCATTATGATGACTCCACTGAACACGAACCAAAGGTTACGAAAGATTTGATCCCGACGATCGACAATCCGACATAGTGGCTCCAAATAAGTTGCATCCAGTTGCAACTCAATCTCTCCAACATCGATATACTGATACCGATCCTCATCTCGTAGAAATTTCGGTAACATGGAAACATGAAACACGTTGTGTACGAGATCCAAATTATCCAGAAGTGCCAACCGATAAGCAACAACTCCAACTCGATCCGTAATCATGAATGGATCGACAAACCGCGGAGACAACTTTCCTTTCTTCCCAAAGCGCATAACACCCTTCACAGGAGACACTTTGAGAAGAACCTGATCTCCAACCCGAAACTCCAAAGCATGTGTGCGATGATCCGCATAGCTCTTCTGCCTGTTCTAGGCAGTATGCATGCGATCCTTAATAAGAGCTATCTTCTCAAAAGTATCCTTGATGAACTCAGGACCCAAGAATCTGCTCTCGCTAACCTCTATCCAACAAATAGGCAATCGACACGGTCGACTGTATAACGCCTCAAATGGTGCCATCCCAATAGTCTTCTGGAAACTATTGTTATAAGCAAACTCCACGAGCGGTAAGTAATCCTCCCAGTGGCCCTTGAAATCAAGAACACACGACCGAAGCATATCCTCCATGATCTGATTCACCCGCTCAGTCTAAGGATGATAAGCAGTGCAAAGATGCAACTCTGTACCCAAAGCCTGCTAAAAACTATTCCCGAATCTTGACACAAAGCTCGAATCCCTATCCGATATAATAGACAATGGAATGCCATGTAACTTCACAATCTCAGTAATGTAAAGTCTTGCCAACTGCTCCGAAGTAAAGTCAGTACGAATAGGCAAAAAATGAGCTGATTTCGTCAGTCTGTCCACAATGACCCAAATGGAATTTTGACCCTTGAAAGAATTTGGTAACCTTTCCATAAAATCTGTAGAAATGCTCTCCCATTTTCACTCCAGTATTGGCAGTGGCTGTAAAGCTCCTGGCGGCCTCTGATGATCAATTTTGACCATCTGACAAGTACTACACCGAGAAACAAAAAGAGCAATGTCCCTTTTCATACCTGCCCACCAAAACTGCCGCTTCATATCCTGATACATCTTGTCACCTCCTGGATGAACAGAAAACTCAGAGTGGTGAGTCTCAGTCATCACATCCTTCCTCAAATTATCAGCAGATGGCACTACTAACCGTCCCTTGTACCTCAACCCTCCATCAGCCCGAACATGGTAAAATGGGATTTCTCCGAAAGCTATCTCTGCAACTTTATCAATGCACTGCTGATCCGTGAGTTGTGCCTTCAAAACCTTGTGAATGATAGAAGGTGTAACCACCATACAAGCCATGAAAGCATCTGACAACTTATCCACTGTCCTCAAAGCATTTCACTCACTAGCGAATAGAGCAGAAAGACTACCAACAGGTCGGCGACTGAGTGCATCTGCCACCACATTTGCTTTCCCTAGATGGTACTAGATAGAGAAGTGATAGTCTTTTACAAACTCCAACCATCTGCGCTGTCTCATATTCAACTCCCGTTGAGTGAACAAGTACTGCAGACTCTTGTGATCACTAAATAATCTGAAGGACTCACCTAACAGATAATGCCTCCAAATCCGTAAGGCAAAGACTACAGCTGCCAACTCCAAATCATGCGTTGGATAATTAAGCTCATGAGGCTTAAGCTTCCGAGATCCATACGAAATCGGTCACTCCTCCTGCATCAAAACACATCCAAGACCCTGCAAAAAAGCATCTGTGTAGACAAGATACTCTATCCCGCTCTGTAGGGTAGACAACACCGGTGCAGAAGTCAACTTAGTCTTCAGCTCATCAAAAACTTCTTGACAATGCTCATCCCATACAAACCGTACACCCTTTTTAGTCAGATGAGTGAGTGGTCGTGCTATCTTTAAGAATCCCTGGATAAACCTTCTGTAATATCCTACCAAACCGAGGAAATTCCGATCAGGGTAGGTGAAGTAGGCTGTCCCCATTCAACCACTGCTGAAACCTTGGCTAGATCCACCGCTATTCCCCTTTCTGACACCATGTGACCCAAAAATTTCACCTCCCGTTGCCAAAATTCACATTTCTCGAACTTGGTATACAACTGGTGTTCACGAAGCGTCTGCAAGACTATCCGCAGATATTTAGCTTGATCGTCCTCTGACCTCCAGTAAATTAAAATGTCATCTATGAAGACAATGACAAATTGATCCAAATAAGCTTTGAAGACCCTGTTTATCAAATTTATGAAGACCGCTGGTGTATTAGTCAACCCGAACGGCATCACCCGAAACTCAAAAGATCCATATCTAGTGAGAAACGCTGTCCTAGGAACATCTTACTCCCGAACCCAAAGTTGATGATATCCAGACCGCAGATCAATCCTAGAGAAATAAGTAGCTCCCTTCAACTGATCAAACAAGTCATCAATCCTGGGTAAAGGATACTTATTACGAATCGTAACCTTGTTCAACTCCCTGTAATCTATACACAGGCGAAGCGAACCATCCTTCTTCTTTACAAATAACACTGGCGCTCCTCAGGGTGAAGTACTCCTGCGAATGAAACCCTGGCTGAGTAGCTGCTGAATTTGATCCCTTAGCTAGCGCATCTCCACTGGTGCCATCCTATAAGATGCCCTAGTAATAGGCGTAGTGCCTGGAGCTAAGTCTATCACAAAGTCGATCTCGCGACTAGGCAGCAACCCTGGAATCTCTTGAAATACATCAGACAAATCCTGTACAATTGGTATGTTATCCAATGCTACAGTAGTCCCCTCCTCCGTTTCCTCCTCCACATGAGACAAATAAGTGCTGGTGACCCTATTAGAATGCGGCATAGCAGCGACATACATGTCCTGTCTAGGTATGGTGGAAACAACTCACCTATCAAAACAATTAACTTGGGTATGGTAGTAAGACAACCAATCCTTCCCGAGTATCACATCATAAGTACATGTCCAGGACCAATAGATTGGCTAGAAATCTAAGTCCACCAATATCTAGTGTCACAGGCCCATCACTCTCATGAAGAATGGCTGTATCGCCCAACGGTGTAGAAATACCCTGAGGTCTACTGTATACCCGAGTCGTCATCCCAGACAAATCAATAAAAGTCCTAACTACAAATGAGTGTGTAGCACCCGTATCAAACAAAACACGTCCAAGTAAACCTTGTATAGGAAACTTACCCTCAACAGCCTGAGGTGTCTGCATATCCTGTGGCATGGGATTGTACACCCTGCCATAATGTAACTGCTGCGGTGCCTGTCCCTGAGGCTGCGGTGACGCTGGTAAAGCCGGATATGCCTGTCCCGGAATCCGTGGAACCTATGGAGCTGGTAAAGGTACTGGCGTCCTCTGCCTCTACTGCACATGCTGTCCCTGTCCCTGTCTCTGTCCCTGCCTTGCTGAAAGACACTGCTTGGAAGTGTGACCATACTCTCCACAAGTATAGCAACTATCCTGGAAAGTATCAAATGGCCTCCTCTATCAGTTAACCTGTGCCTGACATTGTCCTGCCTGTGGTCCCCCATTCTGCTGTCGCTGAACAGGTGCCACATCCCTGGGAGCATCGGAACCACCCTTGTGCTTCTTCCAAGGCTGCTGTCCCTAGAATTTGCCCTTGTCATTCTGTCGGTGTTCGTTTCCATTCCCTTTCTCAGCTGACTGGTTAGCAGAGTCTCTATCACCCCGCTTATCACCCTTGGCCTGTCTGATGTCCACGGTCAACTGGTACTGCTGTAGAGCGGCGTCTACTACCTGAGCATAGGTAGTATAGGCTGGACTACCTATAATAGCTCTCTTGATAGACCACATCAGTCCTTTGACGAAACTGTTGCACTTCTTCTCTTCTGTATCCACCTCCTCCGGTGCAAAGAGAGACAAGCGTGTGAACTGTTGCTCATACTCCACTACTGTCATGTTCCCCTACTGTAGATTAAGAAACTCAGTCTTCATGGCTGCCCTAACTGCATAAGGGAAGTATTTCTCTTCAAAGCATACACTGAACTCATCATAAATCAATGTTATCCTCTCCTTGATGGTGGTAACTGACTCCCACCACTACAGTGCATCCTCAACTAGCTTGAAGGTAACAAGCATCTGCTTCTAAACCTCCGTGCACTGAATCAAGCGAAGATGTCGCTCGATGTTCTGTTTCCACTGGTGAGCTGTTCTCGCATCGGTGGAGCCTGTGAACTCAGGTGAGCTCCCCTTTATGAAAGAACTTATAGCCTTCTCCCAAGTATCAGTTTGAACAACCGGTGCTGGTAACGGTGCCGGCTGTACCTGAGGCTGATTCCGAAGTGCTGCTATTACCCCTGCTTCTATAGCCCAAGCAATAAGGTCATTGAGGTGAGGAGGATACTCTGGATCTCCTCCCCGATCCCGAGTCTGCTGAACCTCCTCCTACTTCTCATAGTACTGACCCTCATCCTCCTGACGCTGCCTACGGGCCACTTCCCTTCGTCACTGATTGTTCCGTCTGGTTCTTGCGTTAACCATTCTGTCAACACAGAAGGACAGACATCAGTACGATTAAACCAAACCGTAAAGAATACAAAGAATCCTAAACTTAAGCTCTAAACAATAAAGAATGCTATGCGGAAGTCTTATACGATAGAATCCTAGAGACACTTGAAGCTGGAGTGCTCTGATACCAACTGTGATACCCCTCGGATCCGAGACACGGGTTGATCAGGCCCAGCCCAAACCCGAGGGAAATATCAAACAATTAATACTTTAATGAACACAGAATACAAGATGAAATAATAAGAAGTGAATAAAAATGGCTGAAAAGAACTCTAACTGAAAGTCCTCAAAATAATAATATAAAATCCAACTCCAAAACCTCCAATTAATTAACAACTCGGGAATCCATCTAGTGGACCCTAAATAAAAATCCCAATTGTAAAATGAAATAACTGAAATAAGATCCAAAGCTAAAAAGTAAGCAGTCCTACGTAGTCAGTGGAATAAAAGTCTGTATCTGCTCTGCACGACCAAGCTCTAACCCTGGAACTGACGAGCACCTGAAAATAATAAAGGAATGGGTCAGGCCCGCATACAAGTCCTGATCTACTACGATCCAAACAAGGATCCGATACGCAGATACATCTTAGATAGACTCAATAATATCTAGAGTAGTCCATATATATATATATATATATATATATATATATATATATATATATATATTACACACTATAGGACGTTCACTAGTCCAATAGGCCTGTATTAGCCTAAGTAGAGATACCATGCAAATCGCACATTACGTGGTCATGTGTACCTAGACCTACCAGGGAACAACACCTCTGTCCAGCTATCCATCCTAGGCGATATACGCACCCTAACCATGGTCATGAGACTCAAGCTCATACCATGGCATCATAACATAAATACCTCCTAATACAAAATATCATCCATCTGATATAGTGGCTCGATATCTGTATAACAAGTTATCCCAGAAATCCAATTATGTCATTCAGTTACTTACTGACCTGATACTAACAGAAGTTGGACTTAACTTTTATTGTTAATCCAAACCTCAATCCAGATTAGGTAGACTTAGTATCTGAACTAATCTCTACCTAGTATGCCACCGTCCCATACCGGTGCATACAATCCTCCATTTACCATAGTTGCCAAAAATAGTTAAATAGTTTTCAACTTCATTTCAAAATAAGCACAAATACAATTTAACAGGTGTAAAACTGAATCATACATCCAATAATGGATTTAGAAACCAAATCCCAGTCCTTTAAATTAACAGAATCCAACTATGCAACTACCTCCTCCAAACAGTGTCGTAACAGATGAGATATATAACAGATTTAATTGTCAATTAATCCCAACTAAGCATTCATATAATTAAATAACAGAATGCTTATAACTCAGCTGCAAATCATGAATCATAATTCTAAGTCATGCAGAGAAACTTAAATCCCCAAAACAGTAAGCCATTAACAGTTTATGTCAACCCTTTCTCCTACAGGTTTACTTTGAATCTTAGGCTAATTCCATTCTCAATTTCTGAATGTAAGCTTGCTTCTCAATTCTTATATAAGTCTTAATCAATGTATTAAATCACCCAAAAGCCTTTAAACAGTTTTAGAAACCTCAGTCTCAGCCAAATAGAGCATCAAAACTCAGTTTTACACATTACCAAGAGAAAGAGAACGCTCTGAAACACAGAGAGCCTTTTCTATTCAAGGAAAGTAGGCTCCCCTTCCTTGGGAGTTGGCTCTAGATGGGTGAGAGCCGGCTCTCAACCCTAGAGAGTTGGCTCTAGTGTTTTGGGAGCAGGCTCCCTCCCTTTTTGGAGCCTGCTCTCACCCCTAAGAGCCTTAAGCTGTCTTTTGTGGTCTTTTGTGTTCTTCTGTGGTCTTCCCACTTACAACTCATAGTATAAAAATTACAAATGAATTAAAATTTAATAATACTAATATATAAATAAAAATTCATATTTTTAAAAAAAATTGACTTGTCAATGTATTCGTATCATGTGCATGTGTCCATGCCACATAATTCAAATCTTATAATGCAATTGCATATTTAGCGTGATGTTGGTGTATAGAAATAAAAATAAAATATATATATATATATATTTTTTTTTTCATAAAATAAAATTTTATATATATATATATATATATATATATATATATATAAGAGAGAAAATAAAATACCACTAGACCGGTGGTGTATTAAAATTACTAAAAAAAGAAATTCCAAGTTACTTAAGAATTTGGTTCAAAGATTCTCTTGTTTTCAGTTTTGCGGCCAATGATGGCCAATAAGGCACATCCACTCTTTGCGCACCAAATATTAAAGTTCAAATCATTATGAATTTATAATTAACACTTCTATTTTCAATAACAGCTTATAAAACATTAAGAGAATTTTTATTTATTTATTACATCAGCAAGTAACCCCACACTCACCCTCCGTCCCTCAAATTTTATCAAACAGCAGCTAATTCTCGGGGAACAGAACCAAGCTCCGCCGAAATAAACGAACTCAAACTCTGAGAAATCTACCTATCCTTCCCCAGCTAGAAAAAGGCGCGAACAAGATACAGTCATGAAACTCTCCTAGAAGTACAAACAAATTGCTAATAATCAACTTATTATCTTAGAACTACGAACAAACTAAACATCAAGCAGCAACGAAATGCAGTTGAGCAAGATTAAATAATTTCCATTTTTATTCTCGAGGGCAGACTTTTTTGGAGTTCCATAGCACACTTTTTTGCATATTGTTTCTCCTTGGTTTCCTCAAACAGCCACGGTCTTGGTCTGCTAGCACGAATTGTACAATGACGATTAATTATAATCTTCTCCACTGTGACGGCATTCTTAATCAAGTAGTGGGCAAACTCGAGGTCAATAACTCGGCCACAAAACCCAGCCAATTCCACCTCCTTTAGGCTTTGATGGGGGCAGTTGCCACCTTCAAGCATTTTTCTTTCATATTGCTTCTCACGAGGTCCCAAATAATCTATCTGTGAAACAGAAAAGTGGTGAATCATGCTTGTTTAAAATATGAGTAACGCTATTTAGACTTATTTGTCTAGCCGAGGAGTGTAACCGAAGGAGATATATACATACATACATATATATATATATATATATATAATTGAATGTATGAAACTTTTACCACTACCAAAAGGCATAAAATAAAGACTTGTAATAGACATATATATATATATATATATATATATATATATTTCCCTGCTGGTTTAGAACACAGACTTATAGCAATACTCTTAAAGTCTGTAAAGGAAATGGTAATGCACAAAAATAAGGCATTTCAAACTCAAGGAAATATACCAGCCAAATCAAAAGCTGTCCCAACGCATAGTGATACTCAGCGACGAAAACAGGGGCAGATCACGAAGTATTCATGGAACAGTTATGACATCCAAACAAGCACTTCATTAAAGATTAACAACTTACAATAATTAAATTTAGTTATAGCAGATTTACATTAAAGCAGTATGTTAAAGTTTCCATGTACAAAAAAATTGTGCTCCTCACACTAAAAATAGTAGTAGACAACTCTATGAAGTCTTTCTTCAACCCCGCACCAAAAAATGAGAGAGGAGATATTAGAAATGGAACTTCTGTGGCTAAAGTTTTACTATCGTACTAGAACTATCATTAATAATTTATCAGCATCTAGCCATTAGCAAAGAAACTTAAATCAGTATTTGAAAAACAAGTATAATACCCTACATATTTGCTAAATCAAGTTGTAATCAAAAGAGGACGTTGATTCCAGAATCCGAGCAAGGCTAAATTGATTTTAAAAATGTACCAAACACTTCACATAGTGTAATTACCTACATGGACAGCCGTGCCAACTCATTGAGAAACAATATTGTCGTAGGGGACACTAAAAGGAAGTATCTCTTTCATTTATGTGTCCGTAACTCAAAATTAAATTTCATTATTTTAGACTAAAACAAGTCTTGTTTAACACATTGCATATATGTAAAAAAAAAGTCATCCCTAACAAATTTTGAAACAGGATCAACATATATAAAAAGATGCAATTGACACTTTTTAGTATTGGACAAGAATATAATTGTAACTAAAAATATATAATAGGTAATTAGCAAAAACATTGCATATATGTAAATGTTAAGGATATATTTATAAACCTTCATCTTCCACATACGCAATTATTAGTACATAAATCAATGTTAAATATAGTCATATATAATAGATGCACTACACTCAAATTAACTCAACAAAGTCTTTTTCCCAACTACTTGGAGTCGGCTCATCCCAAATTTTCAATTCCACTTTATTCAAAGTCATAATCTCAGACTCTCATTCAAGCTACATGTTATCAAATATTTCGTTAGTAATTCTATACATGTTACCTTTGATCTTCCCCCACGTTACCGTCAATGTGAATCATGTCATTCTTCCTAACTCACTCACTTAGTGGTCTTGTTCTTTGCACACGTCCAAACCCATTTAGTACATTATCTCTCATTTTGTCTTCAATTGGTGTTAGTTTAACACTTTAACCGTCCCATGAATCTGTTCAGTCCTAATTCTGTCTTTTCTTTTCCGCACATCGATCATGACATTCGGATGACTGCCCCATTCATATTATATATATGTTGTTTCTTAATTGCCTAGCATTCTATCCTGTAAAAAACAATTGGTCTATTAGTTGCTCTATAAAACTTGTCTTTCAATCTTAGCTGGATTTACAGATCAAACAAAATACTAAATGAACTACCCACTCAACTTATCTTGCCCTGATTACATCCAATATGCATTGGTTGTGACCCTCTCATGCCTTTCTTTATGGAACTACTATAACAGATTAAAATAAAATAAAATAACATACTCCGTCAGTACAAATTGAGATTTAGTTATTAAGCAAAGACCAACATATATTTCAATTGTAATATGTTTTTTTATTTTTCGATTATGTCCTTCAACTTCAAGCATGGTTATCAAAATCGCGATTCTGAGTCGTAGAATCGCACGATTTTACGACTCAGAATTCAAAATCGAGTCAAATCGCAACAGAATTGTTCAATTAATAAAATCAGGGGTAGAATCGGTAGAATTGGAGGTAGAATCGTACGATTCTACACGATTCTACCGATTCTACGAAATTGGTTTTTTGGACCTTTATTTTTGGACTTTTTTTTATTTTTTGGTTGATTTCTTTTGGGCTACAAAATAAAAGAGGCCTGACCCAAGTGTAGTATAAAAAGTTAAATATTTATTCTATAAAATATAAATTATTTTTCATTAGTGGCAGAAAAAGAAATATATATATGTATATATATCAATTATTTTTACCATGCATGTCGATGTAATTATAAAAAATTAAAATAATCAATTATATCTTAATGATGCATACTCGTGACTAACAGGTTTAGGCAAATTTTGGTTTCATGATCAATATTTTCATTTGACTAATTTTTTTTTTTTTTGAAGGCTTATCATATATATTAAAAATTAAAAATACTTTAAAAGCTTAAAAGACTTGCCGGATATGCTAGCCAATGTATAATCTTGTAGTCTAAACTAATAATATAATGAGATCAAGTTAACGCGTGATTCATTAATTTTGTTGTGCTAACTCTTGATTAATTTCATACTTGTAACTAATAAGGTCACATACACCGTAACACTTAAATTGGTGGACAAAAAGGTCTTTTTATTTCTTCAGTTTTTGAAAAAAAAAAAAAAAAAAAAGTTTACTTTTGATATGTAATTTTAATTTCTAACTTTGGATATGGATAAGTTAAGATTTGAAATTTGTAAACTCGTGTTATTTTGAACTAAATTCTCTTTTATTTATATTCGGATTTTGAAATATTGTTAGGATTTGAGATTTGTGAACTCATGGATATGTAATATTGTGTGTTTTGGCCTCATTTTTGTTATATTTTACAGATCTTATTATTTAAGAAGTTAGTTTCAATTGTTTTTTCACAATTTGGTAGAATCTTACGAGTCACGATCCGATTCTACGATTCCGAATCTACGGAGCCCAAAACGATTCTGCGTAGAATCCTGATTTTAACAACCTTGACTTCAAGTAGATATATGATGCACTGTAATTTACATGATGGATCCTACACAGATTTTTATTTTTATTTTTTAATGACCTCCAATTATATAGATTACTACAATTTTAACTGTAAAAATTTAAAAACTTCATATAAAAAGACCATTATCCAATGCAAGTGACTTCTATCCATGGCCATTGCTGAGAGAGAGACACCAGAAATAATTATCCACTGTCATTATACAAAACATCCATATAAAAAAATTTATAATTACCTGCAATTCAAATTTATGCAGCAAAGGTGATGCATTTATCAAGGTAGTCCAAACGAGAAGTTTTGAAAAATTATCTGCTACAAGTTGCAATGTCAAGTGCTTGAGCTTGCTAAATTCAGGAAGCTGTTCGAATGCTGCATTAGCCTGAAAAGCATGACTTAATATTAATAAAAATATTTAAAAAGTCACTACCTAGTAAGTGTGATGTGGGGAGGATCGACTCGATCAAGATTCAAGACCTAACATTTGGTATAATTTTGTACAAAAAATATTTGCAGTCAGACTCAAATCTATTTTCTAGAACTTGATGCTTCCAAGTTTTTAACATAGCATCAAGCAATGATCACTATGGTCATCCTTACCAAAAAAAAATAATAATAACAAAAATGGTCACTATGGTAATAACTTTCACTCCCATGACAGAGAATTGCAATAGAAATATCAACTAACCTTTGGGAAATGACGAAAATTAATGGTCAGCAAAAGAGTCTCGAGCTGCGAAAAGTAGCTTGAAAACTGGAAAAAAACACGTTCTATTGGCACAACGAAATCCGAACAAGACAAGTGAGCAAGCTGGAATGCATCCTTAATTTGCATATTTATTGCTTGGCCCAGTCCAACATATTTAAATGACACAAGACTGGTAGCAGAAACCTCAACATCCATCAGTTTAGGGCAGAAGGTTATCTCCAAAACCTTCAGCCGAAGTGAGGAACCAAAAACTTTTAAATTCACTAAATGTCTCGACTGGTCTACTTGTAAAGATTCGAGAAGAGGACAATTGGAAAGGAAGTATTCAAGAATCTCTCCACTGATGTTCACACGCTTAAAACAGAGTGATCTTAGGGACCTAATGCTGGATAAACCGGCAGGACTTTTGATGTGAATATAAATCGGGTTTGGAAAAGTATATGCTCTACCCCTATCGATATAATAACTTGGTTCCAAGTCCAGCTCAAGCCTTTGAACTCTCTTTGCTATCGCGAACTCAATCCATCTATCAATCACACAACTAGAAGATCTATTCAAACAAAAAGAAACTCTAAACTCATCTATGGTTGAACCACAATGCGACTCCGTGACTTTGTTCACCCAATTTATGTACCTACATCTTTCTACTTTCAGTAACTTTGGATTTGGATTCGATTCAAGATCAAAAATTGTTTGTGAAGCATCAAAATTTAGAACCCTGTGATATGACCACAACTGTTCCCATCTTTTTGAGAGTACACAAGTGCGTCCCGCTTCTCTAATTCCCAGAAAAGACAGAACTGAAACAGTAATTTCATCTGGCAGCCGACTGATCCCATTCCGACTGAAGAGATGGTTTTGAGCACAACATACCGAGGTGGTTTTCTCCAAAGGATTTGAACTTACAGTTTTCTGCATAATTTTACAAATAAAATCTGCAGAGATATAAAACCCAAACAAGCCAGAAAAAGAGAGCCATTTTTTTGTTGTTGTGATGTATAAAACAAACAAGACCAATTTTTGCTAGCCTTATTCGATGGAGAAGAGGAGATCGATTTTATAATAACTTGGGTCTGCACCAACTTGGAAAGTAATAATAATATATTTCCCGTGTCTACTTAGGATTAGGCCAAGATACCCGTTTAACCTTTTTCAAAATAAAAAAAATACTACGTAATAATAATAATAATATTTGGCCCGGCCCGGCCCGACCCAATTTTATAGACATTATACCAACTTAGAAAGTAATAATGGGTTTCTAACGGAAATAATAACACGTTTTCTGTGTTTTATTAGGATTAAGTCGACTTGATACCCATTTATATATATGTGTATATATATACATATCACGTAATAATAATATTATTTGGCAAGGCCCGGTCCAATTTTCCAATTTTTTTGCGTCCAAGTAGCAAAAATAGAATAGTCACCGGTTTTTCTTTTGCTGCAGGGCATATATATTTAATAATAGGCGTCAACAGTCATCATTGTTTCACATGATATCTAAGCTTAGACTGAATATTATGACGTTTTATTCTTTGCGAGTGTTGAAGCATCTTCCGAGAATTTGAAAAAAAAAAAACACAAATTTTTATAAAATTATAAAAGATAACTTGTTCTAAAAAAAAAAAAAAAAATCCGTTAAGAAAACTATAAGACAGTTTTAAGTTTTAACGTGATCGATCGATCACGAAATCCGATCTACAAGAAGGAAAAAGAGTAACAAATTTAATGATGAAAGCACAACTTACAAGATCTTATAGTAGATTCGCACTGCAGATGCCTCGCACTCGCGATCGCATCATAAAAATCGTCTTTGAGAGAGTAGGTCAGAGGATGTTGTATCTCGTATGCGGAGGGCTCTTCGTGTGGTGGTGGTCCTGAATTAGCACATCTGACACGCCCTGCTGCAGGCTTCTAGATCTAACCTTATAGGGTTATCATTATGTTTCAACTTTTACAAACCAACGGTTGAGATGCTTTTAAATCTAATGGCTGAAATTAAAACTTATGAGCAATGGTGACTGCACAAGGACAGTCGTCGTGTCAGTAGCCTATTGGATGCTAATTTAAAATATATATATATATATATTTTAAATTTGCACCACCCCTTGCAGCAACGACCCACCATTTACGACTGCCACTACTCCGACCACTCATTGTACCCCAATTTTCGATCAACGGTGTATAAATATCCGCACTTTTGCTGAAAAGGGTGGCAGCAGCGAAGAATTAGGGTTTCGGCGAGGGGACAGAGAGTAGGGAGTGTAGTTCGTGCGCTGTGGAGGACGTCAGGTTGATCTCAACAAGAGGAGGCGATGGGGGAGATGTCGGTGCAGAGTAGGTCAGAGGATGTTGGTGGACAACATAGGCATGAGGAGGAGCAGATTTAGACCCATTGTGTAGCCATGAGGAGGAGGACACCATAACTTGTGTTTGGGCTCAATTGGCTCTGCTTTTCAGGTGGCTGGTGGTGATACAAGGGGTCAGTGGCGTGGTGATGAAGGACGCCATAACTTGTCCTTCTGCAGTCGCGTCCTCAAAACTTATTTGAATGAATGTAGGGTTTCTAATTTGAGGGTTGCCATTCAGCGGGACTGTGGTATCTCAGTCTCCTTTAACCACTGACGCGTGTATCTTCTTTTTTCAAGAATAGTTTCGTCATTTTATTTTCGCTCTAATTTTCTGTAATTACTCTATTGTCCTCACACCCTTCCAAAAAAAAGAAATGAAAAGAAAACTATCCATTTTTTCTGCAGCATCTTCCGTGGTATAGTGACAGAAGACGCATGCAATAAAAAAACCCAATCAATCAATTAAACGAAAAAAAAAAAAAAGTAAAAAATCTGTGTTTTTTTTTTTCATCAGATTTTTTTTTTTTTCTTTCCTTTTTTGGATCTGAAAACCAAGTTGAAAGCTAGTGTTTTTTAAGAGAGAAAAGGTTTAAGAGAGAGAGAAGAAGGGATACAGGAAAACCAAATTATACATTTTTAATCTGGAAAAGTAGAGCTATACTTTGAACACAAAGAAAAAGGATCTAAAAAAAATCAGATATGAACTTTGAATAAAGAAAATTTTAGGGAGAGAAAGGGGTGAGGTTTCTGATGAGAAAATTTCAGCCGGTTGATTTTTTAGTTTCTTAGAAAGGTCTAGAGGATAGTATGGTAATAATAGAGAATAGCATATCTAAAAGAAAGTAACCACATAAATAATTAGGTTTTTTTTTTCTTTTTTCAAAAATAATATAATAATAAATAATTTAGGTTTGTAACTTTGAAACTATTCTCTGAAAAAAATTTCATAGTCATTGATAGGGAAAAATAACCTACTTTGACCAGCTGCCAAACCTCTTGGACATATTTCGTTATCAGAGATAAAAGATTTTCCTCGGATAAGAAGGATGGCATTTCTTATCCAGGATAATGAATGACGACGTAGTTCAACAGAGTGAGGATAACCTTGGCACAATTTGAGAAAATCAAGAAGTAAATCTTATCCTCGACAAATCTGGCAACAAACGATCTCCTCTAATCTCGCACAAGCAGATCTCCCGCGGGATCAATTTGATTCCAATTGACAGCCATATATAGGGCACCAAGCCATTAAAAAAGGTACAAGAAAAAACTCCTAAACATGATATACATAATTATTATGTGATACGATTACAAAGACTAACTTGATCGTCAGAGGGTTCTTGGCTGG
Source organism: Cornus florida (assembly GCF_030987335.1). Lineage (NCBI taxonomy): Eukaryota > Viridiplantae > Streptophyta > Magnoliopsida > Cornales > Cornaceae > Cornus > Cornus florida. The sequence continues at coordinate 91,916,227 of NW_026775574.1, forward strand.
CACCCCACCGGTGCCATTCGAGATGACGTCCCTTTGTTTTACAGGTAAATGACGTCGTTCCGAGTCGTGAGAATTTCTGCATCAACAGCTGGCGCCATCTGTGGGAACGATTAGTTCTCTGAAGAAATAATAATCCTGACATGAATTGGCTCAGACGACAAGACGAAAGTTTCCGATCATGGAAACCATCCCAAAGACATCAGTTGACAACGGGTTTCCATATAAGGACAGGTCTCTACATCATGATTACCCGTCCATCATACTGGTGGCAAAACGGTGGGTTACGTGATGCCACCTAGTGTACGATGACAATAATCAAAATTTGGCACGTCGACCTAGGCAGTCCAATGTGGTGTTTTCCACTAGCGATGCTTGGTCCCCTCACTATTAAGGTTTGGTAGTCTAAGACCAAACTCTATCTCATATCTGGCAGCAGCCAACTACCAAGGCCTAATCGTTAAAGACTAAGGCCTGATTTTTCTGCACCTACATAAATGAGTAGGTCTCCACCCATCAAGAAGATCACTACCAACAAGGGGGTTTCTATCTACTAGTAAAGCCTCCACCTACCAGACGACAGTCGTCACTTTTCTTCCTTTGCAGGAATTGCCTATCGACTTCAGATTATGCAGAATTTGAAGTGATAATCCATGGCAGATTAATTTTCAGTAATCATTTCTAACATAATCTAATATTTTAATAACTGTAAATTGTTACAGCACCTGGCACCCCGTTCGCTATATAAACGTCTACAGAATGGGTCATCACCCAAGATCCTACCATCGGGGGCAGAATAGTGGATCACACAATATCAATCGTCGATTTACATATGATGACAAGATTTAGAAGATCGACGTACCAACCTTGGTACATCGAGCTAGTCGGGTTTCTAGCTTCTCTCCTTCAGTGACACCTCGGGGAAACTAGTCGTCCAAGACCAGTGCCCGATCCTCTGAAACCATAACCTGTTAAGTCTCTACACATTGGGAAGGACTCTAAGTCCAGTAAAGTTTCTACAATCAATGAGTCCACCATGTCCAAGGTAGTCCCATGAGGTTTTTAACCATCAAGCACCAATGATGGTCTTTTCAACCTGGAACCAAGCTTAGTCATACGAACTTCAAATTTGACGAGTCACTACCACCATAGCCACAAAGTAAGGCAAGCATAAAGGATAAGTCCACGAAAGTGAAAAACTTTGACTCACTTATTAAAGGGCAAACATATAAAGCTTGGGCAAAATATCCCCTTATTAAAGGGGTGAGCTGGGTAAGGCTCGTAAAAAATAACCCTTTATTAAAGTTGCAATATCCCCGTATTACAAGGGACAATAATGAGTGTCCTGTATTATAAGGACCCGAGCCGAAAGAATCCTGTAATCAATATCCCCGTATTACAAGGGATGATAACAAGTGTCATGTATTATTATTTCCCTTATCAATAGAGCATGCTGAGTGAAACTTGAACATATTACAAACTTCTTACCAAAGGAGTAACAAAACAACCTAATTCCCTTACTAAAGGAACAAGCTGAGTGAAGCTCGTAAAACATGATTCCCTTACTAAAGGGACGGGCTGAGTGAAGCTCGTAAAACATGATTTCCTTACTAAAGGGACGGGCTAAGTGAGCTCATAAAACCTACTTCCCTTATTAAAGGGACGGGCTAAGTAAAGCTCGTAAAATTTCTTTATTAAAGAAATGATAAACTGAATGAAGCTCGTACAATTTATTCTTTTACCAATGGAAGATTACCCAGAAGTACTAAAAATAGTACCCAGGGGCAGAGTACCCAAAGGTACTAAAAATAGTACCCAGGGGCAGAGTACCCAAGGGTACTAAAACTAGTACCCAAGGGAAAATTACCCAAGGGTACCAAAAATAGTACCCAGGGGCAGAGTACCCAAGGATGCTACAAATAGTACTTAGGGGCAGAGTACCCAAGGGTACTAAAACTAGTACCCAAGGGAAGATTACCCAAGGGTACCAAAAATAGTACCTAAGGGCAAGGTACCAAAGGGTATCAAAAATAGTACACAGGGGCAGAGTACCCAATGGTACTAAAACTAGTATCCAAGGGAAGATTACCCAAGAATACCAAAAATAGTACCCAGGGGCAGAGTACTCAAGGTTACTACAAATAGTACCTAGGGGCAGAGTACCCAAGGGTACCAAATAGTATCCTCAGGGACTATTACCCAAGGGAAGAGTACTAAGGAAAAAAAAAAAAAAAAAAAAAAAAAATTCATGTTACTGTTCATATGAACAGTAACCCGCGGGAATAGTACCAGCGGGTACTATTCTCAGGGCAAGAAAAAAAAAAAAAATCTTGTTACTGTTCATATGAATAGTACCTGCGGGTACTGTTCCCAAGGCAAGAAAAAAAAATTTGACATTCCCAAAGCTAGACGAACACGCTTGGGAATGGGGGGCAACTGTAATACCCCTAATTTTCAAAAGGATAGTCTCGGTATTTTGTTTAATTATTTTCTGTTCATTAATTGTTTTATTTATATTTTAATTGACTTTTTAATTAATCCTGGTATTTCATTAATTGTTTAATTACATTTTTTTTTAATTTATTTAATTGGTTATTTATTTGTGTGTTTGGTTGCATTGATTATGTGATTGTTTAATGGTTATTTAAACTGGATTTTTGTTTTACTTTAATTGATTAATTGGTTAATTATTTTCTTTTAGTTGATTAATTGTTTTGATTTCATTGGTTTGTTTGTAGTTAATTATTTAATTGCTTTAGTTGAGTTGGTTTAATTAAATTTATTTAGTTTTAATGTGACTATATGGTTGGTTGCATATATAGTATACACATAAGTAACCGACATAGTTTTAACCTAGTTTTCTTTATGGGTTGAGTAGGTTATGTTTAGGGTTTAATTGAACCTAAGGTTAGTGGCCTATAAATATTCAAGTAATATTCTGACTAGGGTTTTAGAAAACTATTACGATATAGTAAGGGCTGAGGGACTTGGAGAAGGCTGGGAAGGAGAATAGAGAGCAAACAAAGAGAGTTTCGACGGCAAATTGAGGCGAACGTCGGCATAAGGCAAGTTCTATCCTTACTCTCTCCATTAGGTTTCGTGTTCTTTACATTTTTAAACAGTTCTAAGATTAACTAAATCAACTAAACACATGCTCTGTCCGTGCTTAAACTGAAACTTATCAGTATGTGTTATATGCTTAAAAATTCTGTTAAAACGTGATTTTTAATTGCATAATTCTTTGTTTAAATCCATGTTAATAATGTATTAAGGGCTTAAACACAGACTAGGAACATACTGGGGTTTGGTTTCAACTTCTAGGAACCATAACGATGAGTTACAGACGGTGCAGAGTACGTCGGAGGAAGAAAAAATGAGGCAGAGAGGGAGAGAGCCGGCTCTCCCTTGGAGAGAGCCGGCTCCTTTATGATGGGAGGTGGCTCCCAAGGTGTGGGAGCCGGCTCCAAGGGCAAAAGAGCCGGCTCCACAATTTTGGAGCAGGCTCTTTGCTCCATTTTTCTTTTATTTTCATTTTCTGTACGTTTTTGCATGCAATGTATGAATTTTGGAGATTTCAGATGAGGTTTAGGTTTGTATGTGGGAAGTTTTTATAAAGCCTATAGTTGTATTAAGGCTCCAAGAGTCATGTTAAGAAACTAATTACTTGTGGTAGCTTGGACAGTATATGGTTTAGACAAATTAATACACAGATTGTTAGAGTTGGAAGATTTAAATTGTTTAATCCTTTTGTTAACAAATTTTCCTGTGACGGATAATATAATTGAGGTTTGTATCACAATACACTATGATCAGGTATTTCAATTATGCTATCTGGGGATGGGTTGATGTTTAATGGAACTATGGTTTAACTTTAACAATTTATTTAATTAAGGAGCAATATGAACTAAGTATGTTTATGTATACAGTTTATCATGCTTATTATAGATTAGTGGATGATTATATGATTATTGTTAGTAGCCACTGTTGGGGGAATGGACTTTGTTGATGTTTACTCTAAATGTCTGTAATATCAACTGTTAAGTGTTGAATGATAATTTGAAATAATTTTATCATTACACCTAATTGAATGAAACAACCTAAACTGAGTAGGTTTGTGTATATACAGTGACTATGGTTCTTGATGCTTACATTATGCCTGTTAGTATCAGTGTTGGATATAAAAAACTGAATCTGTTTGTGTATATAGCTGATTCTGTTTATTGATGCTTACACTATGCTTGTTAGTATCAGTAATGGGAATATGGATTTAGCTGATGTTTGCTTTAATTGTTGATATTATCAACTACTGGATGATTGGATAGTATACACCGGTATGGGACGGTGGTATACTAGGGACGGTTTGGTTTCAAAATACCAAAACCTACCTACTCTGGATTAAGAATTGGATTAACTAAAAGTTAAGTCCTATTGATTATAGTGTCATGGCAACAACTAGTTGAGCGGCACTACTAGAATTCAGGATGGATTTTAAATATATTGTTATGTTACCTCGAAATGAGCTTAAGTCTCAGGATCGAAGGTTAGGGAGCGTATATGCATTGGGATGCATAGCTGGATATGATGGTTAGAGGTGTACCCTGTTTAGGTATAGGTACATATGCCCACTTCGTGTGCGTTTTAGCATGTGACCTCTATTCAGGTTGAGACCGGCCTGTAGTCCAATGAGAGTCCTTTAGTGTGACTATATATATATTTACGGACTATTAGCTATTGTTGAATTGTTTAGGATGTACATGCGTATCGGACCTCTGTTTGGATTGTAGCAGTATAGAACTTGCGCATGGGCCTGACCCACTTCTATTTTTCAGGTACACGACAGTTCCAGGCTTAGACGTGTTCGTGCTGAGCAGAGGTCTCTATTCACTCTTTCGACAACGTAGGATTCTCTCCATAGCTTTATTTCTGGATGTTTATTACAGTTGTTTTATCTTCCGTTTGGATGTTTAATAGGGGTCCGCTCGAGATGGATTCCCGAGTTGTAAACTGAAGGAGTTTTGGAGTTTGGGTTATCAGATTCTAAGTATTTAATTATAAAGGATTTTACTTTTAGTTTCTTCCAGCTTAAACTTTATTTTTTTTCTTAAATTCATTTTTGTCATCTGTGTTCGTATTACATATTAATTGTTTGATATTCCCTCGGGTTTGGGCCTGGGCCTGATCAACCCGTGTCTCGGATCCGAGGGGTATCACAGTTGGTATCAGAGCACTCCAGGTTCAAGTGTCTCTAGGATGTTTTCGTATTAAGTCTTCCGTGTAACGTTCTTTTGAATAGAGCTTAAGTTAGGATTCATTGTATTCCTTATAGTTCGTATAGAAAGGGTACTGATGTCTGTCTTTTCGTGTTAACAGATGGTTAACGCTAGAAATGGACAGAACATGCAAGGAACTAGGAAGGAAAGGAGAGCGGTACGTAGGCAACAATATCTCCTACGGCGTCAGCAAATGGAGGACGAGCAGAAAAGGCTTGGGTTTCAAGATGACATGGATCAATTTCAGGAGGAACAGGAGAATGTTCAACAGACTCTGGACCAGGTCAGAGATCCAGAGATTCTTCCTCACCTCAATAACCTCGTTGCTCGAGCTATAGAGGCTGGGGTAACAGCTGCACTTCGGAATCAACCACCGGTTCAGCAAGCACCTATACCAGCACCGGTTGTTCAGACTAATACTTGGGAGACGGCTAAGAATTCTTTCACAAAGGGGAGTCCACCTGTGTTCTCAGGCTCCACCGATGCGAAAGCAGCTCACCAGTGGAAACGGGACATTGAGCGTCATCTTCGCTTGGTTCAGTGCACGGAGGTTCAGAAGCAGATGCTTGCTACCTTCAAGCTGGTTGGGGATGCACTACAGTGGTGGGAGTCAGTTACCACTGTAGAGGAGATGATGACATTGAGTTATGATCAGTTCAGTACTCGCTTTGATGAGAAATATTTTTCCTATGCAGTCAGGGCAACTATGAAGACCAAGTTTCTTAATCTGCAACAGGGAAACATGACAGTGGCAGAGTATGAGCAGCAGTTCACATGCTTATCTCTGTTTGCACAGGTTGAGGTGAATACGAAAGAGAAAAAGCACAACAGTTTTGTGAAGGGACTGATGTGGTCGATCAAGAGAGCTATTATAGGCAATCCAACCTATACTACATATGCTCAGGTGGTAACGCTGCTTTGCAGCAGTATCAGTTGACTATGGACATCAGACAGGCCAAGGGTGAGAAACGGGGTGATAAAGACTCTGCTAATCAGTCAGCTGAGAGGGAAAATGGAAATAGTCATCGACAGAATGACAAGGGCAAGTTCCAAGGACAACAGCCTTGGAAGAAACACAAGGGTGGTACAGATGATAACAAGGATGTGGCACCTATTCAGGGGCAGCAGAATAGGGGACCACAGACAAGACAAGGTCAGCCACAGGCTAATAGACAGAGGAGGCCATTTGGTACTTTCCAGGGTAGTTACTACATTTGTGGAGAGTATGGTCATACCTCCAGGCAGTGTCCTAAAGCAGGACAGGGACAGGGGCAGCATGTGCAGCAGGGGCAGAGGGCGCCAGTACCTTTACCTGCTCCACAGGTACCCCGGATTCAGGGACAGACTTATCCGGCTTTACCGGCACCGCCGCAGCCTCAGGGACAGGCACTGCAGTAGTTGCACTATGGCAGGGTGTACAACCCCATACCACAGGATATGCAGGCACCTCAGGCTATTGAGGGTAAGTTTCCTATTCATGATTACTATGACGTCTTTTGTGGAGTGCCACACACTCGTTATATTTCAGTCTTTATTTTTTTTTTTTTTTTTTTTTTATCTGGGATGAGGACGAGGGTATTAGTGTATCGAAGTTGGGGAATTTGAGTTACAGCCGGATGCAACTTATTTAGAGCCACCGTGTTGTATTGTCGACCGACGAGATCAGATTCTTCGTAATAAGGTTATTCCTTTGGTTCGTGTTCAGTGGAGTCATTACAATGAGGCTGAGTCTACTTGGGAACGGGAGGATGTCATTCGCTCGCAGTTTCCTAAAATTTTGGAAGAAGGTAAGAGCGAATTCCGAGGATGGAATTCCTTTTGTTAGGGGGGAAGAATGTAATACCCCAAATTTTCAAAAGGATAGTCTCGGTATTTTGTTTAATTGTTTTCTGTTCATTAATTGTTTTATTTATGTTTTAATTGACTTTTTAATTAGTCCTGGTATTTCATTAATTGTTTAATTGCATTTTTTTTTAATTTATTTAATTGGTTATTTATTTGTGTGTTTGGTTGCATTGATTATGTGATTGTTTAATGGTTATTTAAACTGGATTTTTGTTTTACTTTAATTGATTAATTGGTTAATTATTTTCTTTTAGTTGATTAATTGTTTTGATTTCATTGGTTTGTTTGAAGTTAATTATTTAATTGCTTTAGTTGAGTTGGTTTAATTAAATTTATTTAGTTTTAATGTGACTATATGGTTGGTTGCATATATAGTATACACATAAGTAACCGACATAGTTTTAACCTAATTTTCTTTATGGGTTGAGTAGGTTATGTTTAAGGTTTAATTGAACCTAAGGTTAGTGGCCTATAAATATTCAAGTAATATTCTGACTAGGGTTTTAGAAAACTATTACGATATAGTAAGGGCTGAGGGACTTGGAGAAGGCTGGGAAGGAGAATAGAGAGCAAACAAAGAGAGTTTCGACGGCAAATTGAGGCGAACGTCGGCGTAAGGCAAGTTCTATCCTTACTCTCTCCATTAGGTTTCGTGTTCTTTACATTCTTAAACAGTTCTAGGACTAACTAAATCAACTAAACACATGCTCTGTCCGTGCTTAAACTGAAACTTATCAGTATGTGTTATATGCTTAAAAATTCTGTTAAAACGTGATTTTTAATTGCATAATTCTTTGTTTAAATCCATGTTAATGATGTATTAAGGGCTTAAACACAGACTAGGAACATACTGGGGTTTGGTTTCAACTTCTGGGAACCATAACGGTGAGTTACAGAAGGTGCAGAGTACGTCGGAGGAAGAAAAGATGAGGCAGAGAGGGAGAGAGCTGGCTCTCCCTTGGAGAGAGCCGGCTCCTTTATGATGGGAGGAGGCTCCCAAGGTGTGGGAGCCGGCTCCAAGGGCAAAAGAGCCAACTCCACAATTTTGGAGCAGGCTCTTTGCTCCATTTTTCTTTTATTTTCATTTTCTGTACGTTTTTGCATGCAGTGTATGAATTTTGGAGATTTCAGATGAGGTTTAGGTTTGTATGTGGGAAGTTTTTATAAAGCCTATAGTTGTATTAAGGCTCCAAGAGTCATGTTAAAAAACTAATTACTTATGGTAGCTTGGACAGTATATGGTTTAGACAAATTAATACACAGATTGTTAGAGTTGGAAAATTTAAATTGTTTAATCCTTTTGTTAACAAATTTTCCTGTGACGGATAATATAATTGAGGCTTGTATCACAATACACTATGATCAGGTATTTCAATTATGCTATCTGGGGATGGGTTGATGTTTAATGGAACTATGGTTTAACTTTAACAATTTATTTAATTAAGGAGCAATATGAACTAAGTATGTTTATGTATACAGTTTATCATGCTTATTATAGATTAGTGGATGATTATATGATTATTGTTAGTAGCCACTATTGGGGGAATGGACTTTGTTGATGTTTACTCTAAATGTCTGTAATATCAACTGTTAAGTGATGAATGATAATTTGAAATAATTTTATCATTATACCTAATTGAATGAAACAACCTAAACTGAGTAGGTTTGTGTATATACAGTGACTATGGTTCTCGATGCTTACATTATGCCTGTTAGTATCAGTGTTGGATATAAAAAACTAAATCTGTTTATGTATATAGCTGATTCTGTTTAATGATGCTTACACTATGCTTGTTAGTATCAGTAATGGGAATATGGATTTAGCTGATGTTTGCTTTAATTGTTGATATTATCAACTGCTGGATGATTGGATAATATACACCGGTATGGTACGGTGGTATACTAGGGACGGTTTGGTTTCAAAATACCAAAACCTACCTACTCTGGATTAAGAATTGGATTAACTAAAAGTTAAGTCCTATTGATTATAGTGTCATGGCAACAACTAGTTGAGCTGCACTACTAGGATTCAGGATGGATTTTAAATATATTGTTATGTTACCTCGAAATGAGCTTAAGTCTCAGGATCGACGGTTAGGGAGCGTATATGCATTGGGATGCATAGCTGGATACGATGGTTAGAGGTGTACCCTGTTTAGGTATAAGTACATATGCCCACTTTGTGTGCGTTTTAGCATGTTACCTCTATTCAGGTTGAGACCGGCCTGTAGTCCAGTGAGAGTCCTTTAGTGTGACTATATATATATTTACGGACTATTAACTATTGTTGAATTGTTTAGGATGTACATGCGTATCGGGCCTCTGTTTGGATTGTAGTAGTATAGAACTTGCGCGTGGGCCTGACCCACTTCTATTTTTCAGGTACACGATAGTTCCAGGCTTAGACGTGTTCGTGCTGAGCAGAGGTCTCTATTCACTCTTCCGACAACGTAGGATTCTCTCCATAGCTTTATTTCTGAATGTTTATTACAGTTGTTTTATCTTCCGTTTGGATGTTTAATAGGGGTCCACTAGAGATGGATTCCCGAGTTATAAAGTGAAGGAGTTTTGGAGTTTGGGTTATCAGATTCTAAGTATTTAATTATAAAGGATTTTACTTTTAGTTTCTTCCAGCTTAAACTTTATTTTTTTTCTTAAATTCATTTTTGTCATCTGTGTTCGTATTACATATTAATTGTTTGATATTCCCTCGGGTTTGGGCCCGGGCCTAATCAACCCGTGTCTCGGATCCGAGGGGTATCACAGCAACTAATAGAGAAAAATAACCTACCTTGACCAGCCGCCAGACCTCTTAGACATATTTCGTTATCAGAGATAAAGATTTTCCTCAGATAAGAATGATGACATTTCTTATCCAGGATAATGAATGACGACGTGGTTCAACAGAGTGAGGATAACCTTGGCACAATTTGAGGAAGTCAAAGGAGTAAATCTTATCCCCGACAAATCTGGTAACAAACGATCTCCTCTGATCTCGCACAAGCGGATCTCCCGCGGGATCAATTTGATTCCAATCGACGGACATAAATAAGGCACCAAGCCATTAAAGAATGTACAAGAAAAAACCTCTAAACATGATATACATAATTATTATGTGATACGATTACAAGGACTAACTTGATCGTCGGAGGGTCCTCAGCTGGCACCCCACCGGTGCCATTCGAGGTGACGTCCCTTTGTTTTATAGGTAAATGCCGTCGTTCTGAGTCGTGAGGATTTCCGCATCAACAGTTACAAATCAAGCAAACCCTTAATTATTGGAGAGTATTTACACTGAGATTCCACAGTTGTCAACAACCCTCTTGTAATTTATGAACACTTTGAACCTTGTTAATAAAAATATCTAAGTTAGGCTAAAATTATAATTATATGAACCTTTCAGTTAACGAGTTTGTTTCATACAAATTGGCCCGTTTTAATTACCAAGGATACTAACTCACTATTAGTAAATAAATATAAATTTGTAAATTACTTTGTCAAATGTTTAATTAAATATTGAAACCATTTCAGGCGACTTGTGAATGTTGAATTTTAAGTTGATAAAAAAATAAAATTAACTTGTTGACCAATCAGCAGTAAATAATAAATAGGTCGTGTCAAATTTTTTAGACTAGTCTTTACAACATTATTAGAAGTCAATGGTCAAATAATATTTTATACCATATTATTCACTCACATTTATTTTTTTTCAAATTATTCACTCACATGACACCCTAGTTTTAGAGTGTGCTATATAAACCTAACAAAAAGGCAAAAACAATAATTGGTCTCTTAATTTTACAACATTTTTTTACTAAACATGTTTTCAAATTATTCTAAAAATTTTACAACATAATTTGCATTGGTAAACATGCTTTCAATCACTATCGAACACTTCACAACAAATAATAAATTTCTGTTTCGAATTAAAACATACATGGACTACAAATGAGCGGAAGAAGATTTGAAAGAAATCATAGAATAAACGATAAAGATTTGCAGAAATGGGGAGGACTTTGAAAAAAGCTTTGCTCTACCGTTGAGAAGGAGGTGGAAGAGTCGACCATTTTGAAATTACTCTTGATTTCATTTCAATCGATTTTAATTTTTGTTTCAATCTGTCAATTGGTGGAAGAGTTGATCATTTTGAAATTACTCTTGATTTCATTTCCATCGGTTTCAATTTTGTTTCAATTGGTTTCAATTTTACCCAATTTCACACTCTGGGCATATTTTCTTTGAAAATATATTATTTTCTAGTCATCCAATTTTTGTTATATAAATTAAGACACATCTTGCAATATTGATTTTTTTTTTTTCTGCATTATGTTTAAATGCAACCTCTAGCTTCAAAAAACAATTTAGGGACAAAGAAATTCCTTGCTTCTCTGGTAAAATAATACTATAAAGAATATATCAAGAATACATGAAACTAAAGCCTTTTGGAAAAGCAGCACTACTTTTCATCCATCACTTGCATCATTTAGTAAGATAAAACTTTCGGTTCCAATAATAATTGTTTCTACATTATTTAGGTTGTTACGAACCTGCTTATACAAAGCTAGAAATAGCTATGTTTTCAATGATGCAATGTGGAGGCAAGAATGGTGGTGAATCTTGATGTGGATCGTGTCTAGGAGGTCCAAAGGGTGCATGACTATAATGAAGCAATTTTTCATAATGATGAGCCATAGGGGTTAGAGTTTGGATGGCGCCACCTTCGGGTTCTTTTACATGTAAGGCCGGAGAATGTATCGCTATTGGTGCGGAACTGTAATGAAGAGGTAGTACATGCTGCTGGCTGCTGCCACCAAATTTGAGCATATTGGAGATGCATCGATGGCAAAAGCAACCACAGTTGCTTGGGCTATGGGTCTTCTTCAACAATGGACTTCAAGGGTGTTTGAGTCGGACGCCAAGAAATGTTCTTCTTCCAGCTAATGGATCGATCTCATTCGACTATCGCTAACATTTGCTCGAGCTACCCACTTGCTAGCGAAGTTTGTTGTTTTAAATGCCTTAGTACATGAGGATATTACGAATCTCTCACTAGTTGTGTTGATGGAAATTCAGAATGATTGTAGTCCAGTTTCTTAATTAATAAATATATCTCTTTAACATAGACAAAATAATAATAATAATAATAAATTAAAAATTTTATCCAAGAAAGCTACTTATTTACTGCATTAAGTTCACGTTGTATTTTCTAATTGAAATAATTTAATAATCACGGGACTCCGAAGTCTCTCCGTTCTGTTTGTTAAACCTCGCATTTTATTGTGTTTTTGGTGGCTGGTCCATAGCACCGTAAATAATGTAGAAAAATTTATTATTGGAACCGGAAGGTCTCCTTTCCTGAATGATGTAAGTGAAGGATGAAAAGAAGTGCTACTTTTCCAAAAGGCTTCAGTATTCTTGATCTATTCTTTATGGTATTATTTTTCCATAGAAATAAGAAATTTCTTTGTGGCTAAATTATTTTTTGAAGCTAGAGATTACATTTAAACATAATGTAGAAGAAAACTCAATATTGCAAGATGTGTCTTAATTCATATAACAAAATTTGGATGATTGAAAAACAATATATATATTTGCAAAGAAAATATGAACAGTGCGTTTGTGTAATTTTACAATTTTGTCCATCAATTATATATTATTTACATGTATAAAAATTTAGAATTGAATGGAAAAGACAAAAACACCCTTCTTGCTACTCACAGACAAATACACGACATAAACATATATAGCAATTGAGAGCAAGGACGAATAGGGAGAGCCAGGGCCGGCCCTGGGACTAGGCGGTCGCCTATGGCCTCCAAATTTGGGGGCCCAACCTATATAGTTATACTAGGCCTCAAAATTTGACCCAAAATAAAAGTAGATCCTACAGAAAAAAAATGATGATACAGAAAAAAAAACATATTGGCCCATAATAGAAGTAAAACGCTTGGGTTTATGGGCCCAATTCTGTTCAGTTCGGCTGTTTTTTAGCCACTGAATTTCTCTACCCATTTTTAAGTTTTTCGAATCAAGAAAAAAAAGATTGAAAAAACGAATTGGGTTCTAGGGCTCCTGTCGCTCCTCGAAGGCTCGAAGTCGAAGAATAAGATTTGGGTTTTGTGTTTGGGATATTAGCTTCAATTTCATCAGGAGCTGCGCCGAAAAGATTACAAGTAACTAACTCATCCAAATTCCAATTTATGGTACTGGGTTCCTTTTTCGCTTTTTCCAATCTGAAATTGATCTTTTTTTTCTTTTTTTTTCCTTGGTGTTTTTGGAATTTTTGATCTCCTTTTTGATCAATTTGAATCTAATTTCATTGGTCTGGTTGATTATTGAATTTTGAAAATTTATGGGATGCTTGAAATAGATTATTTACCCCTTACCTTAGAGTCTTGGAACAAAAAAGGCAGGATAAATTGGATAATCAAGTGGAATTACAGCTGGCTACTTGTTATTCCACGTAGTGTATTGCTTGAAATCATGTAGGTTACAAGGCAATCATTCTGGCTTCTTCTTTCTTTTCAAGGAATGTTGACTGAAACTTGCCTTGGACTTATAAATGATTTTGCAGAGAAAACTTAGAAAGGGCTGTTATATATATGAAGAGAATTGAAGTCATACCTAATATTCCAATAAAGAACTATGAATTGAAGATTGTGTTTAATAATTCGAGGGTTTTTTCGAGGTGGGTATTTGGCTTCTACGATGCATGTGAAAGTGAAAGAAAGAGTTTAAGAGTACTAGTGTGAATTGGGTGTTTAATATAAAATAGAAAGTGAGATTGTTTGCTTTGGTTTTGACAAAGTTCTACATCTGTATGAGGTCATGAAGTTGATTGGTTAGAATTTGTCTTGTTTAGAGCTGTTGAGTAGTATGGAATTATGGATTTAATTGATAACTGGTAACATTTATATACGGAGGTCTGATGAACCTTTTTTTCTCTCTCTCTAACCTAAGACCCATTTTCATTCCTCTCCTTCTCCTTCGTCACCACACCCTGACCCATTTTCACTGATCAACCATTCAGCCACCTGAAAAGCAGAGCCAATTGAGCTCAATCCTAGTAAGACACAAGAAACTTATTACTTTCCAAGTTTGTACAGACCCAATTTAAAAATTGGTCTCTTAATGAATGTGCTTGTTTGTTTATACACAACAAAAAATTGCTCTCTTTTTCTCTCTTGTTTGGGTTTTATATCTCTAATCAGTTCATCTTCTCCTCCTGTATGCAGAAAACTGTTCAAATCCCATGGAGAAAACCACCTCAATATGTTGTGTTCAAAACGCAAGGTACCATCTTTTTACTTATGTATGGATTTGCATGCCTCTTTTATATATTTTATTTTTAAATCAAGAATTTTGGTTACAAAAATTCAGCACTACTATGCTGTTTCTGTTTTCTCACGGTTTTTATTATTATTATTATTATTATTATTATTATTATTATTATTATTATTATTATCAATGTGAAACAATGATGACTGTTTACAAATTAGTAGATATTATTTTTTATTTTTTTCTACTAATAAATGTATCATCATCATCATCATCCTAATTGTCAATGTGAAACAATGATGACTGTTTACAAATTAGTAAATATTATTTTTTATTTTTTTCTACTAATAAATGATGACTGTTTACAAATTATTTTTTTCAAATATGCCTTGCAGCAAAACCGGTGAGTATTCTATTTTTGCGGCTAGGACCGTGCCAAATATCAAGTTGCCTTAAAGGTGTATCAATTTTTTTTTAATGGGTATCAAGTTGCCTTAATCCTAGTAAGACAAGGAAACGTATTACTGTATTATTACTTTCCAAGTTGGTACAATGTATATAAAATTGGCCCCTTTTCTGGTCGAATAAAGCAAGCAAAAATTGCTCTCTTTTTCTCTCTTGTTTGGGTTTTATATCTCTAATCTGTTCATCTTCTCCTCCTGTATGCAGAAAACTGTTCAAATCCCATGGAAAAGACCAACTCAATATGTTGTGCTCAAAACGCAAGGTACCATCTCTTTTATATTTTTTATTCTTAAATAAATGAAGAAATTTTGTTACAAAAATTCAGCACTACCATGGTGTTTCTGTTATCTCACAGTTTTTTTAATTATTATTATTATTAATAAATTTTAATCTTTAATTGGAATAGTGAAAAGGATGATAAAGGAGGGTTGTGTTTAGAGGATCACATTAGTGGACTTCCTGATGTTGTACTCGTTGCGATCTTGTCACTATTGACAATGAAAGAAGTGGAAAGAACAAGTCTGCTATCAAAGAGATGGAGATACACGTGGACTTACATTACTGGTTTGAACTTTGATTCCTTACATATAAAACATGGACTTAAACTCAGAGAAAAGGAAGTTGAAGTAGAAAGGCGATTGTATTTGAGTTGGGTTAATCAAGTCTTGAAATTGCATAACGCGCCAACTATAGATGAATTCAGAGTTCAATTTGATCTTGATGAAACTTGTAGACTTGATATTGACAATTGGAAAAGAGAGTTAGAAGGCTTGAGTTAGACTTGTCAGAAAGTATCACAGGTAGTAGAGAGGAAGAGAATTACAATTTTCCTGACCCATATGGTATTACAAATCACCTAAATTCATTGTCTCTTGGGTTTACTAGCTGCAACTTCCTGACCAATCTCCTGCTGACAGACGTCAATGTAAATGGACAAGTTCTCGAGTACTTCTTAACTAACTGTCCATTATTGTAGAAAAATTCCGATAGTCTTGTAAATCTGAAGGTTCCTGATCTATCACTCAAAAATTGAAGCGTTTGGAGATAATTTATTGCTTCAATGTGGAAAGTATTGAGATTTTTGCTATGATTTAAGAATGTCAAGCAACCTATTGATTTGTTTATCAGGGGTGAATATTGTGATTATCTAATATATAAGTTTTTGGAGATTTCAAGCTATCTTTCTCAGCTAGAAAGCCTTGCGTTGCAGATGACAACCTTCATGGGGGTTAGGAAGTTTAACTGATTCATTTGATCTCTTCCCCTTCATTTTTATTTTTTTCTTTTTACTTTTTAGCTTAGCTGTGCTGATTTACTTTTTCTTTGGTTTATGTAGAATAGTCTTGAAGATGCTAAATTTCCTGTATTAAATAAACTCAAGCGACTAGAGTTGAAAATTGGCGCAATTGATGGTGTAGACCTTCTTGTTTTTGCTCCCCTGATAGAATGTCCTTTCTTGTCTAAATTTGTGTTCCAGGTAATAACTTTTACTTACACAACCTACATTTCTAATCTGTGAGGTTTATTGCTTTCGTAATTGAATTTTCAAATGAAAATTTTGATTCATTTGGACTTCAACTTAAAAGCTTTCAATTTTCCAATCAATTGCTTCTTTATAGCTATTACAAAATTTAGACCAGTAATTGGAAAAATGCTCTTACAAGTGTTTAGCTTAGCTTAGCTTGCTCTATTCTCTTGTTCAAGTATTTTATAACTGAATGTTTATCATTCTGTTGTTCCCGTGTTGGTTTAATTTTTACTGCCTTGGAGTTATACATGGTCTTTTAATATGTTCCATGTTCTTAGATTGCTTTATTTTGATGATGGTTCAAGAACTCCTCCCAGAGTAGAACCTCTTGAGGTCTATAACCTTATTCGGTTAGATTGAGTTTTATTGCTCTTAAGAATAGTGTGAATTCCTTTCTAACGCAGTGTTTTCTTATGTCTAACGCGATCGATTTCGCCAGTGGTGGTTATTCCATTAAGTCTGGCAATGTTGTGATTCTAACTTACAGAAGATTTGATGCTTGGTAATTTGGTTTTTTATGCTAATGGTCTTCAGTCATATGTATAACAGCCTTGTTGGAGCTGGTGGTGGTTATTCCATTGATTCTAGCAATGTCATGTTTTTAACTTTTAACAATTATGATTTGATGCTTGGTAATTTGGTTTTGTATGCTAATAATCATCTGCCCACCATGTGACTGCATTCCTCCTTGTTACAGCTGGAATGGTGTGAGAGCACTCGGAAATTAAAACATAGCATGTTTACATCTCAGCCCCATCAGTACCTTAAAGTGGTAGAAATAATTGGTTTTGTTGGGCTTACAAGTGATGTTGAACTTGCAATGTATTTAATTAAGAGTGCTATCAATCTTGAGACGATTACTTGTGATTCTCGCCAACCACTTCTAATAGGAACTCCATGGGAGTTCATGGAGACCAAAGGGAAAAGGGTAGCAAGGAAACATGCCAAGAAGCTTGGCACCAAACTTCCGCTGGAGCAACTTTGGTAATAATTTAATTATATGTTTGTATAAGCTGGAGCAGCTTTGGTAATTCTTTAATTATATGCTTGTATAAGCTATGGCTTGTAAGTTTATTTGGTATTAAATGTTGGATAGTTGAAAATTTTCATTTATTTTATTTTTAGTATAATACTAAAATTTTATTAATTTACTTTTTCATTTTCGTTTAGTGGTTTCTTTGTTAATTGTTATATTTCCTTTTCATTCAGATGAATCTAAAAGCCCGGAGTCTGATCTTTCTAGGGGTGACATCTTGAATATTTTTCTGTTAGAAATACAGAGAATTTCCTAGTTTTCCCTTAAATTCAATATAATATTGAATAACATCAGGAGGTTAATGAAAAACATCCATTCTCCATTAGGACAAAACTATCGTTGCATCGATATGTAAATATTTTGTACAAAAAATATTTATTCACACTAATATTTATAAGGTTGTAATAATAATAGAAAAAAACACATGTATAAATTATTGTATAAACTAATGGACATTTTTGGCTCAAAAAATGGGGCATATACATGACACACACATAAATTATATATATCCATATAATGAGTGGACCCTACCAAAACATATCCGGCTAACGCCATCCGTAGCGGGCTCTTCAAAATCCATTCCAATAGACTGTTTGGGCATGCAGCGGGCTAGTTAAAATTGGTAGGGCCCATTTTCACGCGCGGCAGGCTTGCGGTATTCAGCGAGCCTGCTCGCGATCGCTGCCCTTTCTTTTCTTTTTCTTTTTTCAAAGCGGCACCGTTTTGGGCTGTCCCTATTTTTGTCTTATTCTCCAACTCCTACATGGTGCGCCAAACAGTGTCTTAGAAATTTTTATTTTTTATTTTTTTTCTTAAAACTTAAAAATAGGTTATTTTTATATCCCTTTAGAAAAAAAAAATTAAAAATAATATTCATTAAATAAAAAATATATTGATTAGGCACTATTTATCGAAAAAAAAAATTATTTGGATCAAAAATAAATTCAAAAAGTTTTTTTTTTTTCCTTAAAATTTGTTTTTTGTTTTTTTTTTTTTTTTTTTTTTGCTTTAAATTGTAATCCTTATTTTCTTATTCCTATTCATTATTTTGTAATCCTTATTTATTTGGGCCAAAAATAAATAAATAAAAAAGCCGTTTTTTTTTTTTTTTAACACTTTTTGTAAAATAAATAATAAAAATTACAAATTCATTTACTTATTCCCATAGAATTTTGTAATACTTATTTTCTTATTCCAATTCATTATTTTTAATCTTACAAAACCATTGCATAATAAAAATTCTAGTACGCGAAATGTCATAACATTTTAAAAGTAAACAAAATGCAACATAAATTAAACTTCTTCATCAGCATAGCGGTTCCACAAATTTTTCATCAAATCATTTGTAATACCCCTAATTTTAAAAGGATAGTCTCGGTATTTATTTATTTGTTTTAATTATATTTTTAATTATTTAATTGATTATTTGATTAATTGTTTATGTGTTTAATTGAATTAGGTATTACTTGATTATTTGATTATGTGTCTATGTATTATTTGTATTTGTCTATGTGTTAATTGTTTAATTAGATTACGTACTTAAATGATATTTTGATTAATTGTAAATTAAATGTTTTCGTTTCTTTTATTATTTTATTTTATTTTTCTTTTATGGTTATGGTTAGTGGTAATTGGCCAACCAATTGGGTCCCATGGACTACTTGGATAGGAGGTTGGATGTGTATGGATTATTACCCGTGAATAGTTGTATATGTATATATATAGATATATATTATATACATATATAAAAAGGAAAGTAATTTATTAATTACTTTTATGGTAACTTGGGTAGTAATATTTAATCTGATATATATGTTTTATATTTAAATAATAAAAATATACATAGATTTGATACGTGTTATATTTCAAGTTACTTTATAATATTATGGTAACTTAAGTATTATTGGATAATCTATTAATAAATAATGGAATGTTTATAATTTATTTATTTAATAAACATATACATAAATTATATACGTAACATATTTTACTTACCTTTTTAATATATATAAAAGGGAAAGTAATTTATTAATTACTTTTATGGTAACTTAGGTAGTAATATTTAATCTGATGTATATGTTTTATATTTAAATATACATAGATTTGATACATGTTATATTTTAAGTTACTTTATAATATTATGGTATCTTAAGTATTATTGGATAATCCATTAATAAATAATAGGATGTGTATAATTTATTTATTTAATAAAGATATACATAAATTATATACGTAACATATTTTACTTACCTTTTTAATATTTTATTTTTTTATTTTTTTTTAAGTTGACTTGGATTGGGAAAAGGGTTAGGGTTATTTTATTTAGCCTATAAATATATAGCTACAGGTTGAAAAAGGGGGTTAGAAATATTCACGTGATATATTCTAGGGAGAGAGAGTTAGAGAAGGAAGGAAGAAGGAGAAAAACTCTGTAGAGAGAAGATCAAGGAAGAAGAAGTTTAACTTTCGATCCGAAAGTTTAAAACAAGTTCTTCTTCTATCTCTTTCCCTTTGATTCGTGTTTCTATGCATGCCTAGGAAATTTCAGGATTTATTAAACACATAAAATTAAATAATTATGCATGTTTAATTGGATTAGAACATAGGTTTTATGAAATTGGTTCATATCTGCTCTTGTGTTATGAATTGATAAATGCATGATTTTGATTTGATTTTCGGTGTGAATTTTTATATGTTTACATTATGTATTTTTTCATATCTGTGGAATGATGGAACGTAGAAACATGCCTAGAATTCCTGAACATTAAATAGGAACTAGGTTTGGGTTTAAATAAATTTAAATAGACTCAATCATAATGATGCTTGCTATTTGAATGTTTTAAACAAACGAATGAATTTAATCTTTTAATATGTTTAAGCACTTGAGATTAAATGTGTAGGATGAATTGGATACGGAGAATGCTTATTTGACGGTATAATAAAATATCATCATGTATAAGATTCAGTTTGTGTAGGACATATGATATAGGAAGCTTAAATAAATAATAAGTCATTCCTATTTTGTGATAACTTGATATCATATTATCATAGTTATTTCTGGAATATTTGATGTATTTCCTTAATCGTTACATCAATTGTTATATTATGTGGTTTAATGCACCGGTATGGGACGGTGGCATTCTAGGGACGGATTAACTTATCAGTTAAGTCCTACCTATTTTATATAAGGGAATGGATTAACTAAAATGTTAAGTCCTACTTATATTCAAATCAGGTCAGCTGAACAAGTTGAATGACTTATGGAGGATTAATTTATTATATAAGGGAATGGATTAACTAAAATGTTAAGTCTTACTTATATTCAAGTTAGGTCAGCTGAACAAGTTGAATGACTTATGGAGGATTAATTTATACTGGATAGGATGGTTACTAAATTATATATATATAAGTATGGTGCCATGATATGAGCTTGAGTCTCAGGATCAATGGTTAGGGCGCGTATATCGCCAGAGATGTGTAGCTAGATATAGTGTAGTTGTATACCCTGGTAGGTTTAGGTACTCATGCCCACTATATGTGCGTTTTGCATGTTGCCTACTATTCAGGTTGAGACAACCCTATAGTCTAGTGAGGTTCCTTTAGTGTGTATATATATATATACGGACTACTAGTTACTGTTGGATTGACTAGGATGTATACGTGTATCGGATCTCTGCTTGGACTGTAGTAGAGTAGAACTTGTTTGTAGGCCTGACCCACCATTATTTTTCAGGTGTTCGTCACGAGTAGAGGTTGTTCTTGCTGAGCGGTGATCAGTCTACTTCATTCTTCCGATGCTACATAAGAGTTCTTTTATGATTCAGTTTCCTGTTTTAGATTACTGTCATTTGTTTAGTTTGGATTTTCTAGGGGTCCACACGGTATGGATTCCCGAGTTGTATTTTGGAGGATCAGTTGTATCAGAAGAGTTTATTAATTAATGGAAATATATTATGAGGTTTATTATTAGATTATCATTTTAGTTTCTTGTCAGCATTTTATTTATTCTTCTTTATTCTTTTGTACTCTGTGTTCGTTTATTATCAATTTGTTTTGATATCCTCGGGTATTCGGGCGTGGGCCTGGCCAACCCGCATTCGGAAATTCAGGGGTATCACATCATTCCTCAACCACGTATTTGTTTCTCTGTTGCGAATCTGTAGTTGGCGAGAGGATATGTGCGCCGCTAAAACTGCTGGGCATCGACTTAAAGTGGGAATCAGGATTGCATCCTCCAATGGTGAAGTCCATTTTCCAACATTTGCATGACGCTCATCTTCAATGATCATATTGTGAAGGATGATGCACGTTTTCATTATGAGACACAAGTTATCTTTCTCCTAGTAACGCACTGGTCCTTGCGTTATTGCCCACTTGATCTGTAATACCCCAAAAGCCTATTCCACATCTTTCCTTGCTGCCACTTGTCGCTGAGCAAATAATTTTTCTTTTATAGTGGTTGGGTGCGGGATAGTCTGCATCAAAGTTTCCCATTTAGGGTATATACCATCAGACAGGTAATACCCTATTCTATAATGATGTCCATTCACTACATAATTAATCGGAGGTAATTGGCCATTGACGATACCGTTGAATACCGAGGAATAATCCAACATATTTATATCATTGTGTGAACCCGGCATTCCGAAAAATGCATGCCAGATCCACAAATCTTGTGAGGCAATTGCTTCCAATATGAGAGTATTCTTGCAAGATCGTCCCCTATATGTGCCTTGCCACTCCACTGAGCAATTCCTCCACTCCTAGTGCATATAGTCGATAGAACCAAGCATAACCGGAAATCCTCTCTACTTCCCTTCTTCAAGCAGCCGTGCTATGTTGGCTTCGTTGGGTGGGCGTATATACTCCTCCGCATACACAGTAACAATAGTATTACAAAATACCTTCAAGCATTTAATGGTAATGCTCTCGTCCATTTTAATATACTCATCATAGTAATCGACTATACAACCATATACGAGTATACGAACAACAGTTGTCATCTTCTATATAGAAGACAACCCCAGACGACCAGTCACATCATTTTTTTGGACAAAGTAGTCATCATAAGCTTTGACATCATTAAGGATACGAAGAAAAAGTTCTCGTCGCATCCTGAATCGCCTGTGAAAGTACTCCGGTGGATATATGCAATTCTCATCGAATTAGTCTTTCATTAGCTGATAGTGGCTTCCCTCTTGATCACGATGAATGTACCGCTTCTTTTTACGGACTTGAAATACTTGCTTAACTATGTCTGGCCTCACTGAATTCATAATCTCATAGAATTTGTCTTGATCCTACTGAATCAACACCCCAAAAGGATCATCTTTCGAAGAGGATGACGAGAAGGACCATTTGTTAGTAGTGCAGCAAATGCATCTAAATCATGCCAGAAATGTGGTAAACCAGTCGGTGCAAAAGATATTGTTCCTCGTAAAAGGAAATTCAATATGCACATTGGCGTTCCTGAAGAGGCCACAAAGAAAGCAACAAAAATTATTGATAAGAAAGCGGCTCTTGATAAAGTCCAGGTACTGAAAAATGATGAAACAATAAGCCTTGATGCGGCAAAAGCAGCCAATGATAATGTGGCCATTGATAAGGCGTATGCCCTTGATGAGGCAATGGTACCTGAAAGTGATGAGATCTCAATAAATTATGGAATACGATGGAATATAAATGAAATTGTTGTCGATAACATATTCTCATATACTGTTGTTTTAGATATTGAGAATGAGGATCCAGAACCTCAAAATGTTGACGAATGTCAACGAAAAAATGATTGGCCAAAATGGAAAGAAGCAATACAGGCAAAGCTAAATTCATTAGCTAAACGTGAAGGATTTGGACATGTAGTCCAAACACTTAAGGGTGTAAAGCCTGTTGGGTACAAATAGGTATTTGTACGAAAACGTAACGAGAAAAATGAAATTATGAGATATAAAGCCCGACTAGTAGCTCAAGGTTTCTCACAGAGACCTTGTATTGACTATAATGAAACATACTCTCCTATGATGGATGCAACTACATTTCGATTCATAATACATTTGGCAATCACAGAAAGATTGCATATGCAGCTAATGGATGTGGTAACGACATATTTATATGGATCACTGGAAAGTGATATTTATATGAAAATCCAGAAGGATTTCAAATGCCTGAAACAAAACCACGTAGTATGTACTCGATCAAATAACAACGATCCTTATATGGATTGAAACAATCTGGGCACATGTGGTACAATCGTCTTAGCGAGTACTTGATAAAAGAAGGGTATGTGAACAATCATATTTGTCTATGCATTTTTATTAACAAGTCAAGATATGGTTTTGCTATTATTGCAGTATATGTTGATGATCTGAATATTGTGGGAACATTGGATGAAATCGAAAAGACAACCACTTATTTAAAGAAAGAATTTGAGATGAAAGATCTCGGAAAAACAAAATTTTGTCTTGGTCTGCAGATTGAACATTTATCAAGTGAAATCCTCGTCCACCACTCAACATATACAGAAAAGATTTTGAAGCAATTCTATATGGATAAATCGCACCCATTGAGCTCCCTAATGGTTGTCCAATCACTTGATCTCAAGAGAGATCCTTTTCGTCCTCGAGAGGATGATGAAGCACTCCTTAGTCCTGAAGTGCCATATCTCAGTGCAATTGGTGCTCTTATGTATCTTGCAAATTACACACGACCGGACATAGCATTTTCAGTCAATTTATTAGTAAGATACAATTCTGCACCAACCCGCAAACATTGGAATGGAATCAAGCATATATTATGATATCTTCATAGTACAATTGATATGGAATTGTTTTATTCAAAAGAATCAAACTCCCAGTTAATTGGATATGCAGATGCTGGCTATCTCTCTGATCCATACACAACTCATTCACAAACAGGATATGTGTTTACCTGTGGTGGCATTGCTATATCATGGCGATTTATAAAACAGACAATGATTGCAACTTTTTCAAATCATCCAGAGATACTCGCAATTCATGAGGTAAGTAGAGAATGCATTTGGTTGAGATCTATGATTCAGCATATTCAAACAACATGTGGTCTTTCATCAATAAAAGATAGCCCAACAGTATTATATGAAGATAATGCTGCATGCATTGCACAGATGAAAAAGGGTTATATCAAAAGTGACAAGACCAAGCACATCTCACCAAAATTCTTTTATGCATATGAACGTCAGAAGAATGGTGATATTGATATTCAGCAGATACGTTCAAATAAAAATTTAGTTGACATGTTCACTAAAGCACTACCAACTACGACGTTTAAAAAGTTGGTACACAATATTGGAATGCGTCAACTCAAGGATCTTTAGTGTTGAACTTATGCAGCAATAAGGGGGAGCATTAAATTGAAAAAGTATTGGCATACTGTACTCTTTTTCATTCGCTCAAGTTTTATCCCACTGGGTTTTCCTAACAAGGTTTTAATGAGGCAGTTTTAATCTATACAATACCATTTTCATACACACAAGAATATTATACTCTTTTTTCCTTCGTTAAGTTTTTATCCCACTGAGTTTTTCTTAGTAAGATTTTAACGAGGCATATTCTTAGTGTTGTGTAGTGGACCCCAAGGGGGAGTGTTATATATATGGTGTCTACTACTTGTATAGTGTTGAATTTATGGTGCAATAAATAAGAGGTAAATGCACTTGGTTAATGGTGCATTAAGGATGAGAGTTAATGGTGGATGTTGACTAATGCAATGTTTGGGTATAAATATGAATTGTTTATTGTTACATTAATGTACTTGGATTTAATATAAAGTAATAAGATCTCTATCCCGTCTCTACATTCTTCTCTGTATATTGAAGATATAATTTTATGTCCTATATTTTCTTTTAGATTCACTACACCTTTCGTTTGTTTTCCGTCTAAAACTAACGAGATCTTATCATGTGTAACAGTTGCATCATTTTGCTAATCAAAATAACATTATAATTTGCAATGACGAAATTGTTTTTTTCACACTATAATTTTAGTTTAATAAAATATTAATATATTATCAAAGATATTATTGTCATTTCACAATAATTTAGCGGTTTTGTCACAAAAGGAGGTTAACATGATAGTTTTTACGGACGGTTTGATAATTGATGAGTGGTATGGCATTTTAGAACCTTCCTCAAATCAATGAATTAATTGAGGGGTTGTAAGACGTTTTAGAACCTTTCTCAAATCAATGAATTTATTAGCTTTCTCCTCTAGCTCTTGGTTTGACGTACAAAGTCATGCCCGGTCTGCATATGGGTGGGCGATTGAGTGGATGTGCTCTTTTTAATATCACGATGATGTTAACCCCTACTTAATCAAATTTCTCCGAAAAACATAATGCAATCATAAAGAAAACAAACAAGTTCACAAGTAAGAGGCATTTCAAGGGAAAATAAGCAGATGTACGATGATGCAATACTAGAAAACATGAAACAAAAAT
The DNA here is from genome assembly GCF_030987335.1 of Cornus florida. Classification (NCBI taxonomy): domain Eukaryota; kingdom Viridiplantae; phylum Streptophyta; class Magnoliopsida; order Cornales; family Cornaceae; genus Cornus; species Cornus florida. The sequence goes on from NW_026775574.1 coordinate 91,942,115, forward strand.
AAGGTCACTGTACTGATATAAAACAGAGCAGGGAGACCACTGCATCAGTATAGTAAATAATTATTTAATTAAATTATTTTATTCTTACCAATATTTTTACTTATAAAAAATAATAAAACAGAGCAGATATTCTTGCACGGATTGACAATCAATGCAGGGACAACAACTACAAACTATGAATGTTTGAACAATTCCATAAAGACCTAAACAACAGCCTCACTTCTCTTAAAATGTTGTAATGTTAGGAATCCTAAATAATATTTTAAAAGTGCACACCATTTTAATCTGTGCAAGAATATTCCAAAAAAAAAGTGCACACCATTTTAATCTTTATTGGAAAAACTATACTCACGTAGGGTTAGGAATTCTAAATAATATTTTAAAAGTTTATTATTTTACTTTAATTGAATTAAGCAAAATAATTACATATTCATATATTGAGAATTATAGACCACTTCAATTACCCAAAAAAAAAATTATAGATCACTTTGTAATTTAGGACTCTTAACTCTACCAAATGTAGTTTTTCTAATAATAAAATACCATTATCTGGTGGTTGTGACTTGTGATTATTATATGAGCATCCAAGGGTGAATAAATAATAAAATACTAATACTAATAATATAATAAAGTAGAGTAAATGTGGTTGGATTTAGTATTTCTATTTTATTTTTAAATTGGGGTGAATGTGATAGTGTTTTTTTTAGTGCATGGGGTTATTTAATTTTGGTGGGTTTTTTTTGTACCAACTTAATAGTAAAAAGGGGTTATGTGATTTTAACCCATGAATATATATCATTTTGTTGTTTTTTACTGTGTGAGATTTTTACATCGCCGTTAATATGTTACGCATTCTTATATCGCTTTTATTCTCATGATTGTTATCTATCTGGTGTCGTTCCTTGAGTATCTAAACTTGTCTTGATTTTTATTATTTCTTAAATGCTCGAGGAATTTTTTTAGTGGATCGATTAAAGGTCTTTTAAATTGCATGTCCACTTAATCTTATGCTTGAAGCAGAATAGTTATTTATGGTTGGGTGACTAATGTCAAAACAAAAAAATTTCCCCAAGTCTTGCAATGTCTGATTCTAATTTGCCCTGAACAATTATGAGTTGAATTATTTGGGCATAGGGCCATTGTTTTCCTTGAAAATTGATTATGATTAAAGATCTTACCCATTTTAATTGCTACAAAAATAAAAATGACATTTTACACTAATTTTTATAATAGGAACAAGTATTAAATGTTATGCTGTGATAGAATTAAAAATGTTTTCAAATAAATTTTTTTATCGCATATTTTCCCTTATTTTTAACCGCATAAATTTACATTGTATTTTCTAATTGCAATAATAAATAATTTAAGAGCTTATATAACAAAAATTGGATGATCAAAAAACAAGACATTCAAAGTTTTCTTCTCCAATTAAACATAATGTAGAAGAAAATTCAGAATTGCAAGATGTGTATAATTTATATAACTAATTTTTGACGACCAAAAAATAATACATTCGCAAAAAAAAATGGCTAGATTATGAAATTGGATAAAATTGAAATGGATACATTAATGAGAGGTGAAACAAAAATCAAGAGTAATTTTAAAACGTCACCTCTTTCATCAGAGCAAAGCTCTCAGTCAAAAGTCCTCTTTATTACTGCACATCATTGTCCCATATTCTATAATTTCTTTCAAATCTCCTTATGCTTATTTGCTGTTTATGTTATCATTCAAAACACAAATAATGAAAATGATAGACATATATAATCTTATTGTGTAGTATTGTTTTGTTTGCCATAAAAGAAGAGAAAAAAGAAAAGTAATTGAAAGCATGTTGGTATGGTAAAAAAAATATTGCAACTCAAAAAAAATATTATTTTTTACTTTTTATTATGTCTACGTAACATACTTGAAACTTGAAACCTAAGGTGTCGTGAATAATATGTTATAAAATATTATTTGGCCATGTGAAGTAATTGATGAACTTCTAATAAAATTGTAAAGATTAAATGTCTATACCAAAAAAACAGGTTTAGTCCAACAAGCCAAAAAGAGTTGATAATTCATACAGATAATATCACTTGCCTCCTTCAAAGTTGAGCATAATTAAAAACAGCATCTCTAATTTTCCAAAAATTACAAAAATCACCCCTCAATGGGACCAGCAATAAATTCTGGCGAAATCCTTGTTAGATGACTAAAATACTTTTATTTTATAAAATAAAAGTTAACAAAAATACAAAATGGCAAAACTACCCACATCTCCCCCAACACTGCTTTCTTTTTTTTTTCTTTTTCTTTTAAAAAAAAAAAATAAAAAATAAAAAAAAAAAAAAAAAAAAAAAACTTTCTCCTCTCTCCCCAACATCGATCTATTCCACTCTCTATATATCACCACCTCCTCCACCTGCACCTCTGCCCACTCCAACGACCATCCCAACACCCACCCACTGCCCACCACCACCAACTCCGAGATATTTCTCCTCTTAGTCCGTCGCCGGGGAGGAGGAGGGCGGCCCGTGGCGTTGCCGTTGACGCCTGACCATGAACATGTGGTGTACTCAGTTCAGTTCCCACCACATGATCCCATCCCGTGCAGAGCCATCCGCATGCGATACTACAACTCCCAACTCCCTGTCTCTGTCAAGGATATGATGATCTGAAGGCGCAACACTGGCAAGATCTGTAATACGAATTAACACTACGAATTAACACTTGCAAATTTTGTAAGTTTTTGTTTCATCATGTAAATTTTCTCTTTTGGCTCTTGTCAGAGACAAAATATTGGATTTCATGATCTATGATGGTAATTTCGTGAAGACTGCTCGTGACTTAGGCTTTGTTTGGTACGGCGGGTTTTAAGAGGAAGGATAACATTAATTATGAGGGAAAGGGAAAGAGAAGGGAAGGGAAGAAAAGGGGAGGATAATTTTAAACCTCCGTTGCGTTTGGTTGATTAATGAAGGAAAAGAAAGAGAAGGACAATAATTATGTTTGGGAAAAGAAAGGAAAAGAAAGGGAAGGAAATTATTTTAACATATGAACTATTATACCCCCTTATATTTATATATATATATATATATATATATATATATATATATATATATATATAGTTTCATGTACTTGCCAAAAAATAATAATAATAAATAAATAAATAAAAATTAGGGCAAACCATTTCAGCCTCCCTAATCCTCCATCTCTATTATATATATATATATATATATATATATATAAAGTCTTTAACTTGAGGCCATAAGAAAAGAAAAATAAAAAAATAGGGCAAAGCCTCCCCAATCTCGCTCCATCTCTGCAACTCCTTCTCAACATTGAACTTGGCCTCCTCTCTCTCTCTCTCTCTCTCTACAAGAATCAGAAATTTAAAACCCATATATTTCCAGTTTATCTATCTGTTTGCAAGAATCAAAAGTTCAAACCCGTGTCGATGTATCATTTCAGATTGTTCAGAAAATCCAAAACCCATATCTTTCAGTTTCCATGGCTGCTGTTCCAGTTCGGGTCGCCGTTCCAAGCTTCAATCACCGGCGGTCTCTCTCTCTCTGTGCAATTTTGAGGGTAAAATTGGCATCTAAAATCACTCATCAAGCCTCTCCTTCCCCTTCCCTTCATTTCCTCCCATTTTTGGGAGGTTAAGAAATCTACTGTTGAAGGCACAAGCTAACCCTCCAAACCCTTCCCTTCACTTCCCTTTCCTTCCAACAATTTTTGCCAAACACACATTTTTAATCCCCCTCCATCACCTTCCCTTCCCTTTCCTCCCATTTCTACTCTACCAAACTGACCCTTAGAAAAAAACAATGATTTTTGTACTATTTTCTAGAAAAGCGGTTTGGACCCAAAAAAAACAATTGGACCGCCCTGTGACATTGAACCTCCGGTTTTACTATTATATTTTTTGGGTTAATTATTGTTCTTATTTACAAAAATTGATCCAAACAAATCTTTAAGAAATGTAAAAAGTTGAGATAGTCCTTTAATAAAATATTAACTTTTATCTAAAAAAAAATTAAAATCTTTAAATAACACAATTACCCTTGAACATCATTAACCATGCGTTTCTCTCCAAAAACCCATAAGTCTACAACTCTGTCTCTCTACCATCCACTAAGCCATTACTAGTAAAACATAATTTTCCTTTTAGATCAAGTCTATTCACACACATACAGATGTAAAACATGTTTGTAAATATATATGTAAGCCATCAAGATGTGTGTGTATATATATATATATAAATCATATATTCCTTCATTCTCTGATTGTAATTTGTTGAAGAAAGTTCAGATTTGACACGTTCATATCAATCGGCATGGGCACTACCTATCTTGATTTCTTCTAATTTTTTACTTACGAAATTTAAATATATAGACCCAATTCGTTAATTATATTTGGGGTTGGTTTTGTGTTCTTCATATTTCTATTTATTTTTAGTTCACAATTCTTTTATGGTTCAGAATCCCGATATCTATATAGATGCTATTGAGTTCTATTCTTTAATATCGACCGCAGTAATAAGTTAAACCCTCCCTCTCTCATAATCATGACACAATAATTTTTTAAACCCAGTTCTTAAATTTGCTGAATAATCCATTCATTTTGTTGTTGTTGGGTTGGGGTTAGATTTGAATTTGAAATAGGAAGGTCGTTGAGCTCTAGCCGGAGAGACGATGACCCACTGGTTGCATGTTCACAGCGTCCTTTATTTTTAGGTTTCGGTCTGATGATGCCATCTTTTTTGTAACTTTCCTCTAGTTTTCATAGATTGAGCGAGGAGGGTGAGGATGACAGTGAAGGGTGTTGGGTTAGTGGCTATTTTGGACTTGGTTGGTAGTGCTGGTGGCAAGTTGCTTCCCTTTTTTTCTTTCCCAACATTAACTCTAAAATCAGAATTAAAATAAATAGGCAAAAAAGCATAAAACCCCTCTCAATTATTAAAAATCAGCATTTTACTTCTTGAATTACAAAATCGAGCAAGTCAGTCTCTCAACTATCAGAAATGATCAGTTTCACCCCGGCAGTCCTTTCCGGCTCATTTCTGGTCACCGTCATTGTATATTTACAAAAATGTTCATTATAATTAACATTTTAAAAAAAGCAAATAAAATTAAAATTGAGAAATACCATCAATACCCCATGTTAATACATCACCTCACTCTTCAGAGTTCACTTGAAAAATTTAGAGAGAGAGTAGAGAGAGAAAATGGGTAAGGGAGGGATGTCTCGTGGTGAAGAAGAGAACTTGGTAGCTTGGCTTGTTAGTATCAATACCCTTAAAATTCAACCTTTCAAGCTCCCTCATCTGGGTATTAATCTTCTCAAACTGTGATACCCCCTAATTTCGGAACATGGGTTGATCAAATCCGCGCACAAAATTAGGGGATATCAAAACAATTAAAGTATTTAACAAGCACAGATTACAAAAAGAAAATAGAAATGAATAAATAACTCATGGAAAGAAAATCTATTAAATAATAAATCCATTAATAACTTTCGAATGAAGTTCATTATTAAATACTCACATTAAATGAAAATAACAATAATCTCCTACGAAAAAAAAAAAAAAAAAACCGAAAGAATGGATAAGTCATCCAACTGCGGATCCTCAACCTTGAGACTTGAACTTCTAATAACCTGAAAAATAAATCGTGGGTTAAACCCTACGAGCAAGTTCACTCTACCAGGTCTCTAAAAACCAATAAACAGATCATCTCTGATCAAAACCAAACCTAATGAAGTTTTTAACTTTAATCTAGCATGATATATATATATATATATATATAAACAATTATATACACTACACTAATCACATCCATTAATAGATTTATTAAATTTTCAAAACTATTAAACAATGATTAAAATAATAATCATACCTATCACAATCCACCATTTCTTTTAAAAAGAAATTCCTTTAACCTTAATTCCATTCTAGTGAGTTGTTTATCATTTAAACAATAAATTATAATAAAAGGAAGATTATATTTAACCTAAAACCCGACAATGATTTTAATTATTTAAATCACATATCCAAAATCTAAGTTTTGACAAATCATCAGTATTTCCACCAATATTATTTTATTAATATAAAATAATGCACTAACCATTAAGTACTAGATTATTCTAATTTAAGAATATCTAATCATAATCCAATCTATACATACAATAACCATAGATGATATTTTAATCATCTAACACGTAGCAATTTAAATACGCTTTGGCAAATCAACCATGCCATGATAAATATTTTCATTTATAAATTGGCAACTCAACCATGCCTCCTTGAATATATTTATTTATATCTTGGCAAATCAATCATGCCTCCTTAAGTATATATTTATTTATACTTTTAATTAGCAACTCATCCATACTTTCCAATTATGTATTTTATTTATACAAATAAGGTAAAAGATTTAAGTCTTTGGCAAGTCATCCATGCCTATAATTCAACTATGTACCAAACCTTAAAAGTTAATTTACCAACCAAACAATTCCTATATAGGAAAATCAACTTACAAACAAAACAACTCATGCGTAGATATTCCATGCATATCTCATGTATATAATTAATTTAATAACCGGCCTATCCATATATATCAAATATGAATAACAACACAAATAACCTTAATTCACATATATATATATATATATATATATATATATATATATATATAATCGAGAATTATTAGGGAAGGATAGGATACACGTATATATTATATAATATATATGTGTGTGTGTGTGTATGTGTGTATATATATATATATATATAATTATTTATTTATATATCCTTCCTCCATACTAATCATAATTTAATAAAACCAATATATACGCATATATATAATTATATATATACACACACACACACACACACACACCCCTATATACACCTCCTTCCATAACAATATAATAATTTATTATATTTACACAATTTAAACGCCACTGAATCTCGTCATAAATAATTTTCATAAATCCTCCATCTCGGTAAATAATTTTTCGATACTGTCTCACTAAAACGTAAATATCTCCTACTATGATGGGAATCTAATATGAAATTGGTACCATTGGAAAGAGCACGAAAAATCCTTGAATTTGAGCTCAAGAATGACCCAATTTCGATTTAAGATGACTAAGTTATGACAGTTTTAATTTTATGTCACAAATAGGCAAAAATAATTGGCTGAGCTCAAACGCTACTGTGAGCGCGCCCACACTGGATTAGCTCACTTGAGCTCACACAAATGCACCCACACCAGATTAATCTTCTGTTGACCAAACCTAATCCATGGTCCAGATTCACATGCGCACCATACTTCAATGCACCGCGATGCACTAGATCAATCCACCTATATCAAACTTTTTCAACAGCCTAGATTAGCATTCACACCATCATTCCATGCGCCATCCCACACTGGATCACAACCCTATACTTGCGCCAACGACATACGTCGCCTCCAATGTGCATATATGTCTAAATAATATATATATATATATATATATATATATATATATATATATATATATTTTCAATAAATATATAAAGATAAATTCTAATAAATTACCAAAAATACCAAAAAAATATCAGAAAATTCCAGAAAATTTAAGAAAAATTCTAGAAATTTTAAAACACTAATTAACCCCTCTTGGGTCCAAATCCAGCCTATCTGTTGATGTAAACAAAATATACAACACATATATACAACAATAAAAATCTAAAATTCCAAAAAAATAAAATATAATAATTTATATTTTAAATATTCCGTTCTAACCATCCTTTAATCAATAAATTTAACCTTAGATTTTGATACTCAAGGTGAAATCCTTATGAGTTCTAAGAGGAAAGTTAGAGAAGAACTCGCCCGAAGGTTTCAAAACGAAATCGAAGCTTCAAGCCTTGATTGCCTCCTCCAAATCCGACGTCCTCTTTCTCTAACCCGGCCTCCTCTTTGTCGGCCTTCTCCTTCTCTCTTTCTCTTATTTTTCTAACGTGTAAACTTTTAATCCTAAACCTTATGTGTATATTTATACATTAAAACCTAAATCATATTCCAATTAGGACTACCTAATAAGATAATAACCTTTAAATAATATAATATATATAAACATATATTATATTACACCCATATATATATTTATCTTCCATAATTAACCATTGGTTAATTAAATCATATAAACCCATATATATCTATAAATATATATCTCTTTATATATATTTCCCTAACAATTATTAATTAATTATTTATATATATGTAATTTTATATATTTATAATTAATTCAAAAATGATCATTTAAATAATTAAATAATCATGGGCCTTTATTAATTAACCTAATAAGGCTTCTTTCAAGCCCAAGACCATATCTTTTGGTCCAACTTCCTTTAAGCCCAAATCCAATTAAATTAATTAAATTAAATTAATTAAATAAACGCTTAAATTGAAACTAATTACATGAAGCAAATAAACAAAACAAGAAATTACAATCAAGTCACACCATACCAATAAAATCAACATATCAATAATTCAATCAATAATTAAATACACACACAACAATCATTATATCAATCACGAAGTATAATTTAATTAAAACAAAACAATTAGTTTAAGCACTCAACTAGATAAAAACAAATCATATAAAATAATGTAAACTAAAATTAATTAAACCCAATTAAATCAAATAAATCATTTTTAAAAAAATAAAATTAATTAATTTTAATTAATAAAACTTTTTAAAATATCGGAGTATTACACAAACCGAATGTGACTTGCAAGGTGGAGAAACTCGGTGGCACAAAACCGGCAAGACCAGGCCGGTCATGGTTAGTGGTAAATAGAAGGGTGTAAGAAAATCCTAGTTCTCTACACAAACTTTGGCAAGAAGAGAAAACCTGAAAAAACCAATTGGGTGATGCGCCACTGCCACTTGGGTAAACATGAAGAAGAGAAAGAAGGAGAGCTTGTGGTATCAAAGATATTCTATCCAACTCAGCCAAGGCAATGCAACTGGTCTGACCCAGAGTTCAATAGGTGCACTCTCTCCCCGTTCTTTCTCCCTCCTCTTACAAAGTATCTCATTAGTATAATGTTGATTCTTTATCCAATGATGTTGTATGGTTAGTGGAATTATTTCTCACTCCACATCTTTCTCTTTCTAAAAAGATATCCACATGTATATACATATATTTATATCTAAGCGCGCATAATCAAATAATGATCCTTTGAAATTTGAACAAAGGAGACTCTACATTTTGAATCATTAGTAGGCATGTCTTTCGCTCTTTATCAATCTCATCTTCGAATCGCTGTAGTCTTGTTATTTTCTATTTATGAGCATGAATATTCTGAGTACGATTGATTTACAAATGTTGTAGATAGAGTATTTGATTTGTTTGCTACTGATTGGGGATTAAAGTTCACACCTCTATTGTCAGTTTTTTTTTTTTTTTTTTAATTTTTAATTTTATTTTTTGCATTGATTTATTGGTTCTGATTTGTTCAAACTAATCTCATTTGGATTTAATCGAGTAAATAATGTCCCATTTGGTGTTATATCATTTGGGTATTACCCATTTTTGGTCTTGTTTGGAAATATGTACTCTTCAGTTTCTGGGAGCTTTTGAAGAAACAAACAGTACTAGTTTCAAGAATGATTGTTTAAAATTCATTCCTCAATGGTGTTATATGCTGAGGAATATAATCCTGTGTGGAAATATTGTTTCACAACCTTTATGACCTGATAGACTTGTTCTCTTAGGTTTTTGCAGTATTCAATTATTGGGACCTTCCTTTGTTGGATATACTTCTTTAACAGTGAACTTTTTTTCACGCATATAAACAGAAGTTCCACCAGATTACCTATAGATTTGAAAATATACTCTGCCCATTGGTGGTCCTTAACCATGAATATCGTAAAATGCAACCAACAAAAAAAATTCAAATGAATTGAGAGGCAAGGCTATTCCCAAGATTTTTTATAACACTGCTCAAAGGACAATCTCTGCTTATACAAATATATCACCACACAATTGTTAAAATGGAAAACATATATACGTATAGATTATATATTATAACATATATATATATATATAAAGTACAAAAATACATATATATATACGTATAGATTTTATATATATATATATATATATAGAAATGAACACACACACACATATATATATACACCCATCTGACCTTAACTTTTTCAACTTTAAAGGAGTCTTTTTTTCTGCACTTGGAGAGGGGAGCAGTTGCAGTTGGAGGAAGAAGAAAGGAATTTTGGACTCAATTTATAGACAGGGCTACAACGATCATATTGCAAGGGCAGTTATGGAATTATATCAAAAAGTAACTTCATGCGCTCCATCTGTGCCAGAAATGAGCCGGAAAGGACTACCAGGGGGTGAAATTGATCATTTCTGATAGTTGAGGGATTGACTTGCTCGATTTTGTAGTTCAGGAGGGGTAAAATGTTGATTTTTGATACTTGAGGGGGGGTTTTATGTTTTTTTGCCAAATAAATATTATATAATAACTTATTTAAGGTCATTGAAATGAATATTGATTTGTTCACAGGAAGATAATAGAGAAGGAAAAAACGAGAGAGGGCAGAGATAATGGAGAAGGGGTAATTGATCTTGGCGGTGGTGGGGTAGAGGGAGATGGTGACCACAGGTGGATAGAGAGAAAGGGTACTTTGGTCCAATAAAGATTAAAAAGGTAATTTAATTATTTAAAATGGTCAACTCACAACTCAAAAGGCAATAATGTCAATTAACTATGAGCATATGATCATTGAGGTGTCTCTGTGAACTTTATCAAAATTGAGGAGATGTGATTGTTCAAAATGGAACTAATTTTCATGAACAAACTTTAAAAAGTGTGACTGTAATTAATCTATTTTTTTCAAGGTTAATATATAATATTCTGGAAAGAGTTTTCTTTCAACACTACTTCTTCAGAGTTTTTATTGAGCGTCAATACAGTACGAGGCGTAGTCAGATCTGGTGCCCTATGAGGCCTAGTCAGATTTATTGGTGCGAAACAATTATGACCGAATTAATGGACTTGAATAATTTTATTTTTTCTTCCAAATATTCCTGCACCAATACCAGTGATTATTCTATTTTTCTCTAGAAAAGACCGGAAAATAATTGGACCGGGCCTATGACAATGAACCTGGGTCAATGGGCCTCGAGGACTTTTCCACATATCAAGTTGACCTAAACCAGTATTATTTATTTATTTAGTTGCCCAATTTTAATGCCCTTCTCTCGCACAATCTGTATAAAGTTGTTTTATTTTCCTCTGTCTTTATGAATGCTCTTGAATGTTTATACACAACACAAAATTGCTCTCTTTTTCTCTCTCGTTTGGGCATATTTTATTTGTTAAATTATGTATAAAATTGTAAGTTCAAATCCCATGGAGAAAACCACCTCAATATGCTGTACTCCAAATGCAAGGTATCATCTTTTTACTTATGTATCTATGGATTTCTATGCCTCTTTTATATATTTTATTTTTAAATCAAGAAATTTTGTTACAAAAATTCTGCACTATCTTGTTATCTCACAGTTTTTTTAGTTATTATTATTTTTTAATCTTTAATTGGAATAGTGAGAAGGATGATAAAGGAGGAGGGTTGTGTTTGGAGGATCGCATTAGTGGACTTCCTAATGATGTCATTGTTTCAATATTGTCACTATTGACAATGAAAGAAGCTGGAAGAAGTAGTCTGCTTTCAAAGAGGTGGAGGTGCATGTGGACTTAACATTGCTGCTTTGAACTTTGATGCCTCACATATAATCGATGCATTTATGCTGGGTGTTAAGAAAGTTGTAGCAGAAAGACCTTTGTATTTGAGTTGGGTTAATCAAGTCGTGAAATCGCACAACGCTCCAGCTATAGATGAATTCAGAGTTTATTTTGATATTGATGTAACTTGTACATTTGATATTGACAATTGGCTTACCTTTGCAATTGAAAAGAGAGTTAAAAGTCTTGCCTTGGAATTCAAAGAAAGGATGGGAAAATCTAGAGAAGAGGGAGAGAATTACAATTTTCCCCACACAAATCACCTGCATTCAAAGTCTCTTGGGTTTACTAACTGCATCTCCCTCACTAACCTCGTGTTGTCACACATGGATGTAACTGGGTAAGTTCTCGAGTACCTCTTAATTAACTGCCCATTTTTGAAACAATTGTCTGTGCACGAATCTGATAGCCTCGAAAATTTGAAAGTTTCCGGTCTATCGGTCAAATTGAAGCATTTACAGATAACGGTATGCTTCAATGTGGAAAGTATTGAGATCTTCGCAACGAATCTCGTGTCATTTAAGTACTTTAGACCAAAAATAAACCCGCCATTTAAGAACGGCTAGAAGCCTATTGAATTGTATATTGGTGGTGCGTATATTGATGGTGAGTATTGGGAATATCTTGTTCATAACTCTTTGGAGATTTCAAGCAACCTTTCTCGGCTAGAGAGCCTGAGGTTCGAGTTCATCTGTATTTTGGAGATTAGCAAGTTTAACTAATTCATTTTATCTCCTCCCCTTAATTTTTATTTTATTCTTTTCTAACATAATTATCAATATGTGCTTATTTACGTTTTCTTTGGTTTATTCAGAATCGTATTCAGTTTGCAAAGTTTCCTTATTTAATAAGCTCAAGGAACTAGAGTTAAGAATTACTGTTGATGATAATGAAAGCCTTATGCTTTTTACTCCCCTGATAGAGGCATGTCCTTTCTTGTATAAATTTGTGTTGGAGGTAATAACTCTCACTTTACAAGCTGCATTTCTAAACTGCTAGGTTTATTGATTTCGTAATTGAATTCTCAAATGGTTATTACTTTACAAGCTGCATTTCTAAACTCCGAGGTTTATTGATTTCTTAATTGAATTTTCAAATGGAAATTTTCACCAAGTCTTGCAATGTTATGTAGTGATTCTAATTTGTTTATGATTTGATGGTTGGTAATTTGGTTTTGATTTACTTGCATGTATAAAGCACGGTATGACTCCATTCCTCCTTGTTACAGCTTATATTGGTCAAGTGCAAATTGATAAGAAAATGGCGAAGTGTTAAAATTTGGCCCCATCAGCACCTCAAGGTGGTGGAATTCATTGGGTTTGCGGGGCATATAATCGATGTTGAACTTGCCATGTATTTAATCAAGGGTGCTGTCAAGCTGGAGAAGATTACTTTTGATCCTTGCAATCCATCCCTTATGGGAACCCCATTTGAGTTTAAGGAGACCAAGGAGAAAAAAGTAGCTAGAAAGTGCGCCCAGAAATTTTGAAATTTTGAACCAAGCTTTGATAATCCTTTAAGTAGTAGATCCTTCTCTTGTAAAATGGGGCTTAGTGCTCAACTAAGGTGTCTCCAGATAAGGAAAAATATGCTCACTTGGTGATCTGAGCACCTTAATTGTTACAAGGTTTTAAAAATGTGCTTTTGGTAATCCAGAAATCCATATATATATATATATACCATTTTCCCAATGAGAGATGGGGAGAGGGGAAGCATCAATTTTAGCTTCAACCATCATTTCTCAAAAATTTACCATCTTCTTATTGCTCCACTATTGTAAACTGTGATTTCTCAATGTGCAGAAAAAGGCAATGAAACTTCTTTTCTGGCAAACTATGATTAAAGAGAACAAAACATATACTATGTTCAACCCATAATCCTGAGAACAACTTTCCAATGACCTAAAATTGAAAATTTTATTTGTAACAATAATCAATATTTAAGAGTCGTTAAATGGTTTACATGTTTGAACCCCACTCATCAGAGGGTGGGATTTTGAAAGGGGAACTAAGAATTGGTTTTATCTATGAAACAAGAACTGCCGAATAAATTCACAGTCTCAGTTATACACCCATATTCATACCTAACAAATTTAAAATATAGGGGAAAAAATGACACATTCTTTCCGTTGCCAAGTGTTGTTCATTAGCTGGTGTTCCCTGGTGAAATGCTAGAAGAACAGCCATTCTCTATCGTCATTGCCTCATTGGGTGAGCTTAGAGCTTTTCGAGAACTCTTATATCTGGAAAACAAGTAAAGAATTGACAAGTTCCTCTTTTGAGGCTCTTTCAAGGTGCTCGTAGACTGGCAATCAATGTCAGTCCTTGAAACGCTAGTGAAAGAACAATCAGAGTCTATATTAAGTGCCTCCTCATAGAGTGGAATGCTTGCAGAAGTACTGCTTATATCTGCATTCACCGAGCTCTCAGGGAATGAGCTTAGATCGCGCTGCGAACCTTGTCTGAGCTTCATAAGTGTAGTCTCTGCATCGAAGGAAAGGTCATTCAATAAATCCCTCAAGTCGGAAGTTAGCACATACTGCTAGAAAACACTATTTTCTTTTATAGATGCATCAAAAGTTGTTAAAATGTCATGGGAGCAACTAGCAAAAGAAACACTGAAATAATCATTCTCTGTAACCTTCATCTTCTCAAAAGTAATTCGCAAAAAATATTATTTGTGAATGAAGCCATACTTTTGCAAGACGTGGAAATTGTTAATCAAGAATGCACATACAAGCTTCCATGTACAAGAAGGTTAATGTCAAAATACAAAATGCTAAGCTAGGAAGGAAACTGATTCAAGCAAGTACTTCCCGCATGTTATTTGCCAGAAACGGAAACAAGAGGACCGTTTTCCATTAGCTCTGCTCAATATCAGTTATTGTTGGTCATTTTACTGCAAGTTCCTGAGTGGTATCAATTGAATCCATCCATCCATGCCACTATTCTTACTCCTATAAACGGGAATTTTCAAGGATGAGCAGGTAGCCTGAAATGCATAGCTTAATAATTTTGAATTAGGAAATTACTTTTTTGGAATCCGAAAGATTTTCAATTGATATCTTGTATTCAGTAAACCAGTTCACTGCTTAATAAATTCATCGAGTTCAAATCCTGCAAGGTACTACTATATCTACAATTTGCATATACGTGCATGTGTGTAAGTGTATTTATGCATACTCTATATATATATCCACAGTTGCCTCCTTGGGGAAGAAAAGAGCCGGTGAAGATGCAACTGAGTCAAAGAAAGTAAAAGAAGAAGACTAAAGTTGTCTGAAAAGGATTGTCTATTACAAAGGACAGTCATTGCTGTCATGCGAAGCTTTTGACTGTTGTAACTTAACGAATTGTATACCTAAGATGAGCTGGTGGAGCTTGCATTTTCCATTCTTGAATGCAGGATTTATTAATACAGCGTAATGGGAAAAAGTAAGGTGGCTTATATAACTACGAAACTGCAAGTACCTTGTTTAAAACTTAGTATTAGAAAGCTCAGACTTTAATCAAAAGTACCATCAAATCTTATGCTTCTCAAGGAACAAAAGCTTAAGATTCCGAACACAAATTTAAAACGCAAGAAAAAATTATCAATAACACCAAGTGCAGTGCAATATGTGCTCAAAGAAAATGACATTATTAGAATTATATGATGATATATTAATGTCATCATTAATTATGGAAATAGAGGGAAATTATGTATACTGAGGCAAAGTATCAAACAGGTGGTGGAACTAAAATATCAGCCTGACAATGAGTACTTAGAAAACAACAACAACAAATACAGAATTCCATTTCTTTAAACAAACCCATGCTAGGAGAATTGATTTTGGAGCAATCTCACCCGAAAGAAAGAAAATCAAATGATCACTTCAAAATCAAACTAAATAAATGGCTAGCCTAGAGTCCAGTACTGATTAGTTGATTTCGTGAACTACTACTTT
The DNA here is from genome assembly GCF_030987335.1 of Cornus florida. Lineage (NCBI taxonomy): Eukaryota > Viridiplantae > Streptophyta > Magnoliopsida > Cornales > Cornaceae > Cornus > Cornus florida. The sequence goes on from NW_026775574.1 coordinate 91,957,874, forward strand.
CGCAGCCTAGACAATGTTGCAACATTAAAGATCTTCTAATTAACAACTCCTAAAGTAATTAACTCTCATTCCAAAACTGCAGCTTCTGTTACTTCAAACAACTACAAAATTGCAGCAGAAGTCGTACTCTTGGACACAGAATTAATTTGTGCAAAAGCTACCACCCCCTTCTCTTTTGTGTTGCGTATGAATATAGACTCGCAAACACTATAAATATTTTGAACAATTCCAAAATCATTCACAAAATTCATAACTTATTCTTCAGAATTCTGGAATGGCTGCCGCATTTTAAAATCTCAATTCCAACCACCGCCTAAATTCATGCCTGAAGCGTTCCCCGCCCAAAATTCTTGCAGAAAACTATCTTAATTCAATTCTAAGTGTCTCTTTTCTGCCAATTCTACTACTAAAACTAGATAATTACAAATTAAATAAATAAAATAAAAACACTCATAATTCATATTATCTTGATATTGATTTTTGTCACTAAAATGGGTCTTGTTTGAAAATTAAACAGGGGAAAAAAAATCCATTTCACACAATCTGATTTGAATTATGGAGATCGATGATAAATATTTTTTAAAAAAAAAAAATTATATGAAGAGTTTAGTTGGTATCAAAACAGGAATTAGATGTGAAAATAGAGGAAGAGCAATAATACCGTAGATGTGAAACAGGGACAGGGGGCAGGTTTGGAACTTTGGATCTTGACGCGGCAAACAACAAAAAAAGAAGCGGGAACCAAGTGTGAATGGCAAAATTCTTTTGGGCTTCTTTTTTCACCCACTAATTGGGCCAACCAAATTCAAATAATTTATTTATTTATTTTAACATTCCAGCTTAATACCCCTCTAGAGGGCAATCCTAACTATTTTCATTTCAATTCAACTTAAAGCAAGCTATAAAAATATTTCATATTAAGGCTCGTCTGTTCGACATCAATTTTTTTTAGGTAAAATATTTTTTTTTTTTTTATTTTTTTGTTGTTTGGCAAAGTCTAGTTAAAGTTGAGGTCGAGTTCATCGGATGGATGATGTAGAATAATTTGTTAAAAATTTATAAATAAGTTATTTTTGTTAAATTTTAATATATTTTTTCTTCATAAATATTTTACGACAAACAAACACCAAAAAATAAAAAAATATTTTTTAAAAAATATCTTACATCCAAACAAACGGAGCCAAAGAAAAAAAACTAAAAGAGAAAATCAATCAATTTTGAAATTATTAAGTAACTAGTAATTTATTTGTCGAATAGAATTTTCTGTGTGTTACTGTGTTATATCCTTTGTAATCATCACTCTTGAGGTAATATCCAAATATCCAGTCACTTTCAAATTGCAAAATTTACTTCCACTCATAATTGAACTTGAGACTTTAAGGTAATATTTCGAAAGAAAAAAAGAAAAGATAAAAAAAAAAAAAAAAAGAAAAAAGAAAAAAAGTGGCAATCAATTGTGCATGAATTTATAAAGTAATTAATTAATTGTGCAATAACTAAAAGGAAAAGGCATGTATGCGGAAGTAAAGGGCTTGAGCCTGTGTAGACAAAATGCGTGCGCTCTTTTTTAAAAAAATCCTTTTTAACTGGTTTTACTTTATTTTTAGGTTTAAGTATTCCCTCCACGTTGGATCAATTAAAAGTCACTCTTTTTCTTATAGTCTTGGCTAATCAAACAAGCTTGTCACTCGTTTTTCATTTCCCAACATAGGAAAATAGAAATGATAGTTTGTAACAAGAATGCTACTAAACTCTTCCAAGTGAAGAAAGATGATTCTTTTTTCTAAAAAGAAAAATATGAAAATGGTTCTTTATATAGTTTATATATCATTTGCAGTAAACTAAAAACTTAAGTTCATTTGAGTAAATTGGTACGTAAAATTGACCATTTTGAGTCATCAAACAAGCAGTAGAACAGCTCAATCCAAGGAAAATGATTCTTCCTCTAATAAATGGCAAACAGAGTATGGATTGAAAGCGTGTCGCTGAACCACACACTCATCACGTCTATGGCTGGATTCAGCAAAAGATTCCATTAATTCCGAACCCACATTTTCTGGGAAAATTTTCAACGAAAAGAAACTTGTGGAGATTGAGACTTCCAACATTCAAAAGCATGAAACAATCAATTCCTTGAGCCATTTTTTTGTTTAGGCAAGTCACCTTCCAAACGAAAATTAAATTGAGAAAGCAAGAGATTTCCGCTGTTCAACGCTTTTGCAGAAGTCAGTTGGCAACACTCTCCATAATGTCTCCAATTTAAGCTCTCCACGGTGTCTCCAAATAAGAACAAGCTTGAGTGGCAGTGAGGTAACAGTCCTGCTGCTGCAAGCAAAAAAATCATCAGCTACTAGCATGATAAGGTTGCACGAAAGATCAATACAGATGGAAATTTTGACATGAAATAATTAGTATAAAAGTTAAATGAATTGTTTTAAAGGTGGTCGGTCTTTCATGAAGTTTTTACTCCTAGGTACTGTACTCATCTAATCATTCCCCCGACATGTGGATGCATCTCTGTACCAAAAGGTAAGGTTACTCCAGGAACAACATGGTACACTCATCGGGCAAAGAGTCACTTCAGAAACTACAAAATGAAAAAGGGAACCTTATTCTGGATGCTAGATAAATTTTAATATACAAATGCAACCCCCCACATAATTAAAACTTTGAATGATTCGGCTAAAAATGAAATGAACCATTAATGGGGAAAAAATGACCAACCGAAATTGAAATCATTGGACCAGTTAGTTAAGGAATGGGAAAGATACTCAAGGTCAAAGGACCCAACAACTTTTAACCACTGGATTGGATATATTAAATTAATAAGCATAATCACTCCTATTTTAAATGCTATCCAACCATAAAACATCTAAAATCACGCTATATCTTCCACACAGACAAAAAATAAACAACCCAGGAGATGCCAACCAAACCATTACCCAGCATGGTTCCCATTGATTACCAAGGGTGCTGGGAAGGTTAGACTGTTAGACTAGGCATAGACCTAATTTCTGGCATCATTTTCACAAAGCAATTGTCCATTAGAACTTTAAAAATTAACAAAATTCAGATAAAAATAAAAAGTACATCTTAAGTAACCAAAACCAGGTTCCTAAAGTCAATCAAAACAAGGAACATTTACCTACTACATAGATCGATCACGCAAGACAGCTTCTAAATCCGGTTTAATAAGGAGTCCCCTTGTTTGATAGTTGCTTGATAAAGAGCAATCTTTGCATCAGGACGATTAGTTTCCAAAACACCTGCAACTTTATCAAAAATCGAGACAGTTCCCTGGATCCATCGAAAAACACAAGTAAACACCTCTAGCTCCTAACAAAAAGGAAAAACTATGTAATACAAAAGAGAACACAATTGAGAATATCCGCGAAAATGAACCACTTACAAATCAATGAAATCCACTGATACACCAAACGCCTTTGCCATTGCTTCAATTGTAACACTCTTGTAGGACCCCAAGAACTGGGAATACACAACTGTTCTAACCTCCCTCATGTAATACTGGAAGCGTGGGTGCAAATAGCGGTCCAACTTTACATTCTCAGTCAGGCCAGCTGAAAGTCATCCAAGTGAAAATTATAACTCAAATATACCAGAAAACTAATAAAATTGAATGAAACCTGACAGGTTTGATCAGTACAGGTGGTATTGGCTATCGTCACACTAGCAGAGAGGGCAAGCAAAATCCAAATGCCACTCGCATATTTTACATTCCAGTACAACCAACATTGTTTACCGATAGATTTATTAATCTGAGTAGATATTTTATATGAAAATCTACTATGATTAGACTAGATCAACTATTAACCTTCAATCTTATACTTGGACAGGACAAAGACATATAAATGCTTCCAAAAAATTATGCAAACCAAACACTTAAAGCTCCACAATTAAGACTAATTTTTTAAACTCCTGATCTACTGAATGGGACCTATTTGTTGATTGGTCCCATTCCTTTTTCTCATATGCTTCAGATGTGGATCCCAGGCTTACTCGATATGGCAATCCTGAGGCAAGCAGATGAAATGTACTATTGTAAGTTGAAAAGCTATCAGATATCAGTTTCAGGAAGGATGCCTCCTGAATGAAATTTATTTCAATGACTTGAGATGACCTTCAAGAAAAAAAGAAGTATTTTGCATGAGAATCTGAATTTTGTCATATGAAAAATCATTGAATTAGCACACATGAAAAAAATGGTGAAGGCCGGAGGGTCTATGGTAGAACTGGACAAAACTATGCAATGCAACAAACTATATACACACACACATGACCAAATGTATACACACAATTCTGAATATATTCAATTAAAAAGGAAGAGTATTGTGTACACTATATTTACTCACCAAACGCTGAGAAAAATGATTTGTATTGACAATCATATAGAGTTTTCATAAAGTCAGACAGAAAAGGGATCTTTCCAATCACTGTCAAGATTTCAGGAGCATCAACTACCTGCCACAGAGTAACTATAGTTAGAATGTCAATTAAACCCACCTCCTCCCCCCAATCCTACCCCCATCACCACCCCCAAAAGGAAAAAGAGGAAAACCAAAGACAACGACGACGACAACAACAACAATAATAATAAAGAAAAATAAAATGGAAAAAAAATAAAGAAGAAATAAAAGAAAAGCCAAACCCTCTCTCAAGTAAATAGAGCAAAAATACAGGCAGAGGCAAAACTGAATAATACCTTTTGTTTCAGAGAAACTCTATCCAATGATACAATGCTTGTAAGGACGGTGTAAAAAATGAAGGTGTCATAAGGGAAAAGTTCAGAAGTACTGAAAGTTGAGATGGAATCCAGGAAAAGATCTGCGGCTTTTTTAAAGTTACGAATGGACATGCAGTACAAGCCTTCATACACCTTTAGACGTTCTTCCTTTCCCAGTCACCTCCCTCTTCAAACAAGCTGCCATTGGTGTATTAGAGTAAGAATTCAGGCTGAACTGCAATGCTTTAAATAAAAGAGACTGCAGAAGAAAATTTCAAAAAAAAGGATTTTGTGTCCACGCTTACTTCTTCGCTTTATCAATGCTTTTAGAAATGAGATCAAAATCCATATAGAAAAAACCAAGCGGCAGTGTATGGAAGACCAAGTCCATCTTCTGCCCAACTGCAACAGTTTTGCTTTCAGTTACCTTGAGTTGTTCTAATGCCTTATCCTGGAATCACAAAGGAATAAGTCAGGAAAAGGTTCACTGAACTGGCCAAGACTTTATGTAATTTTTAGTCATAATTCTTATTTACCTTGTCACCAATTCGAATGTAAAACAAGGATTTAGCTAAATGAGCTTCTCGAACTTCACTTTCGCCAAGGTTTTCTTCAGCATCAGCAATTCTAAACAAATTCAATTAAATATAAATGAACAAGTACAAAAGAATTTAGGGCCTTAGGAACTTGGCACCTCATAGATACAATGTAATGATCACATCACAACAAAATGCAGTGGTGGAAACATAAGGTGCAGTATGATCAGACTAACCAACTGGTCCATATAAGAGGACCTCATAATATATAGTTTACAACAGAACTCAATAATCATTCACAATATCTAACCCAGATCCTTTTCAAATATATGTGGAATTCATCAGACATGGTAGGAAACAAATCACATTGCCAATTGATAGAAGTTACATGATGGGAATAGTTAAAAACCATATCACCAATTGATCTTATTTAAATTCCATACACACACAAGAAGTGGGTTATCAAGTCATTGCGTATTGGTTACAGCACTAGTATGGGACTAAGACTGTGTGTGATAGGGGGGAAAGAAGGAAAGGGGAGGGAAGAGAGGAAGGATGGAACATACATTTTTTACTTAGTAGAGGGAAGAATGAGAGGAAAGGGATGGGATCATAAATTAGGCATCCCTGTGAGCTCACCAATTTGCTGCCTTCCAAAAATGAACAAAAGGGAGAAGAAGGGAAGGATATTTCTTAACTGAAAATGTAAAGGGCATTCTTTATTTAATATTACCATATCAGATGTGTAATACTTGTATAAATGAGGGTATAATAGTGAAAACCATATTCAAAACCTTCCCTCTTTCCTTTCCTCCTACCAAACAATGAAAGATGTCAACCACTTCCTTTCCTTTCACCCAACCAAATAAAATCCCATCCCTTCTCATATCCCTTCTAACCACTTATTCTTTCCACCATATAGAGCATAAATCACTAGAGTTCAAATGAGTGAATGAGTGGCTAGGACGGGGGAACCCTTTTGCTAATAAGGTAAAAGACATTGTCATGCACAACATCTTGCCAATCACGAAGCATCTTGCTTGTCATCACGCAAGACAACGTCATCTCGGGTGAGACTATGAGTCGTCTTGTGATACAATAGAGAATTAGAGATCACTTCATCTACCATAATTCTTTACATGTCTCAAAATAGGATTGATAGCATGAGATATTGAGACAAGCTAGATGATATGTCATGGCACTGACTGCAACTTTAAACTTTGTGTGAGATACTGTAAATAGGATAGGATGTAAGAAAGAAATCAGGTCGTGGCCTTTGGACAATAAACATTGAGTGGTTGCAAAGTGAACAGCATTGTGTATTGCAAATAGAGGGCATATTGACCACATCTCATGCGACAACACATCAATACTAAGAAGACTGAAGTGATATAAGCAGGATGGCTGCAAATCAGGCAATTCATGAGTTGTCATGCAATACTTGCCAGGATGGCACCAACTCTATTGGGTCATCTTATCGGAATCCAATAAAACTGAGATGACTGGGCAAGTCAAAGCAGGGCAATGCATCAAATCTTGAGTAATTTGCTAGGAGTTCGCAAATGTAAGAATCAAATATGCAAAATCAAAATTTATCCAATCATGGAAAAACCTAAAACATACAAGCAGATAGCATGCAAGGAATGAAAAGTACATGGAACAACTAGTAATCTGCAATCAGTGAAATGACCTAATAACATCAGCAACATTAGTTTAAGAAGGAAAAACTATAAAGGGCCAAATTGCACAAAAAAGGCAGCATACTAGAGCTCACCTACAGATGTAGAGAAAACCATCACCACCACCATTACCACTATCATCTTCAATGTCATTATCTCGTGTGAATGGGGCCGGCCACATGGATTCTCTTTTTTCATTCTCTTCTATCATAAGCCATTTCACCTAGTAGATTTATTTATCTAAAATCATTTCTTATGTATTCATTCCATGTTAGTTTTGGTTGACCTACTTTTCCTTGGACAGCTATTTGAGGACGAAAGCTCCCTTGAAGGTGGCTTTCTTCACTTGGACTGCTGCCCTGGGAAGTATCCTAACTCTTGATAGCCTTAGAAGGAGAGATCATATTGTGGTTAACTGGTGCTGCATGTGTGAGAAGTCGGGTAAATCTGTGAACCATCTTCTCCTTCATTTCTCGGTGTCAAGGGATGTTTGGTCTATGGTTTGGCTGCTTTTGGTCTAGCATGGGTTTTTCCAGAATCCATGGTGGACATGTTAGAGACTTGGAAAGGGTGTATAGTGGAGACCCAAGTCAAAGATGCTTGGAGAGCTACTCCCCTTGGTATTCTGAGACCTTTCTTTTGGAAAGGAGCTTCTTAAGGTTTGTGGCGCGAGAGGAATGGGAGATCTTTTGAGGGAGAGGAGTCCTATTTGGTCTCTCAAATACAATATTCTATCATCTTTATTATTTTGGTTCAATGGGCGGGATTGTAATTCTATGGATTATCTTTTGGATTATGTGGATAGCTTAAAGTTATAGTGTCGTCATAAACGAATTATGTTTCCTTTAGGAGCACTCCCCTTTTGAGCGCCTTTACTGAAAACTTAAGTATCAAAATTATATATATATATTTGGTTAACCTTTTTGCCTCTTTACTTTCTATAGAAACCAATCTTCATTCTCTCACCAGTGCATCTACATTCTACAGGTCTACATTGAATATATCCACCCACCTAAGTGTACTTTCTCTATTTTCATTAATATGTGTCATTTTTAATTTCTCCCTTAACATTGATTATTATCCTTTTCCCTTCTCATTACTCTTAACATCCATCTTAGTATTCGCATTTCAGCAACATGAATGTGTCGTTCTTGTCTCTCTCTTTTTTTCTTTTCTTTTCTTTTTTTTCTTTTTTATTCTTGTTTCTTTTTTAACACCCAATACTTTATATGGACTTTGTTCCATATAAGATAGTCGGTCTAGTGACTGTCATATATACCATCCCTTTTAACTTATTTGATGTTTGTTTGTCGTAAAAAACACCACTACCTTGCCTCTATTTTGTCCACCCTATTCAAATTCTACTACTTATATCATCATCAATCTCTATGTCCTTTCATGGGATTGATCTTAAATTTTGAAAAATATTACTTGAGTAATGCTTTGGTCTTGAATAGTTATCACTATATTATCATTTCCTATAACATGACTAATTAACATTCCATAGATTCTGCTTTAGTTCAACTTATGTTTAAACCATTTGAGATTAAAGTTGTTCTCCAAGTTTCCAATTTTGTTGCTAAAGTTTCCTTTGATTTATCCAATAGCACTATGTCTTCAGCAATTATGTTACTAAGGCAAATAACATGCATCAACAAATAACGACAACAAGTGACCTCAAGTGAGCCTAAAAGGTTAAATTTTTATACTTCAGATATATAAAACTAGTGATGTAGGATGGGTAGTGTGCTCTGATACCAAACTGATGTAGAGCCAAAAGAGAGAAGGAAAGTGAGGAAAAGAGAGAGAAGAAGAGGGAGGGAAGAAGAGAGTAAAAGAAGAATTGGGAGACAGGAATCTGTAATCCACAACTCAATATTATTCAATAATCATCAATGGTGGTCAATCCAACACATATGCCCATGTATATATATAGGCAATACAAAAGAAACCTAAGTCCAATATAGCTTCTACAATATATGATGCAGTCACATAGAAGTCAAAAATGGATGTCATGTAGCTGTGCCTATGTTCAGTGCCGAAAAATAGCCATGCTCAGTCCAACAAAGATGCAAGACCTTAAGACCTTACTCATAGGCAAACCTAACCCTAATACTAATTAAAAGGATATATTGCAAAACTAACTCATATCTATTAATATTTCTAAAATATATAGGACAGCTCTAAAATCTATTTGTCCTTGCCCCTCCTCCAAGCATAGGTTAGAGTCATGTGCAGCTCAAGCATACAATACATATTTTGATCTCCATCAACTAGTGAACAGTATGTGTGCACATGCATGTGCATGTGTTAGTAGAATGCAAGCATAACCAAAAAAAAAAAAAAATGGTTGAACTTCATTGTCAAATAAATAATAGGAAGATTGAAAGAGAGGTACCAAAAATTTTGCAAAAATAGAAGTCAAAATATTATTAATCAATCAAAAAGGTAGGGATAAATATAATCCATCACAATTTCACAAACGACCAAAGAAAGGAAGCTCAACTAATATTTAGAAAACAATCACCCACCACCCCCCAAACATAAAAGAATGAAAGAGAGTGAAGAGAGAGAAGGAAAAAGGACCAAATTAAAGTACCAAAGGTACTCTCATATCATTGTGAGCAATGAATAACCCTATCAAATTACTGTTCTAAGTGTGAAATCCCCTAATTGACTTCCTGGTGACAGTACCAGAGTCTCACATCCTGATCCTGCCTTCTCACCGATCAACGAAAAAGAATCTCGCTCTGCTCTTGACTAGCTGGTCGTCAATAGCGAAAATTATTGATGCAACGTAGATGAGCCTTATGGGGAAGGCCCTGCTGAATGGGGCCATCGTCTTCCCAATAGGAAAGTGAACAATGCCATTTTCACAAAATGGTTGTCATGCATATGACACAAGAACAGTTTGAACTTAATAAACACCAAGCCCATCAAATGAACTGAGGATGTTAGAAAGGTTTACTAACAAAATAGAATAATGCTTTTGCATCAGCTTAATGATAGTGCAAATAGGTAATAGTCATGTGAAACAAAGCGATGGATAGTGAGGGGGAGAGAGATATTAAACTCTCAAAACTCATTGCAAAAGTGGTGTATAACCCTAAATAAAGACGAAAAGCAAAAAAGAATATTTCTAACTGATCCAATAATTTCCATAAAGTCTGAGTGAGTTGTGTTGAATTTAGACTTGTCTTCTGGATATTAGATTTTCCCCAATTAACTTTAGGGACTTCAACTCACTAAAATAGCATAATAGACTATAGTGTATCTTCCAAGTTCATTTTCCCGCTTTTCTCATCAAAATCATCCTAAAAAAATGAAGGTCTACCATGAATTATCAAAGTTATAGAACCCCTCTACCAATAATGCAAAAATGAACATAAAAACCTTCATCATCCCAAACAGAGAAGAAAAAGTGAATTGGATCTTCTGATCCCCTCACCAGTTGGAAGCCTATGCCCCCACAAAATCCAAAATCTGTATGATCATCTTTAAAACTAGCATTCACTCTTTCTTCCGTTCATTTGTTGGCCCTGAAATACAGATTTCTATTCTCTGGTTTTGAATCTACTCATTTCCGTTTTGTTGTTCGAACATTCTAAGTCCTGTATGAAGACACCAACAAAGCCACCTAACAAGAGCACAAACACTCCTCTTCCACTCTTAATATCTTACTATGTTGTGCATTAATCCCACAAAAAAAAATGCAGTTTCGAACAACTACATTAACAGGTGAGGCGATATAACAAATAATTCCAAATCATATGTCTCTATGAACACAAATACTACAAGTATTGAATCATTAATTGAGTAATATACCGAATCAAATCCTGGTCTTATAACCAAAATTTATCGTTGGATGTAACAGAATTTAAAGAACTGCATTAACAGGTGAGGCGATATAACAATTAATTCATAGTCCGACTTACTTATATAGTAATTTGAACCATCACATACGTATATATATTGAGATATTTGCAACAGAGAGAAATTATAAACTCACTTTTCGTCGAGCTTCTTGAGATCGTCATCAATCTTGGAACGCATCGAATCCAAAACAGACTGATCCATATCCAACACAGAGTTAGCGGCTAGGGTTTCATCGAGCGGAGCCATATCTGCAACAATACATACAAAACCCATTAGTCTAAATACTGGAAAAAGAAAACCCTTTTTCACGGTAGCGTCGGTGGTGGTGGTGGTTACCGTCGGCTTTGACGGCGGCGAAGACCTCTTCACGGAGGCGGACCTTCTCAATGTCTTGGACATCTGGGTGGGTGAGAAGGAATAGTTTGTTAGCGAGAACCAGCTGAGGATGCTGTGTACCTTCTTCACCTTCCATGGATTTTCTCTCTGATACAGATTTGTGGGTTCGCTCTGTCACTTGGGACTTTGCTTGTGGAGAGAGCAACTGAGTCGGGCAGATTGAGTTTGCACGCGATGGGGGGAGAAAAGAGATGTAATTGGGTGCTTCTCGGCGTAAATTACAAGTTGGGACCCACTAAAATTACCACTAATTTTCAACAAATGATTTTTGACATTTGATGTGTTTAATTAATGCAATTTTTTTTTTTTTTTTTCAATTCACATATCTATCATACTGATTAATAATAACTAGGGCGAATTGTAAAAAATTCCCCTCAACACCCTTTATGAACATCTTTAGCATTTAACCTCCTCAATTATTATGAGGGGGTCATTTTAAGTAACCTCTGTTAAAGTGATTGTGTGATAAAAACTTTCTGACAAAATTACCCTTTATGAACATCTTTAGCATTTAACCTCCTCAATTATTATGAGGGGGTCATTTTAACTAACCTCTGTTAGAGTGATTGTGTGATAAAAACTTTCTGACAAAATTACCCTTAAAAATCAAAACAATATGTTAGTATGACTAAAGTACCCACCACTCACTTTATTTATTTATTTTTAACTGCATAAAACATTAAACGATGCCTCTTATTATGAAATGAGGCCTTTGAAATATATATAGTAATATGATAGTTATTTATCAAATGTCAAACTTAAATTGATTTTGGTGAAGCAAAAAAAAAAAAACTTATACCATGATTTTTTTATAAAATTTAAAAGTAAAAATTTATAAGATTCTAAAAAATTATAGATATAGCATACCCAAAAAAAATCCAATGGCATCCACCATAATATCAAAACAAAACCCCCCCTTCCCCACCCCCAAAACATATTTCACACTTGTTTTTATTTTTATTTTTTTATAGTCAAAAGATATTTCATTTAAATAACAAATATTTGTTTGGACTATCCTTAATTATTTATTTATTCCGTAGAAAAAATGTTTCTTATGACATAAAATTTGATTTATTTCAACATCATAAATCTTAATTTCAATACTTTTTAATTAAATTGTGATATGCTACTCACACACCGAAAATAAAAAAAAGTCACTTCCTCCTAATTATGGCCCTGTTTGGCATGACTTCTGGAGGCTCCAAAACAGGCTTCTAAGCCCAGGAATGAATTCTAAAAAAAAAAAATGTGTTTGGTAAATATTTTTAAACGGGCTTCCTTATGAAGCCTAACTCTCCAAAAGTCCATTCTACTGCAACAACAGAATGAGGCTTCTGAAATTCACTTCTTGGGAAACAAGGAGGGTTTTAAGTGATAAATATTGTTGTTACAATTTTGACCTTATAAACTATAATTTTTTTTCAAAATTAACTTTCATTCTCAATTTTATTACAAGAGGAATCTATGTCTACTAAGGGAGATGATGAACAGGAAAAAGAAAATTCGCAGCCTGCTCTCCTTTTTCACCGGAGTTCCGCATAGTTACTCAGCCCACAAATGTTTGGATTTCTGCCGGAAGATATTATGTATTTAGGATTTTGAAGATGAATTTGAGTGTTGCAACATTCCTAATCATAGTATTTTTCATCAGATTCTCCCTTCCCAATTTCCCACTGCCCTAAAATCCATTATCAATAGTCATTTTTGTAAGTTCATCTCTATTAATCTCTAGAATTTCTCAATGAAGAGTTTTGGCATGTTTCATCTCCTATGGAAAGTTTAAAACATTCCTATGGAATACGTTGGAAAAAAAAATTCCTACAAAAACAATTCCTATGGAATAGGCTGGCAAGAAAAATTCATAGAGAAAATTTAGGAAAAATATTTCTATTCAAAAAAAATTTCAATTCTCTAAATACTACATCTATATATATTATCTCTCTCCCTTTCAATCTTTCAAAGCGCGCTCAATTTCTGCAATCTTTCGTAGCTCTCTCAATTTCTGCAAACTGTTATTGATATGATTCAATATTTGTGTCAAATAGAATATAGGATAATATTATGTAAGATATTATTGTAAATTTGTAGTTATTAAGTAGCAGAAGGATTTCGGTGACTTTGCAACCAAACACATATTTATTAATCCTTCATTTTCCTTTCCATTCCTTTTCTTTCCATCCAACATTTCCTACCAAACACATTTTTTTTATTTCCTTTCATTACCATTCTTTTCTTTTCTTTTCCTTTCATTTCCATTCTACCAAAGCCCTACTTTTCTTTTCCTATCATTTTTATTGTACCAAACTGGCCCTAAATGACAAGGCACTTAGGTGATATGATAACGGTTAAGTGAATTTCGGTTGCTTGCATATTCATAGATTTTTATATGATGTTTAACATTCTCAACTTAGGCCCTGTTTGAATAGTGCTATCTGGTCAAGGATTTCAACTGAATTTTTTGCCCAAACGTTGTTTATTGGCTAAGCATTTGGGTTAAAATTCTCGACGGTAAAAGCATTTGCCTTCTGTTTTTAGTTTTTTACTGCCAAATTAAAAATAATAATAATACAGTAATAAATTGCAAAATTAGGTTTAGAGACTTCCAACCAAACGACATTGTTGCAATAATAAGGGCTTAGCATTATTTGTCCAAAATTTGCTGCCATTTTGCGTTTTTGTTTTCAAGGCGCTGTAGCATAAGAGACTTTAAAATTCTAAGGTGTTTCTATCTTAAACAACAAAGACCGATAAACCCTAACCCTGATCACTCACATTGACTGTTCACTCATTGACCTCTTATCACTCTTCTTCGTTGTAACAAGAGTTATGACAGCCATTGTTACGCTTCAGCCGATATAACGGGCTGAAAACATCCCAACCATGGAATGCAACCAAGCATTCCAGCCACAAGTCCCACTTGGTTGCATTCCATGGCCGGGATGCTTTCCGCGCTGGGTATGAGAAGCATTCTCTTTGTAATGAATGAATAAAAACACACGGTCAGTGGACAAGTGCATTGTACAATTTGCATCAAACGTACAGAAAAGCACACCAATCTTTGAAATTGAATATGATAAAGCCTTCATTTCCTTTTCTTTTTTTTCTTTTTTTTTACCAATATGGCCTGGTGAGTACACAAAATTTACACATTAACTTTTAAAAGATTACACCAAAATGATTTATAATTTAAGGCCCATAACGAAATATAAAACAATCTGCAAATTTTCCTAAAATACCATCGAATTTACAATGATGCAAACTTCAGAAACTTAGATCCACTATTCCTTTCATTAAGAAATTCAGTCTTTGAAATCAATGCCTTCTTGCTTTTCCTGATGTAATTTAGAACGAGGAGCTACTGATTCCTACAAACCACGCAAACCACCAATTAAAAATACAAGGACTAGAACAAGAAAAGTGGGTGATTCTACAACAAACTTAAGCCATTTACCTCAGGCAACCGATTGAAAGTTGCACAAATGAAACATACTGGTAAATGTTAACAAATGAAAGAAACCATGTGATTTCCTTGATCATGAAAACATTAATGTATAAGTTATCCAAATGAGTCTGCAAATCCAGCAGAAATGGGAAAGGGAGAATAAAGTCTGAAAGATGAAAAAACAAGCTAAATACAGAGTCTTGCAGGTGGAAAATTAAAATGCACGCAGTAAAACAAGACAAGACACATTCCCGTTTTGAGTCTAATACTTGAGACGAAGAGGACTGAGCGGAGAACAAACCCGAAGGAAGAAGAAAGGAAGCTGTCGGCATCCTGACCGCCTTTCCAAATGCTATGCTACTTGTTGGCAGACTAAGGGAGCTCTAGGGGATCTTTTCCTTAGTGGGATGAACCCGTAAAGGTGGGCAAGGCTCCATGACCATAAGGAAGGCTGTCCTACAAGTTACAACACGGTCAACACCTCGACCCAATACTTCTTACACACTGCAAGCATTGTTTCCCTTTCGTTCCTCAGTGGATTTTAAGGTGGATTACATGCATTGCAAAAAGTAAATGCCCTGATGAAGGTAAAATGACCCTAGGCCTCTGGCATTTCTACCTAAAGACTTACCAGCTAAACTAGCACACCTTTCAATCTCTTTTAAGTCCTATTATACCTTACTTTTGTTAGGCAAACATAAAGCAATGTTTTTTTTTTTGGTTTATACACTTGCCATTGCTATTACTTATCCATGGCTAAAACATGTTTTATAATATATATCTCATTGATGCAGACACACAGAAGCAAACAGGCAACTACAAGTGATTAGCCTGTTTACTTGTTTCAGAGCTGCCAAAACAACATACATAACTTGCAAGAAGCAGTGCCTTCATTTGGTCTACCTACAATTGACGATATTGACCGTATAGAAGGTTACAAAAGGAGGACTTTTTACAGAAATGCTTACCAGATGTATGCTCATCAATTCAGAATTCCATGTTTGAGAAGGGAATTTTAATGGTCCCCTTCAAAGAACTGGAAGGCAGCTCGATGCTCTTCATGTTGAACGTACTTTCTACTGACTCCATTGCTCGCGAAGCTTGAAGGGCCATCTCAGCATGGAGTTGGAGACATGTCATAGCCATCTGAGATTGAAAAGAACGCCTAAATGGTTATGTGGGCATGGGAATTTATTAATTTAAATCAATGGGAAAAAATGCAATTACTGGAATGTCGATAAAGCCAGGTAACAAAGCCCGCAGGGGGAATCACGTTTCCCCTTGGTTGCCAAGAAAACCAAAGGAAATAAACGTAAATACAAATTATGCATCATGTTGTCTCGGTGTCCAAAAATGAAAAGTAACTACGCCAGTGTAAGGCCTGGCTGGGTTGAACGTTTTTTTTTTCCCGGATGCCAACTAATGAAAGATTTAATCCAAATACCTTTTTTAATCATTATTCTCCTAGCCGCCGGATACCTTGGAAGTGAAAACTCCTTGCCAAAAATTTAGAAAGGAAATAAGCAAAACAAACTACAGGGAAAAAAAAAAAAAATCCCTCATTACACTTTCATACTGCTTTCCATATATTACAATGATTTACTTAAAATATAACTAATTAATTTAAAGAAAGGAAATCCTACGTCACAAGCCTTCCATTTCACTCCTATGTTAGCGAGAAACAAACATTCTTCTATATCTGATACTGTGTCTCCACTGTCAATATCCACAGTTTTTCCCGTAATGCAATTGAGTTTAACCCATCTTCGAGGAGAAATGTTTTGCTTGGTACCCTGGCCAAATATAGACTACTAAACCTTCTCAAATATTCAATAAATAAAACAGCACGATGGATCAGACAACAGTGTTCAATGACAGAATTTCACATTTTAGGTCTCACAGAGGCTGATTTACAATAAGAGCTGTGATCAATTCAGTGTGTTAACATGCACTCTGGCCTTTGGGTTCTCACCTCCCATTATGCTTCATGAATGAATATTGTAATGATGGTTAAGTAAAAAAAAAAAAAAAAAGCCCCAGAAATTAAAACAAAAATGAAAATACAAAATATGCTTTGTTGGAAATAACCAGGGTAACCACTATTACTAATAGTTCCCAACAGGGTAACACATTGATAATGCTCTTTCAAACAATTTCCTATTAGTGGTTAAACGCAACTTGCTAAAAACTTGGCTCGTCTACATTTATCAAGGAACGAGCTGAGCTCAAGTTTAAATTTTAATGCTCATTTATAAACAACTGAGCCTGAGCTGTTCCAATTAAACTTGTACAGGCTTGTGAGTAGGCTCATCACTAATATTATTAAGGCCCGTTTGAATTTCTCATATGATATAGTATTAGTCAATGCAAATTTATATGCATGCACTTAAGCTTATGATGCTTACCGTGTAACACTCTCTATCTGTGTCTGATTCAGCTACATGAAGAGCCCATGTTCGAACCCACTCAAGCCCTTTAGAAATTTCAGGATTTCCTTCAACCAAACTAGATGCTATATAAGAGGGGTGAAGGACCACCAATATGCATGAAGCTGCAAAAAGGGCAGATTTTCTGACATATGCTTCTACATGATGGCATATCTCCCTGCATGATAAACAGGAGGCAAGGCTCAATGACAGAAACGAATCATTTAGGCCAGTGGCAAACCAGCAATGACACAACCACCCAGGGGCAAACCTACTACTATTCAGTGACAAAGAAAAACTACCACTTTAATCACCCAATACATATATTTTCTTGTATAATCCTTATGGGTTAGGTTAAATAGTAAATTCCACGGTGCCAGTGCCACAGGCCATTGACCCGTAAGCACAAGCCCCAGGATCCTGCTGTATGTCAATGTATGGAAGATGTGAGGTACCTGGAGCTTAACATATCCATTAGGGGAAGGGCCAATGCAGATGCCTCTGGATGCATGGCTGCACATTTCATACAAACACCAAGCATATAGATAAGTTTCCCCAGTACAATAAAGTCCCTACCAAGTAAGTCAACACCATGCCTTTTCTTATCAAATCCCTGCATGGCAGGAAGCATAACATATTGAGGAAACTTATTTTGGGACCATTCCACCTGCTTTTCTTGTATATTTGCTGATTGGAGGCTCCATCTGCGTGTCTTTCCTCTTTTGATCTGACCCCGTTTTGAGGGAAGTTCTCTCTCATACGAGTTTGACCAATTTAATAGAGTTCCCGTTCGTGGGATCTCTTTCCACAAACCAGCTCCAGGAGGCCCTACACTACTAGGCATGAACCACGGTTGAGTCTCTAAAGTGGTTGATATGAGGGTTCTTGGCTGACGTTTTGCTCTCACGGTTCTAGCATAAGCAAGCTCCTGTGCTGCATCCGTCATGACGTCAAGTATCATCATCCGTTGGCTCACATCTACATTAGGTGAATATAATAATTTGTTCAAAGTATCAAGAGATTCGAATGGAGATGTGACAATAAATGCCACAAGCGCCTTCTGCCTCTTTTCTTCAGTTGATTCTTCTTCTCCCTCAATAGTCGAGTCAGAGCAACAAACCTGTACAAGAGTTCTGACCAGATCACCTGTTAAATACTTCAGTTCATCAGGCGATGCACGCACAAGGTTTTCAGCAACATCAAGAGCCCTTTCAACCTGCAAAATAAGATGTGCAATCAAACTTTCTAGAAGAGATATTGTTTCACCAATTTCTCAAATAACAGCCCCATGGGAATCTAATTTGGAATTTGCCAAGGACAGCTTGCTGAAGACCGGTGAATTAATGGGTTACACAACTTCATGGAGAAATTGGCAGCCATACCAACTGCACTAGGGAATGAAACCAGCTATTTCACGTAATTTTAATAACTAGACAGTTAATAGATTGATTGGACGAGTTTTGTAGTCATCTTGTGTAATTCTTTACCGAGGAAGAACACCAAAAAAGCTCCAAAATTTTAAATTTCAGAGGTATCATGATATGGTTAGAAACTAATTTTCATAGAAACATAAAAAGAGAGGGAACACCAATTGATGAGATTTTAAATCACATTATGTAAATTTTTACCAAGGGAGACCCCAAAAAATGCTCCAAATTTGTAAATTTCACAGATATCATGATAAGGTTAGAAATTAACTTTCAGAGAGACAAAAGAAGAGAGAAATAGACTCGAATGACCTACACCATCTGCATCATCAGATTTTCTTAGTGCTCCCACCACATCAACCAACTGTGAGAATTTTCTTTTCAAATCTGTATCATCATCTGTTAAATCATATGGCTGTAACGATGCATCACTTGAGGTTTCAGAAATTTCAATTGCATCATCATCTATATTATCTTCACCAGAAACGGCCTCATGATTCAGTGTAGCTGGATCAATAATCTCATCAGGATCAACCAACTTAAATGCTGATAATCTCTTCTTTCTACCTTTCACATTATTGGCCATCCCATCGTGGGTACTTTCATTTTCCGGCAACATGGAAGTACATTCTTTTACTTTATTATTATGCTCTTCACTGCAGTGTGTGGTAACCAGAGTACCCTTCTCCGTGGTTGCTAAGCCAAATTCCCAGTCAATGGTCTCCCCAGTACAGCTATCATCAAGATACAGGGATTTTTTGGGTCAATCACTTTGGAAAAGACTAAAGCAATACCGCTAGCCATTCTTCGAACCAAATGGGCAGGGCTCTCCAGCCTACCTGCCAGCAATTAGAAAAAGTGTAAGTAACACCAGCCAACTATACTGCAAGATAATCTACCAATAGTGAGTAACAAAATTTACAGCTGACTCCTTAAAGAATTAAGTGTATCACATCCTTAGTTGCATCTAAATCTTCTTTTGACATCTTCTCCAGGGAGAGCCCTACCGCTGCAGCTATATCTAAATCTTGAATTAAGGGGCTATTGAACAAGAATAAAACAAATTGGAATTAACAGATGAAGCGAAATATAGAAAATTTTACTTTTTCTTTCCTTCTCTCTCTTTTTTTTTTTGGTCCAACGGTATAGGCAGGTAGAAAGAAGTCCAACTAGTTAAATGTAAAGATACAAGTACCGCAGGTTTTATCCTTTCCCCTAACCATGGAAGTTCTCTCAAGACTGTTGGAGATATTTAATTCAAAAAGGTAAAGTATAAGAAAGGATACAAGCCTGCTGCTCCATTGAGGCTGATTGCACAAACTCTAGTTTAGACCATGCTGCTACAAGACGCTGCACTGTGTCTACAAGACTACGAGTATTATGACATTTTCTCTGTGAAGCAGCATCAGGGGGGTATTCAAAAACAGTAAATTGAAGGATCCATTTCAGGCAACAAAGAGGAAATACTTTCCAGAGTAAAAATTTTTCAACAAACATGGCCCTGAAAAGGGGAAATATCAAAAATCAATATCTAGTAATGTAGGAGTCAACATAAGAATATATTATTGAGAATGGTAAACAACAGTGCCAGCTTTTCTCTATGAATAATTTAAAAACAAGGATTTGTGATTAGAAATTCTATATAACGAACTTCATTGCGGCCGGGCAGGCCTTGGCACATCGGTAAGGTTGCTCCATTGTGACCTAGAGGTCACAAGTTCGAAACAAGAAACAGCCTTTCCGCATGCGGAGGTAACGCTATGTACATCTAACCTTCCCCAGACCCCGCAGTGGCGGGGGCCTCATACAATGGGCTAGTCCTTTTATTTGACGAACTACATTGGGCACCTGGCCACTTCTTATGATCAGGTCCAAGGAAGCCTGGGCCCATGCACATGTAAAGATTGACAAACTTGTTTTATTGCTTTATACTCTCTACTCTTGCATGGATTTTGGTACTAAGCAGTTCACAAAAACAAGGATATATAATTACAAATTCTGTTTAACCATGCTTCACCAGGGACCTGGCTGCTGTGTATTTTAACTGCTTGTGCACGTGTATGATGATCAGTTCCAATGAAGCATGGGCCCTCACACATGTACATATTGACGACCTTATTTGTTATCTAATTCTCTTTGCAGTTACCCTGGCTTGCAATTTGAATATTAAACATAAAATAAAATAAAATATTGCTTCACAGAAATTTACGCTTCATTTGTAATTGTAAAATAAACAATCAATTGTTACTCAAATGAATTGTCCCCAATATGAATGCACCTGGAGAGAGAGAGAGAGAGAGAGAGAGAGAGAGAGAGACATCCTGGCAGTATCCTCCAACTCCCATAAAAAAATGAATAGAAATGCTTCACTCACCTGACTGATATTTGGGACTCGAACAACCGATGAAACAATATCCATAATATCCAATAAGCTTCAACATCACTTGCATGCTGAGCTCCCAATTTATGCAAAAGTTGTTCAGAGATTCTTTCTACAGCATAGGGGTCTTTAATTGCCTCTATCATCTTCAACCAGAACTGGGAACCAGACTATGACTCAAAAAATTCGCCAACAGACACATCATTATTTGATGATAAGACGCTCCGGACATGATTAAGAATTTGTGGGATCACTTCACTCAAGAGCACATCTGTTAAGAATTTGGGGAACTTAAGTCACAAGGTAATAACAATCACAATAGAAGATTAGTTTCTTGGGCTTAGTTCCATCAGGCCAGTACAACAATGTAATGGTGCCATGGTAGTTGTGACTTATGAATAACCACTAAGAATACAAGTCAGTCCAAGAATAATTCTTATAGAGTGTGCTCCCAGGGAAGCAACCCGATATGGTTAAGACCTCCAATAGACACCACAGAAATAGACATATACAAACAATTTTTTGAGGAGAATTTTGGAGGTTACTAGGATAGTTTATATCTATACTTACAACATGAAGTGCAGATGGAAATGTCTCTCACTTTCAATTGTAGTGATTGTAATATTTAATATTACCTGCAGACCCTCGCCGACAAATGCGAGCAAATGATTCTCCAACAAATAGGATGGTACCGTCCATATCATTTTCATTGAAGATGTCTGCTTTATCACCTAGACTCATATCCCATTCTTCTACTCCAGCAATAAGTTGTACAGTAGTCTGCTTGAAGAAAAAACTGAAATTCTATGGTATAGAATTAACAATAACTCTGAAAGGGTATAAAGAAGAAAGAATGAGGATAAACAAATTAACATATAGATCTACTGAATAGACAGGTGTTTAGCTAGTGCCCTGCCAAGGGTAAGAAAGTCGTTAACATAGGTCATGAGCATCCTCTACCACCCATTGTTCATATCCAGGTAAAAGTTTTAACCCCCCCTCCCTCTTTTCCCATATTAATATTAACAGAAAATATATGATTTTTTGTTGGTAGAAAGTATAAAATCGAAACATGTTAAAGTGTAAACTCCTAAATATCACACAAACAAACAGATGCAGCCATGGAACAAAGCCAAACATTCTTCCACACGATAAAAAGAAAATGAGGATACTGTGATGAAAGTGCATCTAGGGTTCTCAATCGTGCTTTGTCAGGAACAGACGTAACAAGCTGTGCCATCCTAGAGACAGCTTGCTTGAGCTGTTCATTGCTAAGATCTTGAGATTGACAAGCACCACCGAATTCTCTAGCCATCTGGAGTACCATATTATTTTCAATCAAGTGAAGTACAAGTAATCTGTCATTAACATAGAAAGAAAAATATAAATGATAGAATATTAGTTAACAATGACATCCCTCACACTTACATACTACACACGAAATAAAACAGTGGTCATATTATATTATTGAAGGATATCTCGTGAATGTTGTCAGTTATATAAGGCATGATGCAATGGGCATCTGTTTAACAATGCAGTAGTACAGACTTCATATCATATCAAATGAAGCAAAAGCATGTCCTCATAAGTCAAAACCCTGATAAGATTATGAGACCATAGCGACCTAGTGTGCCTTGAGCTTTTAATAACTATGATCTATGACAAGGGGTACCCTTATTAATAATGTTGAACTCATTTAAGTATGCTAAAATTTTCTGCCGTAATATGCATTAATTAGATGATAAGATGAACTAAACAACCCATTCGTAAGAGAAAATGGACTAAGGAGAAGAAGAATACAAGTTTCAGAAATAATGGAACTACTGGGTTTTTTCCACTACCTCTCAGCACTTGAGCAAACAGCATTAGCATCCAGACTAGCACTTCCATTCTGTTGCAGAAAAGGAACTACAGTCTGAACAACCTCAGTGGCATGCCCATTCACAAAGAACACATCATATACATGTTTCTTTGCGGAAAAGGGGAAACAAGTTAGCCAATTCGGAGCAACATCTGCAGGTAACAGCAATTAACATTAGCAACTAATGACTGATAAATATTTTTTCTTATTACAAGTCCAACTTTGTCTCTATTGCTGACCTTACAGCCAGACTTCAGCAATAGAGAACTCTTCCAAACTTCTAAGCATTCAGTTCATTTACTTAATTAAATATTACCAAATTTTCCATTTTATTCTCATTTAAGAAAATGAATTTTTTATTTTTTTTGCTTTTTCCTGCTGTTTATAGCCTGAATCAACAAAAATATTACTCCAGCATCCAAAAAATCAACAAAATGGTTACTTTGGGATCCATTCTGAAATAACTTCATATTTCTATTTTTCTAAGTACAATAATCAAACACTAAAAAAACACTTAAAATTCAAGTAATAAGCAACTTACCCTGTAACAAAACCCTAGCCAATGTAGGAAATGCAGCTCCACGGTAGAAAACCTGCCGCCAATAACTCCTCTCCTGTTCAGAAGGGACTTTGGCACTAAGAACCTAAGCAAATCAGAATAAAAAATTACTTCATCAAACATAAATGAATTTTCTTTTTATTTACTCTATGAGTAATACATAAATTTCAGAACACACTGCTAAAAAAAAAACTTGACTTTTGATCTCCAGTTACAAGAACACCCCATTAAATACACACCTGGTCTCTGTATTGCCGATCGATGCTACCTAATTCCAATAAAAATAATAATAATAATAAAATAAAGTACCGATTAGTTGACAAATAGATCAAATACAACGCAAAATTGAAAAAGCCAAAGCTACTTCAACAATTGCATAACGAACTCAACCTAATTCGCCTGACATAAATTAATTACAGAAACTGGAACTTTTAACTTCCATTTTCTTGGTGATTTTCTCGGGAACCAAACAAGGGAGGGTTTCGGGGAGAGGGTGACCTGAGAGAGTGGGAATCCAGAGGGAAGAGAAGAAGAGCGAGAGAGTGGAGGACGACGATGACTTGGTCGACGTGTTTGGCGTCGTTGATGGAGGCGATGACGTCACCCACCTTCTCGAGGATTGTTGTCTCCACTTCTCTGCTTCTCTTCGTCTCGTCGTCGTCTTCCATGGCCATTGCTGTTGAAGATTGTTTCGAGAAACAATTGGAATTGCAGATTATTGAATCAAATGTCACCTAACGGTGTCGTTTGGGAAAGTTGGCAAAACATTAAAAAAGAACACGTTCAATGATAAAAATATAAAGCAAAGCATATTTGAATTTAAATTAAAAGAATTTTAGATCAATTTCAAGTTTAAAAAGAAAAAAAAAAAAAAAATGTTGAATAATATGTTTTTGTTTTTCATTCAATTTTTTTCTTTTTTTTTATAAAATTTTTTATGCAAGGTCAATTTATAACTAAAGGATGAAAATAATTTTTTAATTGTTCCACGAGATCATCCATTCAAAAAACGTGCCATACATTTTAGGCAAATGTACTTGTTTAGTTTCATCGATATACAAAACAATTTTGTTTCAACTATATTAATCAAATTATTGTATGGCTCGAGTGTTTTTCTATTTTGTCATCCCTTTTTCTTTTTTTTATATTTAAAGTTAGGTATGTCAATTTTTTTATAGTAAAATCTAACAAAAATATTTACTAAAAAAATATTAATTTTTAGTAAGTTATTTTACACCTCTCACCTGATGGAACTCGACTTCAATCTCGATTTATACATACATTAAGTACCAAAAAATAAAAATAAAAAATATATTTTACTTTAAAATATATATATATATATTTTTAAAAAATATATTTTACATCGAAATAAACAAAGATTAAGTGAAAATAAATAATTTAACCTAGAAGGAATGAATTTAGATAATGGTATGATAAAAATTAAAATATCAACCAAATAGAAACCACAAGACTTAAATAATGATTGTAATATTTTCATCTAATACATTTAAGTATCCTTCAATTAATGATCATGTTTCAAACAAAATGTTGCTTTTTGTTCTTCTAAGTTTTGCAAAATATATTTCTGTTTTGCAGGAAAAAATAAGTTCTAAGTGAAAAAGAAAAAGAGTATAATCTCCTATAATATTCTTAGGATAGAGAAATGGACTGAAAAAGATTTTTATAGTTCTTTCACTTATAGTCATTTGTTGTAAATAGAGATTTAAATTGTAAAAGAGAAATCAATGGCTTGATTGGAAGAGATAAATTGTTTTCGTTCTTTTGGAGGGAGAAGCAAATAGAGTTTGAGAAGAAGAAAATCTGAAATAGTAAGGTTTGGAACAATTAAGATTAAAAGTTTATTTTTTTAACAATTTTGAGAGGAATGTGCTTATAAATTATAAACACAAACAAAAATAAATAAATAAATAGAAAAGGAAAATGGAAGAAATAAAAATATACAAATAAATAAATAGTAAAAAATGAGTGGGATTGAACCTTAATTGACTCGGTCAATAGTCTCGAAAGAAGTGAAATAACAACTTAAAAGATGTAAAATTAAGTTTTTAAGAAACTAATTCACACACCTATTTTATTATTAAAGAAACTCAATCATCTCACTTGAATTAGGAAAGACATACATTAACATATACAATTTAGGACAATACTTAGTTCCACATCGGTCCAACACCGTTCTTATTTTTGATGTGGATTAATAATAAATCATCGTTAGTGAGGATCTAAATATTATCCTTTTTTAAATAAAACATTTTGTACAACTTTTTGTTTTTAGTTGGGTATTGTAGCTGTATTTTTTTAAAAAAAATAAAATATTTTGTACAACTTTTTTGTTTTTAGTTGGGTATTCTAACTGTAATTTTTTTTTTTTTTAAATGTTTATAAAGTACCAAAAATCAAAATTTAAAAAAAAATGTTTATAAAGTACCAAAACGTTTTGTGACCAAAAATTGAAATAAAAAAAAAAAAAATGATTTATAAAGTACCGAAGCGTTTTGTGACCAAAAATCTAAATAAAAAATGTTTTGTAAAGTACTGAAACCTTTCGTAACCAAAAATCAAAACACAACACCTAAAAGTTTTTCTGTTTCGGCTAAAGAAAAAAAAAAACCCTAGAATCATTACTATTCAAAATGCTTCCAAAATAAATAAAAATCCTTTCAATAATTATAAATGTTTATTTATAATTATTTTATTTAAAATTAAGCATTTTCATTTACATATAAATGTAATAATTAAAATTATAATGCTGAAAAACACCTCAAAGTAACTAAAATAAAATTTAAACTTAAAATTGTAGGAGACCTTCACACAGGTGAAGATCCCTCCAAAAATTGGCGTATGCCGCTGTTTGCGGCGCGCACACGGTATTCTTTAGTAAAAGGCGATCTGCATTAGGGGAATTGGGCTGGTTGAAAATTCACTGAAATGGGAAGCAGAGAACTGGTAATGTGCCTATGATGAAGAAGAGGAGAGAGGAGAGACAGGGAACTGAGAATATGTGAGAGGTTCTGTTGAAGATGAAAGCTTCCATCTCTCCAATGATGTTGTTGTATACAGTTTTGGGTTTGGGCCGTGCGGGTTGACAATTGTTAAAAGCCCAATGTTCTGTTTGGTTGCTGAGAAAGTAGACGAAAAGAAAAGAAAATAAACTAAATATTTAATATTCAACTTAGCTTTCGGTGGCCAAAAGTTTAAGATATTGAGTATTACAGCATATTCACCAATTTATACACATTTCAATTTCCATTCGAATTTGATGTTGTTGGACACCTCTAACATGTTATATATCCACTCATTTATACTCATTTCGCTTCTCATTCAAATTTGATGTGGGACACCTCTAACATATTTTCCGATCCGAACTTGCAATGGCATTGTTGCGATCAGACCACCCTGCCTATCCGGGGTGGCAACTCGAAAACTTTCGGACCGAGCGCTTGGCATGAGACTAGATCAAAAATAAACAATGTAATAGGTGGACGTTTGTCCACTAATCCGTAGTCATTACCTCTTTGTTTAGTAATTAACATCATTAAAAATTCATTTACGTCACCACCTTATCCAAATTAAAATAGTTTTTCAAGTAAAAGAAAAAAAAATCAACACAAAATGTCTTAAAATAAAATTTGTGGGTTTAATTTGGCTGAATTAAGTGAAGAAAAATAATGTAAAAGTTTGTCATGATTTGTATGATATATTGTAATGAATTTTGACGCAGACTTTTCGTTTACAAGGTTACACATGCATTTTGATATTTATGCATAATGAGGGAAAGAAACATAGAGCTCATATAAACTTACCTATTTTTAGGGTTTATAGTAAAAAGTAAAAATTACTTCATGCAAGTGAAGAGACTTTCCTTAGATAGGCTTTTCTTTCTAGGGTTAATTTTAGTTACACCCCCTCACCTTTGACTATTTCCTACCTACATGGTACCCCTTTTAGGTTTTAATATTTCACACACACCTCATAACCTTTGACCATATGTAACAAGTTACTATAACGACCCACTCCACCACATGGTATGATATTGTCTACTTTGGGCTTGAGCCCGCACGGTTTTGCTCTTGGGCTTCACCCCGAAAAGCCTCATATCAATTGGAGATGACACACTTACATATCAGTACTTCACCTTTCCCCTACCCAGGCGATGTGGGACTGTGCACCCGTAACTTGCCAGTGTGGTAGCCTGTCAGTGTCTCGCACCCGCCCACGGCACACCCGACCACAAGGTCATCACAATCCACCCCCCTTGGAGGCTCGACGTTCCTATCAGCACACTTCTGGCTGGGTCAGACTCTGATATCATTTGTAACGACCCACTCCACCACATGGTATGATATTGTCCACTTTGGGCTTGAGCCCGCATGGTTTTGTTCTTGGGCTTCACCCCAAAAGGCCTCATACCAATTAGAGATGACACACTTACATATAAGCACTTCACCTTTCCTCTACCCAGGCGATGTGGAACTTGTGCACCCATAGCTCGCTAGTGTAGTAGCCTGACAGTGTCCCTTACACCCGCCCACGGCACACCCTCCCACAGGGTCATCACAATCCACCCCCTTTAGAGGCCCGACGTCCTCGTCGGCACACTTCCGGCTGGATCAGGCTTTGATACCATTTGTAACGACCCACTCCACCACATGGTATGATATTGTCTGCTTTAGGCCTGAACCCGTACGGTTTTATTCTTGGGCTTCACCCCAAAAGGCCTCATACCAATTGGAGATGACACATTTACATATAAGCACTTCACCTTTCCTCTACCCAGGCGATGTGGGACTTGTGCACCCATAGCTCGCCAGTGTGGTAGACTGACAATGTCCCTCTCACCCGCCCACGGCAAACCCGCCCACAGGGTCATCACAATCCACCCCCCTTGGAGGCCCGACGTCCTCGTCGGCACACTTTTGGCTGGGTCAGGCTCTGATACCATTTATAACGACCCACTCCACCACATGGTATGATATTGTCCGTTTTGGGCCTAAGCCCGCACGGTTTTGCTCTTGAGCTTTACCCCAAAAGACTTCATACCAATTGGAGATGACACACTTACATATAAGCACTTCACCTTTCCTCTACCCAGGCAATGTGGGACTTGTACACCCGTAGCTCGCCAGTATGGTAGCCTGACAGTGTCCCTTGCACCCGTCCATGGCACACCCGCCCACAGGGTCATCACAGTCCACCCCCCTTAAAGGCCCGACGTCCTCGTCGGCACACTTCCGGTTGGGTCAGGCTCTGATACCATTTGTAATGACCCACTCCACCACATGGTATGACATTGTCCGTTTTGGGCCTGAACCCGCACGGTTTTGCTCTTAGGCTTCACCCAAAAAAGTCTCATATCAATTGGAGATGACACACTTACATATAAACACTTCACCTTTCCCCTACTCAGGCGATGTGGGATTGTGCACTCGTAGCTCGCCAATGTGGTAGCTTATCAGTGTCTCGCACCCGCCCACAGGGTCATCACAATTACCCCCTACCGTTAAGCAACTAACGGTGTACACTGATGTCAGCATGAGAAATTTGTTAGGAAGTCAATTTTACCCATCTAATTTCTAAAAGGACATCTTTAACCAACCAAAGCGAGCCTGGAACGAATCAGATTTTATTTATTTTTGGGTTAAGAAAAATTCTGCAATTCGGTCTGGGTTAGCAGAAAATCGCCATAAAAGAGTGAGGCATCGAGACTGTCATAGAAGACGGTGAGCTTGGTGTTAAGGTTTTTTTATCAGAAGAGAGATGTCCCAGGTGGCAGTGACCTCGGATGCTATGGCGTTGATGGGGGAGACGGTGGCGGAGGCGACCGTGAACTCAGGGAGGCGGGGGCGGAGGACGAGCCAGACGATGAAGAAGATGACTCCAATTATAAGGACAACGGTGAGGACGACGGCGATGAGATGGCAGAAGAAAGAGTGGCAACCGTGGGTATGAAATTGGTGGTGGTAAGTGTAATACCCCTAATTTTAAAAAGGATATTCCTGGTATTTAATGGTATTTAATTTATTATTTAAGTGCATTTTATTTGATTATGTGTCATTATTTTTTTATTAGCTGCTTAATTGTTTTCTTTTGTGGTGATTTAATTTATTTAAATGATATTTATTTTTAGTTATTTGATTGGAATTACTTGTTAGTGTTTTAATTATTTAATTAGCATTAATGGTTTAAGTGTAATTGGTTTAGTTATTTGATTAGAATTACTTGTTAGTGTTTTAATTATTTAATTGGCATTAATGGTTTAAGTGTAATTGGTTTAATTATTCTATGTGTGTCTTATTTTATGTGTGTCTTATTTGGTTTAATTGGGTTTACTAATTATTATTTTGTTCAATTAAATTATTTGTTAAGTATTTAATGGTGAATAGGGTAATTAGGTAAATACATCTAACTAGGGTTTTAATTACAGTATACATTAGGGTTTTATATTATAGCCGTCATAGATTTCTACGTTAATTGGATGGGCCAGTTAGGATTGTGAGTTGGACTTAAATGAACCTAGGGTTTAGGAAAACTCTATAAGTATAAGGTAGACGTCTGTGTAGGGTTTTTTTAAATAAAGCACACGTTTTGTGGAAGTGGAGAAGGAAAAACGCAGTTTTTCACATTCTGCCAAGGTTTGATCAAAGCTCCGATCCCGCTTTGTCCGTGGTCCGATCAAGCTGAATTTTGGAAGAGAGATTCACGACTTAGTAACGCACAATCTGAATGGTGGAGATCAGAGTTTGACCTCGGGAACAGTGATTCGTACTCGTGAACAGTAACTGGGTCGCACAGGTTTTTTTCCATTCTGCCCAGATTTCATCAAACATCCGATTCTGCTTTGTCCGTGGTCCGATCGAGTTGAAATTTGGAGGATAGGTTCATGACTCAGTGTAGCACAATCTGAACGGTGGAGATCAGATTTTGAGTTCAGGAATAGTGTTTCGTACCCGTGAACAGTAACCGGGTTTTGGAACTCGCCGGGATTTTTAAGAAGATGACGCTGAAACTTTGAACAAAAGTTTCTGAGGCAAGATTCTATCCTTACTCTTTCCCTTAGGCTTCATACTCTTTGCACTCTTAAATGATTCCAGGATTAATGAAGATTAAACCAAACTAAAATGATATCTGTTTTGCTATGAAACTGGTAGTTACAGTAGTGTTGTATGCTTGTTCAACCTAGACTAAGCATGTTTGTGGATGCATTGTGGTTCTGTGGTTCACGTTTTTCCTTACCACTGCTAGTATAAATTATTGGAAGGATGGGTCTAGATGATAGCTATCTTAACTTCTGTAATAGCAACTGTTGGAACTTAAATACTAGGAGGATTTGAGTTTAACACTAGATCGGTTTTGTGGAACACTATAATTTGAGCATGTCTACATACATACTGTGAATATTGTTTTGATGCTTACATTATCATAGTTAGTATCAACTGTGGAGGTTAGGATTTTGTGATACATACCCTACATATCTGTATGTCATTTGTAAGGTGTTAAATGGAAGTTTTAATTAATTCTGTCTTTATATCAGACTAAAGGGAATAACTTAAATTGGGCATGTATATGTTGTTGTTGTGACCCTGTTTATCAATGCTTATTTTATCACTGCTAACATTGAATGTTGGATGTTGGAATTTAGTTGATATATACTTGAGTTATTGGTATTATTGACTACTGGAGGATTGGAAAGTAGGCACCGGTATGGGACGGTGGCATACTAAGGATGGGTTTGGTTTTTAAATCAATACCATTACCCACCTACTTGGAATAAGAATGGGATTAACTAAAAGTTAAGTCCCGTGGATTTGTATTGTCATGGCAACTACTTGTTGAGCGGCAATACCAGGGATTTTGGATGGATTTTATATATGTACTGTTATGGTGCCTCGGTATGAGCTTGAGCCTCAGGACCGATGGCTAGGGAGCGTATATGCATCGGGATGTGTAGCTGGCTATGATGGTTGGAGGTGTACCCTGTTTAGGTATAGGTACATATGCCCACTTCGTGTGCGTTTTAGCATGTTACCTCTATTCAGGTTGAGACCGGCCTGTAGTCCAGTGAAAGTCCTTTAGTGTGACTATATATATATTTACGGACTATTAGCTATTGTTGAATTATTTAGGATGTATATGCGTATCGGGCCTCTGTTTAGATTGTAGTAGTATAGAACTTGCGCGTGGGCCTGACCCACTTATATTTTTCAGGTACACGACAGTTCTAGGCTTAGACATGTTCGTGCTGAGCAGAGGTCTCTATTCACTCTTCCGACGATGTAGGGCTCTCTCTATAGTTTTATTTCTGGACGTTTATTACATTTGTTCTATCTTCCGTTTGGATGTTTAATAGGGGTCCACTAGAGATGGATTCCCAAGTTGTAAACTGATGGAGTTTCGGAGTTTGGGTTTGATGGATTTTAATAATTATAATATTTTGCGGATTCTATTTTTAGTTCCTTCCAGCTTTAATTTCATTTCTTAATTCATTTTGTATTCCGTGTTCATTATAAAATATTAATTGTTTGATATTCCCTCGGGTTTGGGCCTGGGCCTGATCAACCAGTATCTCGGATCCGAGGGGTATCTCAGTAAGTGGCAATATAGAAGGCGGAGGGTGGTGACGTTGCTGCGTGGGGGTATCCAAAGGTGAAGCCCGTGAAGGTGGTGCCGGAGTTACCCTGTTCATCCCAACCGACGAAGCGCTCTCGGATCTTCTGGCGACTGCGAAGTCGCCAAGTTTTAATCTAAAGTTAAACATAAACCCGATTCAACCGTTGTTGGGGACTGAGGCGATGGGTGCCGGCCAGAAGCTACACTTTGCAAATATCGAAGGAAATCCGGCAGCGGCTCCCGCCACCAAAACGTGAAGCAACTCTTAGTGTCAATCGAGTTTGTCGTCATCAGGTAAAGGATCTGTTGGTCAAACGATTGATAAAATGTGAAATTAACAGCAAAATACCCAATCAACACTGCCGTCGACATCATCATTATAAACAACGGATTATGCCGGCGGTGAGCTATTCAATCGGATCATTCAAAACTCTGAGCGTTCTGTGGCCATGGCTGACTCGTCTAAGTTGGACTCGGGGGGTGAAACTGATGCCAAGTGACCATTTAAGATGAGAGAGAGCCATGGTCGCAGAACTGGTCCGACGATCTCTACACATTCTGGCTAGGGCTGCAACTTGGATTGGGTAACCCGAGCTTAGCCTGATTTTTCACGGGCTTAGACAATTATTTTTATAATTAGGGTTGGGTTTGGGTTGAAATTTTTCAACCCGAATTTAATTAGGGTTGGGCTAGGGTTGAAGTGCTAGCAACCCGTGCCCGAATTATAATATTATTTATATATATTTTTTTACTTTTATATACATTATATATAATATTTAAACCATGATTATTTTTTTTTCTTTTCAACTTTTTTTTTTTTGTTAAATCTTAACTTATTGTATGTTAACATTTAGGAGAATTAATTTTCTAAAAATTTGTTTGTAATTTATTAAAAATCTACTAAAAGTCTTTAAACTTCTTCTTATTTAAGAGTAACTTAATCTAAAACTAATTCAAGATCATATTAAATTTTTTGTACAAAGATTAGTCATATGATTGACCCGAATTAACCTGAAATTTTAATTCGAAATCTAAGCCCGAATATAAAAAAAGAAGGATGAGTTGGGCTCGGGTTAAGTAGTTGAGGTTAAAGATAGGGTTAAGGTTGGACTTGGGTTTAGTATTTCATATGGTGGGTTGGGCTCAAGTTATACCTTAAACCCACCCAAACCACCTGAGTTGCAGCCCTAATTCCAGCACCTTTTTCACCTTCATTATCATCTTCGCCAACAGCCACCAGAAACAACGTTTTCACCTTTACATACAATTTATTAGGGTAAAGTACAGAGACACCCCCTGAGGTTTGGGGTAAGGCCAAGTGTAATACCCCTAATTTCTAAAGGATAGTCCTAGTATTTAATTTATTGTTTAAATTTTATTTTTAATTGTTAAAGTGCATATGTGTTACTTTAATTTATTTAATGGTAGTTAGGTATTTAATTGGTTTAATGGAACTGCTTTAATTGATACTTAATTATTGTTAATTGTTTTATTTTAAATTAATCGTAATTATTTAATTGTTTTACTTTAATTATTTTAAATTGACTTAAACGTGACTGTATTGCACACATATAGTTTTGCATTAGGTTTAAAATATTTATGGTAACCGTGTTGGTTTTAACACAGGATGGTTTATAGGCCGAGTTGGGCTCTTTCTCTAATCTTACAAGGATTAGGGTTTTAGGGATTAAAGTTTATAAATACACCATGATAATATAAGTCTAGTGTTACAATTAAAGCACTGAGTTCACAAACGTAACCTAAGTTCTGTAAACAAACAAACATAGGGTTAAGAACAGAGTATTGTAAGGTCTACCAGGGGGAGGATTTAGGAGGACAACGGTGCAAGGCTAAAGGCAAATTCTAACCTCATCTTTTTCCCTTTTACTTGTGTTCTTTGCATGCCTAAGTAGTTCTAGGAAATCATTAAACGGAGTTAATTGATTATGCATGTTTAGAACTCATTATATTTGTATGTGTTGAAACTTGTTGTAAACTGTTTGTTTTGTGTCCAACTGTGTAATTGTTCTTTTAAATTATTGTTAATCAATGCATGAAAGAGGGTAGATGGGTTTTCTCTGGGTAGGTTTGATCACAAATAAAAGTGCTAAAAGCTGTATCGGAGATGGACGAAAGTAGTGCAGTCAAACGGAGACGACACAAGCATACAGAGGAGAGGGGGAAGAGGAGACGGCTCCATGGAACCATGGAGCCGGCTCTACATGGTTAGTAGCTGGCTCTACCATGGTTGGAGCCGACTCTAGCATAGGTGGAGGCGGCTCCACCTTGTGGGAGCCTGCTTTCCTTATATTTTTTTTTCCAGTTTTTTGATTTTCTGTGAGGTTTGGACTTGTTTTAACATAGCGGATGTGTTTAGTATGATACCCCGATATTTTAAAAGAATTTATTAATTTAAAATTAATTATTTTTATTTTATTTTTAAATGACTTGTTTTATTTAATTATGTACGTGGATAATTGTGATTATTTTATTTAATTAAGTCCGTAAATAAATTGTATTGTTTTAATTAAATTATATTTTTTAATTTTATTTGTTAAATTTATATGGTGTTTGATTGATGGAAATACTAATTAGTGAATTGTTTATTTGATTTGTGTTATTTTATGCTTGTGTAGCTTTATTGTTAATTATTGGCAACTATTAGATTTAAGTTAATTATTTTATGTATTTAAATTATTTGGATTGGGTTTAAGGGAAGTTGGACCAACGGATGTGGTATTGGGCTTGAAGGAAGCCTTATTGGGTTAATTATTAAAGGCCCATGGTTATGAAAATATTTAATAATAATCTTTGCATAATTATATATATATATATAATTATATGTATATAAATTTAATTAGTTAACAATCATATGGAGGGGTATATATGTCAATATATATATATATATATTGATATATAGGTATATATAATTTATTTAACTAAAGATTATATATGAAAGGTAATATACATATTTATATTAAAATATATGTGTGTATATATATTATCTAAAAGATCAAATATATTTCTTTCATATGGTAATCCTAATGGGAAAAGGATTTAGGTTTTTAATGTGCTTATATATACACATAAGATTTTAGGGTTAGGGTTGTTCACGTTAGAAAAAAAATAGAGAGTCAGAGAAAGAAGAAGAAGGGCTAACGAAGAGGAGGCCGGATCAAAGAAAGAGGAGACCGGATTTGGAAAAGAAAGGCAAGTTCTTCTCTACTTCTCCTCTTAGAATTCATAAACTTAGCACCTTGAGTATCAAACTTATATGTTTATTTTGTTGATCAAGAATAATTTATTAATCGGATTACATGAGCATGTTTAATCTTTAAAAAAAAAAAGAATTTAATTTTTGAATTTAAATATGTGAACATGAGTATGTCTTGTTCTGATAATTTAAATCTTATATGTGAAGTTAGGTTAATTAAATTATATTTTTGAAATTTTTACTTTGCTTTAACCTTGTGTAGCATGATTAATTAATTTAATGGGTCTTAATTTAATTATGTAGGTTCGTTTATGCCCAAAATAATAAATAAAGCGTTTGGGATTCTTCTGGGATTTTCAAGAAGTTTTCTGAAATTAATTTATATTTTTAATGTAATTTTAGAATTTAGTTTATATATACTGTTTTATATATATATATATATATAGGTGTTAGATTGTTTGATATTATTGGAGGCGGTTGTAACTTGCGCATCAAATAGGGTGTGCAATCCAGTGTGGCGCGGCTTAGAGTAAGTTGGTGTAGCACTGATCTGGACCATGGGTTAAGTTGATGAGTGATTAGAATAATCCTATGCTTTGCGGTGCATGGAGGGATGGTGCACTTGAGCATCTAGACCATTTTTGGTCAAAGGAGGGATTATCCAATGTAGCGCGACGTACCAAATTAACCAACAGCAACCAATTAGAGGCCGCCAACACGCGCCGAGAGTGGAACAGGCGCGTGCAGGCGCGTGGCGCGTGGATGCGTCTGCCGGTGTATTCTTGCGCGTGGGGGCGCGTGCAGCAAGTGGAGGTGCTTGTGGCAGCGCGTGAGGGCGCGTGGGGATACGTGTTATGTTCCGGAAGGTTCCAGTGGGGTCTGGTGATGTTCCAGGATTGATTTCAAGCTGGTTAATTTTGAAATTAATCATTAGATGATGTATTTTAGATGTTTGAGGGTTGTAGGATGCTACTACGATATTTAATTGCATCTATTTGGCGTGATTATAATTAATTAATAATTTGGTTGGAAGGAAGTGTGTATATATATATTTGTTATATATATGTAACGTATGAATTAATTAATATATATATATATATATATATATATATATATATATATATATATGATTTAAGAATATTTGGATTGACTGATTATTAAATTAATGTTATGCGTGTAAGATGTATAAGATGTCTGCGTACGGATTAACTTCTTGTTAAGTTTAAGGTTGGTACATGGTTGAATTGTAGGCATTGATGAGTTGCCAAATGCTTCAATATACTGCCTTATTATATATGAATAAATCTCATATATGGGAAGTATGGTTGAGTTGCTAATTAATGGTGTAAGTAAATATACTTAAGAAAGCATGGTTGAATTGCTAGTATATAAATAGATATATTTATAAATGGCATGGTTGATTTGTCAGTGCATAATTAAACTGTTGTGTGCTTAAATGATTAAACTTTCATTTAAGGTTATTGTTTGTATAGGTTGGATTATGATTAGAATAATCTAGTACGCACAGGTTAGTGTATTATTTTATATTAATAAAATAATATTGGTGGAGACATGGATGATTTGTCAAAGCTTAAATTTTGGTCATGTAATTTAAACAATTAACCGTATTACTAGGTTTTGGATTTATTGAATTATTCCTTAAATTGTAATTTATTACTTTAATGATTAAGTTACTGTTTAGGAGGGAGTTAAGATTAATGGAGTTTATTTTATAAGAACATTATAATTGGGGGATTGGTCTAGGTATGACTAACGATTAATCATTAGTGAATGATTTCGACAATTTAAGGAACCTAGTAGCAGATAGGGTTATTGTATTGTATATATAAATATTTATATATATATTTGTAGCATCGTCTATTAAAATTAAAGCTTTATTAGATATGGTTTTGGCAGAGATGATCTGTTTATTGATTTTCAGAGGCTTGGTAGAGAGAGTTTGCTCGTAGGGTTTAACCCGCAATTTATTTTTCAGGTTATTAGAAGTTCAAGTCTTAAGGTTGAGGATCCGCAACTGGAGGACTTATCCACTCTTTTGATTTATTTAAAAGTAGGATATTATTATTTCTTCTTTTGTTATTAGTATTTAGTAATGAACTTCTGGATTATGGATTTTGGTTAAGGGGCCCTTGAGTTATAGGATTCCCAAGTTGTAACCGTTTGGAAGTTATTAAGGGTTTTACTATTTATTAGTTTCTTCAGCGTTTTATTTTATTCTTTATTTTATTTTGAAATCTGTGCTTATTTAAATACTTTAATTGTTTTGATATCCCCTGATTTTGTGCGCAGACTTGATCAACCCGTATCCAGAAATTAGGGGGTATCACATTTAGGGGCTGTGAATGGGAATTGGGGTTGATGTCTGAGTTTAACTTAGGTCTTCAGAGGGCTTGTTAATACATATTCAACCAATTAATATTATTGTTTGAACAGTATACAATTTTCAGGAAAACTGGTAAACTGTTTGGAGATTTAGAATTTAAACTACATCACTTCAGGTGTGGCAGTTTTATTTGGGGAATGGAATTAGGCTATGATCATGGTTCTGTAACGGACTATGAGCATGCAGGAGTATAGAATGAAATATATGCTTATAATGGATGAAGATGAATACTTACATTAACTGTTTTATTCACTCCGGAACACCTGTGTAGTATTATAGGATAAGTATGTAAATTTGTAAAATAAATCTATCATGCATACTTGGATTTAATTAAGGGTTATGTACATGGTATGTATTATCCATCGTGGAACTCTGTGGAGAAGTGTAGAATAGACTTGTTAAATAACAAAGTTTTAACATGATTAATGTGAAGCAATTGATGTTTACAATTGAGTGAGATACTGTCGATTGTTGGATATTCTGTATAGTTGGTAATTGTTTTAATACTCGCATTGTCAACTGTGAATGTTGGATTATTGTTGGATATACTATATAGTTGATAATTACATTTATTACCTGTGTTGTCAACTATGGATGTTGGATTA
Source organism: Cornus florida (assembly GCF_030987335.1). NCBI lineage: Eukaryota > Viridiplantae > Streptophyta > Magnoliopsida > Cornales > Cornaceae > Cornus > Cornus florida. Next base: position 91,996,045 of record NW_026775574.1, read on the forward strand.
CATGCACCGGTATGGGACGGTGGCATGCCTAGGGTTGGATTAGTTTCAAAATACTAACTCCTACCTACACGGAATAAGGGAATGGATATTAAAATAAATCCTACTTATAATTGAGTCAAAGAAACTGCATAAGCTGAATGACTGCTCGGGTTACTCGTGAGTTATGTTAAGTCAAAGAAGCTGTACAAGCTGAATGACTAACTGGACTTCTTATGGTTAGGACGGATTTTTAATATATGTTATGGTACTGCGATATGAGCTTAAGTCTCAGAGTAGTCGGTTAGGAAGCGTATATGCAATAGGATGCGTAACTAGATATGAGAGGTTGAGGTATACCTTGTTAGGACTAGGTACTCATGCCCACCCTTGGGTGCGTTTTCACATGTTGCCTTCTATTCAGGTTGAGACCCCCTTCGTAATCCAGTGAGAGTCCTGTAGTGTGGATATAGTTATGTATCGAACTATTAGCTATTATTGAATTGCTTATGATGTATATGCGTATCGAGTTTTTGCTTGGATTGTAGTAGGTTAGAACTTGTTCGTGGGCCTGACCCACTTCTATTTTTCAAGTACACGACAGTTCCAGACTTAAACCTGATCGTGCTAAGCAGAGACTACTACTCATTATTCCGACGACGTAGGACTCTCTCCATAGTTTATTTTCGGATGTTTCTTTCAGTTATCATTATTTCATTTTGGATTATTATTAGGGGTCCACTAGAGATGGATTCCCGAGTTATTAAACTTATGGAGTTTTGGATTGTCAGATTTGAATAATGTTATTTTAAGGATTTTCAATTAGCATTCCTTCAGTTTATCATTTTATTTCATATTTCATCTTGTATTCTGTGTTCATTAAAGTATTAATTATTTGATATTTCCCTCGGGTTTAAGCCTAGGCCTGATCAACTCGTGTCTCGGATCCTAGGGGTATCACACTAAGCATATGAAAGTTTGCCTATTTTTGGACAACCAAACCCCCTTGTTATATTTGACAGCCAAACAAAGCCTAAAAATGTGTGAAAAGTCTAATTTGTCCTACATTATTTGATTAATTTTAATAGTAAAATATAAAAATAATTAAATGACCTAATTGCCCTTCTCCTTTCTTTCTCTATACACCGATATATACATAAACCTATCTGTGCAAATATATATATATATACATATATATATATATACATACTTGCAACCATGAAATTATCCAATGAAAGTTGAGCATAGTGGTGGTGACACAACCATGAAAGTGTCCGGCAAAGGGTGTCAAGCATGATGGAGAACGACGGTGAAGGGGCTGCAGCAGTGAGCAAGGCTCTACTTGGCGGTGATGAACCCACCCATGGTGGAGCCGTGGAGGTGATCTGCTTGGCGATGATGAACCCACCTACGGTGGAGATGCTCTGCTCGGCGGCGGCAGAGGGGGTAGCGACGTAGAAGGTGTAAAGAAGACCTGGAATCATTGAAGAAGGTGACACGTGCGCACGTGAAAAATGCGTTAAATCTATACGCAGCGGCGCGTGGGCGCGAGTCAGACTACAGCGGTGAGGAACTGTGAGGATTTCGCAGTTCCGGCGATGATGTTGATGATGATGCCATTGATGATGAGGTAGAGATAAGGATGTACGTTTGAGTTAGGAGAGAAGGGACGGCAAGTAGTGGTGTTTCAGAACTGCGCAATCGGCGCCGTTTTGTTGGATTATCCGGATCCCGACGGCGACTGGGCCTACACGTGCGGCTAGAAGGGGTTGAGGAACGCGGCTGGTAGAACCTTGATTCGTGCGTGGCTGGTTCTCGCAACTGTCAACAACTCGGCCGACGTCGTCATAGTCCGCAGTGATGGTGATCCGATTCTTTGTATTCACCTTACTTCTTTGGACTTAATAATGCTGGCCTAATTATCAAAACTATCATATAGCTATAAGATAAAGTTGCAAAAATTATTATATTATTTAAAAAAATCATGCAAAACACATTAAGAAACAATTGTACAGTTTGTTCCTATCTGCTTGAAACACAAAAGAATCGTTATGACACAAGATGAGAAGACGAAAAAAGTGGGAAAAGGAAAGATCTGCGTTTCTGAGTAGAGAGATTAGAAAGATTATTTTAATATTCAAATTGGTTAATATAAAAGTCAAATGGTAAAAATTTCAATTCATTACCATTGGGGTGTCTTTGGTAACTGTATCAAACTTAAGGGAGTGTCTTTGTCCCAAAATAGGGTAAGTTGTATCTGTGTGTCTTTTTGGTAAATCTCAGAGGTTGTTGTTGTACTTTACTTTAAATATTAATATATAATTGAGGGCTAAATTGTAAAATCACACAGCTCCGTTAATAAAATAGACGGCCGTCACCTACATGGGTTCTGTGTGGAATATTAAAACTTAGAGGGGGTATAGGTGAAATATAGTCAAAGGTGTTGTTGGTATTAACCCTTCTTTCTAATTCGTTTAGCATAGTAAGTTCCTATTAGAAGCACGCTTTTGTAGCGGAATGCACACAAGCATAACTAAATAGCAGGTTTTATTTTTTATTTTTAGATGTGATGTAAAATTAGGCTTTGAGATAAAAATATTAGACAAGTTCCAAATGCTATTATATATAAATAATATTGAAGAATGAAATGTCATACCATTTCATTAATGATCCAATACTTATTTTAAATATTTAGTACATGTAAATTGGTAAAAGAATCTCTTCCTAGTAATATTTTTCTTTCTTTCTTCTTCCCTTTCTTAGATTTAGACTCCTTTTGATATGCTATGGAATTATAAATGCCATGGGACGTTTCACAATATCATATATATATATTTTTAATTATTGCAAAAGTACAAAGGTAAAGAACGGTGCAGAGCCAAAAGTTAAGTCATAAAAAATGATAATACAAATTTTGAAGCAAAATAATAAATATATATATATATATATATACACTCAAATTTATTGACAATTTGAGTTAAGACTTTGCAACGGAAGCGCCAAGTGTGACGCCGCGACAATAACATATCATATAACTCCAAGCTTCTATGATGAAACATAAGACGAAGCCACACCTGGACTATTTTGTAATAGTAATATCATACCATATACTTCTGGGATAGAACGTTAGTTACGTCACAGATAGACTATTTTACAATATCATACCATAAATCATATGCTTTGGTGTAACACTTCTTAGGCTCTTAGCAATCAAATTCTTAGGAAACTACTTTCAATTTTATGAAGAAAAATATACACTAAAAAAATAACACATTTACTTTCAAATATAGCGTCATCTGAATTGTACTTCTCAGATTAAAAAAAAATCTAAAGACAAAAATGTTGTCCTCTTCTTCTCCCTCTTAAACCACTTGAACCTTTTAAGAACCCATTTTTGAAGAGGCTTGGGGATTGAATGCATTGAAGTGAAATCTCCTTTTGATTGGCCACAATGGGACCCAATTGCTAATCGTGTTAGTCAGAGTCCACCCCTGATAAAAGTACTGATTATATTTACAAGTAATGCCATGTATGACTTATCAAAAAGAAAAACAACTGATACCATCTATGTGTCATTAGTTTCACACCACAAATGTAAGTACAAATAAACCATTTGAACCTTTACATAACATACATATGTATGTCCAAACTCATAAACCATTTGAACCCTTGACGACCTTTTTTTGTTTGTCCAAAGCAACCAACATTTTATCCAACAGACTGCCAGCAGAAAATTTCTCCAACCTTTTTGAAGACTTCAAAGCATAAGAAGTTACCCAAGACTTTCCTCAAACCATCTCTCTATATAAAGACTTTCCTCAAACCATCTCTCTATACAACTTTAGGACAACTTGAAAAATCATTTCCAATTCAAGAGGTCTGATAATCCCTTCTGGCTTCTCTTCGTAGTTTACTAAACATTTCCTTTCCATCTTCATGATTGGTATATTGTGCTAACTCAAGTGTTTTCTTCAGATTTGTGCTCAATATCCTATGGCTGATGCTGCGACAACATTCCTCTTTCTGCCCCGCATAGGAAGGAACTTCACCGGACAGTTCAATGTGGCATTTATGGCCATGAGATGCTACTTCTTTGAAGGACTGTGTATGGCCACTGCTCGCCATGCAATTCTTGTCTTCATCGTTCCAATTATCATCAACTTTCTCGATGTACCAAGGGAAGGATAAATCTCCATTTGAAACACACCCCAAAAGCATGCAGGTGGGCATTGTTAGTTTGCTCGTATATGGATTGGCATACGATGCTAAGTCGAGATTTTCTTCTACTCATCCAACTTATGCCCTTGTTCTTTGGCATTGTATGGTGGTGTTTGGTTCGCTGGCAGTCGTGTCTCTGGCATCAGTCCTCTTTGCAGACTCCATTAGGCCGGTTCTATACTTGCTTTACGTCTTGTTTTTAGCAGGTGAATTGTTGAACCAACAACTTCGAATGCTGTGGAATTGGCTCCACCAGAAAATCATGGCCCATATTCACCATAGACAGCATGTTCCTGAAAGGCACGCTATAGAAATGCTCCCTGTATAACAGAAGGAAATTAAGCAATTGGGGCACAAACACCAGTACCTGACGTGGTGAGAGTTTATTTTAGGAAACATACACTCTGAATGTTTCAGTAAAGATGAACAACAAATAACTGAGGTGGCCCTGACCATCAAATATGGGTCTGTATCTTGTACACAATTTCTTATCATGACCAAAGAAAAATCAAGCCGGCTGTTAGTAGGTGTCCTAAAGAAGAAGTTTAAGGTGGCTCTGACCAGACCAATCTATAGATTCTTAAGAAATTTAAAGTCCCTATAATCTGTCAAAATATGGTTGGTTTAGGCAATCAATTGTATGAAGAATCAGAAAAATTATAATTCTTTTTTCATTTTCCGTTCTTTATCATGAATTTCAGAATTTCCATATGCACCAAACGATGGTAAGATGACATACCAGGAAGTGTTCCGAGTTTTAGGGTAGTGAAGAAATTTGATCTCGATCCAAGGCACTAGACCATTCCAAAGTGATGGATGTAGCCACTTCTGTAGGTTTCAAAATTCAGCTACAATTTTTCCCAAGGAATCCCGTTTACTCTTTTACCTGCTCATGCATTCATAGACAAGACTCAAGCTGTGAGTCGCAACGTCAAACAATTATCCTCAATACATACAGGATTCATCTTAACAAGAACTTTTGCTCATAGAACCATATTTTTAATGGAGATCACAATCCAGATAAAATGAAGTGTTCCCCACAAATAAATCAACAAAATGAATTTTTATTTACTTATTTTTTCTTCAGTAGCTCATTGCAGAATAGAGTAGACACAGGCTGAAAGATGCCTTAGCAGACAAGCTCTTATTTCTCAGTTTTTCTTACATTAGAAACCAACACGCAGCATGAAAACCAAAACAAAAAGATTTACCATTGACAAAGTAGTAATTAGTACCAATCCAAGGATAAATGTATAGTGTTTCTTGATTCCTTCCTGATACATAGAAAAATTCTAACATATTGTAGGTATAACAGAAACACTTCCTCAAGGGGGACAAGTCACAACTCAGGTAAATCTTTGGTCAAAAGAAACATAGAATTTGTTACAGTTTAGATTATCACAAGCATAATTCTATCTAAAGCAGAAGATATAATAAACTGAAGGAAAAATAATAATAACTTGGCACAAAATGTTAAAAGATTTAATTAATTTCTCACAAAAGTTGCAACAACCTACGAGGTAAGAACTGACATTTTCTTTCAGTAAGTAGGTAACAAAAGAAAACTATTACTGGACTCAAACCAGACTGCGCATTATTTTCATGTATTAACAGAAAATATCTAGAGCTTACCAACACTAAGCTATCCTAAACATCTAGGCAGCACTTTGACTTTTAAACTGCATGGATAGGACTGTCGCTTGAGTTCATGCCTGAACTGCTAGAGGCAGTAGCGTGGAAAGCAGACTGCCTAGTGGTTCCTTCAAACAGTTTCAAAGAGAGGAGAGGACCCTTTCTCGCCAGCAGATTCCCCCAAGCTCAATTTTGACATGCCAACCAGCTCATTACATTAATTGGGCTCTTTGAATGCGTTGCTGTTGGCTTAAGAACCTCATGAGTTTCCTTTTTTGCTGGCTCCATACCGTATCATGACCAAAATGGGAAAGAGAACGGCAGAACAGGAGAGATGTAAGCAGGATATACAACTGGGTAACAGCACTGGCACTGCGAGCTATCTGGCTTTGGAAAGACATGTTCCCCATCATTGGAGTTGACAGAATCCATTGATTCACATTATTCATTCAAATCAGGAGGCATAAACAATGCATTGTTGCGTTGTGTCTCAGCTTGTGGGGGAGGATAATGGTAAAGAAATCTGGCGACTCCATTGGTGTGTCGACTGACTGCAGCAATGCAAGGAAAAGTAACGATAAATAAGCAATAAATATTGAGATAGGAGAGAAATGAAAAAGTGACTTAAAAGTACCAAATGTGCATGCATCTAAGACAGAAACCTAATCATAGAGAACTTAGTAAGTGCTTCCAAAAAGAAACTATATAAATCTAGATCCCATACTAAAGGCTTAAAACGGCATAATCATAAACATCGGATGCACAATGGAAACAAAAGAAGTAGGAGTCATCTTAGCAATTCCAATCAAATATACATAGTAAACGATAAATACAGAAATAATTGCTATTTAGACGAGTCTCAGAAAACAATAAACCAAGATAATCCAACATAAATGTTTCTCGCTTTTAAGGATGGCAACAGACAGCCAATCCCTTGCATTTATGTCACATGTCATATGCACAATCATGTCAGTGAGATTCTGGCTAATAGTATGGATGGAGTTTGGAAAAATCCCATAATAAAATTATGGCATCAGAATCAGAAACAAATAGAAGCAACAAATCTGGCAACCATAACCATTAAGAATTATCATTAAAGTTATAAGTAATAATTAAATATATATAAATAAATATATATAAATTATATACATGCCTATGATGCATCTGTGTATAAATATACCAACTTCATTGGTTACAATATCAAACAGGCTAGATCGTCTTTTCCTTCTAGACATGTTGGTTTGCCTGATGAAATATTTATGGGCATGGCTGGCCACCTGTGTGGGAGTTCTTGATATCACATAATTGCGTGCTATTCCTTGCCAATCACCTTTGCCAAGCATTTGCAAGCCACGTAGAAACATCCTATGTTCCTCTTCGGTCCATGGAACACCTATAAATCAAATTACACATGTTTCAAAGGCCAACAGGCACGCACAGTCCAGGAAATACGATAGATGTATCAAAAAAATAATGCGTTCAACTATATGGACTAGAAAATCTGATCAATTCAAAGCGGACAATGGATGCACTAAAAGTGAACCTTTGGTGGCATTAGAAAATACTTAAGAAGACAAGTAATAAGCTAAACACGTTCATGTTCCTCCCAGAACCAATAAATTTTACCACATAAATCAAAACTTCGCTCTTCAAAAAATGCAAATTATTTGCTCGATCTAAAGAAACCATGCTTCCTTGCCCTCATAAGGTTGACAACCTGACATCTTTAAAAAAAGATAAGTTCCACTAATACAGTAATACAATATCCTCTATTCCATGGCTTTGATAACAAATCACCAACAATCCTGGCTGCTTCAAGTTTTAATGAACTTCATGACTTGGAAGCTCAAAGGTAAGTACGATCCCTCCATCATATGGGTAAAACTAGTTTGCCATTACATCAACTAAACACAATCAGAATACAGAGCTGCTCTGCGTAATATAAATATAATGCTAAGTGCAACTGTTAGTTACCCAATGAAGGTAAATTTCAATATGACACATGAAGAACTATCAGTCAGCATTTTTAACTAAATCAATTCTTGATTGGCAAAAAGAGCAATTGAAGTCAACTGGGAGAGGCAGTCAAGTAACCAGCACTAACTTGAATCAGTAACTCATCACCTATTTACAACCATTTTTTTTTTTTTTTTTTCCCAAATGAATCATGTACAAACTAAAACAGTGACTCTAAATGCAAATCGAGTATGGCATAAATCAAAATTAAATCTATAACCCTTTAATTCCCTTTAATTCTAAAAGTCATAGAGGTTTTGAAATGGGCACCTGTTTTCTCAGTTTGGTTGATGAGGAAGAATAAACTACTCTACTCTCATTTGCTGAGGAAATGAAAACGAGGAAAAATAAATTTAAGACAATTACTCTCATTCTTCCAACTAGATTTCAAAACCCATGTATAGTACAACTTTCTAATTTTGTTGAGCTACTGATTTTGGGGACTACAAGAATTAGATCATAAAATCAAAATTCAAATTTTCATTAGCGGTCGCCCAATTTCTCAAACCACATTGAAAGTTATGACTTATATGAAATTCAAAACTTGATTCTTTACAAAATAACAATCAAGCACAACCATCCACACTTACAAATAGAACATTAAATACCCAAATAAACACAGACTATATTTTATATATATATATGGTTGAAAAAATCGAACCTTTCTTTCTTTCTCTGCTGGACGAAGAACCAGGGACAAAATCCTCCGATGCATAGCCGTCTGCGGCAACGCCGTGATCCGTGTCGTCGGGGGAGTCGTGAACGTTGTCGGCGCCGCCGTTTTGAAGGCTACCACACTGGAACCTGTGTAATGGATCAAGTTACCCATACTGGCACTCTTTCCGATTGCCCGATCCAAAGTTACCCATATTGGGACCCTTACGGACTTACCTTAGCATGTACTATTAAGTATTACCACCATGCCCAGCTCCACACCGGTTGACGTGAACGGATAATAAAGAGACACATTTTTATTAATTATCAAATCACGGACACCATATTTATTTTGATCTGGCAAGTAAATATGTATTTTATTTATTTTGACTCCATATTTATTTTGATCCGGTAAGTAAATATGTATTTAGCAGCGAGGACGGTGTACCCGGACCTAAATATTTTTCAACAAGCAATGCTGTATTTTTTTTTTTTTTTTTAAAAGATGTTTTATAAAGTACGAGACGTTTTGTTATCATAAATCAAAATCAAAAATGTTTGGTAAAGTAATAGAAAATCGAAACATAACACCTAAAGTCTGTTTCGGCTAAAAAAAAATTAAACACGCACACAAAGAAGACAAAGATTTATATGTGGTTCGGTAATAGCTTACGTCCACGGTTGGAATTCAGCGAAAGTTTTCACTATGTGTAAAATCGGAAATTACAAGTTTTCAGTCCATTACTCTACTCTTTTTCTGTACGAATATCACTTGTTCACCACTCCAAATCTTAAGTGCACTTGTATATCGAGTTATATTTTTCTGTACGAATATCACTTGTTCACCACTTTAAATCTTAAGTGCACTTATATATCGAGTTATAAGAGACTAATTAAGATCCACGACCCACGAGCAAGCAACAAGTCAAAAATTTTCCTTGGAGACAAGCCCCAGACTAGGGCTGCAAGTTGGGCCGGCCCAACCCAGCCCAGTCCCAACCCAACCTCAACCCGAATCGGGTTGGGTTGGGCTAACCCGAATTGTATTCAACATGGGTTATGGTTAAAACCCAGCCCGAGTATTTTCGGGCCGGTCGGGTCGGGTTTACGGGTTGTGTTTTTTAAAAATATATATTAAAAAATATTTTTTTTTTTTGAAAATTTATATATTATATTATATATATATATATAATATATATATTTGATTATATTATTATTAAAAAAACAAAAAAGTTTTAGGGCAAATCATTTCAGCCCTCCCACCAGGTCGCATTCTCAACTCTCTCTCTCTCTCTCTCTCCCCCAACTGCAAACTGCAAAATCTACCAGAATCAAAAGTTCAAAACCCATATATTTAAGATCTGATTTTGAATGGGATCAAGCTTTTTAGAGTAGGAGCAGTCAAGACCAACCTTTTTCAAGTAAATCCGCATAGACGTGTAACACATGTATGCTCTCAATGATTGTAAAACAGTTTTTTCATTGAGCATGACAATTATTTTTCCATTCGATCAAAGATCTGCTGATACACGGCTCAAATCTAAAATTTTGATGATTAATCGTCTAGCTTCAGCCCTGATTGTTGCAGGGCGGATAATCTCAGAACAATGATTGGTCTGCAAGAATCAACAGTTCAAAACCCATATCGGCATAACTTGTATGTATGGGTTTTGTTTTAATTTTTGGAAGTGACGGCGGCGGCGGCGGCGGATTATCGGCTGAGGGCGAGGGACGACGGCGGCGGTTCAGCGGCGAAGGACAGCGGTAGAGAGAGAAAGAAGAGAGGAAGAGAGAGGAGAGAGAAAGGAGAAAAAAAAAAAAAAAAAATTTAATTTCCGGTTTTGGGTTGGGTTCGGGTTGAGCTCGAGCCCAACCCGAATATATTTGGGTTTTGACAAAACCCAACCCGAACATGAGCCCGATTTGTGAATTGTATGTCCAAATTTCAAAATTTATGGGTTGGGGTTGGGTCGGGCTGGGTTGGCCCGCACAAGTTGCAGCCCTACCCCAGACCCCAACATTACGACCTAGCATCAAATTCGGACCACAATATCCCCCCCCCCTCTCTCTCTCTCTCTCTCTCTCACACACACACACACATATATATATATATATGCATATTGGTGGTTACTGGTTAGAGAGCTTTTAGGCCAGTTTGAGTTGGGCAACAATGTGCCTGCGGGAGAGCATTTGGAAGTAACACAATAGGCACTCTCTTGAAGGTGAATACTTTCCAATTTAGAAGTTGAATCAAGTGATACAAAAGCTCCCCTCTTCTGGATTTTCTGTTTCCTTTATTTATTTATTTGTATGATACGAATGTATGGTGAATACTTAGTAGTTAGGGTTTTCACCATTTTTTGTGCTTGCATGTAACTGAAATTTGCTCTCTTGGTGTCCATAGTGCACTCTTATCAGCTTTAATTCTTGAACATGTAGCTTTTAAGCTATACCAAGAATGTAGAGAGAGTAAGTCGTTAAAATATAGCTCTCAGCATGGGAATTTTATTTCATTTGGAAAACTCCAGAAGTCATCATTTTACTTTTCATTTGCAGTTGTAATTGATCATTGGCTTCCTGTGTAATAAGAATATTGTATAACTTTTATGTTCATAAATGAAATTCTATCAATGTCATACCTTCTTTTTTTCTTTTTCTTCTTTTTTCTTCTGTCATTAAGGTGTCCTGTTTGTCTGCATTTCTGCAACACCATGTATTTATCAAATGAACATGAACTCATCTTTCAAAAAAAAAAAAGAACATGAACTTCGCTTCATCAAAGCCAGGAATCTGCCATTTTCTCCTCTAGTTGATCCTCACAGAATTATATGGTACATTTCTGACTGAGGAGTCGGAGCAGATTGCTTCTACGGAGCGTAGCTCAAGGACAATAGCTGTTATTTTATGTTGTAGGAACCTGTCATTGCCATAGGAAATTGGGCTACAAGCTCGAATGTCCTTAACATGGCAAAATGCATAAGAAGAATAATGTGATATGCAACATTGTTTTGTGATCCATGTTATAGAGTTAATCTGACCTGTATCGTAGTATAGGGTTTTGTTTGAGCCAGAAGAAAAAGAAAAAAAGCATGTATTTCGAAACACACTCCCACTCTATCAAATAGAACACTTGTAGAAACTCCCTCCAACTTCAGCCTGTCTACCTCCCTCTCTGCACCTAATGAGACCTTCCAAAACACCGCTCTCGACTTGTCTTCAAGCCAAACCAACGACCCACGAATCTTTAGTTACATCGAATTCCTCTACCATGATATCACACCAACCCAATTAGAATTTACTATGAGAATGTTGGTTATGTGAAATGAGCATTGAAGAATGGACCTCATATCTCTCTCCCTCACCAACCACCAGAAATGTTAGGAAGACAGTTTAAGGAGCAGTATTGAAGCACGAACTGTCCATGTATTGGTTTATGATTTGCAAGGTGATCAAAGCAGCAAGTTCGGTATACTTCAAGCAAACTACAGTTAGTGAACCACTAGATGAAGGCACGGAGAGAGGGTTTGTGTTTCGGTTCAAAATTGACATTGGAGTGTTTACAGATACCGGGGGAGTTTCCTCTGCCTCTGCCCTCTAAGACACATCAGCCATAATCCATATAATGGATTCAACCATGCTTTCTAATGCCCTTGTGACCATTTATGAGATCAGCTATAAAAATGGTTTTGAGTGCAAGCACAACTACAGACACATAAAGTACAGACCTTTCTATGGCTTTGTGGAGTGGGTCAGCCTATGTCGATGTAGACAGGACTTCAAGGCCGAACTATGTCCAGAATTTGGAGGCAGGAGGTGGCTTATAGATGCAACAATAATCATGTAGATGCCTAGAAAATGTCCTTGGAATATTGTGATGCTCTCTCTGAGAACTGCAAGGACTTGGGACTCGAAAGTCCTTTGGAGGAACATTTGGCAACTCTCTTGTTCTTTCTTTACGAGGCTTAAACGCCCCATATAGGAAAAAGTCAGGTATGTGATTTGTTGGGAAAAATCACAGGAGCAAAATAAGGCCATATAATTTCAGCTCTACAGTTAGTTGATATTCCTTGCATTTGGGGTCACATGTGAGCTGCAATCCTGCGTGAAAGCATTTCCGAAGAAGAATCAAAGATGAAACTGTAGTGCACGATTAAGATTGTTAATGTTAGCATCTAGCAAATGGATCAATAAACAAATCTTCGAAAATTAGAATGCCAAGCTAAATAAAAATTTGTGCTTAAGCTACTGAAAAGATGTTGCCATTTGCCCCCACTCGAGGGGCGTATCCTGCGACATTTTCAATAGTTGAGGGGGGAAAATTGCAATGCAGGGGGGTAAGTTGCAAAAACTTGTATAGTACAGGAGGGTTTTGGTTTTTTCAAATAGCCCTCTAATAAGGATTGCTATTTGCTGTAGAAGAGACCTGTATTGATGTTTGACTGACGTGGTTTTACAAAACTGTTTAGGCATTTTCCAAATGGTAAGATTACTGGGACTTGCTAATTAACCTATCATCAGGAAGCATCACATGGTGAAAAAGTAAAAACCTTCCTGTTCATGCATGAAATGGTTGTGTGAGATTTGTGAAGAAATGGTTCTTTTCAATATAACAACTAATTAGAACATAAGAATAGATGATGTACCAGAAAAGTAATAAAAAGGATGGCATAGTAACTATCCCTAAAAATTATCTGCATCTATACCAATACATTCTAGAGCCAAGTCAATTCAACCAATTCAACTATCGAGTTCAAAGACAAAAGGGCTATATCATAACTACAAAAAATCGTATTCATCAGAAAAATATACCTGTATTGTCTTAAATTCAGTATACAATAAATGCCATAATGTTGGGATGCAGGAATGCTACATCACTAATAAATGGAGCAAGTTTACCAAGCGAATCTGCTGACCTGAGGCTTCCATTGACAAACGCAATTTGGTGAGGGGATCCATGACGTCAGATTGAGACATTAGTCTTCACAATGAATGATTTTGTCATTACCCCTCGTTGTTGTCCTCGTTAATGGTTCCAAAAACGTAGACCTATACACAAAAAAGAATGGAGATTCAACATATTGAATTTATTTGAGTTGAAATCTTACTCAGGGTTACTGCAGTTAGATAAATAATTAAATGACAGAACAAATTAAGAAAACTATTCATGTCACTCAACAACCATATGGTTCAACTAATTATTAGACTAACTACTTTTACACCATTGCATTAGCTGGTGGATCCCACATCAGTCTAAATAACTACGCAACACAAAGCACAAATAGTAGCATTATTTGTTTCAAAATTTACCCACTAAGAGGGGTTTGTTTTTCGTCCAATTTGTGAGATGCGCTTCAGCTCTTGGGTTCCCTTTCTCATTTCCCTGCAAAATCCAACAAGAAGCACCATGAATGTACTGCAAAAGTTTGATAAAATACATTCATTTAAAAGACTAGAAATGGCACCTTTGGTATAAATAAACAATAAGATAGAAGATAGGTAGCAGCATCAAGGTTAATACTGAAATAGCCAAGTAGAAAGTGCTTGTATGCTTCTGCACAGAAACAATTCAACAAAATTGCATCAGCAGAAACACAAACAAAGAAAAGAATAATAAATAAATGAATCCTAAATTAATTTTAGAACGGAGAGGATTCAAAATAGACAAAACGTGGAATTTTTGGCATACCAGAAGTGCGAAGTCCTCCATTTGGCAGCCAATAAAACTCAGGTGCCCGGTACACATTTAATGAAAATGCTTTCTAGGACAATTTCTGATTGCCAAAAGGAGAATTTAGCATTTAAATTAATGTCTAAGTGCACTCAATCAGGGAGAGTTTTGCTCTTAGAGCTTCTAACAAGACACATTATACACCTTTCAGGAGCATAACATTTACACAGACAACTATACTCATTCATGAAATTTATTTCGTCAGTTTTCTTGATAATAATTTCAAACTTCACCAAAAACATCAAGGATTAAAGCCTTACCCTGCCTCCTCTGGAGAAGGGATTTCGCTTTCCTGAGCACGTATGAGCATCACAGAATTGGTGCAAGAACAATTCTATGGTAAAATCATCAAAAGATCTCTGTAAGTAACCAGAAGAAGGAAAGGAATAACATGAATTTTTTAAAACATAAAAGAGTACCATGAAGACGATTTGCTGAGGGACCCTGATTAGAAGGAAAACAACTATCTGCGAGACTCTGCACAGAATACAATGGTTATGAACAAGGAAAAACAGTATGATAAAAAATAAATAAAAATAAAAAAGGTATTTTTGTCAAAAACAACCTCACACAAGTGGAGGTTCCTTTTAGCCGCTGCAGGGTTGCATCTGGTTTTACGAGGTTTTGAAGTTATATCCACCACGAGGTCACAATGCAAAGCCCCACATAAATCTGCCAAGCACTTGCTCTGACTCTGCATTCATTGAAATTTGTCATATAAATCATATTCTGAGACTAACCAATCTGGAAGATAAATCCTTAAAAGGCCCAAAAAACCTTAAAAGCAATACAAAATTGCATGTTAGAAGGATATATCGAGTACTCAAAGATTATCAATCTTTTTCTCCCTTACAAGAAGCATCATGCGCTGAAAAAAAAAATACCATGTACAATATATACAAACAATGAGAGTCTCAACGTGACTTATCAAACAGGAACTAGGCCATTTAAGTTTTTTTCTCTCTTCTCAGAGTTTGTAGTAAGTACTAGGTACCAATATCTCCTCTCTTCCTAAAATTCTAAAATGATGACGAAATATATTCTTCAGGAAAAAAGACTTTATCTCACCTTCCTATATAACACTTTCTAGTAGAATAATAAACAACGATTAAAATCTTCTGTTGTGTCGAAATTATAATGATTTTACATTTTTTGTTCACAATAACATAAATTATAACAAGCCTGAGAAAGCAAATCTCTTTTTTCTGCCCTTCTTTTATTTGGTCAATTCAGTATGAGCTCGCTAAATCAACCAGATAACAAGACGGACACAAAACATTATGTGTTATAGTAACCAAAGAGATGGTAGAAGTCACCTCATGTTTTCAAATCAAGTTATACATCAACAGACTACGGGCCAGGAAGGTCAGATCGTATCTGTTTGATTCTCAACCTAAATGCCATGGACAGAAGTCCACTAGTTGCTAGCAAATAAAGAAAAAAAAAAAAAAGTAATAGATCAAAAGATTCGTTATGCCAAGCTATAATGCTTCTTTTTGGTTTTGGCCATCTACACATAGTACTATATCATAACATGTTTCAGAAAATTAAGTTATGACATCTAAATATAAAAACATGAGTCAAAGAATAACAAAGACACGGGATCAGTTAACTAAGCCAGATAATTACATAAACGACAGAAGCATCTGCATCAATGACAACAAGCATCACGAACAATGGATCAATAGTAAAGGTAATTTAGTGCTCCCTATAGCACAACAATTTTGAAAAACTGCAGCCAAACATAGACGGTAAATTATATTATCAAAAAGGAACAAGGTAACACGATTGACATACAACATTCAGAAGATTGTGATGTCTGTTGTCATAATGTTGATCAAGATATTTCTCTGCTCGGAAGATTTTCTTACAGTATCCGCAGCGCCATTCATTTATATCCACATGAATCTTGTGCAGCTCCTGATCCCTAAAGATATCGTTGTCAGGATGGAGTCTACACTTACTTGGGATCTGATACTTTTCTTGTTCCACAAATGGCATTAAATACTGCACAATACATGTAAATGTCATAATCTTAAATGTTAATCGAAGCAGTGCACTATACATCCACACAACATATTTTGCATGCCACCTCCTCGATAATTTTCGAAGCTTCCCTACTTCTTTCCCTTGAACAATGTACTTCAGGGGCATGCTCATGTTCTTGCTTAAGATTTCTAGTCATCAAAATAAAATTTAGATTATTTGAAGAAAAAATATATATAAGAAATAGCACCACAACAAACATATCAGCTACTAAATAAAACCTCAATAATTTTATATTTTCATTTGTAAAAGCCACAATTCTAAAAAATGATAAGATTTTAGCTTTTAGCCTAATCTGGTGATAGAAAGTTATCTTGAAGCTGGAGGAAGATCAGTGTTCTGTAGCACAATAAAGAAAACAGAAAAAACAAAACAAAAGAAAACAAAGTCATATTTGGGAGGAGTTGATATTATAAGTTGAATATACATGCATATTCAAAAGAATTCAAACATATAGGCACATGAATAAGAATGTGAAATTTGTAGAACGAAGGTCCAGCAGATGTGAGAAAGATAAATAGAGCTGAATGAAACATATTGCTATACAGTAAAACGTTTCTGACAAGAATAACAGGATGGAGACTATAATCTTCAAATACCATATGAGCACTACAAGCCAATTTGAGGTCAAGCTATTCGATCACCCAGTGGGTGTGACCAAGTAAGTAGCCAAAGAAATTATAATTAAGATAATAGACTGATAAACAACAATTGCCAGCTTGCTTGATTGAAATCCACACCAAAATGTAAGATTACAATTTTTAAAGTAAAAAAAAAAAATTATTATTATTATTAACTTGATTGAACTATTTAGCTATGTCAAGGTCATATTCACACCTCTCCAATTGCATTATGGGAGTTGTTTGCCCGTGAAAAAATAAATAAATAACAAATTAAAAAAATTTTGAACCCATGATAAAAAGAGAGGTAAAGCATAAAATTCCATATTCATAACTCTCAATTCCTTTCCTCATTTCATTAGCAAACAACACAAGTTGTATACATAAACATACGTACTAATACAATTTCATATCCATAGTAATAGGGTTCAGAAATTTCAAAAGTCAATTATAACATAATTACAATTGAAAGACACCAAGTCAGATTCATAAACATAAGCTAATCCTCAATGATAACAAAGAAACCCCAAAACTTGATTGATATGTAATAGCACCCAATTACCCATTTCAAATTCTACATAAAAATACACATGCAATTCCATATCCGTACTAATAGGGTTCAGCAATTTCAAAAGTCAATTAACACATCAATTACAACTGAGAGACTAAGTCACATGCATATACACAATTATAAATTAATCCTCGATTTGCTTAGATTCAACGATAACAAAGAAACGCCCAAACGAAACTGACATGTAATAACACCCAATTACCCTTTTCAAAATCTACAGTTTATATAGTCCAATATAACGATGCAAACAAAAAAAAACAATACAAATATATACACACAACCATATATATATATATATATACATATAAATATAGATCAAGATAGGGATTTCCTGTGCAAGAGACGAAGAAGTTGAAGTGGAAAGCCATACGAATAGAGAAACACACACCATCACCAGGGGTGGAGGCAGGAATTTGTTTGAGGGGTGGAGCCTTATTAAAAATAATAAATTATATTTTTTTTAAAACGAATAATAATGTAAGACAATAAATCAAAAAATAGACTGTAATAATAGTGAAATAATAACATTTAATAATTTAAAAAAAATAAAAATATAAAATACACTTTAAAAATTCTGTTAGCAATAAATTTAATTATTAAATTTTGAAGAGAAAAAAATATATATAGCTTGAATAAAGGAATATAATTTTTTTTTTTTTTTTTTTTTTTTTGGGGAGGAGGAGGAGGAGGAGTAAGAATGAAAAGAAAGGAAAAATTAAAGATTTTTTTAAAAAATAATTATTTTAGTGAGTATTTTTATAAAATTTTATAAATTATAAATTTATTTGTAATAAAAATTAATTCGTTCAAGGGTAAATAATTATTTCAGTGGGTCATTTTTCACATTTTTATAAATTATTAACATATGTGTAATGAAAATTAATGACCATTTTTCAGAAAAAAAATTATTTTAGGAGGACATTTTAAAAATTTTTATAATTTATAAACCATTTTGTAATTAAAATTAATGAGCCAGCATGGGCCCGGGGGGCATGGCCCCCCGGGCCCATGCTGGCTCCGCCCTTGACCATCACCGTCGTCCTCGTCTCTCTCTCGATTCACAAACCATCACCGTCGTCCTCGTCTCTCTCTCGATTCACAAACCACACTCCGAACGATATAAAACACGCCCGGCACAAGACGACATCGTTTTGAACTGGGCTTTTGAGAAAAAAAATAAGACGTCGCCTAACGCCGTTACTTATTAAACGACGTAGTCTTCTTATAAGATCACTTTATCCGTAGTATCAGTATTCTACAGACAACGTCACGTAACACTCACGTTAGCTACTTGGCGTGTTTAATATCCTCCGATTTGTGCTCCTCTACGTGGATTGGTCACGTCCGTTGGATTAAGGAGCCAGATACAATATTTCCCGCTCGAAATATAAATGGCACGCACTGTCAGTTTCCCAAATCCTAATTTCATTTCTACATTTTCAGATATGGCCTCGAACCGGACGTCGCCGGAGACACAGGTATGCTCGGCCGCCCTCTCTTCAGTGTCTCCGCCGTTACAATGTGACGGATTTTGCTCGGAATGTTGTGATGGAGAAGAAGACCGTGATCCAGATACGGATTGCGGAGGTGGAGGTCGAACAGCAGGGGAGCTCGGATCGTACGGTGGATACAGAGCATCGGATTGAGAGTTTGTGTGCTGGATTACTTGATGGCCCTTCGACAGCAGTTTCTACTCCAGAGGATACGGTGGCCGGATCATCATCGCTCCCGGTGTCAGTGCGGAGACACGCAAGCAACTGAACAATCGTGCTGTTCGCCTCCGCATCCACCTTGGTATGACATCTTCTTAATCACTCGAATTTAGAATGTAAATGGAATCCTTTTTTGTATTTAGCTTATTGATATTGTCTATTTCAGTGCTTTGATATTGTTTATTTCAATGATAGGAAAGGACTTTGTTGTTACATGACACCACCTTCCTCAAGTGAAGCATTTTATTATTTTCCTTCCCCACACAAACGATTTGACCATTTTCTTGCAAAAGTAGTTGCAGGTATTTTGAATGCGTAGGAACAATAATAAAAATAATAAGAGTATGCAAAAAAATAACTATCATTTTTTTTAATTTAAAAAAAGAAAAAAGAAAAAAAAAAAGAGTAAGATTATTAACTAAAGGAGAAAAACATACAGATTTACAAGGGTCATCCCCATGGGTCCATGACCATACAGAATTTGGATGTAGTTATCTGAGAACAGATCAGAATAACCCCAAGACCACCTAGCTATAAGAGCAAGACTCTTGCAGAGATACCGGCTAGTGCTAAACAACAGAATAAGGCTATAAATAAAACCCCTTCATATACATATAAATTACATGCATTGTCAAGTGGACAGACTTGATTCGAAACCACGAATCGACCCATGCATAGCATTCACCATCAGATCGGGGATCACTCTGTCTTATAACTCTGTTGCTACCAAAGTGCCCACATTATTCCCCATTAACAGAGTGAAAACTTAGGAGTAGTTAGGCATATATTAATCCAGTAAATGACCTTGCTTGGGCAACCAATGTGACTTAAGATGTCCAAAATAAAGTCCCAGCTGGCTCTATCAAATACTTTCCTGATCTCTATCTTCATAGTACACTTGGGAATAGGATTGTCTTGGTGATAGCCTTTTTAGAAGTTCTTGACTCGGCGGACTGTTCTCAAAGATTTTTCTGTCTGTGATGAAGGCAATTTGGTTTTGGCTCTGTTAGCAATCAGACTGTTCTCAAAGATTTTTCTGTCATGAACTCACTTTACATTTTGCTAGTTGAAGTTCTACTTGTTAAATTCCCATTTGCATATCAATTGTTTTATTTATGAATGCACTAAGATATCTTGTTACGGAGGATGGGATGAATACTTGGATTGAGTTGCGGAATTGTGGATTGAGTAGGTTGTGTGTGGAATTGAATTTGCTTGGGGGAGTTGCATGCTTGATCGCATTTGCATTTCCTAGAATCTAGTTGCACACCAAGTGTTCGAGAAAATGGTTATTCTACATTTCCATCACTTCAAGTGCTTTAAAATGTTGCATTTACATGTGCATTTTCTTTAGTTAAATAAATCCATTTATTAACCTTAACCGTGAAAAAAAATCACTCGTTAAGATGTTAATAAAAGTATTTTACGCTTAGCCAAATACTCTAAAACATTAAGTGCTTAATAAATGGAATTTTAGTTTAGCTCTCATCTCACATCCTACTACAAGATTGTCTCACTTGAGATATCTATTACTAGCTTAAGATCTCCTACATCTTTATTGCATATTCTTGAGAATTTTGCTATATGTGAGCACTTTGACATACATCCCTTATATTGAGTGAATCTCTTCTCTCGGTCCACATTTGAATAACAAACTTTTAATTGGTAAAATTTCTCATTGTTTGCTAAAGACCCTATTCAACTCCCACGCCTCCTTTCTAGGGTTAATACTTGGGCAACAAACCCCATTCAACTTGAAGTTACATTTTTTATGCTATTTACTGATGATATTGTTTTGATTTATGAAACTATAACATGTATGTGTACTAAAATAAAAGTTTAAGATAGGTAAGACTAATATGGGAAACACATGTGGGTTGGGGATATTAGAGAAGCATCAACTATATGGAAAAAATTGTTGCTCATTTCCTTGCACTCGTAAACCACTCTTTCCTTTTCAAATCTTCTCTAATCTGTTCCAGGAGGGTTGGGGATATGTAAGCTCAATATTACCAGCCATAATTGAAAGACCAAAAGATGCATTATGGTTTTCAGTTAATCAACCGTTATCCCTATGAAATTGTTGCTCTGCTTATAGCTTGGAAAAGATGGAGGATAAAACTTAACATTGGGTATAATTATTTAGTTTTGCTCTATTTGCTGATCAAATACAAACTGATTGGTTCGATTGATAAAAATGCCATTACCCTGTTTGATCCCGTAGATCAAGAGTGCTGCATGACATACTAGGTACCTACCTAATCTTTGGCTTATTTACAAAATACTTTTAATAACTTTTCACTTTTTCTTAAACTTGTATCTAGCAGTAGATTTTAAGGCAAACAAATTGTCAATTATGCCATTTTATTCTTTCACACTGCTCGAGTCATATTTACGACTTTCTCAAAATTCTTTCCCTTCTTATTGTCTTCACCAATTTTCAGTTGGCTAAACATTTGTTCATCAACATTTTTGCAGATTGATCCACACAGGATAGGAACTAAGAGGCGGCAGGGTGGTGTTTGCTACTGGATTCTCTTAAACTTTCCTAGCTATGCGTAACTGGATTCTTGGATTCTTATTACTTTCCTATAAATCTGTAAAATCTAAAACCAATTTGGTTTTTCTTATGATAGAGTCTAGGGTTTGGTTGTTTGGTCTCTCATGTTTCGTATATTTGAGAATAGTATGGCATGGTAATGGGAATTGAGGAGCTTTGGTTTGAATTGTGGTTTTATAAGGTGTTTGTCAGTGCAAAAGTTTGAGTTCTGCCCTTGACATGGATTTCTGTTGTTCTTTATATTCATCATTTGTTAATATTGGTAGAATCATAGAAACACAGGTTGTTTATGTTTGTAAATTAGGATATGTAAAAATTAAGTAAAATGATTCACATTTGTATAACCTTTATCATATGATAAGTACAGAAAATGACCAACAGAGGTTAGGAGTTCGAACCTCAGTGGAGGCAGTGTGTGTGAGTCCCAACTAGGAAAAAAAAAAAATAAGTACAGAAAATGAAAAGAAAAAACATGTTCTGTGTAAAAGGTTTTACATGAAAAAGATTTTGCGACAATTAGTTAAAAAGCAAGCAACCGAACATGCAACCACAAGATTCTCATGGAACACTCAACATTAGAGAGAACATACAAATACAATATTGTCGTTGAACACAACATTTGAGAGGAGAGATGGTACCAACGGAGTTTTTTCTTCATTATCTTAGGCTCTGTTTGGGTCAATGTAAAATGGTTAATTTTCTCAGATAGTACGTAATTCTCATTGAAGTGTCGGTTCAATAAAACTCAACTTCAGCAACTGGACCTTATCAAACATGGTTTTGCCCACTGAGGAGTTGGCAGTCAACCACATTGTCTGCGGCTCCAGCCAAAAGGCCACAACTGTGCAACTGTTTTGCCTGAATCATTTGAAACTTTTTTTTTCTGAAAATCCCAGCATAAATCCAGAGCATATAGTATCACCACTTCTACCATTCTCCAGCCACGACGTATATAACATTGATTAGTAATAGTTACCAATAAACTCTCGGGGCTAGAAAAATTTGCAAATAAAAAATTTAAATTATCCTATTAAATAATAACCATTTCGATTCCTGCAGGTAGACTCTCTTTGAGCTCCATAGCACGTTCTTTTGCATATTGTTTCTCCTCAGTTTCCACAAACATCCATGGTCGTGGTCTGCTTGAAAAACTTGTATAGTGACGATCAATAATAATCTTCTCCAACATGACGGCATTTTTAATCAAGTATTGGGTAAGCTCAAGGTCAATAAGATGGCCAACAAACCCAGCCAATTCCACCTCCTTTAGGCATTGATGGGGGCGCTTCCTAGCTTTACGCATTCTTCTTTGTACTTCCACAGAACTCTTGAAATATAATAACTGTGAAACAGGAAAGGGTTAAATCTTGTTTTAAAAATAGACAATTGAATGTGCAAGCCAAAACACAAAATAACCGCTTAGGAGTTGGAACAAACTTTTAGCACCAAGACTTTTTTCATTTTGAAGTAAAACATTTTTGGTGTAAGTTATTCTCCACGTAAAACCTTTTACATGTAAAGTATTTTTTTGGGTAAATTACACTGACCTCCCCCGAGGTTTGTCCTAATTACATAGACCTCTCCTTTGATTTCAAAAATTACACTGACCTCCCTTAAGAAACAAACCTAGTAGTGTAAACGGTAAACCTCTCTAGTCCCAAGTTGTGACGGACCATCGAATGGACTAATGGATTTGCGTATTTTAGTTAAATGCGCTCAAATAATGACTGAAAACAATGACCACGGTCCATCACTAGCTGTATTGTCCTCTCTCTCTCTCCATCATTTATTCTCGTCCTAATCCCAATTTATTCTCTGTCTTTCAGAAAATTGTTTATTGACAGTTGACCTTTTTTTTCTACATGAATAAAGCACACATAGAAAAATAGATTTAGAGAGAAATAAAGGAGATTTAAAGAGAGGGGAGATTATTTAGGAAGAGATGGTGGTGTTGGCGGCAAGGATGGATGAGTTGATGAATCCAGAACAACAATGGCGTCTCCAAAACCCTAACAACTGAACCCTGTACCCTGAAGTGATCCAATAAAATCCAGAAACCTTGTCTCTATTTCTCTCAAAACCTAGGCATTTCATGCATATCATATGCATATAATTAATTTAATAACCAACATATCCAGATATATCAAATAAGACTAATAATATTAATCATCTTAAATAATATATACATATACACATATATTATTTAAAATATATATATATATATATAACACATTTATTAATAATCCTTAATTATTTAAAATCATATATACATATATATCAATAATTATACACACACACACACACACACACACACACACGTCCATCCATACAACTCATAAATTAATTAAACCAGATATACACATGTATAAATAAATATGTATATATAGATACCTCATTCCATCACCAATATATTAATTTAATTATATTTATGCAAATTAAATGGCTACTAAATATCGTTACAAATGTTTCCCATAAATACTCCCTTGGTTTAAATAATTTTTCGACACTGCCTTACTAAAACGTAAATATCTCCTAGTATGATGGGAATCTGATAATGAAATTGGTACCATTGAATAGAAGACGAAAAATCCTTAAATTTGAGTTCAAGAATTATCCAATTTCGATTTAAAATGACTGAGTTATGACAGTTTCAATTTCAAGTATCGAAACAGGCCAACATGGATTTCCCACGCGCTAGATCCAAGCTTTATGTGTGCTGGCGCGTTCTTATCGGTTGGAGTCTTTCAACTACTATAAGCTCATCACACTGAATCCATCACTTCCTTTATGGCGCATCCAATGGTTACAAATCCGTGCACAAATGAACACGCCCACACTGGATTATTTTCTGTTGACTAGAATATATCTAAGGTCCAGATCAGCGAGTGCACCATCTTCTCATGGTCTACGCTACACCAGATAATCCCACATCATCTTCTCATAGTCTGCGCTTGTGATACCCCTCGGATCCGAGACACGGGTTGATCAGGCCCAGGCCCAAACCCGAGGGAATATCAAACAATTAAAGTATTTCAAAGTGAACACAGATGACAAAATGAAATAATAAAGATGGAACAAAATTAAAAGAACGTTTAATTAAAAAACCCTCCATGCATAACTGAAAAATAAAACTCCAATCCTCCAAAACTTCAAGGTTACAACTTGGGAATCCACTGGTGGACCCCTAACCAAAAGTTCAACTGAAACTGAAAACTGAAAATAGATAATGCTAGAAACATCGAGAGAAGTTCTACGTAATCAGATGAATGTGGGACTGTCCTTGACAAGCACGATCAAGCTCTAAGGCTGGAACCGTCCTATACCTGAAAAAAATAATAAAGGAGTGGGTCAGATCCACGAGCAAGTTCTAATCTAACTGCAATCCATACAGTGACCCGATACGCAGATACACCGTAGACACCTCGCAATATCTATCTAGTCCATACGTATAAATATATCCACACTAAGGGACATTCATTAGTCTATAATAGGGGTCTCAACCTGAATAGAAGGCAACATGCGAATACGCACCCAAAGGTGGGCATGAGTACCTAGACCTAACAGGGTACACCTCAACCTATTATATCCAGCTACGCATCCACCGCATATACGCACCCTAACCAATGAGTTTGAGACTCAAGCTCAGCTCGTGGTACCATAAACATCTATATAAAATTCATCAAAATCCAGGGTATGTAGTTCAACTATTTGTTAAACTGACATACAATAAACCAACCAGTTAGTCACTCAACTTATTCAGTTGATGTAACTTAACTACAATCCATTAATCCAGGAAGTCATCCAACTTGGTTACAGCTGATCTGACTTAGTCACAATTAGGATTCAATATTTATAAATCCATTCCTTAAATCCGTTAGGTTAGGTTTAGGTGTTTGGAGCTAAACCGTTCCTAGTATGTCACCGTCCCATACCGGTACATACCATCCTCCATATCCAGGTAAATTACAATGTATACATAATGAACAAGTAATCTACAGTCCAAAACCACTGTCCAAATAATTGCAGAAAGAAGATTAACAATCTAGCAATTAAAATTCAATATTAATCTATGTATTTGCATCAAAGAATTTAATATTCTAACCATTAACATCCAAACCATGCATAGTTCAAATTTAATATAACAATGACCCTAATAAAAATAAGTTTTATTAGGATACTGGATCTCCTTAAATTGATAAAATTTAATCAAGCAACTAATCCTTCCTCCATCCGTTATCAGCGTAGAAAATTTATCAATTTTATAATGTTTTTCCCATAGATCAAATTAAATCAATTCAAGGTTTTAATTACACCCTAAATTAACTATTAAATCCCTCTGTGAAGTTTCGTTAAATTTCTGAAATTTAATCAAGCCATTCAGTTCCTTTCTTTTTTTAATAGCATGCACGGTTGTATATTTTTACACCGCTTCCTCCTTTATAACAGAGACTTAAACCATACAACAAGAGGTTTAATATTATTTAAAACTAACCCTTTAAGCCCTCTGTGAAGTCCCTACAAACCATCAGAACCATTCAAATGCTCAAATAGTGTCAAAAGTATCAAACAGTGCCGTGAAAACAAATTTCAGAACTTATAAAAGGTTGGAGCCTGCTCTAAAATGAAAGAGCAGGCTCTTTCTCACTTGGAGTCGGCTCCAAATTCCCTTGGAGCCGGCTCTTGTTGAAGGAAAGCCGGCTCTTGCTTTCCAGAGCCGGCTCTCTCCCCCTTGAGAGCCTCCCGTTCAGTCTTTGCTCCGTTTCAGCTCATCTTCTCCATCTCCGATCCAGTCCTAACATACTATTGGTCTCTAAAACTAATTTTCGAAGTTTAATTAACATCCAGTAGCTTCCTATTAATTTAATTACAGTAATCAATTACAAGGATTACATTTGAATTAAAATGGCTACTGAACTGCATATACTTTAAAACCAAACTGAAATGGATTTACCACAACAGTTCCCTTCCAACTCATTTGTTCTTCCTTTAAATTTGAATTTAAAGGACTTAAATTACATCTAATATCCATTCAGATCTTGGTTCATCACAGTAAGGTTCAAAACCAAAAGTAAAACAGTGGAACGTTTCATGCCAAAACAGAGACAAGGAAAACATACATGCTATAATTGTTTTGTAAATAAAATCTCACAGATAAAACGATCAAGTAAAACATATATAAAACATGCATGGTTCAGTTTAAGGCCAATTAATCTCCTAGAGACTGTCTAGGTGCACAGAACACAAGCTAAAAGGAAGGAGGAAGATAAGAACTTGCCTGTAGTTTTGGACTCAAAACTTTATCGCCGTCGTCCTAACTTCCGGCAACCACTGCAACACTATCTAGCCTCCTATTACTTCTGTTCTTCCCTTTTCCCAAGCCAAATCTTGAAGCCTCGGTTGGAAACCTCCCAAACTTGCTCTACTCTCTCAAAGCCTCACTCTGTAACTCTCTGTCTCTATGTTACGTGAGTAGGGGTTTTCCAACCCTTAATATAGATACAACTATGTATAAGTAGGCGTAAAAATCCTAAACCCTAAGCTCTGTTTAATTCAGCCAGAGCCCTAAAACTCTAGTCAGTCGGCCCATATAACAATCTAGGTTATAAGATACTCGGCTACATACGCGTAACCTCTTAGGGAACCTTACTGTTTAAAATTAGACCAGTTAGTAATTTATTTTAATACAGTAACTGATACTAATTTAAACTATAATTTAATCTAATTAAAATATGTAAATAAACCAATTTACACATTAGAATGACCCATTAATCCAATTACAAATATACACATATAACTAAATACACAACCCAATTAAAGAAAAGAAGAAACAATTAACGAAAACAAAATTCATAATTAATCAATTAAACACTTAAACAATAAATGCCAACTAAATACATATCACATAAAATTAATAAATAAAAATAATTAAACTAAATAATCACGCAAAAATACAAGAAAAATAATAAATAAATGCCGAGACTATCTTTTTAAAATTAGAGGTATTACAGCGCTACACCAGAAAATCCCACAGTTAACCAGACCACTTCATGGCCCAGATGCACATGCACACCAAATTTTAATGCGCCGCGACGCACCATATCAATCCACATAAGTTTACTTAATCTTATAGCCCTGATTGGCATGTGCACCATCTTCCCATGCACATGCCCACACCGAATTATTTCCCTATTGAGGCGCCAATTTACAAGAGCCTTATATATTTTGCATAAATATTTAACAAAACAATTCAAAATGAATAATCTGAAAATATAAAATAATCCTAAAAAAATTCAAAAAATTCAAGAGAAATGCCAAAACTTCTAGAAACCTTAATTTATCCACTTGGGTCATAAATCACCTATAAATTGATTAATAAAATATATGCAACATATATCTATATATATATATATATATATATATATATATATATATAGATATATTAAAAAACCAAAATTTTAAAAGAATAAAAATATAATATTTCATATTTTTAATTCATTAGATCATGATTTAATCAATAAATTTAATTAAAGTCTTGATAGTTAAGGTGAAATCCTTATGAATTCTAAGAGTAAAGATAGAGAATAACTCGCCTGAAGGTTTCGAAACGAAATCGACACTTCAAACTTTGATTGTCTCTTCCAATTCCGGCATCCTCTTTTTCCGATCTGGCATCCTCTTTGTCAGCGTTATCTTCTTCTTCTCTCTCTGTCTCTCTTATTTTTCTAACATGAAAACTTTTAACTATAAAACCTTATGTGTATATTTATACACATAAATAAATTAATCATATTCCTAGTATCACTACCAAATAAAAGAAATAATAATTATTCTTAAATAATATATATATATATCTTTCATAATTAATCATTAGTTAATTAAATTATATATACTTATATATATCAATCAATATATATATATATCCGTCCACGCACTTATTAATTAATTATATTTATATACATATATATATATATATATCTAATTATATATATTTATAATTATCCAAAAAATGATTATTTAAATTATCATATAACCACGAACCTTTATTAATTAACCCAACAAGGCTTCAACCAAGTCCAAGATCACATCCTTTGGTCCAACTTTCCTTAAGTTCAATCCAATTAATTTAAATAAATAAAATAATTAAATAAACATTTAAATTAAAATAACTAATTACATGAAGCACATAAACAAACAAGAATTTAAAATTAAGTCATACCATACTAATAAAATCAACACGCCAATAATTCAAGTAATAATTAAGCACACAAACAATCAATCATCATACATAATCATGAAATATAACCTAATTAAAATAAGACAATTAATCTAGCACTCAATTAAATAAAACAAATCATTTAAAAATAAAATAAAAGCAATTAATTTCAATTAAATTAAATAAATTATTTTTAAATAAAATAAAAATAATTAATTCCTATAAATAATTCATTTAAAATACAGGGATATTACACAGTTAGTCATAATTTTTTTTTTTTTTTTTTGAGAATATCCCATTAAACGGTACATATGTTTTAAAAAAAAATTTCAATGCCGCAGACGTGATCACCACATACACATGCTAGTGACGCCACACACATACATTGACATATACAGTTCTCTGTACCACATATCAACATAACAATGATTGGACCCTACCCAAGACACGTACCATGGAGGTGTGTATTTTCTTTTGGTTTTCTTCTGACTATACACGCCACACACACACACACACACATATAGGGATGGCAGTTTCCTCCAATCCGCTGGGTTTTCGCCCCGCTCCGCTCCTAATAGGGCGGATTTGGTAGTTCTATAAATGGGTTTGGGGCGAATATGGTAAAAGAATTGAAAACCCGAAGCGGGTTTAGGGCGGGGGCGGATTTAGTGATGCCCCCACCCCGATTATTGGTCGATCGAGGCAATTCAAGCTTAAAATTTATAGCGAACCACAACTACCTCTAATTAAAAATATAGATAGGATAAGTAGGGATCGTCCCAAGGGAAATGAGGTGTATTTGTGATGAAAATCAATGTCGGATTAGTAAGTCGAATGATCAACGATTGATGGTGGTTGGTTAATTAAGCTACAATGCAATTAAAATTAATGCAAGTAAAAGAGAGCAATCTAGAAAATAGAGAAAAAATATAGGAAAGAGGACTCGGGGCTTTAGAGTTTACCTCTAAGCTTGACTTCACTAGACATTAGTAATTGTACATTAATGGGGAAATTAAATTGTAACTTGGGTGTGTGTATGACATCTATTGATACTAAGCATAGATAACGAATAAGTATAAATTGTCTAACCAATTTAATGAAGAGCACAACCTATCAAATGAGACCAATTTCCATTCAATAAAACCACAATTAATGCACACACAATTATCTAGAAGCATACATCATTTGTATTCATAAGTATGGAACACCAAGAAACAAGAATAGATTATCCACCTTTCTAAGAATTTAAAGCAACTATACTACATCTAGGCTAGAGACATGAAATTTAAACTAATTAAACTAAGGGTATGGTACAATCCATCAAGAAATAAGTGTGAACCATCAAATAAATCACAAGAATGTTCAATTAAGTACTATGTTTTGATCATATCTAGATTAACATCATCAACACACATAAACATGCATTAATTCCATTAAATCTAGAGAAAAACACGTGAATCATCCATTCTAGCATACATAAACATATGGTTAGAGATAGAGAATCAATTGAAAGCATTAAAATCCATACACATCAAGTAGAAGCCACAAGATATATATTAATCCAAGATCAAAACATTTATTACAATTAAATCCCCAAAAATATACAAAAGACTAGGTCTAGGAAGCAAACTTAGGGGCTATCTCTAGCCTCAAGTGAAGGATTTAGCCACTCATTATAGTGGTCATGGAACCCTCAAGGGCTAGCTTAGAGGTTGGCATCATAATTTTCATATTTGATTTCTTCCCAAAAACCCAGTTCTAGAGAGCACAAAATATTTTTTCTATATTTCTCTAATAATCTATGATGATGTCTCTACAATAATGCTCAATAAAACAATTACATACTCCTTTGAGTAAGGACCAAGTTAGAATATATTACAGCCTCTGATTGGAGGAATTTCGCAACTTACACAATTAGGTAGAAAATGGCCCGTTCGGGAAGTAGACAGCTCACTGCCAGCAGCAACTTTGATCGATCGAAGATGTTCAATCGATCGAACACTAAGCTTCAATCGATCGAAGCTGACGTGGCACCCAAAATATCTTCCAGAGTCTATCCCATTGGCTGAGTTGGCATTGTCTTTATTTCGATCGATTGAAGTCCATTTCGAGCGATCGAAGCTCCCTTTCGATCGATCGAAGGACCTCTGGTGCATTTTCTTGGCTTCTTTCCAACTTTGCTCCTTAGCTCCAAAAATGGTTTAAATGGCTCTTGTTAGCCTGTTTGCCCTTTATTTACTTGAAATAAACATTAACACAAATAAGTATCTAAGGTATAAAAGTAAGATAGATGAATGGACTAAAATACCCTAACTTAGGTTCTAAAATGCGTCACATTTGAGCACTTATCAATTATTTATATATATATATATATATATATATATATATATATATATATATATTTAAGTTAAGTGTCCATTAATATATTTTGACTAAATATTCATTAGAATCACCACTTACTAAAATTTCATAATTGTGCACGTGATTCAATCTTCAAGAATCAATCAATGATTCAAGATCTTAGTATTCTATCACAAGTTCATGAATTAATTTAATAGTTTTAACTTTACCGTAATTAAACGGAGTATGCGAGGCGGAGTCAGTGTTTTGTCTACCGAAATAGGGGCGGGAATGGTATACCAATTATAAACCCGTCCTGGAGTTGGAGTGAAATTTGTATGACGGATTTTTTAACTGGGCAGAGTAGGATTAAGCCAACTCTACCCCAACTCTGCCTCGTTGCCATCCCTGCACACACACACACACATACACATACACATATATAACAACCTTGTAACGTACAAACAAATTTAATGAAAAATATTTTAACAAATTAGTATGAATTTCTTTTCATAATTTATTTCAATAAGAAAAATAGATTAAGAGTATTTCAATAAGAAATGACACTAGAATCATTTAATGAAATATAGTTAAGGTATTGAGACATTTTGTAACAAAATGTGATAGTTTAGGAAGTATTATGTATAAAGTATACTTTAAAAGAGTTATTTGTAAATTCGAACATAGCTCGGGAGTTTTTTTTGTGAATTCCAATATAATTTAGTAGGATTTTTTTACGATTTATCCTTAAAAAAATGCTAAAGGAGGTAATATATTAATTTTGAATTGAGTCAATGAGAAAATAAAAAAAAATATCGTACATGTATATGCTGAAAACAAAGATGGTATTCACTAACCAATAGTATATTTTATCTAAAAAAACATATAAAAAGATTTTATTTTTATAATAAATAAATTTATATGCACAAACTGCCAATAAACACACTCTCTCCCTCTCTCTATATTCAATCTAATTGAATAACGCTTTCAAGTCCGGACCGCCTTAGACCAGACTACACTGCAGACTGTATAAAACAGTGGGAGCGTGCTTTTTGCTTCCTGACGAAGTACTATTTCTCTCTCTTCTCTCTCTCTCTACCGTCGACGGAGAGGTCGCCGTAAACTCTCCCTTGTCCGGCTATTTCATCAGGTACAACTGTTTTTCTTTGTTTCCGTTTTGCCTCTAGAGATCAACATAGATACATATATATATATACACACACACACATAATCGGTTCGTTTATGTTCTTCTTCTCCATTTTCTCTTGTTTTTGCTAGTATATTTTTCGGTAAATGTATATTGACTGGATGTGTTTGTTGATTTCTTCTCTGTAAATGTACATTTCTTTATATTTTGTCTCTGTCTTCCTAACACACCTCTCCTGTTCTCTCTCTATTCACACACACACTTCATTTTGAATCGGGGTTCTCAGATCTCGAACTCTTGTAAGAAAATGACTCCCAATTTCAATGGTTCTGAAACTGCTCTTTGATCTCATTTATTAGTAAAGGAAAGGGATAGGAAAGGAAATCCACCTTTTATTTGATCGAAATAAAAGACCTAACAAGACTCATATTTCACGTGAGAACTGGCCAGAGATCCTTGACTGCTTTTTGTTGAAATCGGTGACTCGGATGGTTTTTGTTGTTTTTATGTACTCCATTTTATCGGTGTTTTTGTGCATATTGACACTGTGTGTGGATTTCTCCTTTGTCAATGTCTATTTCTATACACTGTTTCAATGTCTTCTTACATCCTACTTGTATTATGCTCCTCTGATTTCCCTAATTTCTTAATTTCTATATGTTCACACACACATACATTATCGGTTCATTTGTGTAGTTTTATATACTCCATTTTATCTTTCTTTTTTTTTTTTTTTTCGTGCATATTGATTGTGCCTGTGGATTTCTGTAAATTGTTTCTCCATCTTTCTCCATCCCTACTTGTATTATGCTCATCCTATGACGTTTCCCCAATTTCTCTATCTCTCTCTCTATATATATGTATGTATATACGCTCATATATACTCTTCCTCGATCTCTATGCCTATTTTACTGATTTTGTATTTCTTTGTTTTTCTTTTACAGGGATTTGCAGGATTTCTAATTTGCAGGTAATATCTCGTACCATTTCTGATGCAGATCACGTTTTCTAGGCTTAGTGAAAATGAATTTATTAAAGTATTAATAGACCTGCATTTTTTATTATTGGTCTGTTATTCTATTTTAAGCCTGAAATTTATCAATGTCTTTTGCATCAGGCAACTAATAATTAGTTTAGAATGGAGACATCGATTCATCTAGTGGAGTTTTTTATTTTACTTTTTTATTTTATTTATTGTCTTTGAAGTTTTTATGATTTTTTATGAAAATATAAGCTATTCCCCAATATAGAGAGATTAAGTGTTCGGAATTGGTGGAGGCACAATATATACAGTTAGTGTGTGTGACTTGTTATATCCCTCCAAAATCTTCATTTTCCCTGCTTTTCCTTCCATTTTTGGTGTACCAAACTAGCTGTAACTTTGTGCCTTGTTGATTAGGTTGCACCTTGGTTGCTTTGATGATCATCTATTTGTCTTCAGAACAGTTTGCATTTTTTTTAGACAGTAAAAGAAGGCCAATGCTCTTTTATAAGGGTTAGAAATGACATTATTGAGGAACTCAAATTCATCGTCTTTTGTACTTATGTACACTTATTAACCTATTATTGCTCAGCGATTGCATGATTATGGACCCTTAGCTAGACAAAGTATAAACTATATACATATATAATGTCATTTCTAACCCTTATAAAAGAGCATTGGCCTTCTTTTACTGTCTAAAAAAAATGCAAACTGTTCTGAAGACAAATAGATGATCATCAAAGCAACCAAGGTGCAACCTAATCAACAAGGCACAAAGTTACAGCTAGTTTGGTACACCAAAAATGGAAGGAAAAGCAGGGAAAATGAAGATTTTCCCTGCTTTTCCTTCCATTTTTGGTGTACCAAACTAGCTGTAACTTTGTGCCTTGTTGATTAGGTTGCACCTTTGGGCTCAGTTAGCAAGCTCAGATCATCCAGCCTCTGGCTGAATCAAACTCAATGCAGAACAAAGTTTCTGCAAGTTACGTCCCTGCCAACAAGTGCTAGAAGCATGCATATGACTACAGCCCTTATTATTTTCATAAAACTAAAAAAAGACCCTCTCTCATGAAGGGTGTCCCACTCCCTTCGACAGCCCTCAAATTATAGGGCATGCCACCTGTTTTTAACATTTTTCGGAGTTCCATACCAGACATTAAAGAGTTTACAAGATCAACAGAGACTACAAAAAGTGTTTATATCCACAAGATCAACAGAGACTACAAAAAGTGTTTACATCCAAGCAATCCATCTTCAGCGTCGCGCTTTATACTCTATAAGAAGAAAAAAAAACACTGCATCAAAAAATTAGTTAAATGATTCCACTGGTTATTCAAATTCTTACAACCACCACAACTGTAATACCATCTTTAATTATAAAGCAGATTACCCTCCACAACTGTAATCCGGCTATACTTTTTCTTATTCTAGCCTGGTACTAACAATGGATATAATCCTCTTGTCTCAAATCCTCTTTATTTTTTACTAAAACTTTCTGACAAGTACAAAAAGTTGCACTCTTATTTAACTGCCTATTCTAACTGTCCTCAAATTTTGAGAAGTGACTACTCTATCTGGATCTAATTTTTCATAAAATCAGTATTACTAAACAGTACAATATTACTAAAGTCGTAAACAATGATTAAATCGGAACTCACCATGAATGGGAATCTTCTTTTCTGAGGAGAAATCTTTTGAGTTTTGAGTGCGCAGCAAATGTCAGATTCGGAGCGTAAACAATCTCAGCTTGCATCTTCCCACCTCCCACACCCCTCGTGTGGATCAGTTTAGAGGCAGACACCAACTCTTCTTCTGTTGAAACAGAGATGGTGTCCATCCCCTGGAAAAGGTGCTCCATATCTGAAAGTTTCCCCTTACTTTCTCTGATTTTTTCCTTACACGCTTTCAAATCAACCCGAGCTCTCGCCAATTCTAGACGGACCCTCGCCTCGTTGACCTCAAACACATCCCTGAGCCCCTTCAAATCCTTCATCTCATTGGTGAGAACAATCGCCAATTCCAAATTGGCCATCTTCTCCTTGTTCTCAAAGGCTTTCTTTAACCCCTTCAAACGTTCCATCTCAACGGTGAGTTTGATGTACCTGCGTAGCTTACGAAGTGATAGCGGATTTCTCTTCTTTTGTTCCATTCTGAAGAGAATAATAATTGATCAGAACATTATAAACAAAAGTTATGCCCTATAGAAAACTCAAAACAGTCCAACAGTTAACATAAAAAATAAAAATAAAAATAAAAACAATCAGTTTTAGTAAATGGGGTATAACAATCTTATAGACTACTTGATCTCACATACAAATAAACTAGAATAGAAAACAGTCCAGGTAGTCAATTAACTTCCAAAAAAAAAAAAAATCTTATACAATAGATGTCACAATCTTAAAATCCAAATTGTTGTAAAACAAGAAGAAAATAAATAAGAACTCATTGCAAATAACCTTAAACTTAAGCCTCATTTATTAGTTTATTTTATTCACACACACACATATATATATACACACATTTACAAAAATATCTGAGTGCTTGCATAGTTCCTGACCACATGGCAGTAGGAACTTCAATTTTCTTTTTTTCCATTTAAAACACCCAACTCATGTATGCAATCCCAATGCTTTCATTTCATTTATAATCATATATTAACATATATAATATGAGCAATCACATCCCAGTTGGTTTTCTTTGCCTACTCCAAAGTAATCAAATATACTAAGACCAACTGAATTAAGATATTAAAATACTAACAAAAATAACCAATAACATATGAGATACATGTGATATATAATAACACCCTCTATTTTATAAAAGACAGATCAAATCACATTCCACAGGTCCTAGAGATGACATTTTCTCTGATATTTCACTTTTTAACTTTTAGTCTAAACAGAATACTAGAAATTACCACGATTCCTTCTTTTTTTTTTTTTTTTTTTTTTTTTTTTTAAATGTAATATAAGATAAATTAAATGAGTATCCCTAACAAAACATATTTTCATACTCTTAAGAAACAAAACACATTAGTCAACTTCACGTTTCTTGCCAATAAATCAAATCTAAAGAAACTTTAACTAAAAATATAAGAAAATCAATGATGTTATATCTGCTAAACAAAATAATATGTCTGTAATTCAATGAAAACCTTTACATTTCAAAGGTTATAATGCAATAACTAACTTATAAATTTATATCCATTTCAACAGAGATAAATGGAAAGAAAGAATATATTTATATCCATAACTTGTTGATTAGGTTGCACCTTGGTTGCTTTGATGATCATCTATTTGTCTTCAGAACAGTTTGCATTTTTTTTAGACAGTAAAAGAAGGCCAATGCTCTTTTATAAGGGTTAGAAATGACATTATTGAGGAACTCAAATTCATCGTCTTTTGTACTTATGTACACTTATTAACCTATTATTGCTCAGCGATTGCATGATTATGGACCCTTAGCTAGACAAAGTATAAACTATATACATATATATATATATATACACATATATATATATATACACATATATATATATATACACATATATATATATATACACATATATATATATATATATATATATATATATATATTCTTTCTTTCCATTTATCTCTGTTGAAATGGATATAAATTTATAAGTTAGTTATTGCATTATAACCTTTGAAATGTAAAGGTTTTCATTGAATTACAGACATATTATTTTGTTTAGCAGATATAACATCATTGATTTTCTTATATTTTTAGTTAAAGTTTCTTTAGATTTGATTTATTGGCAAGAAACGTGAAGTTGACTAATGTGTTTTGTTTCTTAACAGTATGAAAATATGTTTTGTTATGGATACTCATTTAATTTATCTTATATTACATTTAAAAAAAAAAAAAAAAAGAAGAAGGAATCGTGGTAATTTCTAGTATTCTGTTTAGACTAAAAGTTAAAAAGTGAAATATCAGAGAAAATGTCATCTCTAGGACCTGTGGAATGTGATTTGATCTGTCTTTTATAAAATAGAGGGTGTTATTATATATCACATGTATCTCATATGTTATTGGTTATTTTTGTTAGTATTTTAATATCTTAATTCAGTTGGTCTTAGTATATTTGATTACTTTGGAGTAGGCAAAGAAAACCAACTGGGATGTGATTGCTCATATTATATATGTTAATATATGATTATAAATGAAATGAAAGCATTGGGATTGCATACATGAGTTGGGTGTTTTAAATGGAAAAAAAGAAAATTGAAGTTCCTACTGCCATGTGGTCAGGAACTATGCAAGCACTCAGATATTTTTGTAAATGTGTGTATATATATATGTGTGTGTGTGAATAAAATAAACTAATAAATGAGGCTTAAGTTTAAGGTTATTTGCAATGAGTTCTTATTTATTTTCTTCTTGTTTTACAACAATTTGGATTTTAAGATTGTGACATCTATTGTATAAGATTTTTTTTTTTTTTGGAAGTTAATTGACTACCTGGACTGTTTTCTATTCTAGTTTATTTGTATGTGAGATCAAGTAGTCTATAAGATTGTTATACCCCATTTACTAAAACTGATTGTTTTTATTTTTATTTTTATTTTTTATGTTAACTGTTGGACTGTTTTGAGTTTTCTATAGGGCATAACTTTTGTTTATAATGTTCTGATCAATTATTATTCTCTTCAGAATGGAACAAAAGAAGAGAAATCCGCTATCACTTCGTAAGCTACGCAGGTACATCAAACTCACCGTTGAGATGGAACGTTTGAAGGGGTTAAAGAAAGCCTTTGAGAACAAGGAGAAGATGGCCAATTTGGAATTGGCGATTGTTCTCACCAATGAGATGAAGGATTTGAAGGGGCTCAGGGATGTGTTTGAGGTCAACGAGGCGAGGGTCCGTCTAGAATTGGCGAGAGCTCGGGTTGATTTGAAAGCGTGTAAGGAAAAAATCAGAGAAAGTAAGGGGAAACTTTCAGATATGGAGCACCTTTTCCAGGGGATGGACACCATCTCTGTTTCAACAGAAGAAGAGTTGGTGTCTGCCTCTAAACTGATCCACACGAGGGGTGTGGGAGGTGGGAAGATGCAAGCTGAGATTGTTTACGCTCCGAATCTGACATTTGCTGCGCACTCAAAACTCAAAAGATTTCTCCTCAGAAAAGAAGATTCCCATTCATGGTGAGTTCCGATTTAATCATTGTTTACGACTTTAGTAATATTGTACTGTTTAGTAATACTGATTTTATGAAAAATTAGATCCAGATAGAGTAGTCACTTCTCAAAATTTGAGGACAGTTAGAATAGGCAGTTAAATAAGAGTGCAACTTTTTGTACTTGTCAGAAAGTTTTAGTAAAAAATAAAGAGGATTTGAGACAAGAGGATTATATCCATTGTTAGTACCAGGCTAGAATAAGAAAAAGTATAGCCGGATTACAGTTGTGGAGGGTAATCTGCTTTATAATTAAAGATGGTATTACAGTTGTGGTGGTTGTAAGAATTTGAATAACCAGTGGAATCATTTAACTAATTTTTTGATGCAGTGTTTTTTTTTCTTCTTATAGAGTATAAAGCGCGACGCTGAAGATGGATTGCTTGGATGTAAACACTTTTTGTAGTCTCTGTTGATCTTGTGGATATAAACACTTTTTGTAGTCTCTGTTGATCTTGTAAACTCTTTAATGTCTGGTATGGAACTCCGAAAAATGTTAAAAACAGGTGGCATGCCCTATAATTTGAGGGCTGTCGAAGGGAGTGGGACACCCTTCATGAGAGAGGGTCTTTTTTTAGTTTTATGAAAATAATAAGGGCTGTAGTCATATGCATGCTTCTAGCACTTGTTGGCAGGGACGTAACTTGCAGAAACTTTGTTCTGCATTGAGTTTGATTCAGCCAGAGGCTGGATGATCTGAGCTTGCTAACTGAGCCCAAAGGTTCAGATGGACTTGCATATTTGTTTAGTTTTAATCGGACCAGGGGGCAGAATGGCTTGGCAATGTGGTGTCCAAGTGCGAGTAAATATTTTAGCATCTTAAAATTTTAATTTAAAGCTATCTTTAGGAGAGTCAAATTGTTCAAATTATGGTTTGCCGTATCGTTCCATAGGTGATATTTTTTCAAGTTTGATATACGATTAGCATCGATCAATTTACACTGATTTTGTCTGAGTATGTTATATCACGAATCTTGGTTTGTAAACACATCCTTCAAACTAACGCATCATCAATTTCTTTACCCTGTGAAATTCAATTTCCAAATGTATTTGACTCTTGACAAAGTGTTGGACTAGGCATGACAATGAAATTGTACAGAAATCGTGGGCCGGCCTTTGTTTTGGCATCCTTTGTAAAGTTATACCAAGTTTTACCATTTATACAATACTTACTTACCTCCCAAAAAAAAAAAAAAAAAAGTTAATTATTAATAATTACGTACATATAATTTTCAA
This sequence comes from Cornus florida, assembly GCF_030987335.1. Classification (NCBI taxonomy): domain Eukaryota; kingdom Viridiplantae; phylum Streptophyta; class Magnoliopsida; order Cornales; family Cornaceae; genus Cornus; species Cornus florida. Next base: position 92,035,891 of record NW_026775574.1, read on the forward strand.
AACTAATTTGCTAAATGCCAGTTTGTCAGTTGGCATGAGAATAATCACGAGCCCACAGTTCAGGGATTTGTGTTTGTGTGTGTATAGAGACTGCAAACTAATTTTTTTTAACACATAAATTATACATTTTTTACATTAAATTCTATAAAATTGAACTGAATCATTGTCTTAGCTGGAGATCAAGTTAAAGATTAAGTGCTGTGTTAAATTGTTAATGCAACCACCTGCATGTTTCACTACATATTTTTATTGTGCCAATTAACTAGTACTTATGATTTAAAGACATAACCTAACGTTAGAATTTGGTTAAGAATATCAGGTTGTAAGTACGAAATGGCAATATTTGTCTTACAACATGTAAGGAAGAGATTGATACGTGTTTAAAAAATATGTAATTAGATATTTTAAAAAATAATAAAAATGAATGAAGCCCATTTTTCATGTGTGATGTGTTAATCCAACTCCTACTTATATGTATAAGAGATACATATAAAGATGGATTATAGATTGAAGAAAAAATTAATTTCAAAAACCCTAATCAGCGCCACTTCTCACCTGCCCCACTCTCCTATGAATTCTATCTTTGTAGTATGTTAAAAGCGAGTCTGATTAACTTTTAATTTAGGACAAATGCCAGTGTTTTATTATCACTTGTGAAATTCTACAGGACAATTTTTTCAAATTTCATTTGTAAAAACTAAAAAGTCCAATTATATATTTTTAGAGCGATTTCTTTAAATATATATATTTTTATTTTTAACGAAAGTCAGGCACATCTTGTAAATGTGATTTTTTGTTTTTTTAAAGTTTTGTTTCGCTGCAAAATGACACGGATCCTACAAGTTTCCTTTTCAAGGTTTGATGACATCAACGGTATCGAGACAAAACCATCATTATACCTGTAAGCTGCGCAACACCAGATCGTTTAATAACCTTAGTGTGTGTGTGTGTGTGTGTGTATAAACATGGCTTTGCAAAACCTAAAGGGCTCCTCTCTTTTTAGCAAGAACACAAAGCCCTAGCGGCGGTTAGCCTTGTACATACACGTCGTTAACATATATGATTGATTTGTATGCTTTTGTGTTTTTACGTAATTTTAGTAGAAATTAACTAGCCAGAGTGTTGTTGGTTCACGAAATGGGAGGACTGATAATTGATTTTAAGTGAACCCATCTGATCCAAATCACTGATATAAATAACACACATGTAAACATAGTCACGGAAAATAATGTGTTTCTATTTATAAGGAATATTTTAAAAAAGGTTTAGGGTTGTAATTTGGAAAAACGTTTTTTATTTTTTAATCACTTTTAAATTTACTCGATTATACTGTTGTTTAAGTACTTTTACTACTAATTTTATTATATTATTCATACATTATTTAATATGTATTATTTAAATATAAAATTTTATTGACTTTAATAATTATATGAAGATGAATTTGTTTTGAATTTTTTCTTTGAAGTATACCCGTTGTGTAACTAACAACACCCTCAAACTATGAAAATATTGCAATTTAGGACGGAGAAGACATATCCGGTCGGTTTCCACGGCCGGAATTTGATAAAGTCGTTTTTGCCCTTTAGTAAAACGTGGTCATTAACCATGCATGCTTTTAAAGTTGATTAATTGATGTGGCCCCTTCTAATCTGAAGAACCACTAACAATTAGACACATCACCATTAACTGCCTATCTCTTCCATTCATTCAATGTTTTCATTTTCTTTTTCCAAATTTTATTTTTATCGTCGTCTCTTCCATTCATTAATTATTCATTCATTCGCGTCGTGTTGCACTCACGAAACTGTTGGGTCGTTGAAGCTCTTCGAGACTTCGATGTAGGTCGTTTGAAACTGTGGCTCGCCGGAGTTCATGGCTGAAGTTTCTGGGTCTGTCTGAAACTCACGGTTGAGGTTCGCTGAAGCTTTTCCAATGGATTGAACGTTGATGCTCTTCGGGTTTGGTCGCTTCTCAAGCCCTCTATACGGAGCTCTCAGTTGGGTCTTCAATGGAACTCTAGTTCTGTTCAAACACCTCTCCATACCATTTTTCTTGATTATCTTGTCTTGGCATGCAGCTTCGGTTCGGATCTCACCGATGGGTCATTGTAGCTCTGCACTTGTTTTCATCTTCGGTTGGGCCGGTGGTCATTGAGTTTGAAGCTTTCGGGTCGACGTCGGTTTGATTTATGCGGTTTAGTCGTTAATGCTCAGAGCTTCTCGCCGGTTGAATTGTTATACTTAACCTTTTCCGGTTGTCACTGTTCTTTATACTGGAAAATAAAGAACTGTACAAAGGCAATGCTATATAGGTGCAGATAGCCCGTCCATGATGAAGTTTAGAATCAAATAAGAGTAAGGGCAAGAAATCCAGTTTTAAGTTCAATGTTTGGTTGCCCCTCATACTTAGATCTTTTGCGAGGGAGAGCCTGTGAGAAAGGAGTCACCTCGCCAATTTTCTCTAATAATAACCCCTTCGTTTTCATTAAGAACCTCTTTTGTGTCCCAAAAAAAAACAAAAAAAAAAAAAAAAAAAGATCTTTTGATATTATTTTAATACTCATTCATCCAAATATTAATCTTCCCAATTTTGTTCCTCCTTTTAGCATCTTATACAATTTGTTGGTTTGATCTCTGAAGCTCACAGGTTTGGTCTCTGAAGTTTACTGTTCCGTTCAAGGCTAAGAATTTATGGGACATGCAAATAGGGCATGTTTGGTTGGGGTTCTAAAGATTCTAAGAAGGGCAATAAGGTCTTTTAATTTTTATAAAAGCTTTATGGTCATTTAATTTAAATTGGGTAGTCACCTGCCATTTTAACATAATTTGCACCTAAAATTGTTAGTTGAAGGATTATTTGTAACTTTTATATTTCGAGGGTACATTTGTTAAGTCATAGTTTAAGGAGATATGTTGCACTTTATCTTGTTTTTTCTTTGTCTAGTAGAACATTTTGTTTATTATATGGTTTTTGTATTACATGACTGCTTGGGACAATAGCCAAAGCTACAATTCATAAAAGGTAATAATTAATATATATATATATTTTAGACTTTAACACTTAAATTTTTAGGATTAAATTATCATTTTAAATTATTTCATCTCGTGTGTGTGTATATATATATATATATTATTATACACAAATATAACCTTCCTTCTTTCATTTGTTACAGTACATATTACCTTCAATTTTCCTTTTATTTTTATTTTATTTTATGATTTTTAACTCTCTCTCTCTCTCTCTCTATATATATATGGGCGCTCAATATTATGTGAGCAATTAAGAAAGAGGGGAAAAAAAAAAAAAAACTTACATGAATAGACTATTTTCTTTCCTTTTTTAAACAAAATTCTTTTTTTTTTTTTTTCCTTTTTTTTTTGTTTATATATATATATATATATAAATAAAACGTTAGCATCTTTCTTTCACACATTAACTAAAACTCAAATTTTATAATTTTAATTTAATTAAAACTTAATAATGCCGAAAACCAAAAAAGTAATTATGAAGAAAGTTATATATATGTATGTGTGTGTGTGTATATATATATAACTTTAAAGGCTGACCTAGCCTTAAAATATTAAGTTTTAAAGTTTTATGAAAATAAAAAATATATTAATTAACATAAATATAGTAGTTTGCGCGAATGTATCTAACTGTCCTCTTGTATTAAAATTCAAATATCCAACTATTTTTTTTTTTTCTTTTGCCAACAGATATCCAACTAGAGGAGGTGGCATTGTTTAGAACCCCCAAGAGAAAAATGAAATATACGAACTAACAAAAGAGATAAATATGTATTAATAAGACTAAGCAACTTATTAATGTCCTCTTCCGTTTGCCAAAGTCTATTGATGACATTCCAATAATTTAACATTTAAATGTAGCCACAGCAAATGTTTGGATGTTCAGTGGTGAGTGCAGATGTCTCGATAGTTTAATTAGTGAGTACTTTCGGTGAATTTTGTAGTACCCTTCTTGCCTTCTAAAATAAAATAAATAAAATAAAAAATCCGTAGCTGCAAAGTGTCGACGAGCCTTGCTCTAAAGCATGTAAAAAGCGTATGCTTCATAGATTTTTTTTTTTTTGAAAAATGAAGCAGATATACTGATGAAGAAAAATTTACAGAAAAGGGCCTTTGGCCCAAACCCAAACATGTTTGGGTTACAAAGCTTGCAATAAGCCCAAAGCAATTGAAAGAACAGTACAAGGCTAAGTCCAACAAGGAATGACTCATACAACACCTAATCCAAACAAAGAATAAAAAATAACGGGCTTTATGAAGCAATTCTGGTGATCTTGCCATTGATGGTTGACACAGGTGGCCCTAATAGGCCCAATATTTTCTAAGACATTAGTCAAATATGAGGTCTAAAATTTTAAGAGGCCTCCAGTAATACAAAATTTTGGATCCTAATAATACATAAGTCCGGGGCTCGCCGTAGGCTGACATTGCACTAGGCATTCCTCTTTTAATCCGGTGTAGAACCACAAGAAGAAAGAGATATATTCCACACATTGATGACTTGATAAGCAATATAGTTCTTTAGAGTACCCAATTTGAGAATTGAGGTAATGTTATCACTTATCCTATTTAGGATCGAGTTTTGAGATGAGGACTTTCCTCTAAAAATTCTAGCTTTTCTCTCGTGATTATAGGAGCACCAGGCTATGATATGATAGAAAATAAGGAAAAATATATATTTTTCGTTGGGGAATTTTTTTTTTTTAAACGATCATCCACCAAAATATTTTGTAGTATATCTAGTTCTAGATGATGAGCATGGAATGAGAACTAATCTTCTTTCGTCACCATGGGGACAAATGCAGGACATCTATGCATGTTTGAAAAAGGAGCTCTTTTTTATTGCAGGAAAGAATGGATACTCTCAAGTTTGAAATCCCTTTAAACTCTTCTTTGTCTTCCAAAAATGAGGGCATGTTTGGCTACTACTTTTGTTTCATGTTTTTTGTTTTTGCGAATGTATTGTAACAAAGCAAAAGTACAAAGTATGTTTAATAATATTTGCTATTATTTGAATAGTATCAAAACACTTCCAAATTTGTGGCCAAAATCAGAATAATCAAAAGTATGTTTTTGTCACTATATCAAAATACTGTTAAAAAAAAATTCTTTAAATTTTAAATTTTTAAAAATTTAATTTTTTAAATTTGTAACATTTTTTACTAAACGTACTTTCTAGTTTTTGTTTCCAAAAGTCTTATAACAAATTTACATTAGGAAACAAATTTTGAAATATTGTTGAACACACTTCAAAGCATAAACATAAACATTACTTCTATTTCGTGTCAAAGCAAAAATACAAAGTAATTGTGATCGCCAAATCCGCCCTAACTTGAGTACGTGAGGCTTATTATACACAAACCATAGCGGCTCATCAAGGAAAGTAAAAAACCAAACCGTCTCTCTCCCTCACCAGTCATCAAATCCTCAGGCAATCACCATCAATCGACCACAACCTTCAACTAAGGGTGTGTTTGGATAGTATTAGTAATGAGAGAAAAGAAAAGAAAAGAAAGGATAGTATTAGTGAGAAAAGAAAAGAAAAGAAAAGAAATGATAGTAATAATTTCTATTAGTGTTTGGATAGATAGGAGAGAAAAGAAACGAAGTGATAGTTATTTGTGTTTAGATAAGATAGAGGAGAGAAAAGAAAAGAAAGGATAATAGACAAATTACTTTTTTACCCTTTCATAACCATGGGACTTGAATGGAATAATAAATCTGTCTATTGATTTGTGGAGGATAATTTTAGTATTATCAAAATACCACTAAAATCACTATCCTTTCTCTCACTATCTCTCCCTATCTTCTCAATTTTGAGGAGAAAGCAAATGAGAGATAGGGAGGGATAGCTATCCCTCCCTATCTCTCCTTATCCCTCCCTATCCCTCCACTTAAATTACCCAAACACAAAGTTACACCATCCTCTTTTTTCTTTTCTCTCCCTATCCCTCCAAATCAACCCTACCAAACACACCCTAAAAGATCGGTGATTCGGCTTCATCTCTCTTTGCCATCTGGTTCGATAAGATCTCTCCGTCTCTCTCTATATCTCCATCCTCACTGGCTCATGCCCTCACTCGTCTTTCTTTTTTTACTTTAATTTACTTCTTTTTGTTCATTTAGGGATGTTGTATTGATGTGGTCAGTGCAAGTTTTATTGCACGATATTATTATTGTTTTTGATGTGTTTTGACTGTCGGGTGTTCCTGAATTTGAGTTAAATATATTGTTTCTGTAACAGATGGATGTTTAAATCGATGATATAAATCAAACATACACGTAGACAGTCACAGAAACAATGGATTTTTATTATGAGTGAACACTTTTTTCCATGATTTAATTGGACGCGAATGCATATTGATACTGGGATTATTGAAACTGTGATTATATGATTTTGCTGCAAATTTGTGGGTCCAAGTGTTCATTTGTATGCGCATGCTTGTTCGGTTTAAAGCCCTTATTTTTTGTTCATTTAGGGATGTTGTATTGATGTGGTTAGTGAAAGTTCTATTACATGTTAGTGTTTTGAATGATGGGTGTTTCAGAGATTGGGTGTTGTATATATATATATATATAGTTTCTGTCCAACACAGATTTGTACGAGTAGATTTTTGTTTCATTAATTGGTAGTCTATCAATTATTGTTCGGAAGTTTATGGTACAATACTGAAATGGCTATCCAATAGTAGACATGTTTCCTTGTAACTATTATCACAGTCATATGGAACTTTTTCTAATCTATGTTTTCTTCATTGTTTTGTCAGAATTCACACAATTTAAAATCTTTTCAATTTCTTGAATGTGGAAACAATGTAAATTAGTGGTTAACTGGTTAAGTCAGTTGGATCATTGAACATTAATCTCTGTATGCAGTTCTGGCATAAACTTAAAATCAACCTTCTATTTTGCTTTCAGATAGACTCTGGTTAATTATTTAGCAATGGCTGTCACATTCTACAATCTCAGCTCGGAGTCTGGTCTCAAGAAGCTCGACGAGTACCTCCTTTCACGTAGTTACATCACAGGGTGAGTTCCATTGCATTAATTTTGCAACACATTTATGTGTGTGGTAAATTATTTACTGATGTGTATTTTTATCTTATATAACTAACTCGACTCCTTGAGTATGAATTTTTTGATAATCTGTTTATTCACCCTTTAAGGTACCTAGCTTCAAAGGATGATATCACTGTGCATGCAGCTCTTTCAAAACCTCCATCATCTGAATATGTGAATGTGTCTCAGTGGTTTCACCATATTGAAGCACTTTTGAGGATTTCGTAAGTTCTTGCTACCAATATGACTCTCTTAATTGTTATGAAGACACTTCAACAAAAAATCATTATTGTGAAGATATTATAGCTTGGACGTACCATCATGTTCTACGGAATTTCAATTTTCTTAATAAATAAAACTCAGTTATTTTCTTTAATACTGCTTCTTATCGAGTTTATGGAATTCTGGCCTTGCAGCGGTGTTTCTGGTGAAGGTTGCAGTGTCACTGTAGAGGGTTCAGCTCCTATCACCGAGGAAGCCGTCGCAACTCCTGCTGCTGTTGACACTAAGGCAAGTTTCTTGAGCTGTTTGTTTAATGTTGTACACATTGTTCTGATTGTATTTTTGTGTGTGTGTGTGAGTGCCAGTTTATCAGCTTTTATTGCTCGGTTTTATATACTTCTTTCTAGTCATGCTGCTTATTAGTCTGATATCTGGAGTTTTATACTACCCAGAACATTTAAGCAATTTTAGTGCCTTTCTAGAGTTGTTAATAAATAATCATTAAGAATTGAATCTTAATTCTTTGTATGGAACATGTGTTTTAGGCCTCAGCTGCTGAGGATGAGGATGATGATGATGTGGATCTCTTTGGTGAAGAGACTGAAGAGGAAAAGAAGGCTGCTGAGGAACTGCAGCTGCTGTGAAGGCATCTGGAAAAAAGAAAGAACGAGCACGGCTTCGATTCGACGGGTCGAATACCAAGGCGATACGGACCTGCAACTGGAATGGGTCAATGTGTACTACAATAAAGCCAGCTGTGGCCGGTTCGTCCCACGCGCCGTCCTCATGGACCTCGAACCAGGCACCATGGACAGCGTCCGATCCGGGCCCTATGGTCAGATCTTCCGACCCAACAACTTCGTGTTCGGGCAGTCTGGTGCCGGCATTAATTGGTCCAAAGGTCACTATACTGAAGGGGCTGAGCTCATCGATTCTGTTCTTGATGTGGTTCGGAAAGAGGCGGAGAATTGTGACTGCCTTCAAGGTAATATAATTATATTCTTCTTTTTGTGCTTTTAGAAAGCTTTTGTAGTTGTTATTTTTTTCGTTTGCTTGAATTGGTTGATTCAATTGTTAGTGATTTTTTTCCCAGTATTAAAGCAATTTATTCAGTATGTGTAGTGTAGATCTGATGATCGTTGTTGATTTGCTCGTTGATTCTACTCACCTTTTGTGATGTTGATTTGCATTTTTACACAGTTAAGTGTACTCCTTACTCGGTTGATATGAGTGTAGCGTGTGCGCTAGTAATGAACTACTGTGACTGTTTTGATGTGATTTAGATTATTATTTGTGAGTTTAGTGAAGTTTCATATGCTATTTGTGAAGTATATTGATCCTTGTCAGGATTATTTTGTATGTTGCTGTGCAGAGTCGTCCTATATACTGTTTTGTGTTCTGATTGAAGGTGTATACACCAATTTATTTGTGGTTTGTATGCCACTGACCTCTATTTTCCATTGATCTGTTGTCATTGACATTTCACAAGATCTATTCAACCTTGCTGATCCTGATCCCCATGTTAAGGTTAGTGTACTGAAATAATGTAAAATTCACTTTATTTTTTGCTTAATTATCCTTCAGCAAAGCATTAGAAGTGTTTTTTTAATATTTCAAATGGATCTATCATTTTTCTTGTTTCCTCGGGTTCTTGTTTTGCTTGCCTTTTACCCTCTGTTTATTTTGTTGTAAAACATTTTCATTTAGCATTTTGATATGTTTGGTTGACTGTGTAATGATTTATGCCATACTTGATAAAAATGAAAATACTTTAAACCTTGAGAAATAACTTATTTTTTTTATTTTTGGTAAATAATTTCCCAAATTTAAGTCATTTTAAACAAAAATCATGTACGAGTATATGTTTTATAGACATATACATGCTTGGATATACACTAGCATAGTGCTTGTTAACCCGCACTACATGTATTAGTGCTCACAGAGACACACATATACCAGTGAGATTATATTAGTAGCCTCAAAAAAATTCTCCCATTGCACTTGATTGTAATTATCTTTAAATAAAACATGTGTCCTTAACATATTCTCATGTTTCACAATTGTTTCATCGACTCATTTCATTCATCCGAATTGGTGTTTATGCACTCTACTTTACTTAAACATATATATGCTCTAATACATGTCTCTCATCAACCTTTATGCATGCCAATGAAAAAATGTTTTATTTGTGCTTGCCTTTTTCTAAGAGTTGGTATGTTGTTATTAAAGTTTTAACCAAACACTGAAAAAAAGGAGGAAAATGATTCTTTTTAATATTTTCTGGTGTAAAGTTTTATTTCAAAAATAATGACAGTGATTTCCCATATAATTAGATTGGTTACCATGACAAATATAAATAAATTAAAAAATAAATTTGAATGTTATGTGTTATGTTGCCAATAGTGACACTGTAACCACTGCTATGCTAACTGGTAACAAGCTTTAGGAGAGTGGTTAGTTTATCCTAATAAAATTCTAAAATATATTGTTCTTAATCAACTTACATTGCTGCACTTTTTCAGCAACCAAACTAGAGAATAATTCAAGGTATCATTTCTAAATTTTTTGTTATGCACTTGTGCACTTCAAGATATCATTTCTAACCTTTTTTACTTTTTGTTCAAATTCTTTCAGGATTTCAGGTCTGCCTCTCTTTGGGAGATGGGACTGGCTCAGGCATGGGAACTCTTCTTATTTCCAAGATTAGAGAAGAGTACCCAGACCGAATGATGCTTACTTTCTCTGTGTTCCCATCACCAAAGGTTTCTGATACTGTCGTTGAACCTTACAATGCAACAATATCAATTCACCAACTTGTTGAAAATGCTGATGAGTGTATGGTTCTGGACAATGAAGCTCTCTATGACATTTGCTTCCCAACCCTAAAACTCACTACACCAAGCTGTAAGTTTATTCTCCTTTTTCTTATTGCCGTCACACTCTTTTAACATGACTGCACAGACTTGCCTTTTAGCTTTCTTGTCAATTTTGATTGTTTTTTTAAGTTCATCTTTCTTTTTTTTTTGAGAAGTAAAATTTCCAATGTGCTATAGCGAACTCTTTTAAGTTCATCTTTCTTATTGTATATTAATTAAATCTGGTCTAATGTATTCTCACTATCCTAGGAAATTATATGAGATGGTATAAAATGTGAGTAACGCTATTTAGACTTATTTGTATAACCAAGGAGTATAACCGAAGGAGATATATATACAGACATACATATATATATATATATATATACATATATATATATATATATATATATATATATATATATATATATAATTGAATGCATGAAACTTTTACCACTACCAAAAGGCATAAAATAATGACTTGGAATAGACATATATATATATATTTCCCTGCAGGTTAAGAACACAGACTTATAGCAATACTCTTAAAGTCTGTAAAAGAAATGGTAATGCACAAAAATAAGGCATTTCAAACTCAAGGAAATATACCTGCCAAATCAAAAGCTGTCCCAACGCATAATGATACTCAACAACGAAAACAGGGGCAGACCACGAAGTATTGATGGAACAGTTATGACATCCAAACAAGCACTTCATTAAAGATTAACAACTTACAATAATTAAATTTAGTCATAGCAGAGTGCTGATTTACATTAAAGCAGTATGTTAAAGTTTCCATGTACAAAAAAATTGTGCTCCTCACGCTAAAAATAGTGGTAGACAAGTCTATAAAGTCTTTCTTAAACCTCCCACCAAAAAAAGAGAGGAGATATTAGAAATGGAACTTCTGTGGCTAAAGTTTAACTATCGTACTAGAACTATCATTAATAATTTATCAGCTACTAGCCATTAGCAAAGAAACTTAATCAGTATTTAAAAAACAAGTATAATACCCTACAGATTTGCTCAATCAAGTTGTAATCACAACTAGAGATGAAAGAGGACGTTGATTCCAGAATCCGAGCAAGGCTAAATTGCTTTAAAAAATGTACCGAACACTTCATATAGTCTAATTACCTACATGGACAGCCGCGCCAACTCATTGAGAAACAATATTGTCGTAGGGGACACTAAAAGGAAGTATCTCTTTCATTTATGTGTCCGTAGCTCAAAATTAAATTTCATTATTTTTAGACTTAAACAAGTCTTGTGTAACACATTGCATATATGTAAAAAAAAGTCATCCCCAACAAATTTTGAAACGGGATCAACATATCTAAAAAGATGCAATTATTAGTACATAAAGTAATCAATAATCAATGTTAAATATAGTCATATATAATAGATGCACTACACTCAAATTAACTCAACAAAGTCTTTTTCCCAACTACTTGGAGTCGGCTCATCCCAAATTTTCAATTCCGCTTTATTCAAAGTCATAACCTCAGACTCTCATTCAAGCTACATGTTATCAAATATTTCGTTAGTAATTCTATACATGTTACCTTTGATCTTCCCCCACATTACCGTCAATGTGAATCATGTCATTCTTCCTAACTCACTCACTCAGTGGACTTCTTCTTTGCACACGTCCAAACCCATTTAGTACATTATCTCTCATTTTGTCTTCAATTGGTGTTAGTTTAACACTTTAACGGTCCCATGAATGTGTTCAGTCCTAATTCTGTCCTTTCTTTTCTGCACATCGATCATGACATTCGGATGATTGCCCCACTCATATTATATTGTTGTTTCTTAATTGCCTAGCATTCTATCCTGTAAATAACAATTGGTCTGTTAGTTGCTCTATAAAACCTGTCTTTCAATCTTAGCTGGATTTACAGATCAAACAAAATACTAAATGAACTACCCCACTCAACTTATCTTACCCTGATTACATCTAACATGCATTGGTTTTGACCCTCTCATGCCTTTCTTTATGGAACTACTATAACAGATTAAAATAAAATAAAATAACATACTAACGAGATTTAGTTATTAAGCAACGACCAATATATATTTCAATTGTAATATGCTTTTTATTTTTCGGTTATGTCTTTCAACTTCAAGTAGATATATGATACACTGTAATTTACATGATGGATCCTACACAGATTTTTTATTTTTTAATGACCTCCTATTATATAGATTACTACAATTTTAACTGTAAAAATTTAAAAACTTCATATAAAGAAGACCATTATCTAATGCAAGTGACTTCTATCCATGGCCATTGCTGAGAGAGGAAGACATGAGAAATAATTATCCAGTGTCATTATACAAAACATCCATATAAAAAAAATTTATAATTACCCGCAATTTAAATTTATGCAGCAAAGGTGATGCATTTATCAAGGTAGTCCAAACGAGAAGTTTTGAAAAATTTATCTGCTACAAGTTGCAATGTCAAGTGCTTGAGCTTGCTAAATTCAGCAAGTTGTTCGAATGCTGCATTAGCCAGAAAAGCATGACTTAATATTAATAAAAATATTTAAAAAGTCACTACCTAGTAAGTGAGATGTGGGGAGGATCGACTCGATCAAGATTCAAGACCTAACATTTGGTATAATTTTGTACAAAAAATATTTGCATCAGACTTGAGCCAAATTTCTAGAACTTGATGGTTCGAAGTTTAAACTCTAAACTCATCTATGGTTGAACCACGATGCAACTCCGTGACTTTGTTCACCCAACTTATTTACCTACATCTTTCTACTTCCAGTAACTTTGGATTCGATTCAAGATCAAAAATTTTTCGTGAAGCAACAAAATTTAGAACCCTGTGATATGACCACAACTGTTCCCATCTTTTTGAGAGTACACAATTGCGTCCTGCTTCTCTAATTCCCAGAAGAGACAGAACTGAAACAGTAATTTCATCAGGCAGCCAACTGATCCCATCCTCAATGTAGTTCTTACTCTGACGAACCAAAATAATATATATTTTTTATTTTTTATAATTAAAAAAACAATAAATAAGAATGCTTCGGCAAAAACAACATGCTAATCCAATTGGCCGAAAAAAAAAAAAAAAAAAGAGAGAGAGAGAGAGAGACAGACAAAATATAAATTTTGAAAGATTTATATATGCATATAAAATATTGTACCTCGTGCCTTTTCGTGCATTTAGAGGTCAGCCTCGTCGTTTTCCCCATTCAACCTGATGTTACAGTTGTTTTTGAAATTGGCATATAAATTGGTGATTTAATGTGTCAAAAATATCTTTTCATAATTTGGAGGGGCACATAAATTGATGAATTGGGGTACCGAGATGGTGTGAGAGGGTTTTGAATGTTAGGAGGGAGTGCAGAGTTCTGTTGAGGGTTCATTGTCCAGGATGAACAGTGGTGATGATGGTTGTGGGGTGGAGACGGCGGTGGTGGTGATTCATTTACCGAATTACGCATAGTGGTTATGGTGGTCGGCTGGTCGCTACAATGGAATCCATGGAGCCATCGTTGGCCATATATAGTTGCAGATCCACCGATTTCAAGGGTTTATTTTGGCTAGGAATAAAAGAAACTAAATTTGGGGTTTGTTAAGATAAATAATTATAATCCAAAACATGTATAATTAGTTAAAATTTATGTAGTTGTACCAAATTATAATCCACTTAGATAAATTTTGAAAGTAAGGAATTATGTCTACGTTTTATTAGGCAAGCAAATACGAAATCAATATTCTTCAAATCCTTACATGGACAGATGGTGCTTGAATATATATAGAGAGAGGGTCATTTTTGTCATTTAAGATTATGTATATTTTGTATTAAAAAAATTAAGGGTAAAAGGGTCAATTTGCATGTGTTGGAGGCTAAAAAGTAAATTGGAGTGTAAGCGAAAGTTAAAACCAAAATTTTCATCTAACTGAAAAATGACCTAACCTCAGGGAGTGTAGGTGTAATTTACCCTTTAAAAAATAACGTTGTCTTGTCAGAATAACATTGAATTCTTCGGTTATAAATTTGAAAACTCAATTTTACCGTTAGAATGCTTGAGAAGACATTTCAGTTCTATGTTGTACTAATAAAAGTATATTGAATATAATTGTCATTTTAGGCTTTTAATAAAATGACAACACTGATAGAAGAGGTACAATGTTATTTTGAAAAGTCTTTTTATTTAAATATTTTACAAGAAAAAAAAATTAGTATAATTAATCTTCTTATTTTTATCAAAAGTTTGTGTAACAAAATTCAAACGCTCACGTTGAGATTAATGGTCATCGGTGTTTATTGTTAGATATTACTTCTCATACAAATTAGTAAAGAAAATGCAACTCTGTTATGTATGACCAAATCAAACCATCAAACTAGTTCACATGATTCCCCAAACTGCCTACTCGAGTTTCACATCTCTGGAATCACAGGCAAACAATATCAAAATGGAAAACTGGAAAAAGGTATTATAGATTAAGAAGAGAGGAAGATATGATCTTCAAAGCCCAAGATCAAACTCCCAAGGTGAGGGGTTCAAAAATTGAAAAATGAAAAATCAGGTTCTGTTTGGCTGCAAGGTGTTTATGTGAGGGTTTCAATAAATTTCTAACTTTTCCACTCACCAAGGCTAAGTCAGCCAACTCCACACACCAACACTACCTCTCTCACACACATACACATCCACCCTCCACTTGTCACAATCCTATGGCTCCTCACAAGTCTTAATCTAAGCCAACAAGTGCACCAACCAAAAGTCTACAAGTGGCTGAATCTTCACCCTCCACATGTCATTATCCAAAGCACTCTTACAAGGCTTAATCTCAAGCCTACACTTGTCAACATCCCAAGCTAACAAGTGTTCCAATCCAATGCCAACAGTGGGTGAATCTACACTCAACACTTGTCACCAAAACAAGCTTCTCTCCACCTACATGCTTACAAGTGGTCCAATGAGAGTGTGACACTTGTCACACTTTTCAAAAATTGAAAAGTAGTCCTTCCCCAAAATATCTTGCAAAATAATCGCAAAATAATCCCCAAGACAAAAATAATTACAAAAATATAATCACACAAAGCACTCCAAAAGAGTAAATGTTTCCGGAAAAACTATGCATCCATACCCCTACAGAGAAAAGTAAACAAGTAGCATGCTTTTCTACAAAAGTAAGACTACGCATTTCATGGAAATAAAATAATGTCTATGAACGTGAAGTCGGAAGTCCGATTCAAACTCAAAACCAAACTCAAAACTCTAAGGTCACAAGAAAAATAATAAATTAAATAATAATAATAAAAAAGAATGCTGTAAAAAAGGAAAGAAAGAAAATGATCGGGTCATTACACAAACAATAAGAATGTTTGAGTTTAACTTAAGCTTGAATCAAATTCTCATAGGAGGCTTTTTACTTCGCTCATTTATGTTTGAGATAGCTCGAGTTTGAGTTGTCAACGACTCACCTTTCAACCCTCGTTTCAAAAAAATACGCCGCCTGGGGGCTTTACCCGGACTAACTAATAAAAGGCCTAGAGCCGGAAGCGATCTTAGAAACCAATCGCGTTTCGGTAAAAGATCTCAACATCGTATTCGTCTAGAAGAAAAACAAAAATTGCGTTTCATTATGGTCTTACAGAACGACAATTACTTAAAACATGCCTTACATGTTATAATTTTGGAAGAATTCTCACAATTTGTTATTGTTATAGTTAGTTTGAAGGAAGTCTCACACTCTAATTAACTAAAAGTTTAAAATGAATTTATGACCACAAATTTACTAGAGAAAGTTAAGAAAGATAAATAAAAAGAGAATGACGTGGGAAAAAAAAAAAAAAAAAAAAAAAGTGAAACGATTGTTGGTATAAGTTATTCTTTCACATTTTTTTATGGAAAGTGCAACACCCCTTGCAGCTAGGGTAATACGGGAACAGACCATGGACTTCAATTAAATTTATTTAGTATTTAAATTAAATAGTCATATAACTGTCTAATTATATATTTAATTTTGAAATATATAAATTAATATCTAATTATATAATATAATTAATATTTGAAAATCGTGGTCCATGAAAAGATTGCAATTGGCATATAAATTGGTGATTTAATGTGTCAAAAATATCTTTTCATAATTTGGAGGGGTATAAATTTTTTTTTTTATAATAAAATTAGTCCACCTAATTAAGCCGAAATCAACTCAACTACCATACTAATATAAATGCTAAAGTCAAATAAGTTCAGAACCGGCCCTGACCCGAGGCGACTAAGGGGGTGGGCCTCAAAATTTATCAACCGTGCGATACAATGCCAGAAGAGCTCACGGATAATGAATTCTAACCGTTAGATTTACTCTTATCGCTGACACCTGCTTGCCATATATATACCGATATACCACTTAACGATTCAAATTTTCTTTATTTTTTTTTTTTTTGAAAGTTAATTGACTACCCTGAACTGTTTTTTATTCTTGTTTATTTATATGTGAGATCAAGTAGTTCTATTCTATAAGATTGTCTTGGATTACTTGAACTACTTGATCTGGTGTAAGGTCAAACCTCAAATTTTGTTCTATTCTATAAGATTGTTTTGACTTTACAATCTTGTAGAATAGAACTGCTTGATCTCACATTTATTAAATAAGGCAGAAACAAAGAACAGTCAATTAACTTTATAAAAAAAAAATCAATTTTTAGTAAATGGGGCATAACGATCTTATAGAATAGATGTCAAACCCCGACATTATTCCAAATTGTGGGATAAGAAGAAAATAAATTAAAACTCATTGCACTTTGTCTAGCTAAGGGTCCATAATCACGCAATCATTGAGCAATAATATGTTAATAAGTGTACATATGTACAAAAGACGATGAATTTGACTTCCTCAATAATCTCATTTCTAACCCTTATAAAAGAGCATTGGCCTTCTTTTACTATCTAAAAAAAATTAGACACATAATCATCTTGTGTAAGGTCAAGGCACAATATTACTCTGCAAACAGTTCTGAAGACAAATAGATGATCATCAAAGCAACCAACATGCAACCTAATCAACACATTCAATAAGGAAATGCACACAACAATTTATCTAACATGGAAAATAATAATGCAATGTCAGGTAATGAAGTAGCGTATACAGTCTAACTTAAAGCAAGTTTTCAACATTTTAAAATTCACCCAGATATAGAACTACTTGATCTCACATACAACATATCAATAATGAGAAACAAGAATAGAAAACAGATTATAGGTACATATATATAACATATGAACCCTAACTCGGTAACCACATAACATATGAACCAGTAAAAAGAGCAAACCTAGATCTAGGATTTCGTTTCAGCCTCAAGGGAGAGATCTAACTACAAACGGTGAGAGAGACTAATCTGCTTCAAGCTGTCATCGGACTCCTTCGATGGCTCTGTGTCTTTAGCGCGAGAAAATGATGATCTAACTGTGTATTTCAATAACAAAGTACAATGCATCAGTTTAGGAATAATCTTCAAAATTAACAAATCAATATCCTAATATTCTGCATTCTAATAACAAAAGAAAATCAAAAACCAAAATCAATTGTTGTCAAAGTTCTTGTTATGATTTTCTTTTTTAGTTCTGAAAAGATTTTCCATCCTCAAAAAGCTTGGCATGTTGATAAAAATTGTTTCAGATTCAATCTCTACAGCTTTCTAATCCAATTCAGAATTTTTTTTTTTCATGCCCAGATTCAAATTTTCTTATAGACATAATTGACAACAACAAAAAACAAAAAAATATTTTAAAAAGATAATAAAAAAAATATTTTAAAAATATCATAAAAAGATCATAAACCAAATAAATAAGAACAAAATAAAAACAAAATGACGTTTCTTTTAAAATGCACAACAGAAAACGAAGAAGAAAACCTCAAAAATACACCAGCAAAGCCAAAAATTTCAACAAAATACTAGATTGGAAGGGAAGAGAACATGAACTAAAATCGGAACACCAAAACCGTAACCCTAGATTTTCATACGGAGCACAAGAGTGGCAAAACCATAACAAAAATTTAGCCGAACCAACAAAGCAAAATCAATCGATACAAAGACATAATAAGTCAAAGCCTTAATAATTATTAGACATTAAAATAAAAAGACGAACTAACCTCTCAGATTATGAACAGATATCTTCGCCTTCTCTCTCTCTATCTCTAAACAATAAAGAAAATTTGAATCGTTAAGTGGTATATCGGTATATATATGGCAAGCAGGTGTGTTTTAGGCCTCAGCTGCTGAGGATGAGGATGATGATGATGTGGATCTCTTTGGTGAAGAAAAGAAGGCTGCTGAGGAGCGTGCAGCTGCTCTGAAGGCATCTGGAAAAAAGAAAGAACGAGCACGGCATCGATTCGACGGGTCGAATACCAAGGTGATACGGACCTGCAACTGGAATGGGTCAATGTGTACTACAACAAAGCCAGCTGTGGCCGGTTCGTCCCACGCGCCGTCCTCATGGACCTCGAACCAGGCACCATGGACAACTATACTGAATCTTGTTTTTAATTGTCTGATGATTCTTGTGACAGAAATTGAAAGCTGGTTGGAGTTTTGCTTGAAATCGGTGCAGGAGAGGTTCATGCTAGTGAAGATTATGTTTACGCATGACTGATTTTAAGTCATAAATGTCCACTTTATTCCTATGTTTTCTTTCTCCAAGACTTTGGTATAAAGAGTAGCAGTTACACCATTTTGGATTCTTATCTAAATTAATGCTTTTTTTCCTTTACTAGGGTTCTGGATTTTCTTCAGGAGTCATATTCTTACAGTCATATTCTTACTTACTGTTGTATAGTTGGGAGATTGTGGGAGTGTGTAATATATATTATATGTGGGGTTTATATATAATGCAAGGTTATCTCATTATTCATGCCTTATTTTTAATATATTCAACATTCATCTATTTGGCTACTTTTTTTGTTCAATACTATTGGAGAAGTTGGATTCATTTTTTTGTTCAATGCTATTGGAGTCGATTGTACTTTTAAACAGTTGGATTCATTTTAGACGGTCGTTCATGTCTGCGCGGCACAGCAAATACCTGCTCGATCATACCGATCTCGGATTAGAGAGAGAGGAGAAGTGGGGAAGGATGCCAAAGAGGACGACACACACTACTCGAACGAGGACGCAAGACCAGATGGTCATGACTCTGATCTCTTCGTCTATTACTGCAAGCACTGTGGATCTCATGTCCTAATTACTGGTTTGCCTCTCTTTCTCTACTTTTCTCGATCCCAATTTGATCTTTTGCTAGCTCTAGAATGGTCTCAATCGAATTAGACATGCTCTATTATATCTATATATATCTATCTATATTTATAAATGCATTGTTACCTGTGTTAGAAAATTTTGGTTCAGATTAATTTTAGGTTCCGTTTTCTTCTTGTTTTCATCTTTAATTGTTGGGAAATGATATCAATGCCAGAATTATCCATAAATTTGTGTAGTTCCTTTTTAAATCGAATTAGTTTGTTCTGTAGCTGTGTGTATATGTAATTCTATTGGGTGTGGGTGGGGGATTTTGATTTTTTTTTTTTTTTTTTTTTTTTTTTTTTTTTTTTAAAAAAAACAAAAAAAAAAAGAAAAGCTGAAAGAGAGTATTTATTGTCATCTATATATTCTTCTCTATATTATTTTATCTTTATAGTCCATAGTTTTATACAAGGAACTACTGAACTCAATAACTTGTTGCCATTACCTAAAGGTCTATTCTGTAGAGGTACTCAAATTGGATTTCCTGGTTTCGTTGTAAACTTGATTGGTTAATTCCAGTTATGCAAATCAATAGTTCAAACTTCTGCAGGCACTCCCCCCTTTTTTTATAGGAACTATTGTATTAAATGTTGTCCCTTTGGGATGTAAAATATATCTCTTCTCACCATCCCTGCAGTGTGTGAGAAACGTATGCATTCTTCCCCTAATGCTAGACTGACAATATTTACTCCCCTACCATCCGCATAAGGGCTCCCAAGGTCCCCCTCCTCTTGTTAGGATCGATTGTTTGGCTTGAGCTTCAGTGGTTGACTTGCTTTCCATGTTCTAGCCTTCAAAGAATTCCGACGATGTTTGCCTAACACACAACTATCACAAATTTTATTGTCATGCAAAGGCAAACCAGAAAACTGGAGTCAAAATTTCAATCATGGGGTTAGTTGCTAGTTTACATGACATATCGAGACTGCTGACTGGTGAAATGCTGCCCGAAATCATATAGTTAATTAATGAACCTAGTCTAGGTTATTTATTGGTAATGTACTCCCTTTGATGTATTTTTATCATGGTGGACAAGAAAAACTAGGTTGCGCATGTTGCACCGTGCAACGGGCATATCCAACCGTACATTACACGTGCTCGCGCGTGTATTACACGCATGGTTTGGACCGTGCAACAGACGCAACCAAGTTTTTCTCATGGTGGAGACTTCTAGGGCTGCAAGTCCAGCCGCCATCATGCTGTAGGAGATTCTGATATGGGTGCTTAATTTCTTTATTCTCAGTTCTCTATTTTTTTATTTTTTTATTTTTTTATTTTTTTGGGCAAAAGAAACCCCATATGTCGAATAGGCGGTCCACTGCCTCTTCTTCTAAGGTACAAGGTCAAATTGCTGATCTATTGGGGATATAGTTGATTTTGTGAATTCTTTGGTAGTATAGTGGGCCCTCTCAGCCCTTGTTTTCACATTGTAATGTGCTTCCCTCTTGAGCACTTTTAATGAAATTCTATTTATAAAAAAAATATTTTGTCTTCCTGCTTAGGAAGAATAAGTACAGGAACCTTTTTCTTTTTTGGTTGGTGCTTTTAGAATGTTGGGAGAATAAAATAGGTTTGAACCCTATACTAAACTAGATAAATTTAACTAAAAGGCCATGTTACCAAAGAGATGAAAAAAGTAGCAAACAAACAGAAAAGGCTATGTAAAGCGCCATTAACCATCTATTTCCATCGTAAGCCCTTCTTATGTCAATTTGTGCTTTTATCTCTGATGTCCTTTATCTTTAATGAAGTGACAAAGTCAAATATGTTTTTGTGCATTACTTGGATGTATATTCTTTTTTTGATAGGTTACTTGTTTGTATATTCTTAAAGGTGATATCTAACTTTTTTTGTATTGGACTTTTTTTAAATGAAATTTCGCTGTTGATTTTTAGCGCGTAAGACCTTATTCTGTTGTAGAGTCTGTAAAATTATCAGCACATGTCATTCCATTGGAAATATAAAGTAGACAAATTATTTGCCTCTTTAATCTAATGCTCACTGTCTTGAAGCACAAAGTATAATATCCTTTTACTTGATCTGTATCGGATATCGATAGATCACTTGATTGTAGATATTGAATTCAACTACTTTTGATATCGGATATCGATAGATCACTTGATTGTAGATATTGAATTCAACTACTTTTGATATGGGCTCCTGCTGGAAAGAACTTCCCTGTTATATGTTATATTTAATTTCTGTTAAAGCATTCTTTATTGATGCAAGGAAACTTCCATGGTAAAATATATTTTCTGTAAGATACCCAATTGCAGAAAATGCCAAAAAGAAGACTGACAAAAGCATATGTATTGGACAAGAAGAAGCATCTTGCAAGGCTCAACATAAATGAGGGAGGAAAAGTTCTGTTGAAATGGTGATGACCCATTATACTTCAGAGCAAAGTTTTGTGTTCATTATCACATGGATTCTTTTTCGTATTTCTAATTCCATTTTTTAATGTATTCAAATATTACTTTCTATTAGAGCCTAAACATTGCTTTAAGAACATAATTTAGAAAAAAAAAAGAAAAAGAAGAGATATCAGAATAGATTTATTTCTAATTGTTAAGACATGACTCATAATTTTTTCCAAAACTGTTGTTATTTATTGGCCATTGTAATTGAACAACCTAGAAACCTTTAGTGTTCTCATGAGAAACCTAGAAACCTTTAGTGTTCTCATGAGAACTGCATTGAGGTGCATGTGTAAGGTTATTTTTACTACTAGCCTTGCCTTTGTTTTAGTGACACAATTTTGGGTCCAGTCCATCTGTTAAAAGTATTTGATTGTCATTAAATCTCAAAATCTGGGAGTCAATGCCAATTTGATAGCCAATAGTAGAGGAGGATGCCATTTCTATTACTGTTGCAATGAGGTGTCGCATTAGTGTCATATGATGCAATTGTTACCGAAAAGGTTACTCCACTATATTCATAATAATCAACTTTAAATCACTAGCCTATCTAGAGGCTACCTCCATTTAGGTTTAACCACAAACTAGAACCACAACTTTTTCAATTGACCGTGGAGTCCTGTAGCAATAGAGGAAAATTTATCTCTGAAGCACTTGCTAGTTTAGAGTCTTTAGTATTTAGATGTGTCTGCTGCTTCCTTACTGATGCATGTGTTTCTATAATTTCTGCTACGTATAATGATGCACTGTGAACCTCGACTCCGCTGCTTTAATCTATCTCAGTGGCTGTGCATTGTGATTGTGGCTGCAATGAAAGGTGGATACGCATTAGCCACTTGTCTGGCCAAGTTAGCTTTAATGTTACATGATGATTACTTTTAGTTTTGCTTTTAAGTTGCATGATAACTAAATTGTATTTCAAACATAGTAAGTTCTAAATTGGGTTGGAAAGGGAATATTTTAGAGACGACAACAGGGGAAAAATGCAGTATTCTTTACTCGGTTATGAGTAATCACCTGCACTAAATACTTGTACTTCTTAATTTCTTTGTTGTGCTACCATTTAGGCTGGTCTATTTTATGAGTTTGAGTCTCACATACCTTACTGTGAATCCTCCTTATCCAGTGGTGAAGGGAAACTGGAGAAGCAATTCCGTATGAACTGCATGGGATGTGGGCTGCTTGTCTGCTACCGTGCGGAAGAAGATCTTGAATTTGCCTCTTTCATATATGTCGTTGATGGTGACCTTAGTACGATTGCTGCTGAAACTAATCCTCAGGTAAAGACTTTGCTGTGTGTGTTGATGACACTTTTTTTTCTTTTCTTTTTATGGGTACCCATTTCTATTTGGGACCCAGATCCTCAACCTTCCATTTGGAAAGAGTAGTATACACCATTTAGGCTATAAGGCGTTAAGCCCTTGATGGTGTCTATTTCTGATTTACTATATCCTGTTCCCAAATCATCATGCAATCAAGAATCATACATAGTAATGCTTTCTCAGTCTTTCATTCCTGAACATCTGAATATGTACTCCAGAAACACGATAATCGTTCTGAAATATATTGTAGGATGCTCCTGTCCCACCATGCATATCACAGCTAGAAGGAGGGCTTGTTCATGTGGCAATAGAAGTAGAAGACCGTGCACAATGCTCAGCAATCACAAGTAAACCAATTGTTCAATCTCTCCTCATTTTATATTTTCTTATATGCTTTCAGTTTTGTAGCACATTCTTGATCAATAAATCAAATAATAAATATATAATTTTTGAATAATTTGGCAATTATACCAAATTGCGTGCATCCTTTAAATGTGCTTTCATTATTATAGTGCATAAAAAGTGAAGGTTTGAATAAAGAAAACCTAGGTTCAAAGTGCGTACATCAGGATTTTGATCATTTGTTATTTCCATCTTTGAAATCTACACTATTTGCTGTAGTAAAATATTTCTTTGAGCACCAAATGAAGATTGGAAATGAAATAAAGGAGTATGAAGATGACTTTGATCATGTGAGTGTACATTTGGGCATCAAGCATCAGGAGTTGGTGATTATAATGACTTCAAACTTTTCTACCCTCACTGATTATTTAAACACGTGGCACTGATACTTTCTCAGTGTAGAAGCAAATATAAACATGGATCACACACACACACACACACACACACACACACACACACACACACACACACACACATTTGTGATGCTAATAATTTGCGTAAACCATGCCTTTCATGCTGCTCGAAGTAAAGCCAAAAGGGAGTGCGGTGTTTGCTTCAATTGTTTATCCTTGCAGAACACCTTCCATTATATCCTCTCTTTTAGATATATTTGTTTTTTATTTTTATGCTACAACTTGATTAGAATGGTGGATTCTTCAATATAGAACCTCATCTTTGCATTTTGCTTGTACCAGGGGTGAATGCTGATGATGTTAGAGTAACTGTTGCAGCGCCTGCAGCTCGCGGTGAAGCTAACAGTGAACTTCTAGAGTTCATGGGCAAAGTACTAAATTTGAGCCTCAATATTCAATTATCACATCTAAATTGTCGAGCTGAGCCTCTATTCTTTTACTTTTGACACAGGTGCTGGGTCTAAGACTAGCCAGATGACCCTTCAGAGAGGGTGGAATAACAAATCAAAACTCCTTGTGGTGAGTTTAAATTTAATTTCTAATTTTGTGTCTTTTCGTGCACTAGTCTATTTCATGTATGTTCTGGTAATTCTTTTTGTGAAATTCAATTGATGATTCTGCGGGACCACTCAGTTCACTGAAATTGCGTGATGAGTTCCTTGATAGGTAATACCATATTCTGGTAATCCCACTAACATTACCATATTTTACGAGTCATGCTGTTTGAATCCAATATGTCACGGTTTTGTGGCGGTGGATTTCAAGTACCAGGGGGCAATGTCAAGCCCCATTTTTATGTCCTATATGCTGCTTGTCCACTATCGTGTAAGATGGCATGTTAGTTCTTCAACATCTTAGGACTAGAATCTAATGACATAGTTTGCTATTATATTTAATTGTCTGATGATTCTTGTGACAGAAATTGAAAGCTGGTTGGAGTTTTGCTCGAAATCGGTGCAGAAGAGGTTCATGCTAGTGAAGATTCTGTTTACGTACGACTGATTATAAGTCATAAATGTCCACGATATTCCTATGTTTTCTTTCTCCAAGACTTTTGGTATTAAGAGCATCAGTTACACCATTTTGGATTCTTATCTAAATTAATGCTTGTTGAAGTTATTGTACTGATATGATCACTGCTTATTACATTACATACACACACGTACATCCATTAATACTTCCATTAGACATACATAAATCCAGGTTAAGTCACCACCTCAATAGTATCTCGTTAGTTCCTTGCCTGACACCGATGCATTATACGGAGTACATTATATAATTTACCCCATGTAGTATATAATACTCTCCGGGCAGTTTTTTTTTTAACTTTTCTAGGGTTCTGGATTTTCTCTTCAGGTTTCAATGAGTCATATTCTTACTTACTGTTGTATATTTGGGAGATTGTTGGTGTGTGTAATATATTATATGTGAGAAGATTCCCATTCATGGTGAGTTCGGATTTAATCATTGTTTACGACTTTAGTAATATTGGACTGTTTAGTAATACTGATGGTATGAAAAATTAGATCCAGATAGAGTCGTCACTACTAAAAATTTGAGGACAGTTAGAATAGGCAGTTAAATAAGAGTGCGACTTTTTGTACAAGAGGATTTGAGACGAGAGGATTATATGCATTGTTAGTCCTAGGCTAGAATAAGAAAAAGTAGAGCTGGATTACAGTTGTGGAGTGTAATCTACTTATATAATTAAAGATGGTATTACAGTTGTGGTGGTTTTAATATTGGACTGTTTAGTAATACTGATGGTATGAAAAATTAGATCCAGATAGAGTCGTCACTACTAAAAATTTGAGGACAGTTAGAATAGGCAGTTAAATAAGAGTGCGACTTTTTGTACAAGAGGATTTGAGACGAGAGGATTATATGCATTGTTAGTCCTAGGCTAGAATAAGAAAAAGTAGAGCTGGATTACAGTTGTGGAGTGTAATCTACTTATATAATTAAAGATGGTATTACAGTTGTGGTGGTTGTAATACTTTGAATAACCAGTGGAATCATATAATTAATATTTTAATGCAGTGTGTTTTTTTTTATCAAGCGCGACGCTGAAGATGGATTGCTTGGATATAAACACTTTTTGTAGTCTGTGTTGATCTTGTGGATAGAAACACTTCTTGTAGTCTCTGTTGATCTTGTAAACTTTTCAATGTCTGGTATGGAACTCCGAAAAATGTTAAAAACGGGTGGCATGCCTATAATTTGAGGGCTTTTGAAGGGAGTGGGACACCCTTAATGAGAGAAGGTCTTTTTGTCAATGAATTGTTTCTGATTTAGTTTTATGAAAATGATGAGGGCTGTAGTCATATGTATATGCTTCTAGCACTTGTTGGCAGGGACATAACTTGAAGAAACTTTGTTCTGCATCGAGTTTGTTTACCCAGAGGCTGGTTAATCTGAGCTTGCTAACTGAGCCCAAAGGTTCAGATGGAGAGCTTTAGTCGGACCAGGGGGCAGAATGGCTTGGCAATGTGTGTCAAAGTGCGAGTAAATATTTTAGCATCTTGAAATTTCAATTTAAAGCTATGCTTAGAAGTGTCAAATCGTTTAAACCATGGTTCGCCCTTTTGTCCGGTAGGCAACATTTTTTAAAGTTTGATACACGATCAGTATCGGTCAATTTATATTGATTTTGGCTGAGTATGTTGCACCGCGATGGATATCACGAACCATTGTGAAATTCAATTTCCAAATGTATTTGACTCTGGACAAAGTGTTGGACTAGGCATGACAATGAAATTGTCCACTAATCGTGGGCCGGCCTTTATTTTTGGCATCCTTGGTAAAGTTTTACCATTTATAAAATACTTACCTACCTTCCACACAAAAAAAAAAAAAAAAAAAAAAAAGAGAGAGAAAAAAAAAGGGTTAATTATTAATAATTGCTTGCATAATTTTCAAAACTAATTTGCTAAATTCCAGTTTGTCAGTTGGCATGAGAATAATCACGAGCCCACAGTTCAGGGATTTAACCATCTATTTGGCATGAGAATTTCCATATGTCTTTCTTTAAATCTATACAATCTGTTTGTGTTTGTGTGTGTATAGAGACTGCAAACTATATTTTTTTTAACACATAAATTATACTTTTTTTACATTAAATTATAAAAATTATATAAAATTGAACTGAATCATTGTCTTAGCTGGAGATTAAGTTAAAGATTAAGTGATGTGTTAAATTGTTAATATAACTGCATGCACGTTTCATTAGGGGTGGCAAAAATCGACACAACCTCTTAACACGACTCGAACACGGCACGAGATAAACGGATTTAAGTTGACTATAATCGGGTTCGGGTCATAAACGGATTGATACAATTAACCCGTTTAATTAATCGTGTCGTGTCGTGTTCGAGTTGTATGGCTTAACCCGTGTAACCTGTTTATACCCATTTAACTAAACGTGTCATAATCGTATCAATACGACCCGTGTAACCCATTACCTATTTAGACCCAATTAATTGGAATATTTAGGTCATTTTATCTTAACCCCGTTAATGGTAAGTCAGCTCTCAATTTCTTTGCACTTCCCAATTTTTTTATTTATTTTTAGATGTTGCAGAATTCAATTTCCCATTCATACGGTTCGCCTCTTCAGTTGCTCTCAGACACTCTTACCCAAAACTTAACCTTACATCTCCCTCTTCAGTCTCCATTTCAAAGCCACATATATTATAAATGGTGGAAGAAGATCTATCTCCATATGTATCTCACAACATAGGCCGAAAGAAGAAGACAACTTTCAAACAACCTTTGATCACCCAAAATATAGAAGACACGCCGGAGTAATTAATTTCTGACCCTCTCTTCTTCATATTTCTTCCCTCCTCATCATATGTTCTTGCCTCTTGAGTTTTTTCAGATTCATGTAATAGAAACCCTAATCCTCATTCCCTAATTTAGTTAGTGTTTTTCAAGTAAAAATTAAGTAAAATGATTCACATTCTGTGTAACCTTCATCATATGATAAGTACAGAAAATGAAAAGAAAAAACATGTTCTGTGTATAAGGTTTTACATGAAAAAGATTTTGCGACAATTAGTTAAAGCAAGCAACCGAACATAGACTGTGCATGCAGCACTTTCAAAACCTCCATCATCTGAATATGTGAATGTGTCTCGGTGGTTTCACCACATTGAAGCACTTTTGAGGATTTCGTAAGTTCTTGCTACCAATATGACTGTCTTAATTATTATGAAGACACTTCAACAAAAAATCATTATTGTGAAGATATTATAGTTTGGACGTACCATCATGTTCTACGGAATTTCAATTTTCTTAATAAATAAAACTCAGTTATTTTGTTTAATACTGCTTCTTATCGAGTTTATGGAATTCTGGCCTTGCAGCGGTGTTTCTGGTGAAGGTTGCAGTGTCACTGTAGAGGGATCAGCTCCTATCACTGAGGAAGCCGTCGCAACTCCTGCTGCCGTTGACACCAAGGCAAGTTTCTTGAGCTGTTTGTTTAATGTTGTATACATTGTTCTGATTGTATTTTTGTGTGTGTGAGTGTGTGAGTGCCAGTTTATCAGCTTTTATTGCTCGGTTTTATATACTTCTTTCTAGTTATGCTGCTTATTAGTCTGATATCTGGAGTTTTATACTACCTAGAACATTTAAGCAATTTTAGTGCCTTTCTAGAGTTGTTAATAAATAATCATTAAGAATTGAATCTTAATTCTTTGCATGGATCAACATGTGTTTTAGGCCTCAGCTGCTGAGGATGAGGATGATGATGATGTGGATCTCTTTGGTGAAGAGACTGAAGAGGAAAAGAAGGCTGCTGAGGAACGTGCAGCTGCTGTGAAGGCATCTGGAATGGGTCAATGTGTACTACAACAAAGCCAGCTGTGGCCGGTTCGTCCCACGCGCCGTCCTCATGGACCTCGAACCAGGCACCATGGACAGCGTCCGATCAGGGCCCTATGGTCAGATCTTCCGACCCGACAACTTCGTGTTCGTGCAGTCTGGTGCCGGCATTAATTGGTCCAAAGGTCACTATACTGAAGGGGCTGAGCTCATCGATTCTGTTCTTGATGTGGTTCGGAAAGAGGCAGAGAATTGTGACTGCCTTCAAGGTACTATAATTATATTCTTCTTTTTGTGCTTTTAGAAAGCTTTTGTAGTTGTTATTTTTTCGTCTGCTTGAATTGGTTGATTTAATTGTTAGTGATTTTTTTCCCAGTATTAAACAATTTATTCAGTATGTGTAGTGTAGATCTGATGATCGTTGTTGATTTGCTCGTTGATTTGCATTTTTGCACAGTTAAGTGTACTCCTTACTCGGTTGATATGAGTGTAGTGTGTGCGCTAGTAATGAACTACTGTGACTGTTTTGATGTGATTTAGATTATTATTTGTGAGTTTAGTGAAGTTTCATATGCTATTTGTGAAGTATATTGATCCTTGTCAGGATTATTTTGTATGTTGCTGTGCAGAGTCGTCCTGTATACTGTTTTGTGTTCTGATTGAAGGTGTATACACGTCAATTTATTTGTGGTTTGTATGCCACTGACCTCTATTTTCCATTGATCTGTTTTCGTTGACATTTCACAAGATCTATTCAACCTTTGCTGATCCTGATCCCCATGTTAAGGTTAGTGTACGGTAATAATGTAAAATTCACTGTATTTTTTGCTTAATTATCCTTCAGCAAAGCATTAGAAGTGTTTTTTTTTTTTTTTTAATATTTCAAATGGATCTCTTGTTTACTTTGGTTCTTGTTTTCCTTGCTTTTTACTCTCTGTTTATTTTGATGTAAAAAATTTTCATTTAGCATTTTGATATGTTTGGTTGACTCTGTAATGATTTATGCCATACCTGATAAAAATGAAAATAGCTTAAACCTTGAGAAATAACTTATTGTTTTTAATTTTGGTAAATAATTTCCCAAATTTAAGTCATTTTAAACAAAAATCATGTACGAGTATATGTTTTATAGACATATACATGCTTGGATATACACTAGCATAGTGCTTGTCAACCTGCACTACATGTATTAGTTCTCACAGAGACACACACATACCAGTGAGATTATATTAGTAGCCACAAAAATATTCTCCCATTGCACTTGATTGTTATTATCTTTAAATAAAACATGTGTCCTTAACATATTCTCATGTTTCACAATTGTTTCATCGACTCATTTCCTTCATCCGAATTGGTGTTTATGCACTCTACTTTACTTAAACATATATATGCTCTAATACATGTCTCTCATCAACCTTTATGTATGCCAATGAAAAAATGTTTTATTTGTCTTTGCCTTTTTCTAAGAGTTGGTATGTTGTTATTAAAGTTTTAACCAAACACTGAAAAAAAGGAGGAAAATGATTCTTTTTAATATTTTCTGGTGTAAAGTTTTATGCCAAAAATAATGACACTGATTTCCCATATAATTAGATTGGTTACCATGACAAATATAAACAAATTAAAAAATAAATTTGAATGTTATGTGTTATGTTGCCAATAGTGACACTGTAACCACTGCTATGCTAACTGGTATCAAGCTTTAGGAGAGTGGTTAGTTTATCCTAATAAAATTCTAAAATATATTGTTCTTAATCAACTTACATTGCTGCACTTTATCAGCAACCAAACTAGAGAATAATTCAAGGTATCTTTTCTATTTTTTTGTTATGCACTTATGCAAGTCAAGATATCATTTCTAACCTTTTTTACTTTTTGTTCAAATTCTTTCAGGATTTCAGGTCTGCCTCTCTTTGGGAGGTGGGACTGGCTCAGGCATGGGAACTCTTCTTATTTCCAAGATTAGAGAATAGTACCCAGACCGAATGATGCTCACTTTCTCTGTGTTCCCATCACCAAAGGTTTCTGATACTGTCGTTGAACCTTACAATGCAACAATATCAGTTCACCAACTTGTTGAAAATGCTGATGAGTGTATGGTTCTGGACAATGAAGCTCTCTATGACATTTGCTTCCGAACCCTAAAACTCACCGTAAGTTTATTTTCCTTTTACTTATGGCCGTCACACTCTTTTAATATGACTGCACAGACTTGCCTTTTAGCTTTCTTGTCAATTTTGATTGTTTTTTTAAGTTCATCTTACTCAACCACGAACACGAAAAAACATTGAAACAATTCGGACCAATAGGAATCGAGTATTATATCATTGCGATCCGAGTGGAACACTTATCTTCACATCTGAGCTGTCCACTTCCTTCGAGAAAACACAACCTCCCCCATTATCAACCGTGCGATACAATGCCATAAGAGCTCATGGATAATGAATTCTAACCGTTAGATTCACTCTTATCGCCGACACCTGCTTGCCATATATATACCGATATACCACTTAACGATTCAAATTTTCTTTATTGTTTAGAGATAGAGAGAGAGAAGGCGAAGATATCTGTTCATAATCTGAGAGGTTAGTTCGTCTTTTTATTTTACTGTCTAATAATTATTAAGTCTTTGACTTATTATGTCTTTGTATCGATTGATTTTGCTTTGTTGGTTCGGCTAAATTTCAGTTATGGTTTTGCCGCTCTTGTGCTCTGTATGAAAATCTAGGGTTAGGGTTTTGGTGTTCCGATTTTAGTTCATGTTACTCTTACCTTCCGATCTCGTATTTTGTTGAAATTTTTGGCTTTACTGGTGTATTTTTGAGGTTTTCTTCTTCGTTTTCTGTTGTGTATTTTAAAAGAAACGTCATTTTGTTTTTATTTTATTTTCTAAATCAACTAATCAAGCTCTGTAATTCTTGTTTTGCAAATTAAATCCTATTTGATTTATGATCTTTTTAAAATATTTTTTTTATGATCTTTTTAAAATATTTTTTTGTTTTTCGTTTTTTGTTTTCTTTTTTTTTTTTGTTGTTGTCAATTATGTCTACAAGAAAATTTGAAACTGGGCATGAAAAAAAAAAAAATCTGAATTGGATTAGAAAGCTGCAGAGATTGAATCTGAAACAATTTTTATCAACATGCCAAGCTTTTTAAGGATGGAAAATCTTTTCAGAACTAAAAAAAGAAAATCATAACAAGAACTTTGACAACAATTGATTTTGGCTTTTGATTTTCTTTTGTTATTAGAATGCAGAATATTAGGATATTGATTTGTTAATTTTGAAGATTATTCCTAAACTGATGCATTGTACTTTGTTATTGAAATACACAGTCAGATCGTCATTTTCTCGCGCTAAAGACACAGAGCCATCGAAAGAGTCCGATGACAGCTTGAAGCAGGTTAGTCTCTCTCACCGTTTGTAGTTAGATCTCTCCCTTGAGGCTGAAACGAAACCCTAGATCTAGGTTTGCTCTTTCTAATGGTTCATATGTTATGTGGTTACCGAGTTAGTTCATATGTTATGTGGTTACCTAGTTAGGGTTCATATGTTATATATATGTACCTATAATCTGTTTTCTATTCTTGTTTCTCATTATTGATATGTTGTATGTGAGATCAAGTAGTTCTATATCTGGGTGAATTTTAAATGTTGAAAACTTGCTTTATGTTAGACTGTGTACGCTACTTCATTACCTAACATTGCATTATTATTTTCCATGTTAGATAGATAAATTGTTGTGTGCATTTCCTTATTGAATGTGTTGATTAGGTTGCACGTTGGTAGCTTTGATGATCATCTATTTGTCTTCAGAACTGTTTGCAGACTAATATTATGCCTTGACCTTACACAAGATGATTATGTGTCTAATTTTTTTTAGATGGTAAAAGAAGGCCAATGCTCTTTTATAAGGGCTAGAAATGACATTATTGAGGAAGTCAGATTCATCGTCTTTTGTATTTATGTACACTTATTAACATATTATTGCTAATTGCGTGATTATAGACTCTTAGCTAGACAAAGTGCAATGAGTTTTAATTTAGTTTCTTCTTATCCCACAATTTGGAATAATATCGGGGTTTGACATCTATTCAATAAGATTGTTATGCCCCATTTACTAAAAATTGATTTTTTTTTATAAAGTTAATTGACTATTTTTTGTATCTGCCCTTATTTAATTTTCATAAAAAAAAAAAAAATCAATTTTTAGTAATATAGAATAGATGTCAAACCCCAACATTATTCCAAATTGTGGGATAAGAAGAAAATAAATTAAAACTCATTGCACTTTGTTTAGCTAAGGGTCCATAATCACGCAATCATTGAGCAATAATATGTTAATAAGTGTACATAAGTACAAAAAACGATGAATCTAACTTCCTCTATAATGTCATTTCTAACCTTTATAAAAGAGCATTGGCCTTCTTTTACCATCTAAAAAAATTAGACACATAATCATCTTGTGTAAGGTCAAGGCACAATATTAGTCTTCAAACAGTTCTGAAGACAAATAGATGATCATCAAAGCTACCAACGTGCAACCTAATCAAACACATTCAATAAGGAAATGCACACGACAATTTCTCTATCTAACATGGAAAATAATAATGCAGTGTCAGGTAATGAAGTAGCGTATACAGTCTAACATAAAGCAAGTTTTCAACATTTAAAATTCACCCAGATATAGAACTACTTGATCTCACATACAGCATATCAATAATGAGAAACAAGAATAGAAAACAGATTATAGGTACATATATATAACATATGAACCCTAACTAGGTAACCACATAACATATGAACCCTAACTCGGTAACCACATAATATATGAACCAGTAGAAAGAGCAAACCTAGATCTAGGGTTTCGTTTCAGCCTCAAGGGAGAGATCTAACTACAAACGGTGAGAGATACTAACCTGCTTCAAGCTGTCATTGGACTCCTGCGATTGCTCTGTGTGTTTAGCGCGAGAAAATGATGATCTGACTGTGTATTTCAATAACAAAGTACAATGCATCAGTTTAGGAATAATCTTCAAAATTAACAAATCAATATCCTAATATTCTGCATTATAATAACAAAAGACAATCAAAAACCAAAATCAATTATTGTCAAAGTTCTTGTTACGATTTTCTTTTTTTAGTTCTGAAAAGATTTTCCATCCTCAAAAAGCTTGGCATGTTGATAAAAATTGTTTCAGATTCAAATTTTCTTGTAGACATAATTGACACAAAAAAAAAAAAAACAAAAAAAGATCATAAACCAAATAGGATTTAGTTTGCAAAACAAGAATTACAGAGCTTGAGATTTAGAAAATAAAATAAAAACAAAATGACGTTTCTTTTAAAATGCACAACAGAAAACGAAAAAGAAAACCTAAAAAATACACCAGCAAAGCCAAAAATTTCAACAAAATACGAGATCAGAAGGGAAGAGAATATGAACTAAAATCGGAACACCAAAACCCTAAACCTAGATTTTCATACGGAGCACAAGAGCTGCAAAACCATAACAAAAATTTAGCCGAACCAACAAAGCAAAATCAATCGATACAAGGACATAATAAGTCAAAGCCTTAATAATTAGTAGACATTAAAATGAAAAGACGAACTAACCTCTCAGATTATGAAAATTTGAATCGTTAAGTGGTATATTGGTATATATATGGCAAGCAGGTATTGGCGATAAGAGTGAATCTAACGGTTAGAATTCATTATCCGTGAGCTTTTCTGGCATTGTATCGCACGGTTGATAATGGGGGAGGTTGTGTTTTCTCGAAGGAAGTGGACGGCTCAGATTTGAAGATAAGTGTTCCAGTCGGATCACAATGATATAATACTCGATTCCTATTGGTCTGAATTGTTTCAATGTTTTTTCGTGTTCGTGGTAGAGTAAGATGAACTTAAAAAAACAATCAAAATTGACAAGAAAGCTAAAAGGCAAGTTTGTGCAGTCATGTTAAAAGAGTGTGATGGCCATAAGTAAAAGGAAAATAAACTTACAGCTTGGTGTGGTGAGTTTTAGGGTTCGGAAGCAAATGTCATAGAGAGCTTCATTTTTTGCTTAATTATCCTTCAACAAAGCATTAGAAGTGTTTTTTTTAATATTTCAAATGGATCTCTTGTTTACTTTGGTTCTTGTTTTCAAATGGATCTGAGAGGTTAGTTCGTCTTTTTATTTTAATGTCTAATAATTATCAAGGCTTTGACTTATTATGTCTTTGTATCGATTGATTTTGCTTTGTTGGTTCGGCTAAATTTCTGTTATGGTTTTGCCGCTCTTGTGCTCCATATGAAAATCTAGGGTTAGGGTTTTGGTTTTCCGATTTTAGTTCATGTTCTCTTCCCTTCCGATATAGTATTTTGTTGAAATTTTTGGCTTTGCTGGTGTATTTTTGAGGTTTTCTTCTTCGTTTTCTGTTGTGCATTTTAAAAGAAACATTATTTTGTTTTTATTTTGTTCTTATTTATTTGGTTTATGATCTTTTTAAAATATATATATTTTTTTGTTGTTGTCAATTATGTCTATAAGAAAATTTGAATCTGGGCATGAAAAAAAAAAAATTCTAAATTGGATTAGAAAGCTGTAGAGATTGAATCTGAAACAATTTTAGAGATTGAATCTGAAACAATTTTTATCAACATGCCAAGCTTTTTGAGGATGGAAAATCTTTTCAGAACTAAAAAAAGAAAATCATAACAAGAACTTTGACAACAATTGATTTTGGTTTTTGATTTTCTTTTGTTATTAGAATGCAGAATATTAGGATATTGATTTGTTAATTTTGAAGATTATTCCTAAACTGATGCATTGTACTTTGTTAGTGAAATACACAGTTAGATCATCATTTTCTCGCGCTAAAGACACAGAGCCATCGAAGGAGTCCGATGACAGCTTGAAGCAGGTTAGTCTCTCTCACCGTTTGTAGTTAGATCTGTCCCTTGAGGCTGAAACGAAACCCTAGATCTAGGTTTGCTCTTTCTACTGGTTCATATGTTATGTGGTTACCGAGTTAGGGTTCATATTTTATGTGGTTACCTAGTTAGGGTTCATATGTGTACCTATAATCTGTTTTCTATTCTTGTTTCTCAAATGGATCTGTGAGGTTAGTTCGTCTTTTTATTTTAATGTCTAATAATTATTAAGGCTTTGACTTATTATGTCATTGTATCGATTGATTTGCTTTGTTGGTTCGACTAAATTTCTGTAATAGTTTTGCTGCTCTTGTCGTATGAAAATCTAGGGTTAGGGTTTTGGTGTTCCGATTTTAGGTCATGTTCTCTTCCCTTTCGATCTCGTATTTTGTTGAAATTTTTGGCTTTGCTGGTGTATTTTTGAGGTTTTCTTCTTTGTTTTTTGTTGTGCATTTTAAAAGAAACGTCATTTTGTTTTTATTTTATTTTCTAAATGAACTAATCAAGCTTTGTAATTCTTGTTTTGCAAACTAAATCCTATTTGGTTTATGATCTTTTTAAAATATTTTTTTGTTTTTTTGTTTTTTTGGTTTTTGTTGTCGATTATGTCTATAAGAAAATTTGAATCTGGGTATGAAAAAAAAAAAAAAATTCTGAATTGGATTAGAAAGCTGCAGAGATTGAATCTGAAACAATTTTTCAACATGCCAAGCTTTTTGAGTAT
This sequence comes from Cornus florida, assembly GCF_030987335.1. Classification (NCBI taxonomy): domain Eukaryota; kingdom Viridiplantae; phylum Streptophyta; class Magnoliopsida; order Cornales; family Cornaceae; genus Cornus; species Cornus florida. Next base: position 92,072,346 of record NW_026775574.1, read on the forward strand.
GGAAAATCTTTTCAGAACTACAAAAAGAAAATCATAACAAGAACTTTGACAACAATTGATTTTGGTTTTTGATTTTCTTTTGTTATTAGAATGCAGAATATTAGGATATTGATTTGCTAATTTTGAAGATTATTCCTAAACTGATGCATTGTACTTTGTTATTGAAATACACAGTCAGATCGTCATTTTCTCGAGCTAAAGACACAGAGCCATTGAAGGAGTCCGATGACAGCTTGTTGAGAGTTAAATCCCTCATTCATCACACACAGTGGAAGCATTATCATATCACATTAACACAAGCATATATAGAGATAACAATTATACACATCCACGCACAACACAATATTTTACATGGTTTACCCAACCTAGGGTTACGTCCACGGGAGAGAGAAATTTCACTATTATGAATGAGCCATCGGACGACCGAAATGAACAAAATTTTTGCTGAAAACATGTTTTTGAGGTGTGGTTACTTCGGTAGACCGAAATGAACCATCGGTCGACCGAAATAGCCCTGAACAATAGAAATGGCTACTGGAATGAGTTTTTACTGTGCCTTGATGATTCCAAATGCCATCGGTCGACCGAAATGAAGTTTCGGACAACCGAAACACCATGAAAACCTGCTATAAGACCTGCTATGATCAAGAATTGTTGAGATTTCACCCAAGTCTCAAACCTTAACATGAATATGAACCAAAAACATGCTTTTAAGCTATATAAGCATGCTTGCAAGTATACTTTATATATTGAAATGTATTACAATGGCCCATGGCCTCATAAAGCTACTCATTGGAAATGAGCATGCATCGACCTACGTTTTACAATTTCATCACTTTAAGGTGAAACATGTTAAAGGATTCATGCCACCTAACGTCTATGTCAAGATGAAACTCAGGGACCATCCTAAGTTACCCTAGATCATTTCTAGCATACATCACATTATTCATGCAATTCAATAACATAAGAACATGTTATACAAAGCAACAAGATGTACATTATCAAAGTTATCAACTTGAAATCTAAAATGCTAGAATAACCAAAGTGGGTCATGCCACCTAACGTCTATGTTCCAAATGAATCTATAGGATTATTCCTAAAACACATTTGAATATATAAGGCATAATGTACTTAACAATATCAAAATGATTCATTAAAATCATAAAACATAGATGTACTTAACAACATCAAAATGATTCATTAAAATCATAAACATGGATGTACTTAACAACATCAACATTGCCAAAAACCCAAAACCACAAGTCACAATATAAATATGATTGTTAACTTGAAATTGAATGCGAAAACAAAATAGTGGAAGACCTGGACATCATGCTCGGAATTCTGCCGAGACCTCAATGGTTATTCCCGGCACTAACCCGCAGGAAAGGCCACCCTAAGTGCGCACTATCTCAATTGTAGAGAACTCATACCTTCCGCACTAGAGCCAAACTCTAGCCATGTCACATGTAATAACAATGTCCCAAGAGAATCCAAAATATACCAAATAAGTTCACAACTTATACTTAATTTATATAATGCACGAAATCACCTTCAATGCACAAGTAGGTTGAAACCACACAATCCATGTCTTAGGATTTAAATTTTAAAATGGCATACATAATGTCAACAAAAAGTGCACAATTCATTACACAAGTCAATCATATATTCAATATTGGAAACAAGTTCTCATGAATATAAATTTAACAACAAGATACTCAATGCTTAAAACATAATCAAGTGAATACTCAACAAGTCCAAATTCATGATCTCAACATAGAAGTAACTTCTAAAACATGATTAAATCCATGGATAAACAAGATAGAATTTAATTAAATCAAAATAATTAAACTCTCTAGATTTCACATCATTTCCAAATGGTCTCAGTTTAATATATGTTAAAGGACAAATCATGGTCATTACATATATGCATTCAAAAGCTTAATTAGGCCAACGAAATCACAAAATAGATTTTAATTAATTCATTTAATTAAAGTCTCTAGAATTTTAAATTCAACCAAATGCTCTCAAATTAAAGTATGTTAAAGAACATGCCAAGACTTAATTTAAAAGTATAACACAAGTTTATTTCATGTAAAGTATGGCCATGGGAATTAATCTTTCATAAAGAAAAATATAAAATAAAAGATGTAACTTTTATTCAAATAATCTCAATTAAATATATGTTAACAAACATATTAAAACTAAACTTTCTAACATACCACAATTCAAATCCAAGTTATACATCATCATGAAAATTTAATCTTATACAAAGAATTAAATATTACTAACTTTCTAAATTTGATATAAGGCATACGTATAGGTTGTATAATCATGGGAAACATATAATACAACACACAAATATTTCTAAAACATTCCTTACCTCCATTTGAGATGAAATCTCAAATTTCCACCAAAATGAAACGATTTCAAATCCGACGAAACTTCTAAGTTTTGTCGGGGACAACACCGTGAACATAACCCCCATGGAAGCCCCATCAAAATCAGAACTTGACTTCAAACTCAAACTCAAGAAATGGCCAAAACTGAATTCTAATAAGGGGAAATGGTAGAGCACGTCGAAGGGAACAATAAACATAAATGTACTACATTTTTTCAACCAAGGAAAGTGGCCGAAAAAGAATAGAGAAGCATGGCAGTCATGGCTGCCATGAGATCCGGCCAAGAGAGAGAGAGAGAGAATATCTTATTTCTCTTGTCTCACACCCTATTTATAGAAAAACACTAAAAGTGCCTCGAACGGGCCCCGCCGGGTCCGAAAAAGTTAAATTCATGCAGACGCGCTCAAACGGCAAAACTCCGTGAACGAAAAAGATTCATAATGAAAAAATATGAATAACGGAAGAAACTGCGTCAAAAATCGAGTCCCGAGCAGACAGTTATACCCTAAACAAATTTAGCACTAACTGGGGCCAGAAACCCTGAAACTGGAAAACATCGACCAGAAGGGAATTCTAAGAGTACATGACTCGATGAAAAGTGAAAATGAATCCCGTACGAGAATCTAAGCTCAAAAGAAGACACTTAGCAATAACTTTCGTTAATTACACAATGGCCCTTCTAAAAACTGAAAACTACACTAATGGCCCAGAATGAAAATATCTTCCAAAAATATTTTCTTAAAAACCACTGAAATAAAATATCTTCAAAGTATATTTATAAAAAATACCCCAAGAAAAGAAAAGATTCCAAAGAACTTTGTATCCATGCCCCTAGATACCGGGAGCAACTAGAGTACTTTCTTGCTAGAGTTAAGATACATATTTCATGGAAACCACCGAGAATGAAGATACGTGAAGTCAAAACCCAACTCCGAACGCAAGAAGTGTGGTTATGCCAACAAAGTGACAACGGGGAAAAGACAAAATAGGGAAAAAGACGAAATAGGGAAAATGACAAAAAGTGAATAGTGTCGAAAAACGAAAAATGTGGAAATAACTCGGTCCTCAAAGGAAGTTATCAATCCACAGAAAAAAGTCTCAGAAATCATTCAAGAGCACTCGAGACGACACTAAGCGACGAGGAACTGAACTCAGGAAGGAAAAGATCAACGGAAAAGAAAAAAAAAATATATATATATCTATGAAAATCTGAGAAAGGGAAAGGAATGAAAATGACCGAGTCATTACAACCTTCCCACCTTAAAGGGATTTCGTCCCCGAAATCGAACCCCAAACAAAACAAAAGGCGAAACCAGGATAACTACGGAGTACATCTCCGAGTACCCCTCACAACACGCCATACCAGCGACCTCAAAGCTGAAAGGAACACACAAACCAGGGTCATCTGCACGCACGTGCTCAAGACAAGACAACATCTCAAAGGAAAAGTGACCAAATGGCCACACGACTAGTCTGAACTCACACACAGAACCCAAGGTCAGACAAAGAACGAAAAACAACCGTAAGCATCCCTCTTGACAAACCATCATAAGGAACCAAAAACAACCACCAAAAGAACTCCAAGATAACCACATATTGAATCAAGCATCTGAACAAAGACAACATGGCAGTACGAATAGCGACCAAAACTCGCATACGACGTACTTAAATGTGTGGTAGCAATGACAGTACCTAGTGTCCGCCCACACTTACTAGTCAGTAAGGTAACATCGACGGCAACTAGCACTCGCCCACAACACACAACTTTGTACGGTAGTATGACAGTATAAGGCACTAGTTCATAACCTTCCCCCCACTAGGTCTACCCATGAAACCTCTCGATACAAACGACACGAATGACGCAAAACGATCATGGGCCAAAAGCAATATGGAAACCAGGCATCTGCGAGAGTTGGAATATAGTCCAAAGACGTTCCGAACCATCCCGGCCAATTCCAAACTCTGACAACAATGTCATAGGCACCACTATGCTTAAGGCCCCACATCCTCAATATAGCAAAACCAACATCTCTAATGTCTCAAAATGCTACTACCAACAACATCAATCGAGAATCCAAAGCCTGAGAAGCAAATCAAAACCTCCAGAAATCAAAACAAACCTCATCACAAGACATTTCATCGAAAGTCCTACATTTCTCCCTAAAACAGATCAACTACAAGACCAATCGCCATGATCAAACATCAGATCCACATCCCTATCACGGATAACTAAATCCTCAAAATACAAATCCATCAAGTGGCACACACATCAAAATACCAACAACCAAGGTCACAAAATAAATCTCTCAAAACCATGCTTGGCAACACCAAGCTAAATCAAAATTCCACAATTTCGATCCACAACCAATCATCGGAACTTCAATTCCTCAAAACAACGCCTAGTCATAACTAGGACGAGAAACTCTACAAACAAGCTATATCCAACAGCGATCCTCCAAAATTCCTCCTAAGAGTCAACCACCTCCAGGTTTCCAAAACGGAAACAAATCTCCAAAAGACATTCTCAAAAGAGCATCGAGCTCACCTCTCGGATCAAACAAATCCTCGATGGTATGGACACAAGTCCCCATAAAATGATCTCATACCAATCAACTCACTCTGAGCGCCACAACCGTCAACAACCACCGCAGAAACTCCCCAAGGGAAGACACGAAAGAAAGAGAACCACCAGTCCTAAAAAGGACAACACCACGACTTCATCTCTGAAATGAAAGACAACAAAGTCAAAGACTTCACCCCCTACATGGAAGTAAGTTGACCAAAATCCATCAAATCCTCACCAAGGACTCAAGACAACGATAGTGATCCTCACGGACCAACCAACCCCAAAACAGTGCACAATGTAACGAAGAAAAGAGACTCACTCCTTGTGAGGTCCCTAACACGAACCAGAAAAGAGAAGAAACCCTATCCTCCCACAAGTGTCGATATGACAACCACGAAAATGGAGCATCCTTCCCACCTTAGGGAAGTGGACAGCTCAAAACAAAACAAATGTGACAACTCCTCTACAAGGAATTTCACGACAAACCCTTACAGAAACCCACATACACAATACGTGGGACCGAGGGAAACGAATGGGAAAACCAAACCTGGAAGTCATGCATATGACAAGGAATGCAACTACCAGAAAGAAAATCTACTCACATAGATAAAAATCAAAGGTACATGCAACACATCTCCACGTAAGCACAAAAACATGTCACAAAAGTACAGTAGCAACATGGCATCTCTAAGCATTTAAAGAAGGTATGCTAATGCCACACAACAAGAAGGCAAATGTAGATAGACCTCCACCTACTCATGGATCACAATAACATAAATCATACTACTAACATGGTAGTAAACGAAACTGCATAAGACAAAATGATGCAACAATGAACCCTATGGACATCGTGTCTAGGTAAAAGGAAAGACAATTCCTAGCCATAAACTGACTCCAAAACCAATGCGACAACAACTTGTCTCAAAACAAACGTGAGCCTTTACCACAATGGTAAGACTCTAACAATCTATCTCCGAATCTAGAGGTGACACTACAAGTGACACTAACAATGCAATGCTCTCTCTACCCGAAACATCAATCAATCGACTTGATCCCAAAAGCGTCATTACGCAAGGAGAACTCCAAAAAAAATGGCAACTATGGCCATACCAGCAACAACCAAATCAATCACCACGACTGATCTCCAAAACAACCATCTTCATCATCGGTCAAAAAGACAACGCCTATCAAAACAAAACCAACACTGATTCCATCCGAACTACCACTTATAGCTTGCCAGTATGGTAGCATGACAGTGCCATGCACCCACCCACAAACGTACCCGCCCACGAAAAATGCAAGTTCCAGAGGAATCATCCCGAATAATCAAGGATCCTAAGAGGTCCATAACCTCATCATGGTCCAAAACCAACAAATCCAGTACTACGGCAACGCCAAATGACTCACCTCACGAGAGCCTAAACAAAAGTGATTCACCACCTATCTCAAAACCAATACTAGGTCAACAATAACCTACACTATCATGAAACTGTGACTACAATCACCATGAACCTCAACTCATACCTCAATGACCAATCCCGTGTCATGCCAAATATACAACACAGTTATGCATATGCAATTCTAATCTTGTATACATCATATGTCATGTTATTTACATTAGAATTAAAATAAGCTAAACAAATAGCATACCACATACAGCACGTAAGCAAATAAACATGTTATCAAACCAAAACATGTTATCATGAAGCATATAAACACATAGAGTATGGCAACAAAAGCATGATATGCACCCAAAATTCGTCGTCCAAGGTATTCAAACCAAGGAGCTCTGATACCACTTGTGACGGCCTAAGTTTTTCAACCCGGTGTGTCAGTGATGACCCGAAAGTTAACCCGGTAACGGATCCGAAATGCGGAAGTAAAAGATGAAACCAAAGTCTTTAGAGATAAAAATCATCTTTAAGACACCAATGTGACCTTCCATGAAGCCACGAAGCTCAAAGAGGACGAAAGCGAAAACAAAGGTAAAAACGGCCTAAAACCGTAAACCAATGGGCAAAATGGTCAACTCACAATTAAAAGGAGAAATTTGACTCTAAACAAGTCAACAAGGTGAAAGCAACCTAATTTATTCATTTCACAACATTTCAAGAGGTTCTAAGAACATTGGACAAGAATCCTACAAAATGCCCTTTCCCGGTTTAAGTAAAAACTGACACCCTCTCACTAAAACATGAATAATTCCCACTATGATTGGAATCTAAGACTGGAATTGGTACCATTGGAAAGCTGACTCAAAATTCATGAATTTAGGCTTAAGAATCACCCCATTTGGATTTAAAACGAAGGAGTTATGACCATTTGAAGTCGGAAGAACAGTGCTGAAACTGAACTGAAGCTGTGCTCGGGATCTACCTATTTTGGTCGACCAAAATGAGCCATCGGATGACCAAAATGAACAAAATTTATGCTAAAAACATGTTTTTGAGGTGTGGTTACTTCGGTAGACTAAAATGAACCATTGGTCGACCGAAATGGCCTTGAACAGTAGAAATGGCTATTGGAAATGAGTTTTTACTGTGCCTTGATGATTCCAAATGCCATCGGTCGACCGAAATGAAGTTTCGGACGACCGAAACATCACGAAAACCTGCTATAAGACCTGCTATGATCAAGAATTGTTGAAACTTCACCCAAGTCTCAAATCCCAATATGAATATGAACTAAAAACATGCTTTTAAGCTATATAAGCATGCTCGCAAGTGTACTTTACATATTGAAATGTATTACAGTGGCCCATGGCCTCATTACATGACGTTTACAAAATTTGACATGCCAAACCTCAAGGTTAGAAAAGAATACATTTCAAAGCAAAACTTGATACTTAAATGCATACACTTAAATCCTTAGAGTTTATGGCCCTTGGCCCCATATCATACACATCAAATAGGTTCCAAATAGTGTATCTAAGTACACTTTACATAAAATAAGACAGAAATAGCGTATTGAACCTATCTAAGTGTTACAACAGTAAAACTATAACTTAAACATGCAAACACTTGCATGTGAGCAAGAATGCTTTGAAAGAAACTTCAAATTTCCAAACCACCAAAGGTAAATGCTAATCTCCATTTTTTGAATCTTGTACCTGAAATATGCCCCAGTAACTTTGGGGTGAGCAACATAAAGCTACTCGTTGGAAATGAGCATGCATCGACCTACGTTTTACAATTTCATCACTTTAAGGTGAAACATGTTAAAGGGTTCATGCCACCTAACGTCTATGTTAAGATGAAACTCAGGGAGCATCCTAAGCTACCCTAGATCATTTCTAGCATAAATCACATTATTCATGCAATTCAATAACATAAGAACATGTTATACAAAGCAACAAGATGTACATTCTCAAAGTTATCAACTTGAAATCTAAAATGCTAGAACAACCAAAGTGGGTCATGCCACCTAACGTCTATGTTCCAAATGAATCTATAGGATTATTCCTAAACCACATTTGAACATATAAGGCATAATGTACTTAACAATATCAAAATGATTTACTAAAATCATAAAACATAGATGTACTTAACAACATCAAAATGATTCATTAAAATCATAAAACATAGATGTACTTAACAACATCAAAATGATTCATTAAAATCATAAACATGGATGTACTTAACAATATCAAAATCGCCAAAAACCCAAAACCATAAGTCACAATATAAACATGATTGTTAACTTGGAATTGAATGCGAAAACAAAATAGTGGAAGACTTGGACATCACGCTCGGAATTCTGCCAAGACCTCAATGGTTATTCCGGGCACTAACCCGCAGGGAAGACCACCCTAAGTGCGCACTATCTCAATTGGAGAAAACTCATACCTCTCGCACTAGAGCCAAACTCTAACCATGTCACATGTAACAACAATGTCCCAAGAGAATCCAAAATATACCAAATAAGTTCACAACTTATACTTAATTTATATAATGCACGAAATCACTTTCAATGCACAAGTAGGTTGAAACCACACAATCCATGTCTTAGGATTCAAATTTTAAAATGGCATACATAATGTCAACACAAAGTGCACAATTCATTGCACAAGTCAATTATATATTCAATATTGGAAACAAGTTCTCATGAATATAAATTTAATAACAAGGTACTCAATGCTTAAAACATAATCAAGTGAATACTCAACAAGTCCAAATCCATGATCTCAACATAGAAGCAACTTCTAAAACATGATTAAATCCATGAATAAACAAGATAGAATTTAATTAAAACAAAATAATTAAACTCTCTAGATTTCACATCATTTCCAAATGGCCTCAGTTTAATATATGTTAAAGGACAAATCATGGTCATTACATATATGCATTCAAAAGCTTAATTAGGTCAATGAAATCACAAAATAGATTTTAATTAATTCATTTAATTAAAGTTTCTAGAATTTTAAACTCAACCAAATGCTCTCAAATTAAGTATGTTAAAGAACATGCTAAAACTTAATTTAAAAGCATAACACAAGTTCATTTCATGTAAAGTATGGCCATGGAAATTAATCTTTCATAAAGAAAAATATAAAATAAAAGATGCAACTTTTATTCAAATAATCCCAATTAAAAATATGTTAACAAACATATTAAAACTAAGCTTTCTAGCATGCCACAATTCAAATCCAAGTTATACATCATCATGAAAATTTAATCTTATACAAAGAATTAAATATTACTAACTTTCTAGATTTGATACAAGGCATACGTATAGGTTATATAATCATGGAAAAAACATAATACAATACACAAATAATCCTAAAACATTCCCTACCTCCATTTGAGATGAAATCTTAAATTTCCACTAAAATGAAACGGCTCCAAATCCGACGAAACTTTTAGGTTTTGTCGGGGACAACACCGTGAACATAACCCCCATGGAAACCCCATCAAAATCACAACTTGACTTCAAAATCGAACTCAAAAAATGGCCAAAACTAAATTCTAATAAGGGGGAATGGTAGAGCACGTCGAGGGGAACAATAAACATAAAGGTACTACACCTTTTCAACCAAGGGAAGTGGCAGGAAAAGAAAAGAGAAACATGGCAGCCATAAGATCCGGCCAAGAGAGAGGAAAGAGAGAGAAAATATCCTATTTATAGAAAAACCCTAAAAGTGCCCCGAATGGGCCCCGCAAGGTCCGAAAAAGTCAAATTCGCGCAGATGTGCTCAAACGGAAAAAATCCGTGAACGAAAAAGATTCATAATGAGAAAATATGAATAACGAAAGAAACAACGTGGAAAACTGAGTCCCGAGCAGAAAGTTATGCCCCAAACAAGTTTGGCGTTAATCGGGGCCAGAAACACTGAAACTGGAAAACATCGACCAGAAGGGAATTCTAAGAGTACATGACTTGATGAAAAGTGAAAATGAATCCCGTACGAGGATCCAGGCTCAAAACAAGATATTTAGTAATAACTTTCGTTAATTGCACAATGACCCCTTCAAAAAATGAAAACTGCACTAATGGCCCAGAATGAAAATATCTTCCAAAAATATTTTATTAAAAACCCCTAAAATAAAATATCTTCAAAAGATATTTATGAAAAACCCCCAAGAAAAGAAAAGATTCCCAAAGAACTTTGCATCCATACCCCTATGGACACCGGGAGCAACTATAGTACTTTCTTACAAAAGTAAAGATACGTATTTCATGGAAACCACTGAGAATGAAGATACATGAAGTCAAAACCCAACTCTGAACGCAAAAAGTGTGGTTATGCCAGCAAAGTGACAAACGGGGAAAAGACAAAATAGGGAAAAAGACGAAATAGGGAAAATGACAAAAAGTGAAAAGTGAATAGACTCATCGGTGTTGAAACAGAGATGTGTACAACCTCATAAAAGGTCCTTAATCTCTACAAGTTTCCCCTCACTTTCTTTAATTCTTTGCTCACATGATTTCAAATCATTTCGAACACTTGCCAATTCCAAACGGGCCATCGCCTCCTTGATCTCAAACTCATCACTTAACTCCTTCAGACGCTTCGTAAGCTACGCCGGTACATTGATCTCACTGATGAGATGAAGCGTCTGAAGGAGTTAAGGGATGAGTTTGAGATCAAGGAGGCGATGGCCAGTTAAGGGATGAGTTTAGCCATTGCCTCCTTGATCTCAAACTCATCCCTTAACTGGCCATCGCCTCCTTGATCTCAAACTCATCCCTTAACTCCTTCAGACGCTTCATCTCATCAGTGAGATCAATGTACCGGCGTAGCTTACGAAGCGTCTGAAGGAGTTAAGTGATGAGTTTGAGATCAAGGAGGCGATGGCCCGTTTGGAATTGGCAAGTGTTCGGACTGATTTGAAATTATGTGAGCAAAGAATCAAAGAAAGTGAGGGGAAACTTATAGAGATTGAGGACCTTTTCTAGGGGATGTACACCATCTCTGTTTCAACACCAGATGAGTTGGTGCGTGCCTCTAAGCTAATCCACAGAAGGGGTGTGGGAGGTGGGAAGATATATGCTCCAAATCTTAAATTTGCTGCGCGCACTGCACTCGAACAAATGTCCAGAAGTAAGAAGATTCCCATTCATGGTGAGTTCGGATTTAATCATTGTGTACGATTTTAGTAATATTGGACTATTTAGTAATATTGGTGGTATGAAAAATTAGATCCAGATAGAGTAGTCACTACACAAAATTTGAGGACAGTTGGAATAGGCAGCTAAATAAGAGTGCAATTTTTTGTATTGTCGAAAAGTTTTTGTAAAAAATAAAGAGGATTTGAGACGAGGATTATATCCATTGTTAGCTAGAATAAGAAAAAGTATAGCTGGATTACAGTTGTGGAGGGTAATCTACTTATATGATTAAAGATGGTATTACAGTTGTGGTGGTTGTAAGAATTTGAATAACCATTGCAATCATATAATTAAGATTTTAATGCAGTGTGTTTTTTTCTTGTAGAGTATCAAGCCCGACGCAGAAGATGGATTGCGTGGACATAAACACTTTTTGTAATCTGTATTGATCTTGTAAACTCTTCAATGTCTGGTATGGAACTCTGAAAAATGTTAAAAACAGGTGGCATGCCTATAATTTGTGGGCTGTCTAAAGGGAGTGGGACACCCTTCATAAGAAAGGGTCTTTTTTTCAATGAATTGTTTCTGATTTAGTTTCATGAAAATGATAAGGGCTGTAGTTATATTTATGCTTCCAGCAGTTGTTGGCTGGGACACAACTCGAAGAAACTTTGTTCTGCGTTTGACTGGATATTCTGAGCTTGCTAACTGAGCCCACAGCTCCAGATGGACTTGCATTTTTGTTGAGTTTTAGTTGGACCAGGGAGCAGGATGGCTCGGCAATGTGGTGTCAAGTACGAGTAAATATTTTAGCATCTTAAAATTTCAATTATTTTTAAACCAGGATTTCATTTCAATTACTTTAAAGTTATGTTTGGGAATATCAAATCGTTCAAACTATGGTTTGCCATTTTTTCAAGTTCGATACGCAATCTATATCGGTCAGTTTATATTAATTTTATTTGAAAATGTTACACCACGATTGATATTACGAACTATGATTTGTAACGCTATCGGTATTGCGAAACATAATTCAAACTAACGCATCATCAATTTCTTTACCTTGTGAAGTTCAATTTTCAAATGTACTTGACACCCAACAAAGTGTTGGACTAGGCATGACAATGAGAATGATCTGAAAAATAGTAAAACTGAAGGTCCATAGGTGATATGTTATGCAATTTAATTATTAATAATTGAGTACATAATTTTCAAAACTAATTTGCTAAATGCCAGTTTGTCAGTTGGCATGAGAATAATCACATCAATTATACTTTTTTTTTTTTTTATATATATATATATAAAATTGAACTGAATCATTGTCTTAGCTGGAGATCAAGTTAAAGATTAAATGCTGTGTTAAATTGTTAATATAACCGAATGCATGTTTCACTACATATTTTTATTGTGCCAATTAACTATTACATGGTATTTAAAGGCATTACCTCATGTTAGAATTTGGATAAAAATATAAGGTTGTAAGTACGAAATGACAATATTTGTCTTGGAGCATGTAAGGACGTGGCCTAAGAAAAGATTGATATGTGTTTAAAAAATATGTAATTTTTTAAAAAATAAGCAAATAAAATTGAGTGAAGCCCATTTTTCATGTGTGATATGTTAATCCAACTAGTATGTACATGTAAAAGAGATGCATATAAAGACGTATTATAGATTGAAGAGAATTTCATTTCAAAAACCCTAATCAGCGCCGCCACTGCTCTCCTCTCTTCTTCTTATTAGAATTGAATTAAGATTGACTCATTAGAGTATTATCGAAAATGGAATAAGAATTATAGATATCTTCTCTTGTTCTTCATCGCCACTCCGTTAGAGCTATAAGATTGTGATTGACGAGTATGAAATTTTTATTAGAAACTTTTTTTGGGGCCAAATACGATACCATAGAGAGGGGAGACGGCTTTTATGAGGGTAAAAAAGGAACACAAATGATATAATTATGAAGATGTTGATGTTGGTTAACGTAAATGAATAATTTTATATATGAAATATGAATTCTATCTTTGTTGTATGTTAAAAACTAGTCTGATTAACTTTTAATTTAGGACAAATGTCACTATTTTATTGTCTCTTGTGAAATTCTAAAGGGCAATTTTTTCAAATTTCCTTATAGTCTGTTTGGTTAGTTAAAAATTGATGATAAAAAGTGAAAGAAAAAGAAAGTGAAATGAAAGGAAAAAAAAAAAAAAAAAAAAAAAGTTTTTGATTTTTTTAAATATATATATATTTATTTATTTTTAACGAAAGTCAGGCACATCTTGCAAATGTGATTTTTTTTTTTTTTTTAAAAAGTTTAGAGTGGTTCTTGTTTCGCCACAAACTGACACGGGTCCTACAACTTTCCTTTTCAAGGTTTGATGACATCAACGGTCACGACTCACGAGACATCATTATACCTGTACGCTGCGCAACACCAGATCGTTCAATAACCCTGGTGTGTGTGTGTGTGTGTGTGTATAAATATACTCATAAACATGACTTTTAAAAACCTAAAGCGCTCATCTCTCTTTAGCAAGAACACAAAGCCCTAGCGCCGGTAAGATTTAGCCTTGTACATATACATCGTTTACATATATGATTTATTTGTATGTTTTTGTGTTTTTACGTAATTTTAGTAAAAAATTAACTAGCCAGTGTTGTTGGTTCATGAAATGGGAGGATCTGATAATTGATTTCAAATGAATCCATCTGATCCAAATCACTGATATAAATAAAACACACATGTACACATAGTCACGGAAAATAAGTGTTTCTATTTTTAATGAATACTTTTTTTCACAGATCTAATGTGATGTGAAATCATATTCTCAGATATATAAGATTTGTTGTGAATTTGTGGCTTCCTGGGATTATTGATGCTGGGATTATATGATTTTGCTGTGAACTCGTGGGTCCAAGTGTGCATTTGTATTCGCATGCTTGTTCGGTTAAAGCCCTTATTTTTTGTTCATTTAGGGATGTTGTATTGGTGTGGTTAGTGCAAGTTCTATTACATGATATTGTTATTGATGTGTTTTGAATGGTGGGTGTTCCTGAGATTGAGTGTTATATATATATATATATATATAGTTTCTGTCCAACACAGATTTGTATGAGTAGATTTTTGTTTCATTAATTGGTAGTCTCTCAATTATTGTTCGGAAGTTCATGGTACAATGCTGAAATGGCTATCCAATAGTAGTAATGTTTCCTTGTGATAATAGTTATATGGAACTTTTTCTAATCTATGTTTTCTTCATTGTTTTGTCAGAATTCACACAAATTCAAATCTTTTCAATTTCTTGAATGTGAAACAATGTAAATGAGTGGTTAACGGGTTAATTCAGTTGGATCATTGAACATTAAACTCTTTATGCAGTTCTGGCATAAACTTAAAATCAACTTTCTATTTTGCTTTCAGATAGACTGGTTAATTATTTAGCAATGGCTGTCACATTCTACAATCTCAGCTCGGAGTCTGGTCTCAAGAAGCTCGACGAGTACCTCCTTTCACGTAGTTACATCACAGGGTGAGTTCCATTGCATTAATTTTGCAACACATTTATGTGTGTGGTAAATTATTTACTGATGTGTATCTTTATCTTATATAACTCCTTGAGTATGAATTTTTTGATAATCTGTTTATTCACCTTTTAAGGTACCTAGCTTCAAAGGATGATATCACTGTGCATGCAGCTCTTTCAAAACCTCCATCATCTGAATATGTGAATGTGTCTCGGTGGTTTCACCACATTGAAGCACTTTTGAGGATTTCGTAAGTTCTTGCTACCAATATGACTGTCTTAATTATTATGAAGACACTTCAACAAAAAATCATTATTGTGAAGATATTATAGTTTGGACGTACCATCATGTTCTACGGAATTTCAATTTTCTTAATAAATAAAACTCAGTTATTTTCTTTAATACTGCTTCTTATCGAGTTTATGGAATTCTGGCCTTGCAGCGGTGTTTCTGGTGAAGGTTGCAGTGTCACTGTAGAGGGATCAGCTCCTATCACTGAGGAAGCCGTCGCAACTCCTGCTGCTGTTGACACTAAGGCAAGTTTCTTGAGCTGTTTGTTTAATGTTGTATACATTGTTCTGATTGTACTTTTGTGCGTGTGTGTGTGAGTGCCAGTTTTCAGCTTTTATTGCTCGGTTTATATACTTCTTTCTAGTCATGCTGCTTATTAGTCTGATATCTGGAGTTTTATACTACCTAGAACATTTAAGCAATTTTAGTGCCTTTCTAGAGTTGTTAATAAATAATCATTAAGAATTGAATCTTAATTCTTTGCATGGAACATGTGTTCTAGGCCTCAGCTGCTGAGGATGACGATGATGATGATGTGGATCTCTTTGGTGAAGAGACTGAAGAGGAAAAGAAGGCTGCTGAGGAACGTGCAGCTGCTGTGAAGGCATCTGGGAAAAAGAAAGAATGTGAGTTTCTTCTCTTATATTCATGCATTATAGTTTGAGTCTATTGCTTCTATTATTATTAGACGATAATTATATTAACATGGAGTTGGGTATGTGTCTTTGTCAATTGCTGAATCAGATTTATCTAAAACTCAATTCCAACAGCATTGAGTCACAACTAAATATCGTTATTATTACAATTTTGATTTAATTTCTTAACCTAAATGTTTAGGTAGTATATATCTTTTGATATGGGTACTTGTTTTGAAATTTAACGTAATTATGCTAGAAAAGGAACATAATATTACTGTTCTTTGTAAAACTAAATTATATAGCTAACTTGAATTATAAAATATGCTTGCTAGAGAAATGTCTACCAAGAGATGTCGGACATATAGTCTCACACTTGAATCAAGATTATATTTATCTGACATGGATATTTCGTGCATTTGGAAGAGGCCATATATGTTATAACAGAGGAAATCAATAAGTGGATAGATTGCTTCAAGATTAGTAGCATACATACATCTATATGATCCATACCACCCTATTTTGGTCCCTTGAACTTCTTTGCTGGGAAACTCTACATAGAAAACCCTGGCTGATGGATATGATTCAATTGCCGAAATGCTTATCATGAACTATCCTCCCAGTTCCTCCAACAGGATGAGTTTTAGATGTTTGCTTTTGCTGCTATTGGCCCTTGCACATTTTTTTTTTTCCAGGGAAAAAAATTCCCTTTCTGTTCTTATAAGCTCAATCTTCTCGTGTTTTTATTCTTCAGCTGGAAAGTCGTCAATTCTGTTGGATGTGAAGCCATGGGATGATGAGACTGACATGAAAAAGCTCGAGGAAGCTGTTAGAAGTATTAAGATGGAAGGATTGACTTGGGGAGCATGTATGTTTCTCTTTCTGTTGACTTCTTGTATTTCTTCCAGGAACAAATGGAGACTAATGTATTTTTGGAACTGAAGCAATCAAGTCATGTTGAAGTTGTGTTTCTCAAATTAACTTGTAAACATCTGTTGTTGCAGCCAAACTCGTAGCTGTTGGATATGGTATAAAGAAATTGCAGATTATGATGACCATTGTGGATGACTTGGTGTCTGTTGACAGTCTTATCGAGGAAAAACTCACAGTTGAGCCAATCGATGAGTTTGTCCAGAGCTGTGATATTGTGGCGTTCAATAAAATATGTAAGTTCATTGCAAGGGTGTTCTTGGGTGGTGTTGATAAATCTCATATTGAATCTATTGCTTAATGTGTTGATGCAACTCAAACAACTATACTGAATCTTGTTTTTAATTGTCTGATGATTCTTGTGACAGAAATTGAAAGCTGGTTGGAGTTTTGCTCGAAATCGGTGCAGGAGAGGTTCATGCTAGTGAAGATTCTGTTTACGCATGACTGATTTTAAGTCATAAATGTCCACTGTATTCCTATGTTTTCTTTCTCCAAGACTTTTGGTATTAAGAATATCAGTTACACCATTTTGGATTCTTATCTAAATTAATGCTTGTTGAAGTTATTGTACTGATATGATCACTGCTTATTACATTACATATACACACGTACATTCATTATTACTTCCATCAGACATACATAAATCTAGGTTAAGTCACCACCTCAATAGTATCCTTGCCCGACACCGATGCATTATACGGAGTATATTATATAATTTACCCCCACATGTAGTATATAATACTCTCCGGGCAGTTTTTTTCCTTTACTAGGGTTCTGGATTCTCTCTTCGGGTTTCAATGAGTCATATTTTTACTTACTGTTGTAAATTTGGGAGATTGTTGGGCCCGTTGGGGTGGGTAATATATTATATGTGGGGTTTATATATAATGCAAGGTTATCTCATGAAAGTGCCTTATTTGTGAGTATAGATATATGTGTCCAAGTGTTGGTGCTGTGCAGATGAGATATGTATGAGGTGTATATATACGGGTATATAAGTATATATACTATTTTGCACAGTTTAATAAAATATCAAACAGATTTTTAAATTAATTTATTCAACATTAATCACTTAAAATTCAGTATAGTTTTTAATTTACGCCTACTTGAGGAATACATTCCACTAATTGAGGACTTGATAAGCGATAATAGAGTTTATTCTAGCTTCTCTCTCTTTTGCCTGATTATAGGGGCGGTAGGCTATTTTTTAATGGGAAATGATATTAGGGCCGATTATTTTGACAGAATTGTTAGACCGATGCCTACGTGGCTAGCCACGTCACGATTTCGAAAGCCTTCCCAACCCTTGTCTGGTTTTCCTTCTCCTCCGTCTCTCGCTCATCTTCACCTCTGGTATAATCTATCTATGTTGTGGCTCTCTCTCACTCTTATGGTGGAACCCTCTCATCTCTTTCTCTTCTCTTTCCTGCGGCCATCTGTTTCCCCAAAATCGTAAACCAATCTCTCGACCAACACTCCTGATCTCCCCAAAATCGATCTCCCCAAAATCGTAAACCAATCGCCGGCGATGGGTACTACAAAGGTGAGCAGAAGCGAGAGCACCGTCGTCGGCGTCGATCAAAATGGCGTAATCGGCACCACCATCCCCAAACCCCAGTTTGCAGCCGAAATAGATGGAGAGAAAAAAATGAACATTCTCTCTCAACCACAAGCAACCACCACTGGAGGACCACCATCTGGTCCATCCCCATTCGCACCACCATTCGGTGTTGATCGACGACGTGGAGGGCGGTACACAGAACTTCAACATCTATAAACGACGACGAATGCACAGAACCTCAGGCGACTCATTTTCGGTGATCAAACGAAAACCAAATTGGAAGCTTCAGTGATAACCCAACTGAACTGAAAGCTCCATTAGCAATGAGCTTTAACGATCCACGGCGACCAGTTTGTTCTTGGTGGGAATCGGCGACGTCGTTGTCGCCGGAGGAGAGAACGTCGGCGCGTGGTGGGCGTGTGGGCATGCGATTTGGAGGAAGAAGACGCCTGAAGTACCGTGAGATCGTCGGCGCGTGTTGCTCGCCGGACTGAAAGGAAGAGAAGCTCTCAAACCACGAGTTCAGTCCGTGCCGGCAGAATGATAATGAAGAGGACGTCGAGATGTTGGTGACGGCAGGTCTTCGCATCAGCTTGTTCCAAGGTGAGATGATGAATAGATGACGTGTGATGATGTTGATGCCAAATAAGATTAATTATTTGCTAGTTGGATCGTCACATCTATTCTGCCTATCAGATGTTTCTGCCTAAATATCATGTGTATCTAACCGGGCTCTGTATTAAAATTCAAATATCCAACTAATTTTTTTTTTATTAAAATACAAATATCCAACTATTAAATTTTTTTTTTTTTTTTTTTCCCCACAAATATCCAACTAGAGGAGCGGACATTGTGTAGAACCGCAAGAGAAAAATGAAATATAGGAACTAACAAAAGAGACAAATATGTATTAATAAGACTAAGCAACTTATTAATGCCTTCTTTCATAGTTGTTTTTTTTTTTTTTATTTGGAAAAAAAGAAGCAGATACATTGATAAAGAAGTATTTATAGAAAAGGGCCTTTGGTCCAAACCCAAACATGTTTGGGTTACAACGCTTGTAATGGGCCCAAAGCAATTGAAAGCACAATGCAAGACCAACGGGCCAATGGTCTAGCAGTATCAGTCTCTTACTTTCTAAAAAGAAGTCAGAGGTTCAAGTCTCAAAAAGAGAAGTGTGTAGAGGGTAAAAAAAAAAAAAAAAAAAGGCACAATACAAGGCCAAGTCCAACAAGGAATGACTTGTACAACACCTAATCCAAACAAAGAATAAAAAATAACAGATAGTTGCTATTAGTGGTGGCTTTATGAAGCAATTCCGATGATCGTGCCATTAATGGCTGACACAACACAGGCGGCACTAAAAGGCCCAAAATTTTCTAAGGCTCTAGTCAAATGCGAGGTCTAAAATTTTAAGAGGCCTCTAGTAATACAAAATTTTGGATCCTAATAATACATAAGCCCGGGGCTCGCCTTAGGCTGACATTGCGCTAGGCATCCCTCTTTTAATCCGGTGTAGGACTACAACAAGAAAGAGATATATTCCACTCATTGAGGACTTAATAAGCAACAATAGAATTCTTCAAAGTACCTAATTTGAGAATTGAGGTAATGCTATCACTTAACCTATTGAGGATCGAGTTTTGAGATGAAGACTTTCCCCTAAAAATTCTAGCTTTCCTCTCTTTTGCGTGATTATGGGAGCACCAGGCTACGATTTGATAAAAAAGAAAGAATAATATATATTTTTTGTACGGGAATTTTTTTTTTTTTTTTTTTTTAAATGATCATCCACGAAAATCTTTTGTAGCATATCCATTTAAACTCTTCCTTGTCTTCCAAAAACGAGGGCCTGTTTGGCTAATACTTTTGTCTCGTGTTTTTTGTTTTTGCTAGTGTACTGTAACAAAGCAAAATCACGAAACATGTTTGGTAATGTTTGCTGTCATTTGAATAGTACTAAAATGCTTCCAAAATTGAGGCCAAAATCAGAAGCATCAAAATGATTTTTTGTTTGTTTTCGCACTATAGCAAAACCCCGTTAAAAATAAAATTAAAAAATCTTTCAAAATTAACATTTTTAACTAGTTATTCAATTTTTCAAACTTGCAACACTTTTTACCAAACATGCTATCATGTTTTTGCTTCCAAAAATCTTGTAACAAATTTACGTTACCAAACAAACTTCGAAATAGTGTTGAACACACTCTAAAGCAGAAACATTACTTCTGCTTCAGGTCAAAGCAAAAACACAAAGTAACTGTGATTGCCAAATCGGAAAAATATTCGAAAATTTTTTTCTTTTATTTTTAAAAAGCTTAAATAACACAATCCTTGCTTCTCTATTTGCATTTTTCAGTCATATTTGGCTAACATAACAAAACGATTTAAAAGCTTCTAAGATTTTGAAAACCCAATCCACCAAATCTTTCGTAGCTTCTCCCAATTCATCAAAAATGCAATCCGCCAAAATCGTTGGCAGTTTGTACCAACTGTAGCGGGCCTAAAACAAAACAACCCAACCCACTTTATATACCAAATAGACCCTTCATCCAATGCACTCCTTATTCCAAAGATCCCTTCACTTTGTTTGGAATGCAGGATTTGATAGGATTTGGATTTGGAAGCAAGGTTTGCCTTGTTTGGAACTACATAATTATAAATGGGATTTGACAATTATAGGATTTCAAATACATTTTTTATTGCATTTCAAATCCTAGCTTTTTCAAATCCAGTCTAAAAAGCTAGGATTTGACGGGATTTGAGAGATAAATATTCATTAATTATATATTTCTAAATTAACCCTCCAACGTCTTCTTCTTATTAAACCCTATCCTATTAAATATCTACTACCATATCTCAATCTCTAACGTTTTTCTTCCTCTTCTCTTATTTAACTAAATCCATGCTACTTGTTCGTCGTTCTCTATATAATAATACCATTGTTTTAATCTCTCTCTCTCTCTCTCTCTCTCTATATATATATATATATATATATATATATATATATATATATATATATTATCCACTGAGTGTTAAGCATATCCAGGTTAGTAGTAAACTGAATATTTAAGTCTTTTGTGTACTTCACTTTTAAATCTTTTTATATTTTTGTGTCTTCATCTGGAATTTACTTAGGTACGTATCCTATTAGCTTTTAACCATTTAAGAGCATCTCTAATGAGAACTCCGAATTTAGGCTCTCCGAATTTGCCACATTAGCATTTTTTAATAACCACGTCAGCATTTCTCATAGCTATGTCAGCGTTTTAGAGTTTCCAAATTTTAGCTATCACATATACTCCAATGGTGTATTTTCGCTCTTCAAAAATATTAATATTTTAATATTTTTAAAATTTTTAATAAAATTTATTTTTTAACTTTTTTTTTAACAGCTATATTTCTAACGGCTATATTTATAATGGTTATATTTTTCATCTTATATAAACAACCATTTGTTCATCTCATCATCACTACATTCATTTCAACTTATTCTAGCAAAATATCAATTCACATCTCTTTCAATCTCAAAATTCTAATGGCTTTCTCATCACGATTTTTTCTTTTGTCAGGCTCTAATTCTTCATCTTCTTCATCATCTTCTTCATTAGATAACCCTATTGACGTGATGATTCAACATAATCATGATGCCTTTCGTTCGATTTTGAATTCAGTGAACCCAGAGATAGTAGAACAAGTTTTTAAACCGCGTAAGAGGCGATATAGTCATTGTGATTAAGAGGGAAGCCACCGTCAACTAATGAAAGACTACTTTGATGAGAATTACATATATCCACCGGATTACTTTCACAGACGATTCAGGAGAGCACACCCTAAAGTTTACTTCGCATAACACTTTTACTTCCTATTGAAAAAATATATAAAAAATACCTCTAATTTTTTCACATTGTGCAAAAACACCCCTCTAACATAAATTAGTATTATAATACCTATTTTGTCCTTTAACTCTTCCAAAAATGTTCAAGGAGGTATATATACTATTAATCCAAAAAAAAAAATCTTTTTTTTCTCTCTCTCTCTCTCTCTCTCTCTCTATATATATATATATATATATGAAGATGCAATAATTTTCTCTCACTAAATGTACAGAGTTCTATTACACTTCAAATTTTTTTCCATCCCCTCTTTCTTCTCTTTTCCTTCTATTTATAGACAATTTGCACTATTCTAGAGAATTCCTAACTAACTTCAGCCGCTGGGCCTATTCTAGTGGTTATGCCGTTATGGGCCTAACTCCTCTTTGGGGGCCTTTACCAATAACCCCTTGCGCCAGGTCTGCTATATGGATGCCAAGTTTGGGCCCAAGTCAATTACCAGGCCAGACTTCGTTATGTAGGCTTGATCCGGCCTAAGCCGTCCTTGGCAGACGAGAACTATTTCTTCGTATCCTGAATGATGTCAAAGCTTATGACAACTACTTTATCCAAAAAAAGGGATGCAACAGCTTGTTTGGGGTTGTCTTCTATACAAAACATGACAACTGCAATACGTATACTCGCATATGGTTGTGCAGCCGATCATTGTAACGAGTATATTAAAATCAGCGAAAGTACTGCCATTGAAACCCTGATGAATTTTTGTAAGGCTGTTATTGGTATGTATGGGGAAGAGTACATATGCCACCCAACGAAGCCGACATAGCACGACTACTTCAAGAAGGGGAGGAAAGAGGATTCCCGGGTATACTTGGTTTTATCAAATGTATGCACTAAGAGTAGAAGAATTGTCCGATGGCATGGCATGACACACACAATGGATGCTCTCATACGCCTACGCTCATATTGGAGGAGGTTGCCTCAAAAGATTTGTGGATCTGGCATGCAATCTTTGGAATACCGAGTTCACACAATGATATTAATGTGCTGGATTATTCTCTAGTATTCAATAGTATCGTTATTGGCCAAATTCCTCCAGTTAATTTCGTTGTGAATGGCATTATCATATGGTATTACCTATATGATGCTATATACCCTAAGTGAGCAACTTTAATACAGACCATCCCACACTCAACTACAACAAAAGAAAAACTTTTTGCTCAGAGACAAGAGGCCTGTAGGAAAGATGTGGAACGAGCTTTTGGGGTCTTGCAGAACAAGTGGGCAATAACGTAACAACCAATGCATTTTTGGGATAAAAGGGACTTGTGCCTTATAATGAAAATGTGCATCATCCTTCACAACATGATCATTGAAGATGAGCGCCATACCAATGTTGGAAGACGGACTCCACCACCGCAGGGGACAATCTCAATTCCCACTTTAATTCAAAATCCATCAGTCTTAGCGACACACATCTGCTATCGCCAAGTTCAAATTCGCAACAAAGAAACAAATCTGCGGTTGAGGAAAGATTTAATTAAAAATTTGTGGAACCGCTTTGGTGAAGAAGTGCTTAATTTATGTTGCATTATTTTATTTTTAAATTGTTATGAAGTTTATGTAATGAAATATTTATTGTGTAATGTTTTATTTTGAAATAAATAATTAAATTATTTGTTCATTAAATTATTTAGCCAATATGTAAGAAATCTTGTAAACAATACAGTATCTAATATCATATGATTTATTAATTTATAGTGAAAACAAAGACTCATTTTTTTTTTTTTAATAAAAAAATCATATTTTAAAATAAATTTCAATTTGTTAAGGAAAACAAATTAAAAAAATTGTTTGGTCAGCCAATATAGCCGTTAAAGCACTGTTTGGGCCAGCCAAACAGTACCTAAAACGGCTATAAAGTCAATAGGAACATTGAAAATTTTGAAAAGGAAATAAAATCACTTTTTTTCAATTTTTTAAAACTTTTTTTTGCTTAAGGCAGACAAATAGTGCCTTAACGGCTATTTGGTTCAATTATTTTGAGGAAAAAAAAAAAAAAAAAAAAAAAAGAAACCAAAATAAGCCAAAAATATGATTTTTAGCTTTTATTTTAGCCAAACATGCCCTTAGGAACAGTATTCTGGGCTGGTACAATGTTCTGGCCTGAATTAAAAAAATAAAAGAAAATAGAAATGGGCCAACAGAATTGAGCCTCAATCACCTTTAGGGTCGCCCTTTTTGGCGACCTGTTTGGAGACCCAAAATTTGTGGCCCACAAAACCAATAGGCCAATGGAGCATCCGGTCTCCAATTTTTGGCCCAAAATCGCCATAAGCAGCACCAATGGAGCAACTGTAAGTCTTGAGCTTACACAAGTTTGTCATGTGAGTAAACTATGAATCTCTAATTATTTCAATTGTTTCTAATTGTTTCAAAGTTGGTAAAGTCAGTAAACGAATTTCTAATTGAAACATTGTTTATTGCTATACTCCAATATATTTAAATTGCATTTAACAGATTGATTCACCACTTTTGTATTCTTGTATTTGAAGAATCTATAATACAAATTTTATAACCAAAAGTCATACTCCAATCTTCCATAATTTACACCAATTTTTTTGGTTTGATATACTCCAATATCTTAAACCTACTTGAAAAATTCTACAATACACAATTGTAATTTTATAACTAAAAGTCATGCTCCGATACTACTTAATTCACACCATTTTTTTTGCTTGGTATACTCTAATTTCTTAAAATGAACTGAAAGAATTTTTGAATAAATTTCACGTTTAAGAGTTCCTATCATTTAATCCTTTTCGTTTTTTATCTTCTTGATGTAAACTTCGGAATATATTTCTCAACGCCAGCAGGTTGAAAATAGGGGGCCAACCAAGACCCCCTAAGATAAAGTTCCTTTTCTGTGTCTCATCACGAGATCAAGCAAGCCGTATTGTTTTGGTGTGGGGTCCTCCCCTAACCGAATTGGCCAGATCCATTCCGACGCATCAAAGACAGATTTTCGCACTTCTCTAAGCCTTCACGTTGTAGGTAACTGTGGAGCAAATTTTATAATAAAATAAATATTTTATTTATTATTTAAATAAGAACAAAAATAATATTATATTATTTTTATTTCAAATCCTATTTTAAATCTAATTTGTTCCGAGCCTATAAATAGAATTTTATTTGAATTCCAATTCCTATTCCTATTCCAAATCAGATTCCTTTTCCAAATCCTGCTTTAACACCTTCCCATTATAAAAGCCCCCTAACAGCTTAGAAGAGAGATACAGAGTCAGAATTTTCTCGCCCTAAAGCTTGAAGCAGGTTAGTCTCTCTCACCGTCTCTAGTTAGTTCCGGTTTGCTCTTTCTACTACCATTCTAAATATAATTTTTTTTTCTTCTTTTATTTCTTCTGGTTCATATGTTATGTGGTTGCAAGTTTTATTACATGATCTTATGTGTTTTGAATGTCGGGTGTTCCTGAAATTGAGTTAAATATATTGTTTCTGTCACAAATGGATGTTTAAATCGATGATATAAATCAAACATACACGTAGAGAAACAATGGATTTTTATTATGAGGAACACTTTTTTTCCATGATTTAATTGGACGCGAATGCATATTGATTCTGGGATTATTGATACTGTGATTATATGATTTTGCTTCGTCCACCAAGTGTTCATTTGTATGCTTTTTCGGTTTAAATTCTATATAATTTCAGAATTGAAATTGACGACTACTGGTTTCTCTTATTTGCTACAAACACCACTACTTTTAAAAGTTCCAAAGCATAATTCAAACATCAACGCCACTTTACCGACCCAACAATATAAAGAATCAATTTCATCTTCCTCTGCTTCACATCATCACCATCGGGCAAATGACCAAATTAATTAATTTAGTTATGGGCTAAGTCACGAACCATGACTGAATCTAAAAGCTTCCTTCAAAATTCAACCGTTTCTTACTGAATTGGAGTCCCAAAAGGCGTTTCAGGGAGTTTCTCCATTGGATTGCTGATTTTGTACTTGTGAAAGGATCAATCAGAGGAGAGAGAGAGAGAGCACCGATCTGAAATTGCAGCAACTCAAAAAAAAAAAAAAAAAAAAAAAAAAAAAAAAAAACTTGCTCTGTTTCTTTGATGGGTCTGGTTTTAGAGAGAGAAAGGTAGAGAGAGAATTTGCGACCTTTGGATCCAAACACCCAATCAACTCATAATTGAGAATTACCTTTAAAAAAAAAAAAAAAACTTAGAATTTGAGACACTCCCAAACACCCAGTAACCTAATTTCTTAAAATCCCTGAACCCCTCTAATCCCTCTCTCTCTCTATGTGTCTGTGTGTGTATATATATATAGTCTATGAGTCAGAATATATAATGGTCCCTCCGCCTGTGTATATAAATATATTCTCTCTATATATATGTATGGTGCAATGCCGCTTGGAACAAAGACTATATCTGATTTGTTCTTGATCTCGGACAATTCAAAGAACAAAGGCTATGAAATTAATGGTCTGATTCACACCGCCATGGCCACCACCAAACTTTTTCTGTATCGATCCCTTCGTCGGTAGACAATATATATATATATATATATATATATATATATATATATATATAATTACTAGGACCTTTTCTAATTTTAAAAACATGACTTTCCTTACGATGGAGACTTGGCTAATTATTTGAAATGTCCTTACCTGTATAGAGAGATGTAAATTACGACAAAAGATCCCATTTTAAAAGAAGAGTATGTAAATTACCCTATTATTTTTATTCCAAATCCCATTTTAAATCTAATTTGTTTCAAATATATAAATAAAATTTTATTTTAATTCCAATTCCTATTCCAATTCAGGTTCCTGTTCCAAATCCTGTGTTACACCTTCCCATTATAAAAGCCCCCTAACAGCTTAGAAGAATTTTCTCGCCCTAAAGCTTGAAGCAGGTTAGTCTCTCTCACAGTCTGCGTAAAATTTTACTGCGAATTTGTGGGTCCAAGTGTTCATTTGTATGCGCATGCTTGTTCGGTTTAAAGCCCTAATTTTTTTTTGTTCATTTAGGGATGTTGTATTGATGTGGTTAGTGAAAGTTCTATTACATGATATTGTTATTGATGTGTTTTGAATGATGGGTGTTTCTGAGATTGAGTGTTATATATATATATATATATATATATATATATATATATATATATAAAATATATATATAGTTTCTGTCCAACACAGATTTGTATGAGTAGATTTTTGTTTCATTAATTGGTAGTCTATCAATTATTGTTTGGAAGTTTATGGTACAATATATACTGACAATAGTAGACATGTTTCCTTGTAACTATTATCACTGTTATATGGAACTTTTTCTAATCTATGTTTTCTTCATTGTTTTGTCAGAATTCAAACAATTTAAAATCTTTTCAATTTCTTGAATGTGAAACAATGTAAATTAGTGGTTATCTGGTTAATTCAGTTGGATCATTGAACATTAATCTCTGTATGCAGTTCTGGCATAAACTTAAAATCAACCTTCTATTTTGCTTTCAGGTACAATCTTAGCTCGGAGTCTGGCCTCAAGAAGTTCGACAATTATGGGTATGTGTCTTTGTCAATTGCTGAATCAGATTTATCAAATACTCAATTCCAACAGCACCGAGTCACAACTAAATATCCTCATTATTGCAATTTTTATTTAATTTCCTAACCTACATGTTTAGGTAGTAAATATGTTTTGATATGGGTACTGTAATATTACTGTTCTATGTAAAACTAAATTATATAGTTAACATGAATTATAAAATATGCTTGCTAGAGGAATGTCTACCAAGAGATGTCGGACATATAGTCTCACACTCAAATCAAGATTATATGTTGTAACAGAGGAAATCAATAAGTAGATAGATGGCTTCAAGATTAGTAACATACATACATCTATATAATCCATACCACCCTATTTTTTTTTGAAAAGTATACCACCCTATTTTGGTCCCTTGAACTTCTTTGCCGGGAAACTCTACATAGAAAACCCTGATGGATATGGTTCAATTGCCGAAATGCTTATCATGAACTATTTTACCGGTTCCTCCAACAGGATGAGTTTTACATGTTTACTTTTGCTGCTTTTGGACCTTGCACATTTTTTTTTTGCATGGAAAAAAATTCCCTCTGTTCTTATAAGTTCAATCTTCTTGTGTTTTTATTCTTCAGCTGGAAAGTCGTCAATTCTGTTGGATGTGAAGCCATGGGATGATGAGACTGACATGGAAAGGCTCGAGGAAGCTGTTAGAAGTATTGAGATGGAAGGATTGACTTGGGGAGCATGTATGTTTCTCTTCCTGTTGACTTGTTGTATTTCTTCTAGGATCAAATGGATACTAATGTATTTTTTGGAACTGAAGCAATCAAGTCATATGTTTCTCAAATTAACTTGTAAACATCTGTTTGTTGCAGCCAATCTCGTACCTGTTGGATATGGTGTAAAGAAATTGCAGATTATGATGACCATTGTGGATGACTTGGTGTCCGTTGACAGTCTCATCGAGGAAAGACTCACAGTTGAGCCGATTGATGAGTTTGTCCAGAGCTGCGATATTGTGGCCTTCAATAAAATATGTAAGTTCATTGCAAGGATGTTGTTGGGTGGTGTTGATAAATCTCATAATGAATCTATTGCTTAATGTGTTGATGCAACTCAAACAACTATACTGAATCTTGTTTTTAATTGTCTGATGATTCTTGTGACAGAAATTGAAAGCATGTTGGAGTTTTGCTCGGAATCGGTGCAGGAGAGGTTCGTGCTAGTGAAGAATGAAGATTCTGTTTACGCAGACTGATTTTTAGTCATAAATGTCCACTTTATTCCTATGTTTTCTTTCTCCAAGACTTTGATATTAAGAAGTATCAGTTACACCATTTTGGATTCTTATCTAAATTAATGCTTTTCTTCCTTTACTAGGGTTATGGATTTTCTTCAGGTTTCAGCGAGTCATATTCTTACTTACTGTTGTATAGTTGGGAGATTGTTGGAGTGTGTAATATATTATATATGGGGTTTATATATAATGCAAGGTTATCTCATGAATGTGCCTTATTTGTGAGTTATACATGATACATGTGACAAGTGTTGTGCTGTGCAGATGAGACATGTATGAGGTGTATAAGATATGTATGATATGTATGAGGTGTATAAGTATATATACTAAGCAGTAAGGCTAAAATATGGGTGTATAAGTATGTGAAGCTTTGAAAAGTGTTGGAGTACCTGCAGAAAGTAATTACAGTTTATCTCCTAGCTAATGAACATCAAACAGATTTTTAAATTAATATATTCAGCATTCATCTACTTGGCTACTTTTTTTGTTCAATACTATTGGAGTGGATTGGACTTTTAAACACCTCATTTTTTTGTTCAATACTATTGGGGTGGACTGGACTTAAAATGTAGGCGTATGTATTGTGCGTATATGGAAAAAATCAACCAATTTTTTCCTCTTGTTTGTGTTGTCGGTTTTCCTAAATACTAGTGTTAGTCATAGTCGTTCGTGTATGGGGATGTTTTATACACATCTACGTGTGTACAATACGGACGACTGTGATGTATATTGGGCACACCAAATTTTAATAATACATAAGCCTCGGGCTCGATATATTCCACTAATTGAGGACTTGATAAGCAACAATAGAGTGTTTTTTTTTTTTTTTTTTGTCCTTCCGGAAGGCAAGAAAATCTTTCATTAGATGAAATTAAATATGAATACAATTTATATAAACTTTCTCTTCTATGAAAGTTGGGAAAATATCATAAAAACATACCGTTTCTCTTCTCTGCATAACACACTAGGTAAGACTATGAGCCAAACCATTTACCTGGCCTTTTTACCCAACCAATCTTTGATCGATTATGTAGTTTAATATTATCACTTACCCTATTGAGAATCGAGTTTTGAGATGAAGACTTTCTCCTAAAAATTAAATTCTAGCTTTTTTCTCTTTTGCCTGATTATGGGAGTACCAGGCTAGTTTTTAATAGAAGTATAATAGTTTGCGCGAGTGTATCTAACCGTTCTCTTGTATTAAAATTCAAATATCAATTTTTTTTTTTTTTTTCCCCACAAATATCCAACTAGAGGAGGGGACATTGTGTAGAACCAAAAGAGAAAATGAAATATACGAACTAACAAAAGGGACATATATGTATTAATAAGACTAAGCAACTTATTAACGTCTTCTTCCATTTGCCAAAGCTTATTGATGACATTCCACCAAGAATAAAATTGCAATAATTTAACATTTAAACGTAGCAGCAAAGTTTCTAAACAAGCCTTGCTCTAAAGAATGTAAAAAGCGCATGGTTCATAGTTTCATATATATATATATATATATATATATATATATATATATATATTAGGGGAAAAAAGAAGTAGATATATTGATAAAGAAGTATTTACAGAAAAGGGCCTTTGGTCCAAACCCAAACATGTTTGGGTTACAAAGCTTGCAAAAAGCCCAAAGCAATTGAAAGCACAGTACAAGGCCAAGTCCAACAAGGAATGACTCATACAACACCTAATCCAAACAAAGAATAAAAAATAATGGATAGTTGTTGTTAGTGGTGGCTTTATGAAGCAATTCCGGTGATCTTGCCATTGATGGCTGACACGGGCGGCACTAAAAGGCCTAATATTTTCCAAGGCTCTAGTCAAATGCGAGGTCTAAAATTTTAAGAGGCCTATAGTAATACAAAATTTTGGATCCTAATAATACATAAGTCCGGGGCTCACCCTAGGTTGACATTGCACTAGGCATTCCTCTTTTAATCCGGTGTAGGGCTGCAACAAGAAATAGATATATTCCACTCATTGAGGACATGATAAGCAACAATAGAGTTCTTCAAAGTGCCCAATTTGAGAATTGAGGTAATGCCATCACTTACCCTACTGAGAATTGAGTTTTGAGATGAAGATTTTTCCCTAAAAATTCTAGCTTTTCTCTCTTTTGCGTGATTATGGGAGCACCAGGCTACGATTTGATAGAAAAGAAGGAATAACATATATTTTTCGTTTGGGATTTTTTTTTTTTTTTTTGAATGATCATCTACCAAAACATTTTGTAGTATATCCATTAAAACTATTCCTTGTCTTCCAAAAACCAGGGGCTGTTTGGGTAATACTTTTGTTTCGTATTTTTTGTTTTTGCTACTGTACTGTAGCAAAGCAAAATCATGAAACATGCTTTTGTTTGTTTTCGCACTATAGCAGAACACTGTTTAAAAAAAAAAAAAAAATCCAAATTAACATTTTTAACTAGCCATTTAATTTTTCAAACTTGCAACACTTTTTACCAAACATGCTTTCACATTTTTGTTTCCAAAAATCTTGTAACAAATTTACGTTACCAAACAAGTTTTGAAATAGTGTTAAACATAGGGATGGCTACGGGGTGGGTTTGGAGCGGGTTTCCCTAAATCCCGCCCTCGTTTAATTTTTGGCAAGTCTATACCCACCCCGTGCCTCGCAACGGGTTGGATTTTCATATCCTTCCCCGCCCCGTTCGAAAATATGGTGCTCTGTGCCCGCCCCGCTAACAAATATTTTTCACAATTTTGTTTGCTCAGAAATTGATCCGGTTTCCCCCTCTATCTTTCACAATTTTCTTAGTTGAATAGCCTGAACAGAAGAAGACAAATAATTTTATTTCAGGGGTTTTTAAAAAAATATTTTTGGAAGATATTTTCATTTTGGGCCAGTTGTGTAGTTTCCACTTTTTGGAAGGGCCATCGTGCAATTAATGAAAGTTATTGCTAAATACCTTATTTTGAGCCTGGATCCTCGTACGGGATTCATTTTCACTTTTCGTTGAGTCGTGTACTCTTAAAATTGTGTTCTGGTCGTTTTCCCCCAGTTTCAGGATTTCTGACCCCGGTTAACGCCAAACTTGTTTGGAGCATATCTTCTTGCACGAGACTCAATTTTCGACACCGTTTCTTCCATTGTCCATCTTTTCTCATCTTAGTTCTTTTTCATTCATAGAGTTTTGCCATTTGAGCGCGTCTGCATAAATTTCACTTTTCCAGACACGACGGGCCCTTTTCAGGGCACTTTTTGAGATTTTCTATATATAGGGGACCTTTAAGTGAAAAATCAGATTTCACTCTCTCTCTCCCCTCTCTTGGCCGGATTCCATGGCAACCAAGGGCTGCCACTTTCTCTCTCCTCTTTTGAGCTTCTTCCTCTTAGTGAAATGCCGTAGTACCTTAGTGTTTTATGTTCGCCTTGGCGAGACCTTTGATTCCACCGATTGAAATCTCGTTTTGACCATTTTGTGAGTTCGGGTTTGAAGTCAAGTTGTGTTTTTGATGGGGCTTCTTTGGAGTTTATTGTTCATGGCGTTGTCCTTGACAAAATCCCGAAGTATCATCGGATTCGGAGCCATTTCGTTTTGGGGGATGTTTTAGGATCATATATGTGTTGTATTGAATGTTTCCCATGATAATACAACTTGTATGTATGCTTTTGTTTATAATCTAGAATTTAATTTAATTATTTTCTATGGTTAAGATTTGATTCTTATGATGATGTATAACTTAGAATTAAATTGTAGCATGCTAATAAATTAAGCTTTGATATGTTCGCTAACATATATTAAATTTGGATTATTGATTGCACTTTTTATTTAATGTTTTCTTTGGTGAAAGTTTAATTCACATGGTCGTGCCTTGCATGAAATTAACTTGTGATATACTTTTAAATTAAGTCTTGGCATGTTCTTTAACATACTTTAAATTGAGAGCATTTGGATAAATATGAAAATTTAGAGATTTTAATTAAAATGATTAATTAAAATCTATTTTATGGTTCCATGCTTACTTAAGTTTTTAACTTGACATTTGTGATGACTAGGACTTGTATACTAGCATGTATTAAATTGGAACCATTTAGAGTTGTTTTAGAGGTTAGAGATTTAATTATCATGTTTTAATTAAATTCTACCTTATTGTTTTAATGACGTAATTAAGCTTTTCATGTGGTATATGTGATAACCATACTATGTTGTATAACATGTGTTAAATATGGATCATTTAATCGAGATTTGAAACATAAAGAAATTAATTGTTTTACTTAATTAATTTTTGTTTTTATGGCATTATTGATTTAAATCATGTGTTTAACATTGGTATTATGTTTGAAACATGATTTTAGACTTGATATGGATCTATGAGGTTATGTTTCAATATTGAATTATATTGTTATAGGGTGTAACGAATCGCACATTGAAGATTCGACATGTGATGTTGTTATAGCGCGTAACGAATCGCGCTCTGAAAATTCGACATTTGTCATCCTATAGTAGTTGTGGATTTAAAGCATGAGTTGTGTGGTTACAAACTATTTGTGCATGGGATATGGTTTCGTGCTTTATATATATTTCGTATATAAGTTGTGAACTTATTTATTTTGGAGTCACTTGGGACATTGTTACTATGATATGGCTAGAGTTTGGCTCTAGTGCGGGAGGTATGAGTTCTCTCTATTGAGATAGTACGCACTAGGGTGGTTTTCCCAGCGGGTTAATGCCCGGAATAACCATTTTGTTCTTGGTTTAGTCTGAGACGTGATGTCCAAGTCTTCCACTATTTGTTTTCGCATTAAATTCCAAGTTGACAACCAATGTTTAATTATGACTTGTGATTTTGGTTATTGGCGATAATGTTGTTAAGTAAATTTATGCATTATGATTTTGAATGAATCATGGCATGCTTTTAATGTTGTTAAGTACATTCAGGTTTTATAATTTCTAATGAATCATTGCAGGTTTTGATGTTGTTAAGTACATCTTTGCTATATTGTTCAAAATGTGACTTAAGAATGATCCTATAGATTCATTTGGAACATAGACGTTAGGTGGCACGACCCACTTTGGTTGTTTACGCACTTTTAGATTTCAAGTTGATAACTTTGAGAATCTATATTTTGATGTGTGGTATTAGAAATTCTAATTATACTAAATCGCTATATTTAGTTATTTTTGTACTTTAGATTTCAAATTGATGACTTTGATAATCTATATCTTGTTGCTTTATATAGCATGTTTCTATGTGGTTTGAATTGCATGGATGATGTGATTGATGCTAGAAATGATCTAGGGTAGCTTAGGATGTTCCCTGAGTCTCATCTTAACATAGACGTTAGGTGACATGAGCCCTTTTAACATGTTTCACCTTAAGATGATAAAATTATAAAACGCTAGGTCGATGCATGCTCATTTCCTACGAGTAGCTTTATGTTGCTCACCCCAAAGTTACTGGGGTATATTTCAGGTACAGGATTCAAGATCTGGAGTTTTGCACTTGCCTTGGGTGAAATGTAGATTTGAAGTCCATTTATATGTATTCTTATTCACATGCAAGTGTTAGCATGTTTGAGTTTGCCTTTGAAATGTAATCTTTCTAACTTAGAGGTTTAACATGTCAAATGTTGTAAATGAATTGTAATAAGGCCATTAGCCATTGTAGCATGTTTAAAATGCCATATTGCACTTGCGTGTATGTTCACAACATCATATAATAACATATAATGCAATTTGATCATGCTATGGGAAATCCATTTAAGACTTAGGGACTTTTCTTCATTTTTGGTGCATAGCAGGTTCATTCTACACATTTTCAACCTGTTTCTGTTGACCGGTGGCTCGTTTCGGTCGACCAATGCTCTTTTGTATTTCAATTGAACAATAAAAACTCGATTCCAGTAGCCATTTTCAATTTCGAGCCACAAACCGGTCGACCGGTTTGTTATTTCGATCGACCGAAATGAAGGGTCATTTCCCTTCTTCTCTTGGCTTACTTCGGCCAACCGAAATGGAGCTGCCTTGTGGGTTTTTGTTTGGTTGTTGCCTAGACAAGTTTACTTGTTCCGTTCATTTCCATTTGACCTTGTTATCTTTTCTAAGCCATTTAATGGCGCATATGGTCTAGTTTGAACTAGATCTTGTTCCGTTGGTCACCATTGGTGCCATAAAGTACCATTAGACCTTTTTGTTTTAGCTTTCGCTCTCAGTTATTTCTTTGAGTTCCATGACTTCATGGAAGGTCACATTGGTGCCTTGGAGATGGTTTGTGTCTCTATAGACTTTGGTTTATCTTTCGCTTTCGCATTTCGAATCCGTTATCGGATCAACCTTCAGTTCATCACTGACGCACCGAGTTGAAAAACTTGGGCCGTCAAAAACCCTTACCCTCCCTGTGATCCGCGACGAGTACAAAATTTATATCCATGTCCGCCCCAACGGTATAAAAGTTGTTCCCATATCCGTTATTAACGGGGCGAGACAGGGCGAGGCCCCGGTGGGCAATAAAAATTGCCACCCCTAGTTGAACACACTCTTGCAGAAACATTACTTCTACTTCGGGTCAAAGCAAAAACACAAAGTAACTGTGATTGCCAAATAGGCCCGAAATGTTCAAAAAATATTTACTTTTACTTTTTAAAAGCTTAAATAGCACAATCCTTGCTTCTCTATTTGCATTTTTCAGTCATTTTTGGCTAACATAACAAAATGATTTAAAAGTTTCTAAGATCCCTAAAACCCAATCCGCCAAATCTTTCGTAGCATATCCCAATTCATCAAAAATGCAATCCGCCAAAATCGTTTGTAGTTTGTACCAACTGTAGCGGGCCTAAAACAAAACAACCCAAATCACTCTATATACCAAATAACCCTTCATCCAATGCACTCCTTATTCCAAAGATCCCTTCGCTTTGTTTGGAATGCAGGATTTGATGGGATTTGGATTTGGAAACATGGTTTGCCTTATTTGGAACCACAGAATTATAAATGGGACTTGACAATTATAGGATTTCAAATACCTTTTTTATTGTATTACAAATCCCATCTAAAAAGCTAGGATTTGACGAGATTTGAGAGAAAAATATTCATTAATTATATATTTCCTTAATTAACCTTCCAACTTTTTTTTTCTTATTAAATCATATCCTATTAAATATCTACTATCATATCTCAATCTCTAACGCTTTTCTTCCTCTTATCTTATTTAACTAAATCGATGCTACTTGTTGTCATTCTCTATATAATAATACCATTTTTGTTTTAATCTATATATATTATCCTCTAAGTGTTGAGGTTAGTAGTAAACTGCATATTCAAGTCTTTTGTGTATTTTGCTTTTAATTCTTTTAATATTTATTCATTAGATAGAATATTGAATGTTGAGAATATGTTGAGGCAGCTCTGCTCTTGACGAGAAAGTAGCCAAGGGGTGGCAATTTTTACCGCCCCGTTAATAATGGATATGGGAACAACTTTTATACTGTTGGGGCATGCAAGGATACAAAATTTGTATCCGTCGCGAGTCACGGGGCTGGTAAGGGTTCTTATACATATCCGCCGGGCCCCGCCCCGCCCCGTCCTTCCCCTCTAAGCATATTATTATATTTAATATATATATATATTAATAACTTATTTTACCTGCTTATCCAGTTACCCATTTCTTACAAACCTAATTTATTAAGCCTTATGTGTGAACTGAGTGGCATATAGAGTCAAAACTCAAAAACCAGACCCTTAACCTCAATCCCTCTCTCCCTCACCAGTCTCTATTTCTCTTTCTCAGGTACATCCATGCACTCACGCATGTAGATCTATTGTTCTTCTTTTCCATTATATATATATATATATATATATATATATATACATATATATATTCAGTGGCGTTCAATTGCTCCCTTATGAGCATAGAGTAGTATACTCACTTTTAATCCTGACCTTAGAATCTAATCCTACGGTAATTAATTAATAAGTGTTTCCTTTTTATATTTAAGGCAGTTGTTTCTTTTTTTATATATTATTAATAGCAAATGACAAAACTAGACATTTTTTAATAGAAACAAATTAAAACCAAATTGTTTAGGATTTCCTTCCCATCTGAATTTTTAAAGCATACCAATTAAAAATAAAAATTAAAATTAATTATTTCCAATTCCTTCGACCACATCTGAAAAAAATAAAAATAATGAAATTTCCAATCCCATTAACTTTGAATTGCCACGGCGCATTTCACCTCCATCACCACCACCTCCACTACTACCACCGCCTCCACCACCTCCACTTCTACTGGCGGTGGTGGAGGTGGCGGCAGTGGCGAGGTAGGTGGTGGCGGCGATCGAGGTGGCAATAATGCCAGGGTAGGTGGTGGAGGTGGTCCATTTCTTTTCTCTTTCATATTTTATATATTGGGTTACATGATTTGATACTTTTTTTTGTCTTTGAATTCATTTTTATGCACACACATACAAATAAACATATATTGAGAGTACAACATTCCTTTATAATTGGATTATTCAGTAAGTAATTGTTTCACAGACATAAATTAATTGCAAGGTTGAGAAGGGGATGATTGTGCGTTAATTTTTCAACTGGTATGCTTTAAGAATTCCCTGGCTAAACGGATAGGAACGAAGGGAATTGGAAATAATTAATTTTTTATTTTTAATTGGTATGCTTTGAGAATTCGGATGGGAAGGAATTCGTATATAAGAAAATCCTAACCAATTTGATTTTAATTTGTTTCCATTAAAAACATGTCTAGTTTTGTCATTTCCTAATAATAATATATAATGGTAACAAAAAAAAAAAGATGCAATTGCCTTAAATATAAAAATAAAACACTGATTAATTAATTACTGTAGGATTAAATTCTAAGGTCAGGATTAAAAGTGAGTATACTAATCTATGTTCCTTATCGAAGAACGCGTTATCACTTAAAAGAATACTCAACTCGTGGACCACAGACACCCAGAGAAATATTTAATCATAGATATGTTTCTTTACGTAATGCAATTGAAAGAGTATTCGGCATAATTAAAAAGAGATTTCCAATTTTGGCTAGTGGTATTGAACCACAATATGGCTTTGAGACACAAACAGTACTTGTATTGGCTTGTTGCATATTACACAATTTTCTTTTTGGAGTAGAACCAGATGATACTTTTTGGGCTGTTACAAACCATCATCAATAACTAACAATAATGAAAAGATAAAAACATTCAATGCATCACTATCTTAAAAGATTTAATCAATTATATGTTAACAATAACTAAGAATTATCATCCATTGATTGACTATAAATAAAGATAAACAATAAATTACATTTAAACAGCTGGAGAAAATTAAAATTTGATACCAAACAAATCAGAAGATTATTTTAATATATGAAAATAATACTATAACTAACAATTATCTATTAGCTAAATAATTAACCCACATGTTTGCAGCTATATGATCTCTTTTCATTGATCCTTATCTACCTTCTTCAGACCCATCTACATTTGAATGTTCTTGTGCATGTTGTACTTCCTCATTCAAGAGATCTTCATCAACTTCAGCAAAATGGATATTTGGTGTGGACACTTCAAATGGATTTGTATCTTCTTGAACAGTTGTATGAATAAAAACTACAAGGACAAAACCCTAATAGGAATTTCAACCCTTCCGCTTATGATGTAATTGTTGATGCTATCAATGCATGATTTCCTATGAAAGTGAATACAGATAAGGTGCAGAATTGACTAAAGACTTTAAAACGGAAAATGGATATTGCCTTAGAAGTTTTCAAACGTGGTAGTGGATTTGCTTAGAACGATATTACGAAAAAAAAAAATTGATGCAACAAATTCTGTGTGGGATGCTTTAATTAAAGTAAGTAAAAAAAATTTCTTATTCATTTTTTTCCCCAATTTTCTTATGTTATAGTTTTAACTTGTGAAGTATTTTTATAATAACAGTCTTATCCTAATGCAAAAAAAGTGCGCAATGCGACACTTCCATGCCTTAATCTGCTTTGTGAAATTTTTGAAAAAGATCAAGCTACGGGGGGAGCAGCTGAAAGTGCGAAAGAAAAAAATCGTCGTTGGACAAATGAAGAAAAGGAACGTCATTTGGCAAAAAGACAATTGAAGACATTGATGACTTATTGGCTAGAAAAGAGATTGATCTTGAAAATTTTGAAGACGGATATACAATTCAACTATCCTCTACTGCTTGCATTCCATCTGCATATGCATCTTCATCAAAGGGTTATAAGAAAAAGACAACCAAAATAGATGAGCTTAACAACAATATCAATAATATTACAGGCACAATAAACAAAATTGTAAGTGCTCTTGATAGAGCAAATGTCGTGGCTAAGAAAGCAAATGCAATGGCTAAGAAAGGCAAACGACGATTTTATTTGGGAGAAGAAGTGTTTTTAGAGCTACAAGCGATTGACGGAATTGACAAAACTTTTTTATTTGCTGGTTATGATTTCCTTATTTCGGATCTGGTAACTGTTGAAGGATTTTTTGGATGCCCAGTTCACATGCGTAAAGATTGGTTGTCATGAAAAATGACTATGAAGTCTTGAATGGATTTTTTTTTTAGTTTGTTTTATTTTATTTATTTTTGTTCAATCTTTGAAGCTAATTCAGAGAGAAAAATAAAGTACTTTAGTTTATTTAGATATTTTATTTGTTATTAGGATTGATTAATAATTCAAATAATGTTTGACAATGATGTTTTAGAATATTGGGCTAAATGCTCTCACACCCCCTGAGGTTTCATGTTATTGCTCTCATATTAAACCTAAGCAAAAGTTGCTAGTACACCCCCATGAGGGTTGGTTTAATTAGTTCTCACACCCCCTCTTTTTAAAATGATAAAATAAAATACCTAAATTAACCTCTATTATTTTAAATACATTATTATTCTTAAAAAAAATTGTTAAACCTTTTTACCCTCAACTCATTTCCTCTCTTTCTTCTGTACTTCTCCTATAGCGAATTCATCACCTGTCCATCCTCAGGCTATCTGCACCAGCCTCTCCGGATTTTGGCTCTCTAAAAAAGCCACATCAGATTTTTCAAGAGCCACATCAGCGATTCCAAGAACCACATCAACAGTTTTCGCTCTCCAGAAACATGCACTCCATCAGGCTCTCCTAATTTTCGCTCTCAAAAAAATAATAATAATAAGTTAAAATTAATTTTTTTTTTTTTTTAACATTTCCTAAACGGCTATATTTTTAGGGTAAATTATACCTAGACCCCCTGTAGTTAGGTCATATTACACCTATATGAACATTTTGGTTTTAGATTTCACTTGTATATGAATTAGTGATTTAGCATTTCACTTGCACCCCAAATATGAATTTTAGGACTTTTGAAATGTTAAAAGACTATACTACCCTTTGGCCTCATATTTGTAACCAAACTACCCATGACCCCTCCCCCCGGTGAACCTTCCTCTCTCTCTACCTCTCTTTTTCCCCTTTCTCTCTCCCTTCTCACAAACCCTCACAACAGATACGCAAATACACACTGACCCAGTTCCAGCGAAACAAAACTCAATTCCGGCGACCTCAGTTCATATCGGCGTGGCCCAAGCAACGACGGGCGTCTAGTCAAAGCAATCAACGATGAAGACGTCAGCTGTGGCTGTGGGTTGTGGAGCTGTGATGCGGCGGGCCGGCGGGGGTGGTATATGGTGTGGGTGATATATATGTGTGTGTGTGATTTGTTGGAAAGTGGGAAAGAAACCCTAAATCGAAGAAAGAAGACAAGGATTCAACGCCGTCGAAGGCTTCGACATCATTGTCGTCTTCTCCACTGTCGTCGCCGTTTGACTTGACAAATCGTCGTCATCGGCGAATTGATCCCATCGTCTCTCCTGCCGCCATAGCGACCACCTCCACCACGACCTCTTTCACCACCGCCGCGACTGTAGCTACCTCTCTCCATACAGATACGCGACTGTAGCTACCTCATTAATTTTCTCCCTTCTCACAAACCCTCCCGCCGGAGCACGAGATGAGGATTTTTACCGCCGATTACGACGCCGTCGAGGCTGTAAGCTTGTAATCCGATGTCTCACTGCCTAGATATATTGATTGGGCCACCGTAGAGGTTGTAATCCGACACCCGCCACCGATATCAACTTGCTCTTCAACGTCGTCTTCAACAATCGACTTCGCCTTCAATTCTGTCATCGAAGTCCGTTTCGGTAGTGGATAGGATGGGATTTTGTGTATTTTTGGGTTTGGTTTTAGGTGGGTGGTGGTGATGAGGTGTTGGGTGGGGGTACAGTTTGGTTTTGGGTGGGTTGGTGGTGCAGGTGTCAGGGTAGGACGTTGGTGGTGATGAAGGTGTTATTAATGGTGGGAGCTGCCGGTGTTAAATATATATATATACACACACACACACACCCACAGATATATATATATAGGTGACAGATATATATATATAGGTGACAGATATATATATATAGGTGTTGAATATATATATATATATACACCCACACATATATATATAGTATAGGCTTTTTTGTCATTTAAGATTATATATATGTATTAAAAAATTGAGGGTAAAATGGTCAATTCACATATATCAGAAATCAAAAAGTAAATTGGGGTGTAAGTGAAAGTTAAAACCAAATCTTCATCTGGCTGAAATATGACCTAACCTCAGGGGGTCTAGGTGTAATTTACCCATATTTTTATCGACTATATTTTTTCAATGGCAATATTTTTCAATCGAACAATATTTTTGTAAATTATTAAAAAAAAAACTATGATTGATATTAGAACTTGAAACAATACATTATTCATTATGAATTAAAAAAAAAAAAACAAATTAAACAAAAAATTAAAAATAACTTAAACAATACAATATCCTAAATTGGAATAAGAAAATAAATAGACCAAGGATTACAAAATCCTATGGGAACTTTGGGGCGGACCATGAATTCAAAGATGCCAATATCTCATTTTGCCTTGCAATAATCCAAGCTTTCCCCGCTTCTGTTGGTGCCGAATTTGGATCTGTTAACATGAGTTCCTTCTCTTCAAGTCTCTATTTCTCTTTAATCTCTAACTGCCTTGTCTTCTCTTTCTCCATTTTTCTTACCTCTCGTGCCACTTGGACATCCTGCATTTTCTCCTAACGACTCTCAAAACGGGTGGTGATATTATTAAATTTCGAAACGAATGAAGTTTGCAATTCATTCGCTGAATTAATTTTTGCTCGACGTTACTTCGCTGCTTTTCTTCCTACTGGTCTTTGTAGTTGATATTCTTCCACACCGGGTGAATCATTTTCCCCTATATGTGGTGATTCTTCAGTTGAAGCTCCATCTATCGTGGCTGCATGACTTGACGGAGTAGATGGTAATGAGTGTCCAACACACTCATTAATGTCAAAGTCAAATCCACTCCTCTTCTTCGGCTCTATTTTCTTTTTTCTTTTTCCTACTTGTTCGGCACAATGTGAATTCCATTTATTGTTATGCTTCAAAATCTCCCAGCAACTTTCTAACTTAAATTCACCACCTGTTTGGCTACGAAATAGGTCTTTAGCTGCTATCATCTATACGAAAAAAAATAAAAAAAAATTAAAAGCTGACTATTTAAAATATTTACGAGTTATATTTAAACAATAAATAACTCACCATATCATCATTACTGAAGCCGCTTGAACGATTCATTTCTATGGTAGTCATGCAGCCGGAAAATTTGCTGATTTTTTGTTGCATCACCGACCAACGATTCATCAAACCTCCATAATTTCGCTCAGTTGGAACACCAATATGTTGTTTATATTATTCCAGAATTCGCTCCCATAACTTCTTCTTACTTTAGTCTGCCCCCGTAATCACATCAAAGGTAATGGACATCCACGCCCAACATAAAGCCTCATCTTCAGCCCTGGTCCAATTAGTAGGTCGGA
Organism: Cornus florida; assembly: GCF_030987335.1. Taxonomy (NCBI): domain Eukaryota; kingdom Viridiplantae; phylum Streptophyta; class Magnoliopsida; order Cornales; family Cornaceae; genus Cornus; species Cornus florida. The sequence goes on from NW_026775574.1 coordinate 92,115,426, forward strand.
TAACCGGTTGTTTTGGTGGGGGTCTTGAGTTACTTGATTGTAGAATACTAGTATCACAATCATGATGAGAAGTTTGGGATGGTTGATCAGAAGAAAATTGAGAATCGCCTCCATAAAATTAATATTCTCTTCAGCAAATGGCAAAAACTCATCATTTGATGGGTTGAATTGGGTGTTGTAATAATATGGATGTCGAGGATCCATGGAATCGAAATGACTTTGAAAATAATAGCTAAGATTGAGAAAATAGAAGAAGAAATAAGTTGAATGGTAGATAATAGAGATGTGATGAGTGATGGTAGGAGTTGGAGTATTTATAGAGATTTTAAAATTTTTAATTTAAATTTTTTTTTTAATAAAGTTAAAAATTTTGAATTTTTAAACTTTTTTTTTTAAATTATAACCGTTAAGGCACTGTTTGATACTGTATAAACAGTGTCTTAACGGCCAAATACACTATTTGGCCTACACATTTAAAATTTAAAGTAAAAAATTTAAAAAAAAAAAAAAAAAAAACATATTTTAAGGGAAAAAACAAAAAAAAAAAAAGGTAAAATTTGAATTTTTAAACTTTTTTTTTAAATTATAGCCGTTAAGGCACTGTTTGGTACTGTAGAAATAGTGCCTTAACGGCCAAATACATTATTTGGCCTACACATTTAAAATTTAAAGCAAAAATTTTTTTTTAAAAAAAAAACAAATTTTAAGGAAAAAAACAAAAAAAAAAAAAAATGATTTTTTAATTTATTTTTGGACCAAATTTTTTTTTTTTTTTGGACAAACAATGCCTAAACAATATGTTTTTTATTTAATAAATTTTTTTTTTTTCCCCAAAAAAAAGAGCTCTAAATAACCTATTTTTAGATTTTTTTAAAAAAAATTTGCTACCAGACGTTTGAAACAAAAAACAAAACTGCCTAATGCAAAACGGCGCCGTTTTGCATTAGGGATCGCTAATGGGCCCCAATACTTATATAACTAGCCCGTTGCACTTCATACAGTCCATGCGCTCGCCGAAATTGGGCTTTAAAGAGCCCCGCTGCGGATGCTCTCGGATCAATTCCGAGAGTGCTTGATTAAAAGAGGACCAAGTTCTTTGAGCTTGGAATCTTCATGTGGTCTCCAATGGCTTCTGGCATAGAGCTTTAGGGTCCACTTTTCCTCTGATTACTTTCTTTATCCTCACTAGGGTTTAAAGCAATTACTTTCCTCTGATTACAATCTGTGGTTCAGCTAATTATTTAGCATAGTGTCACGGACCTAGAGATTTGGCGCAGCGGCACAGCCCGTGCGGCACCAAGGCGTTGCTTCAGCTCGCACAAGCGCCCTGATCAGCCACCACGACCTGCCCTTCCAAAAATACATGCTGATTGGTTTCGGCCTGCCATGACCTCGTCAGGGAAACGGCTCCAGCTCCCGACCAGTTTGTACAGGGATGACCAACTCCCTTCTTCATAATCAAGTCCACGACTAGCGACAAGCACCTCGAACTGAACCGAGTCGACCTGCCTGAATTTTGAAGAGGTACCATCCTGGTCCTGCACGGCCCCTTCCCTGAAACCATTCCCAGTCAAACTCTGCTCTTTGCCAACCAGCATGCTTGTCTTCCATCCTCCAAGCGTCTTAGGAATCAGTTCGTGACAATAGGCTGAGCTCCTCCAAAATTAGCTAGAGTCCCACTTTCTCTCTCTACCAGTTTACGGTTCTCTTTCTACATTTTCATTTTTCAGTGAGAGATCATGTCTTTAGGGGGAATGAAGGGGATGGATTTAAGGATGGTGTCGTACGGACGCGACATCAAGCCCGAGAGCGACACCACCACAGAACCGGTGCTCGACCGGACCCGCGAACTGCCGGTAAACCAGTGGTCATGAACCCCAAACCTACCGCCAAAGCCACTGTATGAGGAACCACGCGGCCGCGATCAGCAGCCACGCCAACGACGACTGCGGCGAGTTCATGTCCTCCTCCGTCGACCCACTAACGTGCACCGCCTGCTGATGCCACCTCAAAGAAGTGCAAGGCGGCGGCCACCACTATAGCAGCATGCTTCATTCTCCGCCGCCACCGGCAATGTTGACGTATAACTCCGGACCCAACAACAAAATCGGAGGGTTTGCTACAATGGGTCCCACTAGTGCTCATCTGAACGGTGGTGGGTTGTTTGGAGACGTTGATCTGCATGATCATCACGATCATGAGGTTGATCGACAGTCGGAGACACCGGAGAGAGAGGAGGTGGTTGATGGTGTCCGCCTTGCATGGGCAATGTCGTCGGCAGCGGCGACGGTGAGGAACAAGAGGTTCAGGACGAAGTTTGCGCAGCAACAGAAAGAGAGGATGTTGGAGTTTGCAGAGAAGTTGGGATGGATGACACAGAGGCAAGACGACGTCGCACTGAACCAGTTTTGCTCTGAGATTGGGTTAAACGTAAAATGCCGCAATACACATATAAGCAATATATTTTTATGGTTAAATAAAGCCAATGGTATAATAGTAAATTCACATTTTTCATACTTTAAAAAGGGGTGTGTGAGCAAAATTGTTTGAGGTTTAACACAAGAGTAATAAATTGAAGACCCAGGGATATGAGAGCATTTAGCCCTAGAATATAGGGCCAAAATTGACTTATTTCACTCTTTTTAAATATTTATATTTAAATATTTATATATATATATATATATAAGGTAACAAAATATCATGTAATTATATATATTATTGTTTGTATATTTTTATGTATATTTATAATAATAATAAAAAATTTAAGAGCAAAAAATGTATATTAAAATATTGTTTCATAATATGTGGTTTAAGTTGCCATTTATAATAATTTTAAAGTATATTTCATTTATTATTTAAACAAGAGCAAAAATAATATTTTTATTTTAAATCCAATTTATTCCAAACATATAAATATAATTTCATTTGAATTCCAATTCCTATTCCAATTCGGATTCCTTTCCAAATCCTGCTTAACACCTTCCCATTATAAAAGCCCCCCTAACAGCTTAGAAGAGAGATACACAGTCAGAATTTTCTCGCCCTAAAGCTTGAAGCAGGTTAGTCTCTCTCACCGTCTCTAGTTAGTTCAGGTTTGCTCTTTCTACTACCATTCTAAATATAATTTTTTTTTTTCTTTTATTTCTTCTGGTTCATCTGTTTTCTATAAATTTTTATTTTTTTTATAATTTCTACAGATCTTCTGGTTCATATGTTATGTGGTTGCAAGTTTTATTACATGATCTTCTGGTTCATATGTTATTGATGTGTTTTGAATGTCGGGTGTTCCTGAAATTGAGTTAAATATATTGTTTCGGTCACAAATGGATGTTTAAATCGATGATATAAATCAAACATACACGTAGGGAAACAATGGGTTTTTATTATGAGGAGCACTTTTTTCCATGATTTAATTGGACGCGAATGCATATTGATTCTGGGATTATTGATACTGTGATTATATGATTTTGCTGCGCCACCAAGTGTTCATTTGTATGCTTTTTCGGTTTAAATTCTATATAATTTCAGAGTTGAAATTGATGACCACTTTACCGACCCAACACTACAAAGAATCAATTTCATCTTCCTCTGCTTCGCATCATTACCGTCGGGCAAATTCAATTGCAACTTCTCATCTCACCAAATTAATTAATTTAGTTATGGGCTAAGTCACGAACCATGATTGAATCTAAAAGCTTCCTTCAAAATTCAACCGTTTCTTATTGAATTGGAGTCCCAAAAGGCGTTTCAGGGAGTTTCTCCATTGGATTGCAGATTTTGTACTTGTGAAAGGATCAATCAGAGGAGAGAGAGCACCGATCTGAAATTGCAGCAACTTAACAAGAAAAGAAAAAAAAAAGCTTGCTCTGTTTCTTTGATGGATCTGGTTTTAGAGAGAGAAAGGTAGAGAGAGAATTTGCGACCTTTGGATCCAAACACCCAATCAACTCATAATTGAGAATTACCTTTTAAAAATAAAAAATAAAAAAAACTTATAATTGTGAATTTGAGACACTCCCAAACACCCAGTAACCTAATTTCTTAAAATCCCTGAACCCCTCTAATCCCTCTCTTTCTCTATGTGTCTGTGTGTGTGTATATATAGTCTATGAGTCAGAATATATAATGGTCCCTCCGCCTGTGTATATAAATATATTTTCTCTCTCTCTCTATATATATAGTTTCTGTCCAACACAGATTTGTATGAGTAGATTTTTCCTTGTAACTATTATCACTGTTATATGGAACTTTTTCTAATCTATGTTTTCTTAATTGTTTTGTCAGAATTGACACAATTTAATATCTTTTCAATTTCTTGAATGTGAAGCAATGTAAATTAGTGGTTCTGGCATAAACTTAAAATCAACCTTCTATTTTGCTTTCAGGTACAATCTTAGCTCGGAGTCTGGCCTCAAGAAGTTCGACAATTATGGGTATGTGTCTTTGTCAATTGCTGAATCAGATTTATCAAATACTCAATTCCAACAGCACTGAGTCACAACTAAATATCCTTATTATTGCAATTTTTATTTAATTTCCTAACCTACATGTTTAGGTAGTAAATATGTTTTGATATGGGTACTTGTTTTGAAATTTAAAGTAATTACCTTAGAAAAGGAACGTAATATTACTGTTCTATGTAAAACTAAATTATATAGTTAACTTGAATTATAAAATATGCTTGCTAGAGGAATGTCTACCAAGAGATGTCGGACATATAGTCTCACACTCAAATCACGATTATATGTTATAACAGAGGAAATCAATAAGTAGATAGATGGCTTCAAGATTAGTAACATACATACATCTATATAATCCATACCACCCTATTTTTTTTGATAAGTATACCACCCTATTTTGGTCCCTTGAACTTCTTTGCTGGGAAACTCTACATAGAAAACCCTGATGGATATGGTTCAATTGCCGAAATGCTTATCATGAACTATTTTACCGGTTCCTCCAACAGGATGAGTTTTACATGTTTACTTTTGCTGCTTTTGGACCTTGCACATTTTTTTTTTCATGGAAAAAAATTTCCTTTCTGTTCTTATAAGTTCAATCTTGTTGTGTTTTTATTCTTCAGCTGGAAAGTCGTCAATTCTGTTGGATGTGAAGCCATGGGATGATGAAACTGACATGGAAAGGCTCGAGGAAGCTGTTAGAAGTATTGAGATGGAAGGATTGACTTGGGGAGCATGTATGTTTCTCTTCCTGTTGACTTGTCGTATTTCTTCTAGGAAGAAATGGATACTAATGTATTTTTTGGAAATGAAGCAATCAAGTCATATGTTTCTCAAATTAACTTGTAAACATCTGTTTGTTGCAGCCAATCTCGTACCTGTTGGATATGGTGTAAAGAAATTGCAGATTATGATGACCATTGTGGATGACTTGGTGTCCGTTGACAGTCTCATCGAGGAAAGACTCACAGTTGAGCCGATTGATGAATTTGTCCAGAGCTGCGATATTGTGGCCTTCAATAAAATATGTAAGTTCATTGCAAGGATGTTGTTGGGTGGTGTTGATAAATCTCACAATGAATCTATTGCTTAATGTGTTGATGCAACTCGAACAACTATACTGAATCTTGTTTTTAATTGTCTGATGATTCTTGTGACAGAAATTGAAAGCATGTTGGAGTTTTGCTCGGAATCGGTGCAGGAGAGGTTCGTGCTAGTGAAGAATGAAGATTCTGTTTACGCAGACTGATTTTAAGTCATAAATGTCCACTTTATTCCTATGTTTTCTTTCTCCAAGACTTTGATATTAAGAAGTATCAGTTACACCATTTTGGATTCTTATCTAAATTTATGCTTTTCTTCCTTTACTAGGGTTCTGGATTTTCTTCTTCAGGTTTCAACGAGTCATATTCTTACTTACTGTTGTATAGTTGGGAGATTGTTGGAGTGTGTAATATATTATATGTGGGGTTTATATATAATGCAAGGTTGTCTCATGAATGTGCCTTATTTTTAATATATTCAACATTCATCTACTTGGCTACTTTTTTTGTTCAATACTATTGGAGAAGTTGGATTCATTTTTTTGTTCAATACTATTGGAGTGGACTGGACTTTTAAACAGTTGGATTCATTTTAGACCGTCGTTCGTGTCTGCACGGCACACCAAATACCTGCTCGCTCGTAACGATCTCGGATTTGTCAATTGGGGTCTCTACCCCCGCGACCGTCTCACACACACACACACATTGCGATCTTGGGCTTCTTGCTTGGTTATCAATATCATTTTCATGGATTAGACAGTAATAACCAGGCTATGCTGGTTTTTATGTAATGAAAATGTTACCGAGTTCGTGGTACAATATTTTGAGTTTGTATGTGTGGAGTTGTTGGTCTTCTGTAGCTTTGCTACGAAGTTCATTCTTGTCATTGTTTTGCAAGTTCAGTGTGCCCCTAAACATTGTCGGTTCATGCAAGCAACTGGTAAAGTACAGTCATGGTCGGTTGAAATTAACTATGATGTTTCAAAAAGTTATCATCTTTGAAAAATGTTGATGAATTTAAAGTTCGAAGTGTAATTTAGAGATTGGAATTTGGAGACCGTATAATGGTATAACTGAATATAACAACCAAATTTTTAGCCTAAAGAGTTTTCGATATGATGTCAGTAAGTCTAGGTTTGGTGGTACCAAATTGATGCATTAAAATTGCAAAATATATATATATATATATATATATATATATATATATATATAGTTTAATTCAATTTCAATTTCAATTTCAATTTCAAAGCATCACATCAATAAAATTGCCTAGAACACAATTAAGCGGAACTAAAAAGTAAAAACAGAATAGAAAACTTCTCGAAATAGTTGTTTAATTTTTTTAGAATAATTTTCTATGAACTAAAATTATAAAAAATGTATAAAAATTTATTTGGTTGACAATATTTTAGTGTAAATCTATTTGATAACAATTTTTTATATATTTTTTTAAATTCTTGAGAATTTTTTTTAACCAAGCATGTTATCTCTTTTAGCGTAGTTTTAAAAAAGGGTCCATTAAACAAATTTTTATACAACACATTCTCCAAATAAACAGGCTCTATTATACAAGCTCGCGAAGCTCAAGCATTTGAATGGATTTTGGGCCCAACATTGTTTAGGACTGATCACCACAATGATCTGTCCCGGCCCGCCAAATGTTTACAGAGTCTGGAAGGACTTGTCATTACAAGGTGAGAGAGAGGGGTGGGTTTTCCCGTTTTGGGTCTCAGGCGGGGCTGTTTCTCTGTGCTTTGTATGTGTGTGAGTGTGTGTGTTGTGTGTGTGTGTGTATATATAGAGAGAGAGAGTTAGAGAGAGAGGAGAAGTGGGGAAGGATGCCAAAGAGGACGACACACACGTACTCGAGCGAGGACGCAAGACCAGATGGTCATGACTCTGATCTCTTCGTCTATTACTGCAAGCACTGTGGATCTCATGTTCTAATTACTGGTTTGCCTCTCTTTCTCTACTTTTTCTCGATCCCAAATTGATCTTTTCCTAGCTCTAGAATGGTCTCAATTGAATTAGACATGCTCTATTATATCTATATCTATCTATCTATATTTATAAATGCATTGTTACCCGTGTTAGAAAATTTTGGTTCAGATTAATTTTAGGTTCCGTTTTCTTCTTGTTTTCATCTTTAATTGTTGGGAAATGATCTCAATGCCAAAATTAGCCATAAATTTGTGTAGTTCCTTTTTAAAACGAATTAGTTTGTTCTGTAGCTGTGTGTATGTGTAATTCTATTGGGTGTGGATGGGGGATTTTGAGTAAAAAAAAAAAAAAAATTAGCTGAAAGAGAGTATTTATTGTCTTCTATATATTCTTCTCTATATTATTTTATCTTTATAGTCCATAGTTTTATACAAGGAACTACTGAACTCAATTACTTGTTGCCATTACCTGAAGGTCTATTCTGTAGAGGTACTCAAATTGGACTTCCTGGTTTCGTTGTAAACTTGATTGGTTAATTCCAGTTATGCAAATCAATAGTTCAAACTTCTGCAGGCACTCCCCCCTTTTTTATAGGAACTATTGTATTAAATGTTGTCCCTCTGGATGTAAAATATATCTCTTCTCACCATCCCTGCAATGTGTGAGAAACGTATGCATTCTTCCCCTAATGCTAGACTGACAATATTAACTCCCCTATCATCCGCATAAGGGCTCCCAAGGTCCCCTTCCTCTTGTTAGGATCGATTGTTTGGCTTGAGCTTCAGTGGTTGACTTGCTCTCCATGTTCTAGCCTTCAAAGAATTCCGAGGATGTTTGCCAAACACACAACTATCACAAATTTTATTGTCATAGTCATACAAAGGCAAACCAGAAAACCGGAGTCAAAATTTCAATCATGGGGTTAGTCGCTAGTATACATGACATATCGAAACTGCCGACTGGTGAAATGCTGCTCGAAATCATATAGTTAATTAATGAACCTTTGTTTAGGTTATTTATTGGTAATGTACTCCCTTTGATGTATTTTTATCATGGTGGACGAGAAAAACTGGGTTGCGCCTGTTGCACCTTGCAACGGGCATATCCAACCGTACATTACCACACTTGTAATTCACGTGCTCACGCGTGTATTACACACATGGTTTGGATGCGCCTTTTGCATGGTGCAACGGGCGCAACCAAGTTTTTCTCATGGTGGAGACTCCTAGGGCTGCAAGTCCAGCCGCCATCATGCTATAGGAGATTCTGATGTGGGTGCTTAAATTCTCTATTTTTTTTTTATTTTTTTTTTTTGGGCAAAAGAAACCCCATGTGTCAAATAGGCGGTCCACTGCCTCTCCTTCTAAGGTACAAAGGTCAAATTGCTGATCTATGGGGGATATAGTTGATTTTGTGAATTCTTTGGCAGTATAGTGGGCCCTCTTAGCCCTTGTTTTCACTTTGTAATGTGCTTCCCTCTTGAGCACTTTTAATGAAATTCTATTTATAAAAAAAAAATTATTTCATTTTGTCTTCCTGCTTAGGAAGAAGAAGTACAGGAACCTTTTTCTTTTTTGGTTGGTGCTTTTAGAACTGTTGGGAGAATAAAATAGGTTTGAACCCTATACTAACTAGATAAATTTAACTAAAAGGCCATGTTACCAAAGAGATGAAAAAAGTAGCAAACAAACAGAAAAGGCTATGTAAAGCACCATTAACCATCTATTTCCATCGTAAGCCCTTCTTATGTCAATTTGTGCTTTTATCTCTGATGTCCTTTATCTTTAATGAAGTGACAAAGTCAAATATGTTCCTGTGCATTACGTGGATGTATATTCTTTTTTTGGTACTTGTTTGTATATTCTTAAAGGTGATATCTAACTTTTTTTGTATTGGACTTTTTGAAATGAATATTGCTGTTGATTTTTAGCGCGTAAGACCTTATTCTGTTGTAGAGTCTGTAAAATTATCGGCACATGTCATTCCATTGGATATATAAAGTAGACAAGTTATTTGCCTCTTTAATCTAATGCTCACTGTCTTGAAGCACAAAGTATAATATCCTTTTAATTGATCTGTGTTGGATATCGATAGATCACTTGATTGTAGATATTGAATTCAACTACTTTTGATATGGGCTCCTGCTGGGAAGAACTTCCGTGTTATATGTTATATTTAATTTCTGTTAAAGCATTCTTTATTGATGCTAGGAAACTTCCATAGTAAAATATATTTTCTGTAAGATACCCAATTGCAGAAAATGCCAAAAAGGAAGACTGACAAAGCATATGTATTGGACAAGAATAAGCATCTTGCAAGGCTCAACATAAATGAGGGAGGAAAAGTTCTGTTGAAACGGTGATGACCCATTATACTTCAGTGCAAAGTTTTGTGTTCATTATCACATGGATTCTTTTTCATATTTCTAATTCCATTTTTTAATGTATTCAAATGCTACTTTCTACTAGAGCCTAAACATTGCTTTAGGAAAATAATTTAGAAAAAAGAAGAGATATCAGGATAGATTTATTTCTAATTGTTAAGACTTGACTCATAATTTTTTCCAAAAACTGTTGTTATTTATTGGCCATTGTAATTGAACAACCTAGAAATTTTTAGCGTTCTTATGAGAAACCTAGAAACCTTTAGCGTTCTCATGAGAAGTGCATTGAGGTGCATGTGTAAGGTTAATTTTTGCTACTAGCCTTTTGTTTTAGCGACATAATTTTGGGTCCGTCCATCTGCTAAAAGTATTTGATTGTCATTAAATCTCAAATTCTGGGAGTCAAATGCCAATTTGATATAGCCAATAGTAGAGGAGGATGCCATTTCTATTACTGTTGCAATGAGGTGTTGCATTCGTGTCATATGATGCAATTGTTACCGAAAAGGTTACCCCACTATATTCATAATAATCAACTTTAAATCACTAGCCTATGTAGAGGCTCACCGGATACCTCCTTTTAGGTTTAACCACAAACTAGAACCACAACTTTTTCAATTGACCGTGGTGTCCTGTAGCAATAGAGGAAAATTTATCTCTGAAGCACTTGCTAGTAGATTCTTTAGTATTTAGATGTGTCTGTTGCTTCCTTACTGATGCATGTGTTTCTATAATTTCTGCTGCGTATAATGGTGGTTCCTTTTTTTATCATAGGAAATGATGCGTTTTTTGCTTGTCAGACATTGCATCTTTTGCCATTGAGGATACTAAGCATGACCTCTTTTTTATGCAGTAGTGTTATATAGAAATGAAAAACAATAAAATTTGTGCCAAGCAACTTGTTAAAAAAATACCGAGAACACACTTGATATTTATATTTGTTTCTACTATTATATCTCCTCACCGGTGATATCTCCAAGCACCGATTCCAATAGTAATCTTTAGCAGCAGCAAATTACCGACATAAATATTTCTTTAAGACACTTGCTCTTAGATTGGTACCTTGGTCGAGAGCTGCCTTAAATAGCTAAGGGTGACAAAAAAATTTCAATAGTTAGATTATACTTATGATCATTTAAATTCTAATTATAGAGCCAGGAATGAAAATTATAAAAAATTGGTACATTTGAACTTGCTACATGTCACAATAAATATGTAAATTTCTATAGTATCAGTTAAAATCAGCTACCCCCCTCTTCTCTCTCCTCTTTTTCAGGAGGTCTTTCTTTTGGGGGGGGGGGGGTGTGTGTGTGGGTTGGTGGGTGGTTGTGGGGGCACTTACTACGATGCACTGTAAACCTCCACTCCGCTGCCTTAATCTATCTCTGTGGCTGCAGTGAAAGGTGGATATGCATTAGCCACTTGTCTGGCCAAGTTGGCTTTAATGTTACATGATGATTACTTATAGTTTTGCTTTTAAGTTGCCTGATAACTAAATGGTATTTCAAACATAGTAAGTTCTAAATTGGGTTGGAAAGGGAATATTTTATAGACGACAACAGGGGAAAAATGCAGTATTCTCTACTCGGTTCTGAGTAATCAACTGCACTAAATATTGTACTTCTTAATTTCTTTGTTGTGCTACCATTTAGGCTGGTCTATTTTACGAGTTTGAGTCTCATATTCCTTACTGTGAATCCTCCTTATCCAGTGGTGAAGGGAAACTGGAGAAGCAATTCCGTATGAACTGCATGGGATGTGGGCTGCTTGTCTGCTACCGTGCTGAAGAAGATCTTGAATTTGCCTCTTTCATATATGTCGTTGATGGTGGCCTTAGTACGGTTGCTGCTGAAACTAATCCTCAGGTAAAGACTTTGCTGTGGGTGTTGATGACACTTTTTTTCTTTTCTTTTTATGGGTACCAATTTCTATTTGGGACCCAGATCCTCAACCTTCCATTTGGAAAGAGTAGTATACACCATTACCATTTAGGTTAAGGCGTTAAGCCCTTGGTGGCGTCTATTTCTGATTTACTATATCCTGTTCCCAAGTCATCATGAATCATACATAGTAATGCTTTCTCAGTCCTTCATTCCTGAACATCTGAATATGTACTCCAGCAACACAATAATCGTTCTGAAATATATTGTAGGATGCTCCTGTCCCACCATGCATATCACAGCTAGAAGGAGGGCTTGTTCAAGTGGCAATAGAAGTTGAAGACCGCGCACAACGCTCAGCAATCACAAGTAAACCAATTGTTCAATCTCTCCTCATTTTATATTTTCTTATATGCTTTCAGTTTTGTAGCACATTCTTGATCAATAAATCAAATAATAAATATATAATTTTTGAACAATTTGGTAATTATACCAAATTGCGTGCATCCTTTAAATGTGCTTTCATTATTATAGTGTATAAAAAGTGAAGGTTTGAATAAAGAAAACCTAGGTTCAAAGTGCGCATATCAGGATTTTGATCATTTGTTATTTCCATCTTTGAAATCTACACTACTTGCTGTAGTAAAATATTTCTTTGAGCACCAAATGAAGATTGGAAATGAAATAAAGGAGTATGAAGATGACTTTGATCATGTGAGTGTACATTTGGGCATCAAGCATCTGGAGTTGGTGATTATAATGACTACAAACTTTTCTACCCTCACTGATTCTTTAAACACGTGACGCTGATACTTTCTCAGTGTAGAAGCAAAAATAAACATGGATCATACACACATACACACACACACATTTGTGATACTAATAATTTGCGTAAACCATGGCTTTCATGCTGCTCGAAGTAAAGCCAAAAGGGAATGCGGCGTTTGCTTCAATTGTTTATCCTTGCAGAACACCTTCCATTAAATCCTCTCTTTTAGATATATATGTTTTTATTTTTATGCTACAACTTGATTAGAATGGTGGATTCTTCAATATAGAACCTCATCTTTGCATTTTGCTTGTACCAGGGGTGAATGCTGATGATGTTAGAGTAACTGTTGCTGCGCCTGCAGCTCGCGGTGAAGCTAACAGTGAACTTCTAGAGTTCATGGGCAAAGTACTAAATTTGAGCCTCAATATTCAATTATCACATCTAAATTGTCCAGCTGAGCCTCCATTCTTTTACTTTTGACACAGGTGCTGGGTCTGAGACTAAGCCAGATGACCCTTCAGAGAGGGTGGAATAACAAATCAAAACTTCTTGTGGTGAGTTTAAATTTAATTTCTAATTTTGTGTCTTTTCGTGCACTAGTCTATTTCATGTGTGTTCTGGTAATTCTTTTTGTGAAATTCAATTGATGATTCTGCGGGACCACTCAGTTCACTGAAATTGCGTGATGAGTTCCTTGATAGGTAAGACCATATTCTGGTAATCCCACTAACATTACCATATTTTACGAGTCATGCTGTTTGAATCCAATATGTCACGGTTTTGTGGCGGTGGATTTCAAATACCAGGGGGCAATGTCAAGCCCCATTTTTATGTCCTATATGCTGCTTGTCCACTATTGTGTAAGATGGCATGTTAGTTCTTCAACATCTTAGGACTAGAATCTAATGACATAGTTTGCTTTTATATTTAATTTAACTAAATTAGTGAACTGGAAATAAGATTACAATGTTCAGAGGTAAAGTGACCTAATTTCACACGAATGATTGCCCACTCATTATAGTCTTTTGTACTGGCAAAAGTTATTCACCCTATTGCCTAAACTTGTCTGGTCTTTTGTCCTCAATAACCATCCATTTGATTTTGATGGAAACATCATTAAACTAGGAAAACTTCTGGTTCTTCCGCTTTCTTATGCTCACGCTGCAAAAGACCATTATGCATCCGGGTTTTTTTTCTTTAAGATACTAAAAATGGGCTGATATCTGATATTTGAACCAGGTGGAAGATTTGTCTGCTAGACAAGTATATGAGAAGCTCCTGGAAGCTGTACAACCTTAACTGACCTTATGGTTACATTTGGTTCCTGGGATTATGACCTTATTTTTCTTAATTGTTTTTCGTATTAACGTTTTCCCATTGCATCTAATTCAAAATTTCAGTGATTTCATTGTACTATTTGAATTACTCGATCCGTGTGGATGGTGCTTAGCGGGTGTGAAATATTTGATCTGTGTTAATGTACTCCTGTCAAATATAGCATTGATTCAAATAAATATTCGACGTACCCAGGAGCAGGAATTTCAGTTATGAACATGATTGCTTTCCGACGTCTGTACTTTTTTTCAGCAAGAGGGAAAAGCTATATATTTTCATATAACAAAATTAAAAAATGTAGAGTCAATCTTGTTACATCCTAATTCATGGAGTAAGTGTTTTTTGGCAGCAGAATTTACCTTTCGATAACAAGTGTATTTCTGTGGTGTTAAAGCTAGGATCTACTTCAGGTCTTCTTCCTGCATAGAGCGTTTGACAGAACCCTCGAATCGGTTAAATGAAGAACCGGAAGATTTCTATTGGTTTCCAAAATTTTGAAAGCAGAAAACAGAATTCAAAGTTTAAACTGTGTTCTTGTTTTTGTTTTCTCAACTGGAAATGATTGTTAAAACTTATAAATTGCATTAGAGATTTGAAATACTTTTCATTTTATAGCTCAATTACGCTAGCAAATTCCTTAGCAAAGGCTTAACCAACCTTTATACTACATAATTCCTTATCAAGGGCTTAACCAACCTTTATACTACATAAATCAATACTAAATACACGAAAATAACTTTGATTGGTGCGGATAATACATGCACAAAATAAATCTTGGTTACATCTTTTAGATGCAACAATAAATTCCTACTTAATTAATTTCTGAAAAAACAATATAGGAAATATCATCCCTTTTTTTTTTTTTAGGTAAATAAGATTTTGGATTTATGGCAAATTACTCTGAAACCCTTTGAGATTTTTCTCAATTGACCAAAGCTAAGAGCCTAAGAGTGGTTGAAAAAGTCACTCGGCTCTAATGCCTCATGCAGTATTAAAGTCTAAGGTTTGACTCCTCTTGAGTGTAAATGATTCATTGGAGGAGGGTGTGTGAGTTGTCAACTAGAAAAAGAAAAAAAAAAAGAAACAATTTTAAAAATTTTAATTTAAGAGAAAACTTAGTGCATAATAGAAAATAGTAAAAAAAAGAGTATTCATGTACCCGACTCCATTCATATGGAAAAAAATGATAATAATAATGCTCTACTTGTACAATATGGACTCTCCAATTGAAAATAAAAGAGATCAAGGATTCTAGTCTCTCTTGGACCCGTTCCTGGCCTTAATCTCTCCATAGAACCGCAATGGTATCATATTGAAGATACTTCTCCTTGACAATGTCCTAGAGCTCTATTGGTGCATTGGCACAATTGCCTATCATAACACATCCTATTGGTTGAGTCTCATTATACCGGAAGAAATTAGGACTGCAAGGTTCCAAACAATCTTCTGATTAACCAGCACGATATAGTCTTGGACCATATAAAAACTTCACATGAATTTCCATCGACATTAACACCATTTTGTCGCTCCTCAATATACCATACATACGCCACTACTTCCTAGCTTCTAAAGATAAAGGGGCTCCCTCTAGCACATTTGCTATATAACTAAACTCTTTTCCAACCGCCTCAAACTCGGGTTTTCAATTATTTCATCATACTCACCCCAAAATTCATTTGGGGGTACCAAATCCGCTCTTTAGGGGCGAGGCCGGGTGGAACCCGCTAGGTTGTGGGAAACTACCATCCCTATGTGCAGTATCATTTCTTTAGCAGAATTGAAAGTATTGCTACAAGTTTGTGTTCTAGACTTCTTAGTCTTAATTTTAAGCCTTTTGGTTTTGTTTAAAAGTTTTACATATGCAATTTTATACGTGTGTGTGTGTGTGTATATGTATGCACACACACACACACATATTATAAGCAAAATGGTCCTTAAATCGATTTCTCAAACCTATTTGTATAATCGAAAAGTTTCTATCCCTTTGATGTAGGGGATGAGTTCCACACTTGGAACTTATTCTTTACATTACACCTCACGTCTAGACAAACAAATCTTGGTAACATTACTCATATTTAAAACAAATATAATTCACCATCGCAGTTATCATATTGTGGGAGAAAGAACTAAGAATGATACATGAAAGAAAAAGGCATGAAGTTGGCACCGTCCCCGGTCAAAGCCTAAAGGAGGTGGAATTTATTGGATTTGTTGGCCGTCTTATTAACTTCGAGCTTGCCAAATACATGATTAAAATGCTATCAAATTGGAGAAGATTATTATTAGTATTATGATTTCAGTAAACAGTGGGTGTTCAAGAAAACCAAGAAGCAATATGCAAAAGAGCATGCTACGTAGCTCCAAAAAAGTTTACCTGCAAGAGTCAAAATGGAAATTATTTAATCCAATTCAACGGCATTTGGCTTCACAATGTTTAGGTTGCCCCACTGATTTTATTATTATTTTTTTTTAGTATTATATACCACTAATTTTTCCTTTTTTATATTATATACCACTAATTTTTCCTTTTTTTTATGTTACTACTCTTAAATTACAAAAATAAAAATAAATCTCACTTTTGGCACCCCCAATTTCCTGGATCTGTCCCTAGATAGATTGGTATCTTATACTTCGTCCGGACTTTAGGTTTGAGGCTGCATTACTAATGGATGAATCAGGATTAAAACTGCATGTTACATAGCTTTATCAATTGAGAATTCCAATCAATCAGTAGATTGTAGATTTGTTCCTTAAGCAAAGAGGAACTGGAAGGGGATGTGAAAGATTATATCTCTTAGGAAGGTACATTCTTTATGTGAAAAAGCCCAAAGGAAAAAATTTCAATCAACGAAATGTTGAAAGTTAGAGGTATAGAATTGCAGTTTTAAAATTTGAATCAGTAGAATTGGAGAAAAGCAGTTATAAATATTTGCACTAAAATTTTCTTTAATTCTAAAAATTTCAATTTTAAAGTTTAAATTTTAATTCTAATGCTTTAATTTCATGCTGCTAAATACAGTCCAAGTGCAATTAATTTTGCAAATTTTAAGGAAATGGACTGAGCTTGTGAATCAATGTAAGCAATGAAATTTAGTTAGATGTTATCAAAAAAATTGATTAGAAGGTCATGGACAATGCCGTGGAGTCCAATCAAAACTCTTCAATTAATAAAAGTGGACCCACATCTCAACTTGAATGAGCTCCTCATTTGGTTTCTTTCTCCATAAGTTTTGGAAACACCTTGAAAGCATCAATATCCGATCCCGATCCTCAGAATAATAAATTACCTTCTTATTGAACTCATTATTCCAAACAAAGGAAATGGATAAAATTGAAATTTAAAATTTATTATGATGGGTAGTGGGGACTGTAGAGTCCGATAAATATTGTATACAAAAGTTCGATTTCGTAAAGGACAATGGGAGTTTGGGAGCTTGCTCTCGACTCGAATCTTTTAAAAGTATTTTAGTTTATTCTAACCTATTATGCTATCTTAGTGCAAGAGTATTTATTTCATTCTGAATTCCCGCAATACTGTTTGCCCAATTTTGAGTGAACCATGCTAAATCTGCGTATTTTTGTGTGTTTGATTTGATTTTATTATTATTTTTTTTGTTTCATTTTGCAACAATTCTAAGGAGAAGCAGCATATATCTAATTGAACACAAAAAAAAAAAAATTAAATAAAAAAATTAAATAAAAAAATAAAATAAAATTGTTCTCGTAAGACTGAGATTTCACTTTGGGAAAAAAAAAAAATTTCAATTTGTTTTCTTCAAATTGTTAGAGAGAAAAAAGAAATCACCTTCAATAGTTTAAAATTAAATTTGAAGCAGAGTTTGTAACCTTTTGGCCCTTTATTTTAGTCTAACAGCGTCGACATCCATTCGTTAGTATTTTATATCCTTTAGGTTATACAAGTAAATACAAAAAGAAAAAGAAATAACAATAATAGTTCTGAATTTTGAACTGATTTTGAACTCGAATAAGGAAAAAAGAAAAAAACAATCTACCCAGAATAGTTTAGGTTACAACAGAAGAAGCAATATACACAATGCAAAACGATAAACTTCCTTATTGCAAATTCACAATCAAGAAACTCACGAAAAATATAAAAATACAACACACCCCCACAAAGATATTACGTAATTCTTGTTAAATCTCGCGTCTACGATAAAAACATCGTTAAAGATTTCACCAAATAAAAAGCAGAGCTAGCAAAACCCAATAGGCTGCATCTCTTCTAGTTTAAAATGGGCAAAATCTACTTATACGGTAAAAAAAAATTGAATAAATTCCACTTACCTTCCCTCAACTTTGTCAATATTACACAGACCTTCTACGTGGTTTTGTAAAACTTGAAGGCATACCCTATTTCCTGGGGTGATTTTGTAAAACTTTGATGCACATTCAGTTTCAATTGTATCAAATTGTTCAGAAGTACACGTATCCAAAAGCCAAAAGGAAACTTATACATTCAACCGACATTTGATCTTTCAACCAAACACACTCCCTCTACACATTCATCCTTGTTATGTACCTGTATGGCAAAATATGATGCAGCATACAAAAATTGTGAGCAATCTGCTAGACCTGTATCATATTTGAAGTACAGGTATCCAAAAGCCAGAAGGAAATTTATACATTCAACCTACATTCGATCTTTCAGCTGAACACACCCTCGACATATTCATCCTTGTTATGCACCTGTATAGCAAAATATGACAGCAGGTATACAAAAATTGTGCATAAAAGCAATCTGCTAGACCTGTATCAAATTGTTCGGAAGTACAAGTATCCAAAAGCCAAAAGGAAATTTATACATTTGATCGTTCAGCCGAACACAACCTCGACATATTCATCCTTGTGATGTACCTGTATAGCAAAATATGACAGCAGTATACAAAAATTGTGCATAAAAGCAATCTGCCAGACCTGTATAATTTAGTGGCAAAATGAATCAAGTTCTTTGCAGAAGCATTCCAAGCCTTCAGTAGTAAACCAGTCTTTTTTCATCTGTAAGGTAGCAGCCGAAATGATAAAAAGAATCCCATGATTCAACATGAATAGGTTAAAATAGTAAATGGCACAAAGGTTATGAAAAAACAAGGAACTCACAAAGTAAGGGTAGCCCTCAGCTATGCTAAAATTTTCGGGAGCACTCTCTATGAAAAGTTTAATATAGTAGAGAACATAATTGCCACATTCTTCACCATTTCTCTGCTGCGGCACCTGAATAATTGTTTAATTTGTACACGTGAACATTCATGAATATAGATCGAGGAATCAACCAATATAACTAGTATATCACCTTGGGAATCAAAAGAGGTATTTTTTTAATCAGTTTTTTGTTCTCTGGCCTATCCTCTGATTCATATATGTCAAACACAAACCTGAAAGGGGAAAAAGAAAAGTAGCATAAACAGAAAGTGGATAAATAAACATAATATGGATGCGAAAGGGAAAAAGTAAAGAGCATGCTGAAATATGATGGAGGTCACAAAAATGTACTTCCTTATCCCAGGTTCAAGCCGCTTTGGATTTGACATTTGCAGTGAATCCAGCAACAGCATGCATGGAGTTCTGGTTTTCGACTGTGTACTTTCACCGAAATGACAGAAGATCAGGAGACTCCAGTGACACCTAGGAAAACACATTTCAGTTCACGAAATAGCGCAAACCAACAAGAATGAAGTCAATGTTGCATGATCATTTAGGAAGAAATGCCAACCACTGAACAATGGGAACAAAGACGTATTTTGTTGAGAAAATATTCTTCCTTTTAATCCAATTCAACACCCTTTCTTTGGCATCACCCTTCATGTACAATATAAACCACAAGCAATCAAGATATGTGAATGAATTACTCTTCTCCTCTGAGAGGCTCCTCCATAATTTCCTAAACAACCACAAAATTAATTTAGACGAAAATGTGACAAAGAACAAGGTCATTATTTTCCCTTATATAAAACTAGAGCTAACCCCAAGTAGCATTCAAACGTATCAGTGTCCATTTTCCCCTGCTGCTGGGTGATTCCACCAACGCTGTTGATTCTCTTTGATCTTTCACGGCAGCGGAAGGAACCAAAAGAACTTGATGGAACTACTTCAGTATCACTACTTTGTTCAGCTTCTCGTCTACTTTTTCTTTTTCTTTTTCGACGAGCACGCCGACGTACCACAGAGTGTGGCTGGCTTGTGTGGTGTTCCATGATGTTATGTCCAGGAAACTCTATCATGGCACAATAAACTCAAGCATCAAACCCCTATCATTTAATGGCTACAAAACATGAATTCCAATGAATTTTCTCAAATAACATGAACTTTATTATGATTCAGTTTCAAGTCACCAATACCGTGCAAATAAACTGCCACGTCTTCCATATAAGGAACACACAGTGGTCAATTGCAGGGAGACCAAATTTACTATAGCTTGTCAAAGTTCCAAATAAAATTAACAACCATGATGAACAAAGAACACCGTGGAAAGTTTGCAAGAAATCCCAATTTCACATAAGATAATCGATGGTTTGATAATAAAATTGTAAATTTTATTATATATCATGCTCAATTGTTTTGTACTGTTCTTTTGCCCCCTTTTCTTCTCAGCTTGTGTGCATATGTCCACACCACAATAATAATTTCACATTGTGAACAGAAAATGGAAAATGATGGAAGAGTATGCCTAGACAACACAATACATAAGACATACTTGAGATTCAGTAATATTATGTTAGGACCTTAGATGTTTAATCAATAAGACTCAAATTTTACCTTCAGTTGCGTGCTGAAGGTTAACATCATTTGGAGCAGCAGTTAAATTCTTGTGATTAACCCTCCTCATTGATCGTTGGCGGCGATGAACGGCACCAGGCAAACATGAAGAAATCATACTTGTATCTTCAGCCTTTTCTTGAATAATTTCTGTCTTTTGCTGTGCATGCGGAAGCACTGCAACATGTAGATCCCATTAGCAATTTTTTCATAATTTGATCTGTAAAAACTTCTGAAACGACACGACAAGATAAATTTCAAGATAAATCACCATTAAACTTGTAAATACTTACCCGTACCCAAGATAAATTTCAATAATCTGATTGAATAGATGCTAAAAATAATAACTGATCAAAACACATCATATGTCAGTTAAATTAACTAAATTAGCAAATCACATTTGTTGTGAGTTAAATTAACTAAATTAGCAAATCACATTTTCAAGACAAGTAAGCTTACGTTTGAAACAAGTCAACCCCATTTAGCACCCAAAGTAAAAGGACCAACATCATTAAGCAATGGCCTTCTAATTTTTCACAATTAAAAAATTTTCAGCTATTCAGTATTAATTCTTAAATTATTCTAAAGGGCAAAGTGAGAAAAACACCTAAATGTTTAAATTTTGGGCAAATATCACCCTAAGGTTTTTTTTGGGTATATACGTGCATTAAGTTTGAAAAAATGATCAAATAAGAAGGGGAAAAACTTAGTCATGTACATTTTTAAGATATAAAATTTCGAAGAAAAAAGAGCGACACTTTAGTCATTTCACATTTAATTATTTTTTATCCTTTTTTTATTGAGTTATAGAGGAACACTTTAGTATTTTCAACATTCAGGCCCTTGTTTGCTCAAAAATTGAATGTTAGGGTTTTTCATAATGTATAGGGGTTTTTGCTCAAAAATTGAATGTTAGGGATTTTTCAGAATGTATAGGGGTTAAACACTCTCTAAATTCCCAAATCAAACTCACACAAACTTCCACTTGACTTAAAATGGAGTTTGATATCTTTAAAATAATAATAATAATAATTCAACGAAAAAGGGTTTTCAAATAACAACATTGGATACAGCATTTATATACATAATATATATAAGTAAAGTAAAAGAGGATGATATAATCAAATTGAGTAAACCAGACTTTATAATCACCAAACATACCAGCATTTGGAACTAGATCCACTGTACCAACAAAGCATTCTGCAAAATTGAGATCAAACCCTAGTTCAGTAAAAAAAAAAAAAAAAAAAAAAAACCAACTCCATATATACCTTAACCATTTGAAGTTGTAAATCGATCAAAGAGCATTAAAACATTAATCAGAAAAAAAAAACCCTAAGACCTGTAAGATTAGAGAGGTTGATGATCGAACCTAATTCTTCATCGACCGTTTTCTTTCTGGCCGTTTTATATGTCTTCATCATCAGTCTCTCTCTCTCTCACACACACACACACACACTCTCTCTCTCTCTCTCTATATATATATATTATATCTCGATTATGGCGACGTTGAGTGCGGCATAACTAAAAAGTTATGTTGTGCTTGGACGGATTTAGTTAATGAGATTAGAGAGACGTTTGAGGATGAGTTATCTCCGTGTTCTGGACTCATTAGCGCTTCCCGAGGCTGTTTCTGAATGTATGGAGTAGGAACTCATTAGACGTCTTGGGAACTTTTTTTTTTTTTTTTTTTTTTTTTGCCTTCTTTTTTTTTTTTTTTTGTAAAATGTATTAGAAGAAGGGGTTCAAAAGGGGAACGCATTCCAAATTATACAAAAAACAGAAACTATGATCTCAAAGAGTCCAAAAAGTCCACAATATCCTCAATGGAGGAAAAATATCTCCCCCAATCCCAACAAAAGAGAGTACAAATAATAAAGAATTTCAACACCCTAATGGATGACTCCTTCCCATCAAAAGATCTTCTATTCCGCTCTTTCCAAATGTTCCACCAAACACAAAGGGGGTTACCCTCCAGAAGACTCTCGCCTGAGCCCCCACCCATTGGCCCCTCCAAATATCCAGCAATTCCCAAGATGTCCGAGGCATAATCCAATAAATACCAAACAAATCAAAAATGAGACTCCAACAATCATGAGCCACAGGACAATGTAGCAACAGGTGATCCACTGTTGGGAACTTGGGAACTTGGAAGAGTGTTTTTTCTTTTTTAAAGGAATAACTATTTTTATTTACAGTTTTTTTTTTCCCCCTTCCAAAATGAATATAATGTTTTATAAATTATATATAGTTGGAAAACAGTAGGATAGGGCTTGAATTTTAGGATACGCACAAGATGCTTTTGGAATAGGGCTAATCATAAATATTTTTTTTTAAAAATTACGGTATAATTAATAGGGGTGAACACGATTCGGTTTGAACCGGCTTAAAAATTTTTTGAAACCAAACCAATTCTAACAAATTCAAAAAAATTGAAACCAAATCGAACCATTTAACTAAATGAACTAAACCAGACCAAATCGTGAAAAATCAGTTTGGTTTGATTTGGTTCCATGATTCTTTTTTTTTTTTTTTTTTTTTTTTTACAAAAATATTCATATTTCAAAACCCACATACACAACTATAAACCAAGTTACCAACACATTGAAAAATTTTAATTCATTTTCTTTTATCACTTATAGGAACTAAAGTGAATAAATTCATAATTGCTAATAACCTAATAGATTTAGAATTACTAATTTAACAACAAACAATCAGCCACAATTCAAAATTCAGCAATTAAAAAAAAAAAATCATATAATAAATTGATAAAACTTAAAAGAATTAAGAGTGGACTATAAGATTGATAATTGTTACAAATTTATAAGTGATTTTGATTGTAGGATTATATTATATTATATATATTGTATAATTTAGAATATATACAAAAATAAACAAAACATTAATAAAAATATATATATATATATAATAAATTAATAAAACCTAAGATAATTAAGGATGGACCATAAAATTGATAAATGTTACAAACTTCTAACTAATTTAGATTGTATGATTATATTATATTATATATATTGTATAATTTAGCATATATATATGTAAATAAATATATATATATAAAGGTTCGGTTCGGTCTAATTCAATCCTAAAGAATCTTAAACCGTGATCAAATCCTATCTTTACAATTTTACTAATAAATAAATATAGATTTTTTTATTGTTTTATATTATCATAACCGTAATCTGTTTTATTTCCTATTCGCGCTTCATGTATTGGGATGAATGCTTAACCCATTAAATTGTATTTAAGTGTCCTAAAGAAGTAAGAGGATCTGTCACTTTGATAAAACTTTTAAAACACGAAAACTAGATTTAATAAATAAATAAAGGTACATTTTACAATACAAAAGACTATCACACATGGTTTGGTACGAATGATAGCATTCTAATGAATGGTCATTTTAAAGATAATGAAAATTCAAAAATCATTCCACGTCTAAATCAATAGAATGGTGATTAAATTCCCAAATTAAAATTAAAATAAATATAAGATTTAAAAAAAACAATCACGTTTTAAGCACAAAAACCACTACCATCACCATTGGCTTCCCCCATAATCAACTACCATCTTCCGTTACCATTATCGTTTTCACAGTCGCCACCATCACTAACACTGCCATTATCACCACTTTTCGCCACCGCCGTCGATTTCCACCGCCACTGCTTTCCCCCTGTCACAACTTCCATCGTTGTGGCCTTCCACCAGCATCACTTAGAATGGTGATTATCATTTCATATTGAGTAGTGATAGTTGCACTGATTTGTTATAGTGAATTATCATCTAACCGAAAGTTCGTGGAAGGGCTCATTCTCTTATTTGCTGTATAGATATACCAATTAATATAAGTTAGTATGACAATTCATTGCAACATATTGGTGCAAGAACCATTTTCATTTCATATTTGCAACCAAACAATACAACGAGCATGACCATTTCATTCCCAACTTCATTCCAATTAATTATTGTATACCAAACTAGGATTGAGAGTAATAAGAAGGCGTTTAGGTCCCTCGTGGTATACAGGTTGAAAGTTCAAATCCCACCAAACATATGTTATGAATAAGAGAGTTAAAAAAAGAAAAATGATATTATTGATGACTTAATACCCGACTTAAAACTGACATAGATAAAATATGACGACTTAAATAAGCATTATTACTACTCTTACTTGTTTTCATAAAATACATTTTTTTTCCCTTTCTTATTTTTCCATTTTTCATAACCCATTTCCTTATCTTTTTGTTTTTTCATTTATGGTTGTATCGTCTCCTTCTTTTCATTTCATTTTCACGTAAAGTTTCATGATACTCAAATATATAAATTTGATTTGTATAATATATGCAACAAAAATTACAATGTATTTTTTACAATTTTTCAATACCTTGCAAATTATTATTTTTAAATTCATCTCATTATTTTTGTTTTCGAGAGTCAGGTACAAATGCCTATCAAAGTAATTGATATATATTAATGATTAAAGACACAATGTTTTATATATAGTGAGGGATACACAATCTGATTATATACAAGAGATGTACGAAGTAGCTCAAAAGTTCTTACAAGATGTAATGTGATGTATATATATAATAGATATACAATTTGATATATATAGATTAAGATGAAATGTTAAAAAACCAAAAAGAAGAAAGTTAACAACCAAAGAAAGGAAAATTGTAAATTAACTCATCGAACCTGAAAGTCAGGGGCGTGGATGTAGTGCAATTTAGTAATTTGACATATTTACTAGTGGCAATATTTGAAAAATATTTTTGATAGTTTCAAAACTCAATACTTTAATTTTATTATTAGTATTGTGTAATTTATCCTTAACGACTTTACGAGAACAATTCTTATATGATTCAAACTTATTTGATTTAAATGGACCATAGTTGCGTGTCGGAATTCCAAATTTAAAGGATTTTGTTAATATCAAATTGATTATAATTTGTCCCTAAATAAGGAATTTCAAATTTAAAGCACAAATAATTAGTAATTATAAAATTAGGAAACTATAAATAAAGACAATAATATTTTTAAAAAAATAAAATTGGTAATTACAAAATTAGAAAACTATAAATAAGGACAATAGTATTTTTTAAAAATAAATTGAGCCATCCTTCCTGATTTGCTTATTTATTACTTTTCTGAGTTTATAATTAAGTATTTTTTATTGGACCATTAGAGGTCAATTATACAATTTTTTTCCTAAAATTTTTATTTTATTTTTGAAATGGGAATATCACGTCAGCACTGAGGACCTGTATTTTCAATGAATCTCAAGGTTACAAGGCTACAACCACTATAAAGACATGGGTACAAGTCCCACCATAACAACCCCACACTCTCATCTCTCAATCGTCTGCGTCCGTGAATTTTAGAATTCTTACATTTTTAATGGGTTTGCTTTTTTATTTTGCCGTGCAAAAATAAATTCATTTTAATATGTTTTCTTTTCATTTTGCCGTGCAAAAATAAATTGATCTCAAAATATGGCTCTTTTCATCTATTTTAAAATTATTAGACAAGTAATGGTGCATTTATTAAAATAAATCATACAATAGTATTTCAAAATAAGAGTGCAAACTTAGTTAAATACATAGTTCAATTCGATAATTTATGAACAAAATTTAAATTAAAAGTTCCAAAGATAAAAACACGTTAGTTTTTCACATGATAAAAAATAACTTATAACACTCTTGTTAAAAGATAAAAACAAATTATTATTATTATTTTTTTTATCAAAACAATGATATATCGAAATTAAATTTTAATAAATCAATTTTCAAGCTAGGTTCATTCTAATTTATTTCAAGTTGATTAATTCCAACTCTACCACTTCTATTAATTTATGATAGGAGCATCACTACTATCACTACTGTTACACATCCTGCAGTTCGTATAATACAACCCAGCGAGCCAACACGCACGAACACATTCAAGCCAACACCAATGGCGGATCTACAATCTCCACCACCGCCACCGCCACCGCCACCACTGCCGCCTCGGTCTACCGCCGACTTCTTCGGGGACCCGATCGACTCCCACCCAATGTGGTTCAAGCAATCCTCCTTCCTCCAACCGACCTTCGACTCCGAATCGTACATCTCGGATCTCCGAACCTTCGTCCCCTTCGACACCCTCCGATCCGAGCTCCAATCCCATTCGTCGTCCTTAAAGCACGAGCTCGTCGAGTTAATTAACCGCGACTACGCCGATTTCGTCAATCTCAGCACCAAGCTTGTTGATGTCGAGGGTGCGATCGTGCGAATGCGGGCGCCACTGACGGAGATCCGCGAGAAGATCTTGGTGTTCCGGGGGGCGGTGGAGGGCTCGCTTTCGGCGCTGCAGAGCGGATTGAGGCAGCGGGCGGAGGCAGCGGCCGCGAGGGAGGCTCTCGAGTTGTTGCTCGATACTTTCCATGTTGTGTCCAAGGTATGTGAATGTGAATATGAATGCATATGGCTTTGAACTGAATTTTGGGTTTGTTTGGTGATTGAGAAGTTGTGAGTAAATAGAGGGAGTTGGATATCTTAGATCTTACAGTTTTTGGAGCTTAGGTTTTTCATAATTGGGATTGGGAAATCGGGAATTTTTAATTAAGACTTAATTTAGTAACAGAAGTACACTAATAATGAACTTGAACTTATTTTGTTCCCGAAATGTACTAGCCCTATTCACTTGATTTAGTTTATGCGTTCAATTTCAAGTTTTGGATAATAAATCCTTACCAAAATATTAGCCATCAACATTTTCCATCCTTTACCCTTGCCGAGAAAATGTAGGGAAAGAAACCATATTAGAATTTGGGATCTCAGAATTTTCATAATTGAGATCTGGCTTACGAATTGTGTACTGAACTTGGCCCAATTACGACACAAGTGAGTTAGTTAACTTGATGCACTCAATTTCATGGCTATTCTTTTCCCTCTTTATTTATTTATTTATTTAGTTATTAATTTTACTATTTTTGTGGTAACATGTTTATTGTTTGGAAGGAACTGAAATCTAGTTCTATCCATTGTTGAGAATGTGTAGGAAAACTGAAGAGTTGAATTTTTGGATCTCAGAGTACGTCTTAAAATATTAGGAAATGGAAATGAGGTAGAATTTTAGATGTTGAATTGGTCACTATTGCAACCCAAAAAACAAGAACCTTAAAAGGAAACCTGGTTCGAGTTTTGTTTAGGAAACCCGTGTAAAATTCAGCTTAAGAGCTTGTTTTTTATTTGCGCTTTGTTTTCGTTGCCAAGAAAACAGGGTAAAAAAGTTAGGCAATGGAACTTCTACTATAATTGTGTTGTATATTATCTGTTTCTTCAACCATTGAGAAACTGACTTTATCTGAGCCAAACATCTGAGATGGTTAAGTTTAGCGGAACTTTTTTTTTATTTATTTATTTATTTTTTTTTTAAATTTTTATATATATATTTATTTTATGTTTTAAGATATGCCTTTAGGATTGCCACGGGTCGACATGCCTTGGTGGCCGATCTCTATCGGCTTGATAGAGGGAGAACATCTTGGGATGTGCATTTTTTTAAAGCATTTTTAGGATTGGGAGATTGAGGATGCTATTGCTTTTTTGGAGTTGCTGTATCGCCAGGTGATTGGGGGAGTTCCTGATTCTTGGGTGTGGGTTCCTTCTTCCCAGGGTTGTTTTGAGTTTCTGTCTTTTTATGGGCGTCTTATGGATGTTCCAGGGGATCCCTCCCAGTGGAAGGCAAGGCCCCCCTCAAGGTGGCTTTCTTTTTTTGTACTTCTGTTTTTGGGAAGATCTGAACTCGGGATCATTTAAAGTGGAGGAGGCATATGGTGGTCAACTGTTGCTGCATGTACAAAAGAGATGGGGAAACGGTTGATCACCTTCTTTTGCATTGCCAAGTGGCTTGAGATTGCTGGGGTTTTGTTGTTGGGCTTGTTTGGGGTTCAGTGGGTTATGCTCAGGTGTTCTAGAATCTTGGAGAGGTTGTATAGCAGTTCCATTATCTAACTTTTTTTTCCTGTTTTCTTGGCAATGAGCAAAAAGAAAAAAAAAATAGAACAAAAAAGCTCTAAACTGAATGTTACACGGGTTTCCTAAACAAAACTCGACTTAGGTTTCCTTTTAAGGCTCTTGTTTTTTGGGTTGCAATAGTGACCAATCCAAGATTCAAAATTCTACCTCATTTCCATTTCCTAATATTTTAAGACATACCCTGAGATCCAAAATTTAAACTCTTCAATTTTCCTTCCCAAGTTCGTGATTTCTGGAGGGTCACTCCTTTGTGCGTCTAGTGGTTATGGCTTGAAAGAAATAGGTGATCCTTTGAAGGAAAGGAGACTTCTATTGGTGCGCTTAAGTTCTCCATCATTAGTACTCTTTCTTGTTGGGTTCTAGGGAGAAATTGTAAATCAATGGAGGAGTTAGTTGATTTTTTGGACTCTTTGAGAGTTTAGAGGCCATATTTGGCCTTGTGTAACTTTTGAGGGATGCATTCCCCTTTTGAACGCCTTTTTTATGCAATCTTACTTGTAAAAAGAAGAAGATATGTCTTAATTATGAATGAAATATCCAATAATAAGAATTAAGAGTTTTTCAAACCTACATATTCTTATTATTACGATCCTTTTACATTTGAATTAGTCATGCTTGTTCGATTTCTAGTTTTGGATAAAACTCCTGAAGAGAATAGTAGCCATCATCCTTTAGTACCCCCCGTCTTCTAGTCCTTTAGCTTGCTGGAAAATGTAGGAAAACCGTATTGGATTTGGGATCCTTGAACTTTTATAATTGGGACCTGATCTGACAAATTAGAAACGTTCACCCAACTTAGTTCATTATGATTAAGTGAGTTGATTGACTTGATTCCTTCAAATTTGTTGCTGAAATATTCTGATTTTCTCTTATTTCATTATTTATCTTAGCATCCAAACAGGGGTTTGTCTTAGTAAAAGGAATTTGTTACTGAAATGTTTCTTCTCTTATTTCATTATTTTTCTTACCATCCAAACGGGGTTTGTCTTATTTTTTAATTGTTTTGAAGGAGCTCCATCTAGGATTCTGAAGAATTTAGGAACTCAGATATATCATAGAATAGAAGGAAATGGAAGGTAGAATTTTTGGATGTGTGTATATAGTAAAATTGTAGAAAATGGAGATGGGCTAGAATTTTTGGATCTTAGATTCTTAATTGCTGCAACACTAAAAGAATTGAAAACTTTTAAGGAAGCAACAGAAAGCATAATGTTAAAATTATGCTTTCTTTTACTTCATCCAGATCTCTTGCCAGGAAATGGAAATGGGCTAGAATTTTTGGATCTTTGATTCTTCATTGCTGCAATTCTAAAAGAATTGAAAACTTTTAAGGAAGCAACAGAAAACATAGTGTTTAAAATTATGTTTTCTTTTACTTCATCCAGATCTCTTGCCAGCAAACTAGCGGGTTACGTTTCTCTTATTTTTCTGGTTGTATATTATCCGATCAGAACCATGAGTCAAGCAGGATTCAATTTGAGAGGTTTCTTGTTTACTTTTTGTGTTTGTGCTCATGTGCTGTGTTTCATTGCTGAGAGAACTCAGGAAAAGAAAAGAAAATGGAACTTTTAACTTAATTTTAATTTTATTGTTTACCAAAAATTGAGAAATTGACGTAACCAAATCAAACATTTGGGATGGCTAAGTTTAGTGCACATTTTGTTTTCTTTTTCTTTTTTCTTTTTTAATTTTGATATTTCTTGTTGGGATGAATTCGTGTTTTCCTTAACCTACGTATTCTATTAACCTGAATTAGGATACTTTTACTTGCAGTTGCAAGCTTTAGAGCTTCATTTCTGATAATATACGTTTCTGTTTATGTACAAGGGACTATGGTCACAGTTTATATGTGTTTTTGTATTTTTATCTTTTCAATTGCAGGTTGAAAAATTGATAAAGGAGTTGCCAAGTGTGCCGACTGATTGGTCCAATGGATATGTAAATTCCACAGAAAAGGGTCATTTAAGCAATGGATTTTCCTTACAACACCCTGAAAATGGAACAAATCTCAGGGAGACTCAAAGCATGCTTTTGGAGAGAATTGCCAGTGAAATGAATCGGCTAAAGTTCTACATTGCTCGTGCACAGGTCCATCTTGATCTCATCCTCTTGGTAAATTTTTTAGAGTTTGTTTGACTGAGGGAATTAGGAAAGAAAAGGAAAGGAGGTAAATTTATCTCACCTTTGATTTGAAAAGGGAGGGAAGGGAAATCAATAAGAGGGAAAATGAGGGAAAGGTTAACCCCTTGAACAGGGTTTTCTTTCCCTCCAACTTGTGAGAGGAAATGAAATAAAATGATAAGGGAGTTGGGGATTGCTCACCTATTTTTTATAAGCTATGAATCCCTTCTTCACCCAACATTTCTTTCCTTTCTTTTCTCTCCTTATTCTTTGCCAAACAAAACAAGAACTAACCTTTATCATTTATTTATTTATTTCCTCTTAATTATCTACACAGGAGGAGGGATTAACATTGTCCTTTCATTTCTTTTCTTTTTTCTGCTAAGTAATGCTTTATTTTCCTTTCAACTTGTCCAAATGCACTCTCTTGGTTGTTGAATTGTTCTCTGATTTATGTGGCAATAACATTATAATGTATCAATTCTGATATGATTTCCTTATGTTCTATTAACCATCTGATGTGCAACCCATAACTAGCTTCTTTATGCTTGATTCATCTCGGAAGTCAACTTTGATTGGAATATGAGAATTAAGACTATTTTAAAAGTGTTTCCTATAGTATTAGTGCAGACTGCAGAGCAGCACTCTGTTGCTGCTACCAGAATTTACAGTGATTTTTGTGAACTGTCTCACTTGGAAAACTAGATGCAAGTCCTATATTTCTTCGAGGAAAAAAATTGACCATGTTAGACTGTCATAAATTGGAAACAATTAGAGATAATGACATTAGTTGTTGGTTTTTTTATTTTGGAAAATTTGTGATGATTATTATTTGGTAGAAGTTTAAACCATATCTTTTTTTTTTTTTGGATAAATTAAAACCATATCTATTGTCAATTGTCTCACTCAAAACCTATGTCACATGGACTCTTCAAAAATAGGTGTAATACCTGTGTCGGACACATAATACTCGGACATGGGTATGGAATATGTGCCCGACACTTTTGGTTAGACGTGTACCTTAAAAACATATCCTGTAATTATATTTGGTTAGATTATTACTTTAAAACGAGTGAAATGCCTACATTGAACGCTATATTACTTAAGAACATTATTTTACTTGAGAAAATAAAATAAAACTATTAAATAATATGAATAATTAGTAGTCTCTATGTGTCCTCTTGTTTGAAGATTTGACACATCCGATGCGTAGATACATACCCGTATCCAATACACGTACCCGAGTCTATGTAACATAGCTCAAAACCCATCTCTAGTTTTGTTGTACTCTATAAATGAGCACTACATTGAGGAATCAAATGTTTTGCTATTTGTAGCGGAAGAGTCTTTAGGAACGCAATCAATGCGGTCAATCATATGTAATTATGTTTTCCTATAAAAATAAAGTATATAAAACACCCCCAAGGTTAACTTTTAGTGCACATAACACCGTTATTTTATTTTGTGTATACAAGTTTATTAATTTTTAAAAAATGTTGCAACCAAGATGCCCCTGTACAATTTTTATTTTATTTCCTTTATTTTTATTAACAACACAAATCTCTCTGGTGGAGGTTCGGTTTGTGGAGAAGCTATATGGTCAAAACTATGGAAATTCTTCTTATCAGAAAATTCCATAAACCTTTTCATCTAATCATCTGTTCTTGCACACTCTCTCTCTAAATCTAGAGTGCGAAAGACAGTTTAGGCGATGACGATGAAAGCAGTGGTAGTGGCAGTGGTGACGACAATAGAAGGAAGAGGCAGAGGAACCGTCCTCTGCTCGCATCGAATTAGTCTTGCAGTCGTCGATACATTCTCTCTCTAAACTGCCCTTTGTTGATGCAACGACCTAACTCTCGCGCAGATCCAAGTATCTTCATCAATCAACTTTGTCGTTGGAGAGAATTGACTTGTTAGTGGTAGCGATGGAGGAAGGTTGAGTTGAATCAGTGGCTCTGGAGATGAAATTGAGCCTCAGATGGTGGAAATTCTGATCACTTAGGGTTTTTTGGACTATTGCGTTATTAAGATTTGGAATGAATCTATCTGTGCTTTGTTAAGGGGATAAATGATGTACGGCATATACATATATCTAGGGGTGGCAATTCGTGTTGGCGTTAGTGTTCGTGTCGACACGATTACGACACGGACACGATTAGGGTTGACACGAACACGACACGATTATTAATCGTGTCTAAGACCCTTGACACGAACACGACACGATTATTATACATGTAACACGACACGACACGCATAACTTGTTTAATAAATAGGTCAAGACTTGACACGACACGAAAAGATACATTTAAGTTATTTTTGACACGAATATAACATATATATTCTACATGTTTTACTAAATGGGTCATTTTTTACACGAACACGACACGTTTATTTGACACGTTTAGTTAATCGGGTTAATCGTATCATAATCGTGTTAATAGGGTCAAACACGAACACGACACGTTTAGTTAGCTGGTCAATCCATGTCGACACGATTATGACACGAACACGATTAGCCCAAACCCAAACCCGCTTATCTCGTGTCATGTTTGTGTCGTGTTAGCGTGTCGTGTCAAATATTGCCACTCCCACATATATCTATGTATGCTTACATCTGATGATCCTTATATATATATATATATATATATATATATATGTACAACAGTATAATCGCTTTAATGGAAATTTTTTAAGGTAAAATAAACATTAGTAAAGGGGTAAACGACATATATATATATATAACACGATTAGCCCAAACCCAAACCCGCTTATCTCGTGTCGTGTTTGTGTCGTGTTAGCGTGTCGTGTCAAATATTGCCACCCCCACATATATCTATGTATGCTTACATCTGATGATCCTTATATATATATATATATATATATATATATGTACAACAGTATAATCGCTTTAATGGAAATTTTTTAAGGTAAAATAAACATTAGTAAAGGGGTAAACGACATATATATATATATATACATATGTGTGTATATATATATATATATATATATATGTACAACAGTATAATCGCTTTAATGGAAATTTTTTAAGGTAAAATAAACATTAGTAAAGGGGTAAACGACATATATATATATATACATATGTATATGTATATATATATATATGTACAACAGTATAATCGCTTTAATGGAAATTTTTTAAGGTAAAATAAACATTAGTAAAGGGGTAAACGACATATATATATATATATACATATGTGTATATATATATATATATATATATGTACAACAGTATAATCGCTTTAATGGAAATTTTTTAAGGTAAAATAAACATTAGTAAAGGGGTAAACGACATATATATATATATACATATGTATATGTATATATACATATGTATATATATATATATGTCGTTTACCCCTTTACTAATGTTTATTTTACCTTAAAAAATTTCCATTAAAGCGATTATACTGTTGTACATAAGTCATAAATTGAAGTCGCAGATAAGGGCCAAAAGAAGAGAATCAATGGCGGCATCATCTCTCTACAACTTCCTTTTTCTCTCTCCTCTTCAAAACCAATACCACCACCAAACTCTTGTCTCCTCTCTCTCTCTCTCTTCCTCATCATAAACAACAACTGCCACTCCTTCATTGTTTCTGACTCTCAAAAACAGAGACGGGTTAGCCCCAGTAATTCCCATCAAACATCAATCATCTTCTGATTTTCCCTTAGTGGTGTAACTGGCGTTTCCTTCACCGGCTTTCACAAATACCGTTTTCTTCAAATTCACGTACAACGTTCAGGTCATAGTTGGCGAGAACAAGCATGAAGAGAAGCTGATCAGTTGGTTCCGTAGGGAGGTCTTGAGGGCTGGTTTCATCCAAGATTGTTCCATCTTGCCCATTTTGGTCATTTTACAATCAATGAGTTTTTTACTCTTTTTTTTTTAATTTTTAAATTCAGTTAAAGAAGGGCAGTTTAGTCTTTTCATCGCTCCATTAATGCCAGGGACGGATGTATGTAGAAGTCAGTGGGGGAAATTGGGCCCACTGAATTTTTTTTTTTTTTAATTTTTATTTATAGTAATATATCCTACTATTTTATTTATTTTGATATATATACCTATAAAGTTACACTACTGCCCCCACCGAAATTACTAAAAAATTACACTATTGCCCCCCCTCACACAATTTCCTTGCTCCGTCCTTGATTAATGCCTGTGTGACGTGAGGCCCTTGTTTGCACCTAAAATGAATGTTATGGTGTTTTGAGAACCTATAGGGAGTTAGATGCCCTACATGCATACTATAGGAGTGTTCTTTGCACGTGACCCTTCCTATAATGTTTGGAAAGTGAAAAATTTACTTCATAAGAGATGGAGATAGTCAGTTCTATGGACAACGGTGTGAATGCTTGCAGTTAATTGGAGTTTGGGACACAATCTATTTTGTTATTTGGCAAAATAGATTTTGTGGCAGTTGAAATTTGGCTGGTTTGGGTTTTAAGAGCCATTGACAAAGTAGTTATAAATTATCTATGGCTCATATTGTTTTCCGTTGTAGTGGTAGCTCAAATCTAACCAAGCCTTTTACACTTGAAGATTATGAGAATCATGTTACCCAACATTCAACATCCAAGATAGTCGGGAGATAAATCTTGGTATTGGGATTTGTGATGGGCAAAATTGCAGTTTAACTTGTTGAGATCGTTTGTCAAGGCGTAATTTTCAATCACTAGCAAACCACTAAAAGGTCATCAATGCATATGTTTTATCATCAAGTTGTCACATTTTAATTTTATTAATTTTACATTGTCAAGTTTATGACAAGGGGTCATTGCTTAGTGTAATGGTAAATGTTCATGTTGATAAGCATGAGAACGCGGGTTTACGTATAAGAGCTGACACTTTTTTGCGAAAATGTCAAAGGCCAGATTTGTCTCCAATCTTTTCCTCTCAACACCCCGTATTTGGACTAGCACTGGTAATGGCTTTTAATTGTTGACACTTAGAAGGGCACTTCAATTATTGTATTGGGCCTTTTTTTTTATTATTCTTTTATTTTAGAGTCAAAACAATAAGAAAGTACCAGTTAAGAACATTTCATTATCTAATAGAACTAGAAACTGGAAATACAAGTCTAAAAGTAGCTTGTATTTTTTCTGTTTTATGTAAGATATCATGAAATATGGGCGATCCAAAATACTTTGAATAGAATAAACATATTAAAATTCAAGATTAGTTGATTGCGCTGAGGCACTGAAGTACTGATTTGTAAATGGAAACAGCAGCAATTTTGCTTACATAACAATAATCAATCAAACTACTTGCTTACATAGGTGCTATAATTTATATTGAACAGTAGTTAAAAAATCTGAAAGAACTTTGTGCAGTGAATAAGCTGGGCTTTTTGTTGCTTGTTAATATTATTATTATTTTTGATAAGTTGATTTTGTTAATGGGTTTAACTTTTTTCCATTAATGACACAGTTTGCTGTCCCAAAAGGCAATATGTTGACGGAATAGCAACTTCTTTATTCTTCAATTTGTCTGTCCTGGCAAAATTTTCATTATTCTGGCGATAATCTAGACCCCTCTCATAAAACATTAGTACCTTCTTGAGTATCTTTTCCATGGGCAAAAAAAGGAAACTGTTTGAATTTTTATTTGCAATACACATGCAAAAGACTTGAACACCAATACCTTTTCCATTAGAATAACTAATTATGTGTGATGTCAGATCTTTAATTCCTGAAGTCTTGAAGTTGCGATTCATATAATATATTTTATATTTTTTGCTTGGATAACTATTTTCTTGTACTCATTGGTGCTCAAGCAAGTATTATTCATGCACAAAGCTGCCATAGACTAATCTTACTGTGAAGAATCAATGGCTATCTGTGTTAATAACTTACACATTTTCTATTCTCTCTTACGGCAGTACAGAACCTGCCATTCATTGAGAATATGGAGAAGAGGATACAGAGTAATAGTCTGTTATTGGATGCAAGCTTGGGGCACTGTTTCGTAGATGGACTGGAACACAGGGATGCAAATGCAATATACAATTGCTTGCGTGCATATGCTGCTATTGATAACACCAGGAATGCAGAAGAAATTTTTCGTTCAACTGTTGTGGCACCAATGGTACAGAAAATTATTCCCCGCAGTTCATCTGGGGTGGTTGGTGGGGCATCAGGAGATGAACTTGAGGAGGACTATAAACAAATTATGCAACATATAGAAAAAAACTGTAAATTTTTATTGGAAATTTCATCTACAGGTATTGCCATCAACCTTTTGTGCTACAATATTCTTAACAACTCAATAAAGCCTTATGGCCCTCTTCCCAGCTATTTGAATCCACTACAAGGATGCTTTAATCATTGCATGCTTTTTGATTATGATATCATATGCACAACCTCAACCAAACATTGTTCTTGTAGTGCCTTTTAGCTGAATAGTTTAACTCTCAGTATACTTACTGGTCTTTGTTGCCAAGCCAAGGTCACCCCTGTAATATTTTTTTAACATAGTATCACTATTCTTCAGTTAAAAGAACACATTGATTTTATTTTCAGTGATTTCTTTCTTTGACAGTTGTCCATTTCAAAATCATTGTTTCAGATATGAACATTTTATTAACATTTCGTTTGGTGAGTTATGACTGCCCTAGATATTTGTGGTTAGTACATAAACCTTGAATTGCTTTATGGCCTTCCTTAAATTGTCCTTTTTAAACCTTTTACTTGAGAGGTTTGACGGAATCACACCAGCCTATAAATCTTTTATCTTCCTTCATATCTTTCTCGTTCTGTTTGTTTACTTTTTGCTTCATCATGTTCTACTTTGTAGGCCAGACCCTCTTAAATCTCCTACTTATTTTGGATGATTAATCCAATACAGAGAAAACGGTTTTGCTGTTTTATATTCCAAAATGAAGTAATAGGAAACTGTTATATATGATTACATGTCAATTACTAGTTTTTCTCAATGTTTGTTATTTACTAGTTTCTTCTATATTCCCAACAGCAAAGAAAGAAAGAAAGAAATTCTTAGATTAACAATTGAAGTTCTTGATCTGCAGAAAATTCAGGTCTGCATGTATTTAGCTTCCTGGCCAATTCAATTCTTAAAGAGGTTCTCTTGGCAATCCAAAAAGGGAAACCAGGAGCGTTTTCACCTGGAAGACCTACAGAATTCCTGAAAAATTACAAATCAAGCCTAGATTTCTTGGATCATTTAGAAGGTAGTATAAAACCTTCTGATGTGCCTGTATTTTGCATATGCAAGTGATTCATTAAGAATAAACTTGTTAAGTATATATATGTTCGTTTTAGTTATAACATTCTGTTGTCATGCAAGGCTACTGTCCGTCTAGATCTGCCGTTGCCAAATTTAGATCTGAGTCTGTCTACATTGAGTTTATGAAGCAGTGGAATATTGGGGTCTATTTCTCATTAAGGTACTCAATGCAGTTTCTCGATGGTTCCTGTTGACAAAATACTGGAATTTTATTGTTTAATGGTGTTGGTTACTTGTTGGCCCCTCCCCAAAAGAAGAGAGAAAGGGGAAGGGGAAGGGGAAAGAGGGGGGGGAAGGCGGGGTGGGGAGGGGAGGGGAGGGGTATGAGTAAAATAGAAGCCAAGGAAAATTAAACACATGAGCAACTGATGTACTTATACTTATTTTGCCTTAGGTTTCAGGAGGTAGCTGGGACCTTAGATTCTGCACTTCTGGTTGCTGGTCTTGTCCCAGTCCAAAACTCACATTCTGACCAAGGAGCTTCTCAAGTTTTAACATTAAAACAAAGTTTCTCTCTTTTGGAGTGCTTGAGATCCTGCTGGAGAGATGATGTTCTTGTCCTCTCTTGCTCTGACAAGTTTCTCCGTTTGTCTTTGCAACTTCTTTCAAGGTCAGTCTGCATTCGGAAATAGGAAGGTTCAATTTTTTTCCTTTTATTTGACTAATTTGCTGACATGTAAAAGTATTTGACTGCATTATGCTTATAGATACTCAAATTGGTTGTCAGCTGGTCTGGCTGCTCGCAAAGCTGGTAACACGGGCTCCAACCCTGGATTTGAATGGGCTATTTCTGCTGTCCCAGACGATCTTGTTTATGTATGTAATATTTCTTGATTTCACTATATTATACTTTCTTCTCTGTTGAAAATTATGTTTATAACCTATTGCCCTTTGCTCTTTTTCCTTGTAGACATTTTGTTGATACCACTTGGTTTTTCTGTCCACAATGCTAGAGTATCTAACTGCATTTTTTCATGCATGTCCTATTAGTATTTCAAGTTGTAGGACATGCTCATGATTTTCCTTCTTTGAAACACATTTGGATGGGAGACTATTTGTTAGATCATTTCTTTGTGTCAGATGAAAACTGTTAAAGTGTACCAACAAAAACTACTTGTTTGATGTCACCACTAAACTAATGGTGTTCTAAATAAATGTATCATGAAAGAATCAAGGTCTTGGAATCTGATGCAGGCATATGAACTTTGATGGGTAACAAGTGCAACGTTTTTTCTTACAGACAAAGTACATAGCAAAGATGACTGCATATTGGTTGTCAATAAATGAATGTGTTCCCCCTATTTTCAGTCTGATGATGTGAACTTCGATTGGAAATGTAAAAGGCGCCTTGATGCATATACACTGTATTTTGCCAATCTTTGTGCTGCAAATTGGAATTTCCGACTTAAGATGTCCAGCTAATAGCTTCTTTTGAGTTTTTAATTTGAGTTCTGACTTTTGAGGATTACAATCACATTAAATGAACTCCAAACTTGAATTATTTATAGGGTGTTCAATATCCCTTGTTTTCTTTCTATAAACAGCCAAATTAAGAAGCAATAATCACATTATACTGTGTCGTGCTCTTCATGAAGTCTTTTACTTGTAGATATTGCTTGTTGGCAGTAAAATGATTGACTGCACTTTGAAACTGCATTGCCACAATCAGAAGATATCATGATCTGCATTAGCAGTTATCTGCCAAGCAGCGGCACCCAGTTGGTATTTAACTGTATATCAGCATGAAGTCAATGGCATTGTTGTTTTGTAGTTCTAATGTTTCCGATTTATGATTGATTTGTTTTATTAGAAGTCATCATTATATGCAGAATAATGGCATGCGTTAGATATGTGTCTAGACTTTCTCATCCAGCACTTTGCATAGGCAGGACAAGCATTGAGTAATGGCTTCTTATTATATCATAAGCTGTTACTCGATTTAATGGTAAAAATTTGGCTTTTAAGCATAAAGGACTAGTTTGTGTTTGTACATAGTCATTTTGTGTTAAAATACAAAGTTAGATTTGTATCCTACGCAGCCTTCTTATCACCTTGTATTGATAGGACTAACACTGGTAACGGGTTTAATAACACAATATTTTTTTTACTTAAAGTAAATTGTTTTCTTAAAGAGGTTGAATAATTACTATGAACTCTTGATTTCAAATCATAATTCCGAAAGTGGGCACAATACTTCTTGAATGACAACATACGCTTCATGCCTTGCTTTTCTCACTTTCAATCTCTTTCTTTAAAATTTCTAAATCCAGATCTTAAACTGTTTTCTGAATTAACTTTTTCTGTATTATGGTTTGATTCTAGCTGTAATTTTACCACACTTAGGCCAATTCGAGCTTTGTGCTTTGATATGGAAACATCTTTCATACATATAACTTGTCGAGTTGTTGGCCATTTCGAGCTTTGTGCTTTGATATGGAAACATCTTTCATACATATAACTTGTTGAGTTGTTGTAGGTCACATCTTCTTGATGTCATATTCAGCTGATAATTATGCTCAATTCATTTGGTAAATGGAGGTTTTTTTGTTGCAGATAATTAATGATCTGAATGGTCTAGCAGTGGAGATTTGTGGCGACTACCTTGGACATGTACTTGAGCTTCTAAATTCATGTTCCACCGAAGTACTTGATCTTGTAAAGCAGAGTATTTTACAGGGTGGAAATCTGCTGAAGGATCTTGTGCCTCTAGTAATGAATGCAATAATAGAAACACTAGTTGAGAAATCTGTGGAGGTAACCTACATATATTATCACAAGCTTCTTTTCAGCTAACTATGCAATGCAATGATAAATGGATTTGTTGTTTTGGGTGGGTGGGGTGGGGGTTGATTGTATCCCTATCTTGAATGTGGAGATGGTTAACCACCTTAAATTTTCATTGAACTTCAGTATTTTTAATGACTTTTTCTGCATCTTCATTTGTCACTAATACATCTTTTTCAAAATTATTATAGGACTTGAGACAACTGAAGGGGATAACTGCAACATACAGGATGACTAATAAGCCTCTTCCTGTTAGGCATTCACCATATGTGGCAGGGGTATTGCGTCCCTTGAAGGTATGTATGCAGTCTCATTCTGTTTTGTAGAATTTATGTTACTCTTTCCTCTTCTCTTGAGCATAATGTTTCCATTACCGTGTTTAGTTGCTAGATTTGCAATTGAGCAACAACGTTAGGGGGGTTTGAATGTCCTCTATTTTGAAACGTATTTAGATGAGTCCTCTTATTTTTTTATTTTTATTATTATTTTTCTTTCTTGTAGCATTTAGATCAGTTTATCGTGTTACTTGCACAGAAACGTATTATCAAGGAGAATGAAATGATGTTAATTTATCTTCACCATTTTCCTGTGACGATGGCTCCGTTTTTAGTGATGTACCATATGCACTCTATAGGCTAGTTTTGTTCCTTCAAATGCATTTGGAGACGGACAATTTGTTCAATTTCTACTGGATATCCTAAATCTGAATGCGACCTTATTTGATTGGTTAAATTTATTTATTTATTTTATCTGTGTAACGATCTTTTCAGCAGCAGAACTTTTATTTTATTTTTAGATCAGCTGTAAGTATTGATCAGCATTTTTGATGTGATAGTTTGAATGATGTAAAACATGTAACCATATATATATGTCACAGGTTGTCTGCAATGTTTGATTGTAAAGTGATCATTGGTTATGGAAGCATAACACCAATAATTTCGATATAATGATTGTGGTGTCACATAATAAATCATGGCTCTTAGAAATCATGACGTGGAATGTAGGAGCCATAATGTGAAATCTTATGTATGCAATAGATCATATATGAAACAATATGCTTCACATGGGCGGGTGTGTGGGGGTGGGTGCAAGGCACTGGCAGGCTACCATCGCCTAGGTGTGGAAAGGGAAGCCCTATATATGTAGATTGGTACTCTCCATGTACAACGCGTTTTGGGCTAAGGCTTAGGAACAAAACCGTGCAGGCTTTGGCCCAAAGCGGACAATATTGTTTCATCTGGACCCAAAAAGAAAAGTGCAATGTATGATATTTTAGTTGTATCGTATGAGGTATTTTACTATAGATTTAATATGTATATGGTATATAAGTTGCATATAGTAGGCGAACAGGTGATTTCTTCAGACAGCTTCTGAAGAAAATTATTATTGTAATTGTTAGGGCAACCCGCACTTAGGGCCTTCATGAATATCTCAGGATCGGCTCGTGAAAAACTCGGCTCGGGCTCGGTCATTAAGTAAACGAGCCGATGTTGAACAGGCTCGTTTTGTTATATATATTTGGTTTGATTGTTTTAATTTAATTCTGCCCATTATACATTTTAGGAATCTCAGGACCAAACTTGAAGGCCCAATAAATAGACATTTTCTTTAAAACATATAAGCCCCATTACTGAGCCAACAATAAGAAATTGAAAGACCCTTATACTAGTGTTATGTTCTGTATATGTCCATTGAATCTGAAACCCCAGGACTCTCCTATCTCGTTCAGTCACATCTGCACCTCACTGAGACACCCTCCCATCCATCCCATGTCATCTCTCTTCACTCTTTTGCAGCCTTCTCATCATAAAATCCCCTCACCTTAAAATCTCATTATTCACCAATCTATCTCCTCTCTCTAAGATGCCCTCATAGTGAGGTTGAAGCTTTAATGGAGATGGAGATGGAGATGGAGATGGTGACGATGCTATTAATCTGTATCAGAAAAATATCTTCTATAATGGGAAAGGTATGTAGATCTATACACATTTGGGGTGTGTGTGTGTAGATCTATATACATTTGGGGGGTATTATCATGTCGATAGGAAAATTGGGGCTCTGTGTATGCATCTTTGGGTGCAAATGTATATTGACATACAAACTCGCCTGAACATGGCTGAGCCTTGCTCGAGCTCCTCTAGACCAAGTTTGGCCGAACACGAGCCGAGCTTGAACACCCCTGTTACCTTGGCGAGCCGAGGCCGAACAACCTAAAGCTCGGCTCAGCTTGGCTTGGTTCATTTGCAGCCCTAGTTGCACTCCTTGAAAATTTGCTTATATCTACTTGCTTTTTCTTAAAGATTTAATAAAGCCTGTGGAGTAACAAGTGGAACATGAGATTGTTTTTTAGGGATAATTGCATCATTTTTTCATGAGAAATAAACAGAAGCGTGAATGTCATTTCCATTGTTATTACTATTACTTTTAGTAT
The DNA here is from genome assembly GCF_030987335.1 of Cornus florida. NCBI lineage: Eukaryota > Viridiplantae > Streptophyta > Magnoliopsida > Cornales > Cornaceae > Cornus > Cornus florida. The sequence goes on from NW_026775574.1 coordinate 92,158,650, forward strand.
TCTGACTGCTGATACCCCAAGTCTTTTCACCTATTCATTCTAGGTCTCACTGTTTCTTTACCAATCCGTATCTTTCTCAATAGCGTGATCAATGTCCGAAATTTGGACACGTAGCTTCCATTGCCATTTAAATGCTGATTGGCTTTAGCGCAAGTAGTTTGCCAAACTAAACAGGACTGGTTTTTAGCACAGCAAACTAGCCCAGTGCACGAGGAGCCCGCCATGTAGGGTCTGGGGAGGATTAGATGTATGCAGCCTTACCTCTGCATTCAGAGAAGCTTTTTCTTTGTTTCGAATCCATGACATCCAGTTCATAGTGGAGCAACCTTTCCGTTTTTCCAAGGCCCGTCCGCCCTCTTCGTATTCAGTCTTCCTGTTCCAAAATACTGTAGGTGTGGGATGCAATCCGTCAACCTTGTGGATGTGGGGATTTTGAGTATGAAGTGTTGACAGAACTGTTTGGTTCTACAAAGATAATCATTTCCTACACAACTTTTTTACCCTTTTTTGTAGGTATATCTTACATAATAGTTTCTGTCATAGTTTCCAAAAAAAGTTCTGAACCTTTTAGGACAGAATGATAAGATGAGGGTTGAGTTCTTTTGTAGCTTTTTAGTTTTTGCATATGCATTGTTATGGATATTTCTGTGGATGTTTTTACCCATAGGTTGATGTTTTAATGTTTATGAATGGAGAAAAGCACCATTCCTTTTTGGGATTTGTTTTGGTATGGCATTTTGAGTGGTAGGTCAGCCTGAATTGTTGTTATAGAGAGATCTAAATTTCTAATGTATATTCGCTTTATCTTGTATCTTATTGTAGTTTCCATACAGTTATGATTGGGCACATGCAGGTTTAATTGGTTTTTTTTTTGTTGTAGTCAAAGAAATTCTGAAATTTAGCTCGTAGATCTCTACTTTTGGAAAATTTACTTTTTATTTATTTATTATTTTTTTCCTTTGTTTTTTTCTTGTTTTATATTTTTGGAGTTGCTTTCGTGAACTATGTCGTGTGTTTAAACCCATTATAGTCCTAGCAGAGAATCATGTAGCTTACAAAGTGTTGTGTCTAGTTTAGTTGTATTCTGTATGATGGTTGAAAAACATACTAGTGCCTTGGTTTATTTTAATGATTGGACTGGCATATTTAGGTTGTAAACTACAACAAAATATGTCCAATTAAGTTTGTATGTTTGTGTTTTCGTCCGAGGATTTGAATGTGCTTCTTCCATCTCCGTACAAAGGAATCCTTGATTCTCTTTGTATATTTTTTTAGCTACCAATATTTGTACTTGTTTGCTACTACTAAATGAACCTGTGGTTCTGGATACCTTAAAGATTGCTTGGTACCTTGAACTTGCATGACTCTTTACTTTTGAGATATCGAACCTTTGTGTTGAACCACCCCTGTTCCCAGGCTTTTTTGGATGGCGAGCGAGCTGCCACGTATTTGACAAGGGAAATCAGGAATGAACTCTTACGAGGTGCTGCCTTTGAGATTACTGGTCGTTATCATGAATTGGCCGCCGACCTCGTTAGTGCGGTTAGTATGCAAATTACGACATTTACCGTTCTGGAGTTTTAATTTTCTTTTCAGAGTTCCTATTGCATTGGATAATCTTGATTTAAGCCTTTAATTCCCCCTTGACCAGGCTAGGAAAACAGAGTCTGCGCTGCAGAAACTACGTCAGGGTGCACAAAAACGAGGTGGAGCAAGCTCAGATGTCTCAGACCATAACGTGTCCAATACTGATAAGATATGTATGCAATTATTTCTGGATATTCAGGTGAGCAGTATAGTTATATGAGTCTTACATCTTTCTTTGTGCACCCGAGCACGCATGTGCGAAGAAAGTTTCTGAGTCACTGGTAGGCAAATGAAAGACTTTTTAACCGTTATGATTTTATTTTCCTCTGTTCTTCAATTTACCAGGAGTATGGACGCAACCTATTTTCCCTCGGGGTTGACGCAGCAGAAATCCCAGCATACTGTTCCTTGTGGCAGTGCGTCGCTCCTTCAGACAGGCAAAATACAATAAAATTCTAGTTTGGCTGCCATTTATTTTGCAGGACCTAAAAGAGATGCATTTGGTTGCATCTTTCGCTGAGTACCAGAGCATTTGGCTGGCTGCTGTTTATCTTACGACACGGTAAAAAGTTTTTGGCGGCGAATAGCACATAGTTATACCATTTCCTTTGCCTGCAAAATTATTTGATTCTAGGTGGGTTGTTAGTTGCGTTTTCACATATATATATGCATTCATTCCAATTATTGTTTATTTACGTATTGAAAATCACAGTTTTTGTACTTTATAAATTGGTAGTGCTATGTGATGATAAAGAAATAATAAAAGACTCTTCAAACACCAAGTCTGTTCAGTGGCTTCCTGGAGGTTTAAAATCAAACAAAATGCTTTGTTTTGATTTGTGGAAGGGGCGCTTACTTGCCTTATCAAGAAATGGCATTAAAATGAGTGAATAACATACCAAAGCAAAATGATTACTTTCATATTTTGGGTCTTTTTGTACAAATCTTCTGAAAGGAAGGCATTCAAGTATATGTATATTCAAACCATTTCAATGGAAAATGACGTCCTTTACATAGAGGGTTATAAAACAAACTTAATTTCCCGTATGTAAGCGTTAAGGTAAAAGTGGATTTTTTTTTTTTTTTTTTTTCAATTTTTTCTTCCAAATTTTTTTTTAAAAAAAGAATAAATTCGTTGGTTGACAAATTTTTAAATGTTATTCATGAAAATCGAGTTAAAAAAGGTGTTCTTATTTATGTTGTTTAAAAAACTCTAAAATGGTTACTTTCCTTATTTTCTTTAGAATGTGAATTTAAACTCCTTAATATTAGGGTTGACAATTTATACCCAAACCCGGCACTAAAATTAAATCATTTGGGTAATCAATTTAATGGGAGGGTAAGCAATTTAAAAGAATGAGTAAAAAATGGGTATCCATTATATTCATGGATAAATAATGGGTGAATGGTTGATATCCATCTCAACCTACTCAAACAAAATTTTCTCTCCCCAATTTTTATTTTATTTTATTTATTTATTTATTTATTTATTTTTTTCTCCTCCGTCCCTCTCTTTCCTTTCCATCTCCATGTTTTTCTCTCCTCTCCCCCACCCCCCCACCCCTTTTTTTTTAAGAAAGTTTTTAACTCTTTTGTTTGCCCTCTCAAAAATTTTAGAGAGAAATTAATTTCATCTTTTTTTTTTTTTGAAAAGTAATTTCATTGGCGGACATAGTTACTGTTAAATTGATCTCTCACAAATTTGGCATTGCTTCAACTTTACGAGAAATTTTTTTTTTTTGGCATAGCTTTTATTATTATGAAATTTTGTCCCTTTCTAAAATATAGAATTATTGCAAATATTGCTTACTGGTTAAAATTCCTTTTTCTATATATATATATATATTATAAATAATACTAGCAGAGTAATAAATTGTATCTAACTTTTAAAAAAAAAAAAAAAAAAATGTAACACCAGAGACCAGAAAATTAATATAAAACTGTTACAATAACAATTTTTTTAATTTTTTGGTATTCAAGAATTAAAAATATTTGACAATTTGTTTCTAAAAACATTTGGATAATTGGGTTGGGTGTGGGTTCAGCTCAACCCATTTAACACTCAACCCATTTTTAACCCACTATAATGGGTTAGTGACCCATTGCTGTCTCGCCCATTCATGACCAGCCCAAAACCCATCCAAACCCACCCAATTGACACCCTACTTAATATGTCTACATATAAATTAACTTAATATGTCTACATATAAATTAAATCTAACCGTTATAAACCTCCCTAAATGATTGTAAATATTAGTAACATAAACTTATTAGAGACAATGAAAGGGAAAATTATTCGTTATTCTCAAAGAACTCTGGAACAAATTATAGTCTTTGACCAAACCGGATTTGAAATATAGTAGTTTTTAATGAAATAAATACTGTACAAATTGAATATAGTTAAGCTTGGAGCACCAAATTGGCACTTTGAAAATGAAAATGGGATTGGAAGAAGTTTAATTCAAATACAAATTGACTATAATTATGCTTCGAACACTAAATTGCCGCTTTGAAAATAATAGAACGGAGGAAGTTTATTTCAAATTTTGTACTAATTTTTTTCCAATTCCAAACTATGGTTTATATTGCATTGTGATTGCTTTCTGATGATCAGAGTCAATCTCCCCCACGTTTTGTGGCAAGATCAAAATTTGATGTTAAAATTCCTCGGTAATCCTGGAATGACACGCAGCTTGTCATTGAATCCTCCCATTTCAACTATTACATGCTCGTCATATATATATATATATATAAGAAAGGAAAAGAAATGAGAGAGAAACAAAAATAAAAGAGAAAAGAATACCATCCTCAATAACCATTACATATAAAAAAAACCTCACTCAATGATCAATTAATTTACCGCAAGGCCTTGAGCTACAAAGCTAATCCAATTCCAGTTTGTCGCTCCCTATGCTATTAAAACAGACTTCCCACATCAGGATATAGAATTTATAGTCTAAATGAATTCAAGGCAATAATCCTGATTCCTCCAATCTTTTCTGAAGAACTGTTGACAAAATCTCTTTTCTGCAAGGCAAGCTGTTTTGCTACAATTCCAATCATTTTGTCGCTGTTGCCTCCAAATCAGATAAAATCTTATTCATGTCTTCAAAGTGAGGCCAACTTTCCATGCTATTATCATCACTCTTGCTTTCCTGTTCAAGACAGCATGGCTGTTAAACAAGCAGCATTATCATTATCAAAAGAAGGTAGGAAAGTTATGCATTCCTCTTCTATACCAAGGCATCGCGAGACCCTGCCAGTGGTGAGGTTCTAAGTCGAGGCACCCAGATCCCAACCACACAATGTGTATGTATACACCCGAGAGCCTGAGCATGTCCGTGCTCGTGCGCACACACGTACACATACCCGACCCATTACCCACAACATGCCTCTAATGGACCTTGGACACTTAACCTCCCCTACTATCCGGGCTCAGTTAGATCACATGGTTGCTACCTGAAAGATAAATGTGCAACCCTGTGCTTCTACACTAAACACACATTCTATTTAAAGGGGTTACAACCATTCTGTTTATTTTAAGCTAGAAAAAAGTTGAGAATTAGAAATGGAGATGCTTATTGGCTCAGTAAACAATTAAATTATATTTCAAATTTAAACTTAAAAACCTTCCTCCTATAATGCATGCTGATGGAACCAGAATTATTGAAAAACCGAGTTCCCAATTGCACCCAAAATTATCATTTAGAACAAACCTCGTATTTCTGAATCAGGGACGCCCATAGAGATTTGCACTGCCCAGGACTTCGATTAATCCCATCTGTCAATAGCTTTGCTGAAATCTCTTCCCAGAGAGCCATTCGCCCTTTCACAACTTGAAATCTGCTATGGAGTTTCCCACGCATTTTAATCAGCTTCTTGACCTCCTCAGGTTTCCATTTGTTCCGTTTCACAGGCTTGGAAGATTTTGATAGAGATTTTTGGATTTCTGTGGAGTCATCTTCGCTGCTTTCTTTCTTAAGCTCCTCTTTATGTTTCTCCCATGGAAGAGAACCATTGTCATCTTTTACTACTTTATCAACTGGTGATGGCACTATGTATAATTTCCAGAAATCATCCGACTCTTCCGAATTGAGAGAAGCTCCTTCTGATAAGTCGGAACTTGAAGTAGTGGCATTCTGAGACTGAAGTCTTTCAACTTCAATGTCATGACCTGTATGAAGGGCATGTCAACAAATTAGAGGAATAATGTGACACAAAACTACAAGAAATTTTAGTTGGGGTACATGTAAACATTGGTTCGTGTTACAAATGCAGATATCAAGTGCTAACATGACTGCCCATGCAACTATTGATATATTGCTTTGTAATCAATCACAAAAAATCTGCCCAGTAAAGTATTCCGCAACAGCAGGGATAAAAACACTGTTTTTTCCCCCAAGGATGATAAAAACAGATCTTGCCTCGGTAAAATACAACAACTGATTTTTAAGCAAATGAACATGAAAAAAAATCTTTTCTTTTTCCTTTTTGATTGTTGCAAGAATGCTAGAGCATTTGTGCTTTTAGCATAAATCGGTCCATAGGCGATAATTTTACCTCACCCCTATTTTATGCATCCAATGGAACTTGATTCCACAACATATCCTTAAAAAGGAGGCTGTCACACTACTTGGCTTTAAGAGCAAAAGTATAACTTAACATCCAATTGGATGAGGGATGAAAATTAGAAGGAATGAGAGGTAGGGATGATGAAAAAGGTATATCCTTTCCTTCTCCTCCGGAGATTTGGTCGATGTGAAGGAAAAGATGAAAAAAGGGAGATTTCATGATTTAACTATTGTACCTTTTTTTTTTATAAGTATGATTTAACTATTATACCTCAAATAAGGCTGTTGTTTAAAGGGAAGAAACGTAAAAAAAAGTGGTGACCCTTTCCCCCTCCTTTAGACCCACTTTTGAGAGGAAGGTATTTGGGGGCACTAGAGAGACTCCTCTATTACTTACCCTTATGCTTGCTATCTTACCAAGCCATAGATGGTTCATCGATCCCCTCCTTTTCCTTTCTTCTCACTCTAAAGGACCATTAAAGTAATGTTTAATTCTTACATAATTATATGGGATAAATATTTGGATCTCCACTAATGTATATTTCATAATATTTTCAATTTTTTCTTTTATTTTAACATATACTCCCAGTGTCATGCATAGCCCAATCTTGCATCCAGCCAAACCACACAACCCTTGAACCATCATCCTCGTAAGTTCTTTTCAGTCAATGACACTGGTTTGAAAAACATGCAGTAAAATCAAGGTGAAAAAAATGGGACGTATACCACAAGAAAAGCCAACGAGGCAACCCAAAAATACCAGAGATACCCTAAAAGTTAAAACAATAAAGAATCCAATGGTTCAGATGTGTGATACAAGTGATTGCATCGCCTGGTGAAGGAGCTTGCATGCCCCACCAAAGGGAAGTGATTTAATACAAATGATGCAATGCATGTTAACACTTATTTTCCAGCTCCTATTTCTTCTCTTGGGTCATACTGTATCATCAGTGGATAAAGCTACATCCCTGGCGGGTGGCAACAGATTCGCTTATACATAGATAAATACGTATATATAAACAATATTATATAAATAAAAATGATATATAAGTAGGGTTGGCTTAATTATCACAATTCATATATAAATGCACCACCTTAAGAACTTTGGATATGTGCTTTGCTATTGTCTATATATATGTAACTACATGCTACGCATACACACACGTGTGTGTGAGAATATGTACATACACGCTAACACTAGATATAAACAATAAAGAACGTAAATTAACATAATTCACCAAGAAAAAGTTATAACCTTCCAGTTCATGTTGCGTGTTGTTTAATGATTGTGTGTGGCTGCTACCTTCTTCCACTTGTTTCCTGCTAAGCCTGCTCTTTTTTGGTTGTCCATCCACCACTTTTTTCAATGTTGATATGTCAAAACCAACATTAAGCTTGCCAGATAGCCTTGCATTGAGCTCATTAGAGAGAACTCCTGCCGGATTTTCTGTGGCAATCGCAATGACATCAGGCCTTTTACTACTGTATTTTCTCACCATTTTTCTTAAAACCTCAGAAACAGTTCTTTCCATGTGGGCTAAAGGACAATTAACAGGACAGCTTGAGAGTGAAGCTTGGGCAGCTCTGTGGAGAGCGTCCAAAAGCTTCCCTTTGTCAAGCCATAAGCAGCGTGTAGTGATTCTTATTTTCCCTTTTATTGTTTTCTCAAAGCCATCATCATCTTGAGGGCGTAAAATTTCCATACTGCAAAATAGAGATGCAAGGCTGCTGTTATAAAAATGAAAAATGTAAGAAAATGTGTTTTATCACATTTCTTAAACATTTACCTGACCACTATAATACCATCTGACGCAATTCTTAGTCTCTCATCAATGCAAAGTTCAGTAGATGTTCCATATGCTTTATCACCATCACTATACATCAACTGCACTTTAAAATAATATTTATTCAATTTTTCTTGCCAGAATAACATCTTATATTAGAGGAGAATATGAAAAGATATAAAGCATTTAAGGATCACCAACCTGCAAATTCTCCTTCCCTAGGGATATGAAACCATTAGACAGAACTCTTCTGTTCCTCAAATGTGAAACCCCAAGCATCTCTCCATTCTTTATAACCTGATATGAGTATGTAAAAAACATTATATTTTTATGATATGGATGGTTAACATATTATATGTAACGGTCATTAAGCCGCCTATCTTATACAAAGAATAATACTGGCCACTTTTAAAAAACAAGAACAATATAGGTGAAATTTGAAGACACATGATTAAGAATCAACAAGCGAGAGACAGATTAGGAGTAACAACTATTAGCGAATAAAATAAGAGAAAATAGACTTAGGTGGTATGGGCATATACAATGTAGAACACTGGCTGCACTAACAATAGACAGAGAAAGGCAGACTGAAATTGGTATGAGATGAATTAATAAGAATAGACCATAAGAAACTAAACATAATTAGACACGATTCGTAATAGAAAAGAATGTAAAAAGATAATTCATATGACCGAACACATTTGATCAGAATTAAAACAAGGGTGATGATAGTGATGATAATATAATTTGGAGAATTACCAATAACTGGATAAAGGAGATAAGAGTTACACTCAATACCAAGCAATTTTAACTAGTCCAGACAAGAAAGCAACAAGCAAGAACAAAAAACTCCCTGGAACTTCAAAAGATACTGGTCGTATAATAATTTGCAGCTAGTTTAGAAAAGTAAATTAAATGCAATATGCTCTTAAAAGAGAACTTCATAAGAATCACATAGGGAAATTTGAATATTATAATTGGCAATATAACTCATACAGACAATGATCCCATCACCTTTCAACCACACAGCACGTAAGAACTCAATTGGCACCAAGCCAATCATGTCATCTTGAAATGATTAACAAATAAATCACAGCAAATTAAATGCAATATGCACTTAAAAGAGAACTTCATAAGAATCACAAAGGGAAAATTTGAATATTATAATTGGCAATATAACTTATACAGACAATGATCCCTTTACCTTTCAACCACACAGCACGTAAGAACTCAATTGGCACCAAGCTAATCATGTCATCTTGAAATTATTAACAAATAAATCATAACAAAAACCACTAACTTACAGTAGTGTGCCGAATGCCAGTTGATTTTCCGAGCAATTCATGCTCTTTCAGGAACAATAGTTCTCCATGGACAGGTAAAAAATGTTGTGGCTTCACAATCCTCAGTATTTCTTCCTTCAAAAAAAAAAAAAATGTACAAAAAAAAAATGTTTACATTATTTCTTGAACAGTTTTACCAATAGAAAAATATACATTTTCGCATGCTTTCTTTTCTAAACCGGGAACCATTTCTCATGGTATTCATTATATTTCAGTTCTCAGTGGAAAAAATACATGAGAGAGAGAGAGAGAGAGAGAGTTATTAACTCCCTTTCTTTCACGTGTCACAACAAAAACCAGCTTCCCTATATAATCTTAATGAATTATATGATGAAGGAACAAAATCTGAATCGATTTTCTTATTATATCTAAAACGTTTGTGAGGGTAAGCATGAAATACCCCGTAAGAGAAGGAAATAAGAGGATCCTGAATAGTAAATGAAAAATATCTTACCAACTCCTCACGATGTGCATGACCAGATGTGTGCAGCTGCTCATACTTGCCCATTACTATTGTTGATCCAATCTCTGATATACGGTTTAGCATTTTCATTACTCGAGTCTCATTACCAGGGATCACCTAAGAGCAAGCAACCAAAACAGATGGAACACTTAATATCAAGTTTCTGTAAAAATATAAAATATCCCCCAAGATCTGGCTTCAAAAGTTTAGAAAAATATGCAAAATAGTCGAGAAGGCGTCCGAGAACTTTTTTTGAAGTAATCGTCACCAAAGTTAGAGAAATAAATTAGAACTATAAACTAAAGCCAAATGGTTTCATGATATTAATTGATATAGTTGGAATAAGATCAAGGCTGAAATGGAGGTACGATGCATTTTAAATTCTGACAACACAATCATGTTAAAGTGATGCTGCATTATGTAACATAAGCAGGTAACTAAAGATCTCCTGGCTTTCTTTATCAAGATGCCATGACATTTAGATTCACATCACTCACTCAAGATTAGATCAAATATCCCAATGACAGGGAGTACAACATACAAATCACCTTCAGCTCTCTATTTTCCCATATTTCTAATAATAATAAGAAAACCTAATTAGGAAAAGGTATGCACAAAGAATCAGAAAAGAAACTTCTTTTAGAGCCATTACTCAAGCACCGAGTACAATTAAAGAAAAAAAAAAATTAAAAATAATAAAATAAAAATAAGGTCAAATAAACATGTGAAGATTTAAGTAACATTTTATTTTCAGGTTTTCAAAATAGATCTGCTTAAATTAGAATCTTACAAGAGAGAATTTTTGGAAACAAGTTGGTTAAAAATCAAAAGATGAATCAGACCTACCACTTCTAAGTTTCAGTACCTTAGCAGAATACAAGATTATATCTTCCTTGCTCAATTTGAGTGAATGACTGCTTCCATATGATGCAAGATTCAGTGCAGCACGTGGTTCTGCCTGACACAATAACTCATAGTCACATGCAAGCTACAACAGTTGCAATATAACTAGCAGTTCACATATAATAATGCTGCCATTACTAAGAAGCATCCACATTGACTTACTTGAGATCCAGTTGTGACTATTAGCAAGTCCTTTGGCGCATAAGCATCAATATCTTCCACCTTCACCTATACAATATATTCAATATCAGTTAGAAAGAGGGAAAAAGAAAAATATAAGGAGAGTCCAACTTGTTTTTTGGGGAATAGGGCTGGGTATGTGGTTGCCAGTTGGGAGTTATGAAAGACAAGTCATACTTCCATTACATTATAATTCAATTAGATGATAGACATAGCAAATACAGATCCAACATCTATAAGTTGCATATATGAAAATAAGAACCCAAAAAAAAAATAATAGTAATAGTCATGTTCCAGTCACTTAAAATGAAAGAAGTACCAGCCATCTGAATCAGACATGACACAACATGAGTATGTAGAGGTGCTAGTCATACTGGTCTACCCATATCTTAACCTTGAACCAACCTCATGTCACTGGGTTGGTATGGTCCAGTTCTCTAATAATATTGGTCCAGTCCTGTTAAAAGATTCAAAGAACCAACAAATTCGTTTCCGTTTTAGGTTGATTAGTCGGTTTACCAAAATTAATCAAAAACTGGTCCTCTTCAGACCCATCATTTTCGTCTTTATATAAAGGAGAGACAAGTTTTCCTGGGATGAAAATGTTAACTAACGATGGACAAAGATTGAACAAAATGTGAGAAAAATAAATTTTCTTCTCATTTTTTTTTTATGCACGGTTGTCTGTTACCATTTCTTTTTTGAGTTGAGGCTAATCCCCACAAATGCATACAATCACTTTCAAACTTTTACATTGCATAAGCCTTAGGAGAGTCAAGTTTTTTTGTACCATTGCCTTGGCTAACTCACCTACCTGTGTGGGTTAAGGTGGGGTTATGTAAGAGACTTGTTTGACATTACATAGCCAAAAAGTCCCCTCTTTTTTCTTTTTCTTTTTCATTTTTTTTTTTTTTTTTTTTTTTTTTTCACCCTTTTTAAGTTGAGATTATCCCCATGGACACGTACAATAACCAAACCATGTTCCCTGAGCCATTGATACAGCTAACTCAACTACCCTTTGCAGGGTAAGGTACGGTAAAAGATTTGTCTAATATCACATGGCTTCAAAAATTCTCTCCTCTCTCTCTCTCACACACACACATACGCACATATCTGTTCTCATCTCTCTCATTCAGAGCCAAAGACTCTCTCTCTCTCAGTTTCACTTCCCATAAAATAATTCAACTCATAGATCACAGATATAAGGAAGATTCAACCATTGTAAGAGATCACATATCACAATTCACACATCAGTTAGTGAAAAGAAGCTCTGCATGATGGGTACGTAAGTAAAGATATCAATGCATCTCTAATTTTCTTTCTTTCTTTTTTTTCTTTTCTTTTCTTTTGTTTTTTTTGTTTTTGTTTTTGTTTTTGTTTTTGGGTAAGTATTTCTAATTAAACTTTATATAAATTTTATTAACACTTTATTTGATTTTTTTCTTACAAATATAACTTTTCTTCTATCTCAAAGAAATAGATCATGTTTCTGAAATTAAGAATTTGAGCTGTCCCAAACACTAGTCCGCGAGTGCACTTCAGTGTCTGAACAAATCACACTTAAAAGTGTCCGTGCTTCATTGGCGTAAACTAAAGCAGCACTCCAGCTATTTTTCCCTTTTTACACTAGAACCATATTGAAGATAATACTAGATGAAAGGAACACTAAAGCTAACAACCATATGAATAAGATAAAGATATGTCTGTGGTCATTACCAGAGTTGATGGATCAATTGGTGCCTTTCCATCCTTCCAAGCAGCATCAAGGTATGTCCTTAAGGACATGCCAACGAATGCCTAACACAATGACGACAACATCATCTGTCTCCGAAATTATACAGTGCAAATGATCTAAGCAAGGAGAGGGAAAATTTAACATTAATTTAGAGAAGTAAGGATAAACATACCAACTTTCTGCCAGTTAAATCAGCTGCAGCTTTTACACTTCCAAGGCGATGTATATTCGACGCAAACTGAGTAGTAATAACTCTTCCCTTGGCAGCAGAAATACGCCTTGATAATGCATCAGCTACAACAGTCTCACTAACTGTCCTTCCAGGCGAAAGTACATTTGTCGAGTCACTCATCATCTGAAAAGGAATATGAATAAATTGATGTCTGCCGTGGTTACTGCTATTCATTGGAAAAAAAATAACCAACGATATTTTATTCATTAACTTTTATAAGGAAGAAAAATACTAAAGATCACCAAGTGGAGTGCAAACTGAAGTACATGCAAAGTATACAAAAGGTCCAGTCAAAAACTAACCACTTGGTAACTCACAAAATCTTAAAATGTTAACAAAAGACTTGCACAAGTGCTAAACTGTCGGGAGAGAACAAGAAAGGATAAAATAGAATGCATTTTCAGTTTTTATCATTGTCAGCTGCATGCATTACAAGATAAGGTCGGTTCCCTCTCTCTATTTGCACCACCAAATAATAAAAGAGAAAACAACAGAGAGGTAGCTCTCTGTAGCACCTGCTTAGACATTTTGAGACAAAAATCATCACCAACTCGTAAGCTTTATAACAGGTTGAGCAACACCCAATCCAATTTTAAGTTGAGAAACAGGAGAGAACCACAAATTCCCAGTTATCTTACAATGCACTAAAAAGATTATTAACATACTTCTCAGCCACAAACATGTAATACCAACTTGGGAGCAAGTCGACATAACAAATTAATGATAATGATATACCTTGTCAAGGAGAAAAACCAACAAGAAATCCAACTTTAAGGGCACCTGTGCATGCCAAACTGCTTTTCAAGTAAACCCATTTTCACCTCCAACAACCTCACACAAGGTTACTATGTTATAATATCCCACCACACATCCCTTCGACAAACACCAATCCTGTACTACAAAACAAAATGCACGAATACTGAATATCTCCCGGGCAGTAACTACTAACTACCCAAGCAAATCGAGGAAACCAGACTACCCCCCCTCTCTCATGAAGATCCAACATATGACTTGCATGCATGAGCGACACACAAATTCAAACATTGTAGGAGGAAGAAAAGATAAATAAAATTAGGTATTTGGTAGAATTACGATTATATTTTCATTTTAGTTTGGGTAGTGTTTAACTTTTACAGTTTACTAATATTTAGGGCTTCTATATTTTGCATAGGATTTGGCTATATATACAAGGTTTTGATGTATTAGGGTTTTTATGTATAGACATATTTCTTCACCAATTTTTCTTCTCTGTTCTTCCTCTTCTCTCTCCTATCTTTCTCCTCTTTATTCTCCTCTTCTTTTTCTTTTTTTCTTTTTGTTATTTTTTTTTCCCTCTTCTGTTTCTGTTTTTGCATAACTTAGCGGCCCCACATAATAATCCACCCACGCAACTGTCCAAGCTTCCTTAAACTTAGCAAACTATACAAACCACAAGAGACTATCTTAAGAGAAACATACCCACACTATATCCTCCCAAGGGATGATGGGTGGGGAAGTGGAAGAGAAGAAGTGCCCCTACACCAATTATGGTGCAAAAATGCACTCTCCAACCACTAAATATGCCTAAAGAACCAAACAACCTTTACTTATCAAAAAAAAAAAGAACCCAACAACCTTTCCTAATTACCTTGACAAACCAACACAAAAGAACCTCAACAATAACTATTCCATCAACCACCACCACCACCGCATTATTATCCAACCACCAATGACCCTTCCCCACCAATTACCCCTTTGTAGATTCTTCTTAATACACAACCATTTTCCTGACAAAGCTTCATTAAGCATAACAAGCTTTCTATTACCCAGACTTCTCTCAGAGAAAAGCACACCGAGATGATATAAAACCTCATCCTCTATCTCCAAAAAGAAGAAGAACCATTTGGAGTGTTTGAAGGTCCACTGCCACCAATGCCAACCTGCAAAAAGTAGAGGCTGATCTAACCCCAAAAAGTAGTTCTTCCTCCGTGTTGCCAACCCATGTCTTAAAGGTCACCACTTCTTAGTGTAAACAGCGAAAACACAGCTAACCCTATAGCTAACTCAAACCTACAAAGTTGGCAACTTTGTTTACATAAAGCAACTCCCACTTACTCATATTAACCATCAAGCTTGAGTCACCTGAGAGTATGCCCCAATACAACACAATCAATCGATGCAAGCCAAAGTAAGATAAGGAAAACAAACACTGTTGTCCATGCACAAAGGTGATAACTTAATAATACCTGTAACTGCCTCAAAAGCCAAATAAAAAGTATACTAATAATATAAAGAGGAAGGAAAGAAAGAGAGCACCAAACTGAAATCTTCTCCAAGATAAGCTATTGGAAGAGCACCCACCCTACATCTAAGTTTCTCAACTAAGGAAAAATGTAATCTATCTCACCCACCAGCACCAACTCTTTGCCCAGAATTCACCTTCAAACCCGAAACTGTCTCAAAGCAAAGAAACACGTCTTCAATAACGCAATTGCTCCATCATCCTACAGTTGCAGGTGTGAGATGAAGATACCCCCAACTGGACACACCAAGAATCTTTAAATCAGAACACCCAACGCACCTGTGTCTAGCATCATACCAGTGCCTCCATTTTTTTTTTTTGTCTAGCATCACTAAGACAAAATGCAAAGGTGATGAGAGGTCTCCCTGCCTCAACTTCTAGAGTCTCAAAGACACCAGCCGGGCTTCCATTCACCAAATCGGAACCTTAGGAATGAAATACAGGCCTCAGTCAACCACAGCTCCACAGTCTGCTGCCAAAACATGAGTTCATAACAGCTCCGCCAACCAATATGAAATAATTACTCCTATCATGCACTTGGAATGTAAACAAAAAGCCACCCTCTGCTGGTAGCCACACAGCCATACTCCATACCTCACTTCTAAGCCACCCTATTGTATTATGGAAACATGTCTCCTAACAATCGTCTTTATACTTCTTGCATGAGCCCCTTACAAAAATCTATACCTTCAGCAATGTAAGCAACTTGACAGTAGATCTACTGTGTACTGTAAGACTCTAAAAACTGTACAATGTAAGACATTGTACAATGTAAAAAAACTACCATATTACTAGTTGAACAATTAACTATAACCATGTTTATTACCACAAAAAGGTAGACACGATAAATATAACACCTATGGTATTTATGGTTTGTAGCACACTAGTAACTTGCAAATAAATTATATAATCTCCAAAATGAGGAAATTGAGGGATCGTTTGGCATTGATGTTGTAATGACAAAAACGCTTTTATTAGTAGAGTTGTCAAAAAATTGTTGTTAGTAAAAAGAATTTTAGGAGTTTCGCGACACATTTATATAAAGAAGTACTTTTCATAATTAAAATACTTTTTAATTTGTTTGGTAACTATATGTTTTTTTTTATAAGTTATTTGTTTGGTAACTATATTGTTTTAAGCACTTCTATTGTTAATTTTAAAAGATGGAATGTTACTATATTTGATAATGGTAGGACTTTATAAAAGAAGGGTAAAATTGTCTTTATAAAAAATAAAAAGGGATAAAATTGTCTAAGGAAACACAGTTTCCTAAAACATAGAACCTCTCTCTACTCAGACAGCAGTTTTAAAACATAGAAAAAATTAGCTTTGAGGTAAAATCTTTGCCATTTAAAAGTGCTTTTTTTTTTTTAAAACAAACACATTTAAAAGCAAAAAAAATAAAAGTCTTTTAAGTGGTTCAATAGCAATCCCAAACGGGCTCAGAACTTCATTAATCCTTTTGTCAAAATCAGTACTATATCTTGAACAAACTTCACAAATGAAATAACATATTATTATCATAGATCACTTATACGACAGCATCAACAATGTAACACACCAGTATTCCTGAAATTTTAGCCCCTCCCTCCCCCCATTCAATCAGAAAGAGAAAAATTATTTATAGTGAATAAAAGTTAAACTGAACCCAGTGCTGTCTTCTGTATTCCTCAAAATCAAAGCCAATCAATAAATGGTCTTATAAATTATAATAAAACTAGCAGCAAAATTAAATGACTACTAGATCGAGGAGACTTACCAATGTTACCCCTTCTTTTGAAAGTTCCTCAAGAGCTTCACGATCAAAAACTTTCCCATCCAAGGGTGACTCATCAATCTATTGAATATACAAAGCTCCACCAATGAACACAAAGAAGTTGCAAAAATGTATAGAAAATAAAAATAATATTAAATACCTTCCAGTCCCCAGTATGAAGAATAGTTCCATCAGCACAGCGAAGAACCAATCCACAACAATCAGGAATAGAATGGGTGACCCTGATAGGCTCTATTTCAAATGGTCCGGCACTGAATCTCCTCCTAGTTCTAAATACCTTAAGCCTAGATGGGACAAATATGCCAAATTCCTTCAAACGCTTCTTAATTAGCTGTTCAGAAATAAAGGGAGTGTCAATCTTTCTATATCAAGATGAAGACGAAGACCAAGATTAAAAAACAACATGTACACTTCCATGCATTTATACATGTGTGAGTTACAACAGTCTCAAAACCCTCGATAATGCCATATGCCACAGCATGGGGTGGGGGTTAAACAATATTTATTTCCAAATAATAAGGTAAAAAAGTACATATCCATAAATTGATGCATATAAAATAAAAGAAAAACTCTATTGAAAATGATGAGGACGATCATTATTGACCCAAAAAAAAATCATTATTGACCAAGGTGTGTGCATTTTTTGTTTTCAAACACCAAGGTGTGTGCATTTTTTGTTTTCAAACACCAAGGTGTGTTCATTGAATCTACTAACATGATTAAAATTGCTTGTTGTCCAACACTACCAGCTTTTCACAATTAAATATGAGAAGTGCAACTAAATTCGGAAAAGTTTTATTAGATACCTCCATTGTGAAGGATGATGCAAATATTGGCGTTTGGGGATCCAAAGCTGGGATTACCTGCTCAGATAACAAAGAAAGTAATGAAAACTTTAACATGTATAAGATACTGAAGCCCAATAAAAATGAAAAGGCAAATGGGACAGGATGTGAACAAGTACTCTTTCCATAAAATGGAAAAAAGTTTACAACAGGAACTAAATCAATGAAAGTGAGACAACCTAGGTATAAAATTATTGTTCAAAGTAAAAAAATTTAAAGCCATTCTTTAAGGCCCAGTTCCAATTGCCCGATTCAAGTATTCAACAACCAAAAGAAGCTAGGGACCACATTCATGCAATTGAAAACATCATCGCATAGATCATTGATGTAACTACTAATTTACTGAACTAGATTAAACATATTATACAGCATACTATCAGCTTCTAAATCTGAAACTCATGCAGCATAACTCTTCAGCATCAATATGGGCCTACTCTCATCTAAAACACTTTTGAATAATTTCCACCGACTTTTACAGACCGTGAAGCTTAAGGCACATTATCAGAAATCAAAATAAAGATCACCAAGAGGACATAAATTTAATGCATTGATGATAAAGTGATTTTTCTAGACGAAGAAAAGAAACATTACCCAAGGCAACGCACCAATGTGATCTTCATGACCATGCGTTATGACAACTGCTTCAATTTTGTGACTCCATTTTTTTATAAATGTGGTATCAGGTACAATTTTCTGGACACCGAGCTCATCATAGCTGAAATGCATATCATACATTTCAGGTCAATGGATCAGAAAGAGGGGAGGAAGGTTAGTTAGCAATAATTACATCATCTCCAAAAAGTACTAAAAATGCAAATGCAAAAATCTAGAAGAAGATTGTGCGACTCAAGTAAAAGTTATTGGTTTTGACAAAATGGTTGCTATGAAGAAATTTTATATTTGACTAACAAAATAAGATTCTGAACTTCTTGTTAATTTAAATGACAATAAGTAATTTGGCATTTTTTCCAACATGCCAATAAAATCACAAAATTACAAAAGGAATTATGAAATGATAACAATAAGCAACCCATAACAAAAAAGAGTGTTTTTTTCAATAGGTAAAAGGAAAAGGCAAAACAAGACTTCTTCACATGACAGGAACAGCAAAACGACCAAGCTACAAATTGTTTAGAAAGGAAAAAGAAAAATGATAAGAAAGATAAAAAAGGCAAAATGATTTGCTAGGCTTTACTCCGGAAACATGACGCCAGCGTCAATCAATATATAACGATCATAGTTTCCAACAAGCATGCAATTCATCCCGATTTCACCCAGGCCACCAATTGGAAGAACACGGAGAGGTGGGCCATCAGACCCCTCATAAAACTGCTCCATTTTACGTTGAATAGAGTCTTCCATACTTTTTCGAGCCCCTTCCATTTTTCCTGATCTTTTCCGGGGTACTTTAGATCCATGAGTACCTAAAATGCCAAAAAAAAAAAAAAAAAGGGCATAACAACCGTCAATGATATGAAGGATCAAAACAAAAAGTGGAAATGACCGAATAATTGAATCTTGGTAAAACAACTATAAACCAGAGGAATTTACAGGGAAAAAGAAAAATATAAACTAGAGGCTTGGAAATTGGCAAAAGGATGATTTAAAGAAAAGAAAGCTAGAAAAGTATTAAGAAATTATTGCAGAAGATAAATAATAAGCTACCACTGGGCATTTGTGGGTAAACTGGGAAATTATTAGGACTTATATTTTATAACTAAAACAGGATATCAGAACAAAATCTGTCCAATGGAAGAAATTGGACACCTAAATTTTAAAACTGTGACCTAGAAAAATATTACATCCATCGAGTGAAACTAATTCATCTTTTAGCTCCATCTGTTTTAAGTTCTACATTTCTGACAAAGGAGAAAATATTTCTTTTTTCTTTTCTTTTTTTTTTCCTTTTTTTTTTTTTTTTTTTTTTTTTTTTTTTTTTTTTAAGTAAGATTGTGTTTTCTTTTGTATATGTTCCTTTTCCTAATGGTAAAGTAATTCTTAGTGCTTCCTTAGCTTTAAGAAAGATTGTGCCCAGATACAAGTCAAACAATGAGACAATGAACAAATAAATCCATTTAAGTTATGCTGATTTTAAACTTCAACCATAAAATTCCGGTTCTAAAAGATAGGATTTTAAGCTAACTTGAAACAATGTCCACTGTATGAATAAAACATAGAATGGCTACTCGCTGCACAACAAGCAAGTCATAGGACTAAAATCCCACAAAGATACCATCCAAGAGAGAGACCCATTTCAGCCAAAAAGAACTAGTTCCAGACGCAATACCAATGGAAAATAAAATAATAAGATACTACATAGTTAGCTACAGTGTCACAGTAATCATTCAAGAACAAAATTTTCATTTGAATAGCTTTATATCCTATTCAGTTGATAAGAAAACTCAAAAAACACAAGAAACTGATTGCCTGTCAAAAGCACAAAACTTTAAATAGAAAACCAACAAAATGAAGTAATACGTTAATGGGTTAATGGCAATCGCAAAGAAAGAACAAAATTTTCGCCTTTAACTGCTTTATCCTCTGTTTGGCCACCAAGAAAACGCACATCCAAAAAACCAAAAGAGAAAAGAGAGATTACAATTTTGAAATAAATTTTTTTTTTTCATATATGAATTTAAGAAAACCAAAACCACTCAAAGAAATGTTTTTCCCTACTCTGAAACAAACATGTTCTATTCACATTTTTTTACTTTATTTTCAATTTATCCACTTTCTCGGCAACCAATCAAGTCAAATACTCCCTAAGACAAACACTAAACCGAATTGCTTAGTGTGTGTATTGCATACCTCTAACAGAAGGAGAGGCGATAGAGCACAAAATGGAACGCTTGCTGGAGCGAGCCTCCTTGCTTCTTCTTGGGAAACAGAATAGGTTCCAAACTTGATGGCTAGGGTTCAAGGATTGGTAGAGGATGAAGGAACTCTTGTTAGGGTTTGGGCGACACGAGAAGTTGTACGGACGGGGTGAGAGAGCACTGAAAGCGGCCATAGTTGTTTGTTTCAGCAAAAGCTCAGTTCAATTTATGGATAATCCAAAGTTTATTGAGAGGTTTTTCAGAGTTACGAAACTGTGAAATCGAAATACTATAAATCTGAATAATTATCTAGAGATAGAGAGTAGAGTAGAGTAGAGTAGTGTACTAGAGATGATTTTTGTGAGCGCATAAAATATCTATGTTATCATTTTGCAGAAGACGGGAGGAGGACACAAACGTGGTTTTCGATGAGTTCTTGCATTGCACGTGACCTTTTTTTATTTTATTTTTTCTAAAAAAAATATTGACATTTTCTGTTTATTAGTGTCGAAGTTATTAAAAATAAATTTATAAGATAAAATAAGAGGGAAAGTCCGAAAGTGGTATGTAATAGAAAAAATTGATTAGAGAATTCAACTGGTATGTGGTTAGCCCATATATATATATATGAAATTAGGGCAACTATGTTTGAAAATTATTTTTTTAAAGTTCAATTATTAAAAATGTTTTAGAAAACACTCTTTTACAATTTCTTGAAGAAG
Source organism: Cornus florida (assembly GCF_030987335.1). NCBI lineage: Eukaryota > Viridiplantae > Streptophyta > Magnoliopsida > Cornales > Cornaceae > Cornus > Cornus florida. Next base: position 92,179,889 of record NW_026775574.1, read on the forward strand.
TGTGCTTTTCTTCTTTCTTTCAAAATTTAACAATCACTTTGACTAGTTATTAACTTATTACTATGATTTAATTTAGAGTTATTTTGATATGATTTTTTTTAAAGATAAAATCAATTAAATACGAACAACGTAATGATATGATTTATACATGATTTTTCATACTCAGAACACGTTAATTTAAGAGAGAGTTGGTGATAGTTATCATAATATAACAAAGTGTCTTTTTTTTTTTTTTTTTTTTTTTTGTCCTCTACAATTTCATCACTTCCAAAGCAATAAACACCATTTTACATCAGTTGTGATCTTGGCATTATTTTTTCTATTTCATTTTGTTATAGTTCTCAAATGAATACAGAATCATTCCAAATATGCTTTAAATTGTCAAGAACAAACTGTTAACCACTAACAGGAATAGCTTGTGTTGGATTCAAATTGTGTATTAGGCCTGTGGACCGAAAAACTCCTCTCACTAATGGCAACAGGTCTACGTCGAACACATGATAGCCCAACAAGATGGATCCGAGCTACATATAACTTTGTAGCTTTCAACATTGATCTAATTCGTGAAAATTTTGACATACTTATCGTGAACGTGTAGGCTGACTTAGCACTGCAAGAGACTTGCACACAACTAAGACCGTAAGTTTGGAAAGATCTAAGTCTGTGACATAAAAGTCATAACAAATTATTTTCTATTTAAACGTCAATCACAAAATATTCTAATTAAATTCGTATGAAATCTCAAAAAAAAAAACAAAAATTATCTTCAACTTACCGAGGATCAATCTTTTAGATACTAACAGGCTCAACAAAACCAATATTAGTTGTTTAATACTAATGGAGGTTGGAGGTGAGAGCATCTATCAAACTGCAAATACTGTAGATTTACATTGTCAACGTCAATGTCCACAATACAAAACCAAAAAATTCCATATCGTCTTCATCTTCCATCTGTCATTTACGCTCCAGAGCAGCAAAAAATGGCCAACATTCTCGACATTGGGATCGAAGAAGAACAATATGAATAAAAGGTAATCAAACATATAAAGAACTATCCGTCTTGCGTAAAAAGAAATGCAGCAGCAGCCTATAGCTGGGAATCATCAATGGCAACAGAGCCATAGATAGGTGAAATCATTAGCAGAACCGGAGGAGAAATGTATTCATTGTCTTCTTTGATTTTCAATGGGATGCCTCGAAGATGGACGAATACAACAATGACTAAATTTAACACAACTACGATTACATCATGAACAAAAGATACCCAGACATTAGTTTCTATCACATTCAATAAGCTTATGGATGTCCTTGTTCTGCGACCTCCTTGTTCCTCACACATCGGTTCAAACTTCACTGGCATGTCCTGGAAACCATGGCAGTCCTGGTTGGAGGCATTGTTGTGTATTTGAAACAGGAACTATGGGACCCAGAAAGATGCGCCACAAGTCGAGTATTATTGTGACTAGCATTGCAGCTCCCAAAGCATCAATGGCTACTCTGGGCAAGTCCCACAGATCACCGGGTTTCTCATCAATCCTGTACATAGGGGTGAATCCTAGTTAGGACAATTGACATAGCATTGTTACAACAAGACAGAGTACACTTTGTTTATTACAAGTAAAGGAACTCTAGCATACACGCTTAACTAGAGTTTCTTATTGGAAAAAGTAAAAGAAATAAATTTGCGCATTAATCAGTTCTGTAGAAGGAATATGCCAGTTGTCTGCTGGTCAGGATTGTCGAACCCCCTAAATTAGATTCAAGCTACATACATGGACTTTCAAAAGCAAATGAAGTACCCGTATTGGACACAACAATACTTGGACGTGTCCGACACTCCTGGTTCGTCATGCACCTAAAATGTATATTCAATTTAATTTTATAATTGCTCCAAAATGATTGAAATACTATATTGAACACTATTATATGATAGACATTATTCTACTCTAAAAAATATTTATTAAAGAATATGATATCTGGCAGCATCCTTTTGTCCTTCTCTTTAGTGATTTGACATGTCCGACACTGGGATAAATACCCACCCTCGAAACACATACCAGCGTCCATTGTAATGTAAGGTAGATTGTAATGTAAGGTAGGATTCAAGTCTTCTAAGGAGTTTCAGCAGTGAGCACCATCTGTTGTTGGGAATATATATATATATATATATATATATATATATATATATATATTTTCCACCCCCACCCCCCAACCTTTAATTCCCCTTCTCAACTATTAACTCACAAAACTAATCTAAGTAGAAAACGAAAACCAAACCTTCTCATGAAGTAGCCCACGCCGCTAAACATTGGAGTATGTTGTACGTATCAGCAAGTACTACATAAACTTTGAAGTTCCACTGACAAAAGTCAACTCAACAAAGCCTTATCATACTTGGGATATTCTATAATACTCTTTTAGGCTATTTAACCATCATGCAGATCTAGGGTTGTATCTATTGCTAAGCACTTTCTTTCTGGTGCATGGGGGTATGGCACCTTCAACCAGAACAATTTATTTTAAAATTATGATGTCCTTTTTTTCGGAAGATATAAAAAAAAAATTAAAAAAAAAAATGTCAAGTTAAAGGCACTATGCACTCTCCAGCAACACTCAGAGAATCCGTGAATTAGAGTAGATGTAACAGCTGTGAAATGTATATATATATATATATATATATATATATGTATATATATAGAGAGATAGATATATAAGCTATTAAAACTTAAAAGTTAAATTTTGAATATAGAAGTTTATTCCTTATCCAAACAATGAAAACCTAACCCTAATTACCCACGTTTATTTTCAGTTTCCCCATGTTTGTAGTCATTCCTGAACATCACACTACCGTGTTGGTAACACTCACTCCTATTATTATTTTTTTTTTTCCTGAATGAACCCTCGCTCCTATTATAATGATCAAGTTAGAGAATGACTCAAAGAGAGATGTGAAATATAAGGGAAGAATAAAGAGAAATGCAAGAGAAGGGAGAGACGGGAGAGAAGGCGTCAGGTTGCAATTGGATTGAAACTAGGCTATTTGAGACTAACATAGATAATGGAAATTGTTACTTTTTACTATATCTCAGCCATCACTCTCCATTTCCATATTACTACTCCCAATTTTACATGAGTTACTCATTATGCGTCCATTATATTTTGCATTTGAGAAGGCATTGGTTGACCCACCAGTAAAATCTCAACCTACCAAGTGCCAGAATGCAAGTGTCGAGACAGCCTTGCGTGCAACTAATGCCAAAATAAGTTTATGCCTAGTCTGCCCCTTCCAACACCCTCAACTAACATTGGGGAATAATATATTACATCTTACCATTGTATCTTAGTCCTCTTCATTCTAAACCTTTCAATCCTAGCATCTCTCCCTGATTTTACCTGTGATACTCCAATTCTGGTTTCGGCAACCAAAACTATGTTAAGAAAATCACATATATTAGGACACCTTCCTGTTCTGTCCAATACATCATCAATAACCAGTGTTAAATGCAACAGTCTTACAAATTAAATGTAGATTCTTTTGATGTTACAATATTAGGGCCATGCATGTCACAAACAGGCAATCCATGTAAGACCCACAATTGGTAGCAACTATCTATGCAAGCAAACTAGTCTGTAAGCTAGGTTGTGTTGTTCAACATAATAAGAAAAAACAAAAACAGTAATCCATTGAACCAAGTTCTTACCTCAAAAACATTGGGAAGCTTACAATAAAATAAATAGCATAAAACAAGGAGCCAACTTTGTACATGGATGCCCGATCGACAAAGTCATAATAAGGGAACTGCACATGTTCAAAACAAAAGACTTTAGTAACAGCCATGGCTGCATCGTCAAGCAGATTATTCAGTTTAGTACTTTAGCATCAATTACAGGGCATTAAAGAGAAGTAACAGATTATATGCCACTAAGTAATAACATTCAAAACCATAAAATAGAAATTACTTTTCCAAGCCTTATTATTAAAAAATAAGGTAAAGTTGATGATGATAGAGTATAATATTAAGATAGGCATTATTGCATGATCTGGCTAGGGTACGAAATCAGATGTCTATTTGTCAAGTAATAAATTATTGTATGTAGACTGCCATACTGCTTTGTAATAGAAACAAGATTAGGGGTATTAACCAGCTAAAAATATATATTTACAAATATTTCAACTAGAATGGAACGGATATTTATTATATGTATCCACCAACTTAAGTTTTGATGTATTTTCTAACTCCTCATGTAAGGAACTGCCAAAAAAACACTTTCAGAAAAGATGTGAATTAGGGAGGTTTGGACAACAAAATATGAATTGGAAAATCTAAAAGATCATGGATTTGAAGTGTGTTAAGAAGGATATAAGATTTGAGTGTATGAGAAGAAGACTGGTGTTGAAGCGCTAGTATAATTCTTCCACACAATATTATTTGTTAGATGGCTTATTTTGTTTGTTTTAGAATTTGATGGTGTTTTTATGCTCCTTAAGAGGGGCATGTGCCCATCAAATTCCCTTCCAATGGAAATTATGGCCACCTTGCATGAACAACATTAAATAAAATGGAAGTGCTGAACTAATCATTCTACAATTTTTTTTCCATCCCATGAAATTCCCCATCCCCTAGCAAACCTGAACCTCCTCAATCATCTCTAACAGCACATCCACCAAGTCCAATCCTAATCCTAAAGAGCAATTTTTTACCTGCCAGACGGCACCACCTTCCAAGACGAGCGATCTCAGAGATAGTGCTCCTCTAATCTCTATCCATCGCTATTTGGAAAACACCAGGAAAAATGCCTCAACTAAATCTTGTACTACCTATAATACAATCATGCTATTGGAAAAAGGTAAATGGAAAACAGAAAGGAACTAGCTCCATTGCCAACCAGGAATGCTCTAATTAAGCCATCCTCAAAGCATAATCACTATGGAAACAAATTTTTCTTGTTCAGTTTCACTTCAAATTTCTCTCCAATGGCTGTCATCCCTTTCTATCTTCAGGACCAAGAGTGCCTAATTAATTCATTCATTCAATGCTTCTATCATGAGGATAGGAGGGGGGGTAAAGCATGGATAGGGGATTTCCCTGCCTCAAAACATCTCTAACTTAAGAAAGTTTAGCATATTCAACTGCCTTCAAAGAGAATCCATTGTCGAAATACAAACCTTTGTACATCTCTTCCAATTTGCTCTAAAGTTCATCCTGCCAAGCATAAAAAAGAAAAAAAGTTCACTTGGTTGTAGGCCTACTCAGTAAAACATTCCTGCCTTTACATTCCTTTTCTTCGAATCCTTACATTTATTTATAACCAATAGAGCATCCAGAATCCATCTCCCACCCAAATCACCGTTTTTGTTCTAAAAGAGGAATAAAAAAAATTTACAGCAATTTATAAGCACCCCCACCAGACTAATAGGACTAGTTTCCCTAATGTCAACCCCATATCCGTTTTTCAGCATTAACACAATAAAGAAGCATAAAAGACCTTTGATCTTAGTTTCACACCATTTGTGCAGATAAGGATTAGGGCTGTAAACGAGCCGAGCCGAGTAATGGTGTGCTCGAGCTCGGCTCGGTCAGGTAATAGGCAGCTCAAGCTCGGCTCGAGCTTGAGTCGAGCCAAGAAAATTTAGTTCGAGCTCGACTCGGCTATGTTTGACGAGTTTCGAGCCGAGAGCTCGATAGCTCGTTTATTTATTTATTTATTTTTGTTACCCAAGTTCCAACAGATCTGGAACAAAAAATTTTGAGAGAGAAATAGATTTGCAGCAATAAAAAGAGCGCGTGGGCGCGAGTGAGATCCCGGCAAATCTCTGAAACTGCCATTCTTCGTTGATGGTTGGGGATCGGCACAGAAAAAGTACTTTCTGTGTTAGCTTTCTTGTCGGTAACGAGTCCAATGGACGATGAAGATTGGGTTCTGGTGAGAAGATCCACAGACAAAGACTACTAGAACCCAAGCTCCTTCGTAGATGCAGAGCCTTTGAAGCCTCTCAAGGTTAGGTTCAATGAACCAGCCAAGCATACCGTCTCTGTGCTATGATTTGGGGCCGCGGCGCTTTGGAGACTTTTTTTGGAGAGAGAGAACAGATGGAGGCAGGAGGCGCAAGAAAGGCAAAAGCAACCCTAAACATAAAAGGGTTTATATACAAAGGCAAGAAAGGCCTATTTGCATAATAACCACAAACTCTATATATAATTACAATATGACCCCAACATAAATATATATATCTACATACAATTACAATCTGACCCCAACTTTTGTATATATTATAATTGGGTATGTATGTGTGTGTATATATATATATATATTATAATCGAGTATGTTCGTGAACGTATTATCGAGCTCAGTTTGTGAACGGTTCATGAACAAACGAGTCGAGTATACTGATGTTTAGATTCCGCTCATTTATAAATCGAGCCTCATAATTCGGCTCGAGCTCGGTTCACTTACTTAATAAACGAGCTTGAGCCAAGTAATTAATGAGCCGAGCCTGAGCCGTTCGCGAACGGCTCAACTCGTTTGCAGCCCTAAGGATGACACTTACTGATAGGGGACCCTCTTTACCTTCGAGGGTAGTTTGGCGTGCCAAAGCCCCCATTAAGGTGACTTTCTTTGTGTGAACGGTAATTTTAGGAAAGGATCTTGACAATTGATAACCTGAGGAAGAGACGTCATATTATGGTGAACTGGTGTTGTATGTATAAAAAGGATAAGGAGTTGGTAGATCAACTCCTTTTGAAATGTCCAGTAGCTAGAAATGCATTGGCCATCTTATTTGCACTTTGGGTGTTTTAAATAAATTTTACTTATCAACCAAAAAAGAAAGAAGAGGGCGGGGGGGGCGGGGTTGTTGGATTTACTTATGTTTACAAGATATGTGTCTATATAAGAACTGTTATGCAAACTGGGATAACATTTTATAACAACCCTTTGGGGGGTTGGGTGGACGATTATAGGACCATATGTTGGTACTTCTGTTAGTACAGGGCAAATTTGTACTTCAAGCACTATAGTATGACTATTGTGAAGTGTATCAACCATATCAAAATATATGTGGCATTTGTCTTTAAACCTAATCTATGATGCACCAAAACCATCCTTCATTATATTTATAATAACAGCAGCAGCAAGTAAAGCAACTACATTACCACATACATTTGCAATTGATACGGTCTCCAGGTAAGCTATAAAATAAGCCAGAGCTAGGATCCATACAGCCTTGATAACCCATTGAATATTCTCTGGCAAGTCAGCAATAGAATGTTGTAGCCTACGAAGTGTTATGTTTGATGTAACATGGTAAAATAGGAAGCAAACATGTGCGAGAAGGAAAGTTGTGTGTGGTACCTACAAAGAATAACAAATGTTCAGCATGGTAAGGAAAATAATAAATTGATTATGCTAATTAACTGCCAACCTAAGTGAAGATTCCTGCTTTATAGCTTACATTATTCATCTTCCATGATGGGAAAGTATAGGAAGCTCCCAAGACTGTGAAGAAATAGTGAGTCCAAAAGTAGTTTCCAACATAGCTGAAAATTACTATCCAGAGACTGGCCTGCGCGGTACAATTTTATAGTTACAACCAAGAAAAAACATAAAAATAATAACTCTTAAAAGCAGTAAGAGCAGCCAAATTTCAACAAAAGTGACCGGCCATATTAGCTAATCAAATAGCCAAAAGAACTTGATTCAAGCAATCCATGGATAATTCACAAATAAACAACCAACCAACTAAATCACCGAAAAATTTGTACAAACATTGGCCAAAATGAATGATCAAAGTGGATCTCGTGTTTCAACACCATGGGATGTTGAGGAAAAGCCCAAATAGACTGGGTTGACCACCAGAAGGATGAGAACCTCAAGGGCCCGACTGTATTGGGAATAAAAGATCCATGAATTCTACCAAAACTATAGTAGCACATTGCTTAAGTGTTGGCATGGCATCTCATTATTTTCTTGGCATTCACTAGGGACATGTTGTAATACCCCTAATTTTCAAAAGGATAGTCTCGGTATTTTGTTTAATTGTTTTCTTTTCATGAATTGTTTTATTTAATGTTTTAATTGGTTTAAGTGTAATTAGTTGTTTTCTTTTCATTAATTGTTTTATTTAATGTTTTAATTGGTTTTGGTTTTGGTTTTGTTTAAATTGATTAATTTGATTATTTAATAGGAATTATTTGTTTAAGTATTTTAATTAGTTAATTGACTTAATTGTCTTATTTAAATGTTAATTTTTTTTTAAATTGCTTGATTATTTGAGTTAACTGTTTTAATTATTTATTTGGCTTTAATTTCATTAAATTGTGTTATTTGATTAATTACCTGATAGAATTGTTATTAATTAATTGTTTTCATTTTTGAATTTATTTACTTAACGTAAGTTAGGTTTAAAATTTACATGGGTAGCCGACGTTGATTATAACCTAGGTACCTATGGGCTGAGTTATATCTTTATGGACTTAGGGTTATCAGGATTCACCTATAAACATAAGCAATACGGTGGTTTAGGGTTTTAGAAAACATAAAGCTACGTCTGTATCACCAAGGGCTGCTAAGAAACAGAGCGTGAACTTGGGGAATTGGCAGAGCAGTTCAAGGAAGACTACAGAAACTGTGGAAGTAGAGTTTCAAAGTCTGAAACTCAAGGCAAGTTTCTGATCTTCTCTTTCTCTGTAATTCGTGTTCTGTGCATGCCTAGTGTAGATTCCAAGGATTTATTCAAGGATATAACAGATTTAAATAAACATTAAAACAAGTCTGTTATGCATGTATGAATTTTGTTAGACTCGTTGATGTAATTTTTTTGCATTACTTTTGAGGTTCTGTCATTTGAGTCTTCTGTGGTTTATGTTTAAGCTTTGCTACAGTTGGGATTAATAAGGTGATTGGATGACTATAAACTATTCTAGGATTGGGTTTGAATTCAAGAACAAGAATTTAGAACAGTATATATAAAAACAGCACTGAAGTAATTTACGGTTAGTTGCTTAAACTTTTTAACAGAGGTTTTGTAAACATGGCTTAAAAACCTGTGTTCCTTCATATCTTAGGACTGGATTTCAGTGGTTTAGACTTATCTAGGACTAAGATTGAACCTTGAATATGATCTAGAACACATCACAGAGGTTCTGTGAATTACTGAAATTGAAGGACACAAAGCTAAATGGACGAGGCTGCTAAGAGAGGAGGGAGAGAAGGCTCCCAACCTTCTTAGAGCCGGCTCCCAAAGGGGAGAGCCGGCTCTAGGATCCTAGAGCCGGCTGTAGGTGAAAGGTTGGAGCAGGCTCCCATTTTTAGTGAGCCTGCTCTTCTTGAAACATACTGTAACGAATTTTTTTGTTAAAACCCTTGGATTTTCAGGGTTCTGCAATTAATTTAAATTGTTTTCAATGATGGGTTGGATTGTTTAAGGCTGGTTTCATGTGGAGAAATATTAATTCATAGCTGGATTAAAGATTAGAGTAAGGAGAACCTAAAAGAAAACTGGTAACTTGCACACTATCTTGTGGGTTTTGATTACTGAAATTGGGTAAGGTTTTTATATATGATCTAAATATGTATAATGGAATATTAGTCCAGTATTATAAGTATTGTGAATTACTTATATTTAACTATACCCAGATTGGATTAAACATGATACTCAAATTGTCATGATTGTATTGATTTATCGGCGGTTTTGAACATTAAACTAGGTACTGGAGTTTGGAATTACCGTGTTATATAATTTATTATTTAATAATATTTAAACAGAAGTATAAGAATAGTAAGTGCTTAAAATCATCTATTCTTGATTGGGAATAAATTGATAAAACTTATCAATTTAAGGATTCTATGGAGGATAGGAGTATTATGATTTGTATTAGCATTTTAAATGATTAAAATGAGATGTGGATTCTGTAATAGTTCCTATTGACTTGTTATATGTATTAAATGGTATTTGTGCATATTATGGATAATGGTTGATGATTATTTAATACTGTTTATCAACTATGTTAAATTGGAGGATGGTATGTACCGGTATGGGATGGTGACATACTAGATGTGGACTAGATTAAATACTAAGTCCTATCTAACATGGATTAAGGTATGAATTAATCGTATAGGTTAAGTCCATCACCTACATGTGTCATATCAGTTGTGAATTGAATGACCTACTATTGGGAGGAGTATGGACTTTATATATATATTATATGGTGCCGTGGTATGAGCTTGAGTTTCGTGACCATGGTTAGGGAGCGTATATCGCCTAGGATGGATAACTGGACATAGGTGTTGTTCCCTGGTAGGTCTAGGTACTCATGCCCACCTTAGGGTGCGTATTCGCATGTTACCTTCTATTCAGGCTGAGACAGACCTACTGGACTAGCGAGCGTCCTATAGTGTGCACTATATACTTATATGGACTACTCTAGATATTGTTGAGTCTTCCTAGGATGTATCTGCGTATCGGATTACTATTTGGATTGTAGTAGATCAGGAGTTGCATGTGGGCCTGACCCACTTCTTTATTTTTCAGGTGCTCGTCAGTTCCAGGGTTAGAGTTTGGACGTGCAGAGCAGATACAACTATTCACTCCTCCGAGTATGTAGGAATTTTCTCTATGTTAGCTTTGGATTTTATTTTTATTATTTCAGTATCGTTTGGAGAATTTAAATAAGGGGTCCAATGGATGGATTCCCGAGTTGTAAACTTATGGAGTTTTGGATTATCAGGTTTTAAGTATTTAATTATAAAGGATTGTGTTTCTAGATTCTTTCAGCTTATTATTATTTTTATTTCGTATTTCATCTTGTATTCTGTGTTCGGTTACATATTAATTGTTTGACATCCCTCGGGTTTTGGGCCTGGGCCTGATCAACCCGTGTCTCGGATCCGAGGGGTATCACACATGTCCCTTTCCTAAAAAGGTATGTTCTGATTTCATAACAACTCTATAACAAACATAATTGGACTACGGAAGATAAAGCCCTAAGGTGATGAACCTCACTGACTCATCACTTTGAGAAATTTCATTGCTCTGTAGAAGGCAAAAGCCTAACCAAGAACCAGGAGATATTATTTCTAAAGTTCCACCACTTCCAAACAGTTGTTAAAACTCTCAATAAAAAGGTTTGGGCTCCATTAAAAGGAGAACCCTAAGCCCTTATCAAAATTTTAGGAAAACTTACATTCGTCTTCTCGGGTTTCATATTTATCAAAAAATACAATTCAATAACCCAATTTGGGTCACATAATCAGGAATTCCTCTTTCTTTTTAAATAAGGGTGTTTGATTTCACTGCTTTCTTTAACTATACATACTTTTCACATATTTAAAAGAATCATGGCTAAGCCTTGGCTAGACCACAAGAGCAGTCCCCAAGTAAATTGAAAAACCCTGTGATTGAGGTCATAGGGTACACTCGGAGAGAAAGATATAGAAGACAATTGACAAGACATTTTTATTATCAAGCATGGGGAAAAAAAAGTCACCAGTACAACTAATATTGAAAAGGAGAGGTAGGTCACATCAAATATTAAAAGACGTGGAAATTATTATTCTCATAGAAATGAGAAATGAACTTCACCAACAGAGTCTGTTTTCTAATGTATATTACTTTTAAAACGAGAAGAGATTTTGTGAAGGTAACTGCTATCAACAACAGGGTAAGAAAGTGCTTGTGTGAATATTCATTTGCAAACATCATTTAGAAACCACTATGTCTGCGCAGTCCATAAAAATAATTTTACTTTTTTTACATCATATTCACAAGAACATGCTTGCCAACATTACTACTTTCTTTCCTGATCTTTATGGATTCTGTATATCACACATAACATTCATAATATCTCATGGATCTAAATAATGAAATATTATTCACATTTCCATGGTTGGATTAGCCCTACAAGCTTGCAGTCAAGCAATCAACAATTTGCTCTACAAGAATACTTGCCTTAACCCAGTACCGATCTTTCCAACAGATGCTGCTATCATCCTGTGAATATACAACAAAAATTTAAAAGCATGAGTACATAAACTATTTAACAGGGTAGGCTGCCGAGGTTATCTATATTCTTAGGCTGTCTAATTGCTAAACTACTAAATCAAGATATAATTTAAGCTACCAAGAAAGTTATACCCTCAGTAATAAATGAGTATACAACTTTTTATTCCTTTCTTTAACACGCCTAAATTAGTGGTTGAAGGAGGAAAAACTCCTGAAATTCAGAAGTCCAACCAACTATAGAATGAATAATGACTTCTAAAATTTCAAATCCTAGTTTAAAAGATAATCACTCTTAAAAACTGTAGAATACTTCATCACTAGGCAATTGCATATTCCTAAGGTACAAATAGTGGTTAATTTAGGCTTGTTTGGTGTTCGGGAAAAGAAATCTAGGAAATTAATTTATATAAAACACCAGCACTTTGATACTAGTCATCTATTTGATAAAATCGACTTTAGGACCACATTTTGAAGCAAATATGCTAGATATATTAATCTTTTCTATCTCATGCAATGCAATTACATCAATAACATAGAAGACGAATTAATAATCCGCAATGGATGCAGCCTAATCCAACAGCATGAACTCACTTCTTATTATGATGCTGTGATGAAGCCTCAAGAAGAAAAGGGTAAGATAATCCGACAATTCACCTTTCCAACAACTAGCATTGGTATCAAGAAAGAAGGAACCGCTGAAACCAGTCCCAAAAGCAGATACTCCAATTCCGTAAAGCTCTGCAAATCAAGAATGATCAAGTAAACTGACATTTTAAATAACGTCCAAAATATATGTGACCACACGGCGCGTGTGTGTGTGAGATAGTGAAAGAGAGAATTTGTTTCCCAATAAATATATAAATAAATATGTATATTTGTATTCCAATAAATCAGTATATAGAGAGCACTACTAAAACCCATGCGTATAAAATATTATCAATCAAAAAAGGAACGCTTTTAGCTATGGTTTCAATCTATAACATTAAAATTCAAAAGTTGACTGAACTAAGGAACCCTCATCAGTATTTACCCAAAAACAGGAAACCCACATCAGTGACTACATTACCATAACCACAAGCTCTTATTCAGTCCTATTTCTATATTATTGATTCAGGAGACTTAAAAGTGCACAAGAGATAGAGTTCAGAACACTGAATATACAAGAAAGAAAAATGGAGACCATTATTGATCCTTTTTCAAAACCAGCAAAATTTAAACCAAAAAACTAAAAAGAAAATAATCAATTTCCTTGAAGCAAATCCGATAATTCTAGAGTGTTTCTAACAAAGCAATTAGCAATCACTATATTAACACATAAGTTTGATCTGCATTAGCTACAAAATCCAACTTTGGCAGTATACAAGCAAATACAAAGAAATTTACTTATCCGCAATACATCAATAATTCATTTTGTACTAATAGAGCTCGAAGGAAATCACTTTTCAATGAATAACACACATATGCAGATTGTATGTAAGAAACCTCGTAGAGCTTGTATGGAACGACAATTCCAAGGCAAAGAGTGAGCCAAAATGGTGTGTAGATAAGAAAAAATAATTCGCCCCATCTCTTGCTTGGATTGGGAGCAAACCACAAACTCGAACTACAAGAAGCTACTTCGCTACCTGTGAATATATACACATACATATATACATCAGTGTAATTTTATCAAGAAATTGCTGAAACTTTGGAGAGTGTCAAAGTACAAAACTCTAAGAAAACCCTAATTTGGAGGAAAATGAACTTACCTCCCATTTCGTTAATTGGGATCTAACGCTTTTCTCTCGGATGGACCTCGGACACAACCGAACTGAAGTGTGAGAGGAGAAGGCTCAAATGCGTTGACCATATGACCTTTTATTTTAATGTCAAAAATACCCTCTGAAATATATGGAATGACTAATTTTACCTTTTATGAGTTGGCATAGTTGTAAATTTAGGGCAATGTAAATACATTGAATTTTGTTTTTAAAGTCTAAATTGAGTGTGGGAAGAAATTTAACTAGTTAAATGTTTGGGAATAATAGTTATCATATAAATGTTATTTTTTTTAATAACATAACATTGTAAGTATTAAAACTTTTCTTTATTTTCTTCTTTTTTTCAAAAAAAATTATTGATCTATATCATATATTTATCTATTTTATCAATTGATGTCATGATTAAAAAGTGTGCACAAAGCATACGCACGTATTATGATTCGTCACATCGGCCGATACGCGATGTATAGTCCGATTTGTAATCTTTCTTCAATAGTCTGATATTGTTACACATTTCATAAATCGATTGATTTATGATCGCAACCGATTCATACATATATAACACTTTTTTTTAACATGAGTACACTATCGGGGATAATTAACTCCCTCCAACTCACTCAACAGTCGACTGTTGTTGAGCGATAAATCCCTCCTTCATCACACACAACGGAAGCATCATCACATCACATCACATTAACACAAGCATATATAGAGATAACAATCATACACATCCACGCACAACACAATATTTTACATAGTTTACCCAACTCTAGGGTTACGTCCATGGGAGAGAAAGATTTTTCTATTATGAATCAAGGAAGAGAATATACAACCACATGTCAAAACCCCACCCACTTACTCATCATCTCCTTTGAGGCTACATGTATACACTCGAGAATTACATATACTCTCCTCTCTCCTCGTAGCACTCACCCTTAAACCTTTTACATATTTTCTCTCTTCTCTCTCTCTGAACCCCTCATACCCATCTCCATTTATAGAGTCTTCAAAACTCAATTTCTTGTTGGACAAGTATTCTTCAAATCCAATTTCTTGTTAGACAAGGATCAACTTACCTACAAGGAGTTACCATATCCATCTTCAACTCTAAAATAATAGGTATAACTTCTCTCCCAAATCTTTAGCCTTTTTCCCCAAGTCTTCTGGATTCAAAAACCAATCAGGAAACTATTTTTCGCAGCTTCCAAAACGAAAAAGGAAACTAATTTTCTACACACAAATTTTGAGCTACAAACCCAACATACACACAGTAATATTAGTTATTAAAAGATCAAATTATTGGCAGCTTTTGTAATGGACCTTGTATTTCCATTCAATAGGAGGGCTGTTTTTTTTTTTTTTTAGCCTAACTTAGTTTAGAAGTGAAACAAACAAGGAAAAAAATTGCATAAAAGTATAATTTAGTGACATCTTTAGGAGTTAGGTGGTACAATTTCCTCTCTAATTCTTCATGATTGAGATTTTATTTTATTTTTTACAATCTGTGATTTAGAAAAAAATATATATATTGTATTAGAGGAAGTATCTAGTTTGTAATTTCTCTTTTTATTGTCTTTTTTTTATTTTTTGAGGATATTATTGATTATGAAAGTGAGAGAAAAAGGAGGTGCAGCACTCTAAGAAGCACAAATACTTTTCTTAATGTGTCGTGGTGGTATCAAAGTAACTTTTCGGACTGATATTGTTTTGATACGTGACGATACGACATGACCAAAAATACAAAATTAAATACAATTTAAAATATATTATGGGTTAGTTAAAAAATACTCTAAAATTTAAGAAAACAAAATTAATTAAAAATTTACCTCTAAACTACAAATTGTTGATTTATTTATGATTCTACGAATAAAAAAAAATATATATATATATCCATATTCAATATTCGTATCCGGGCATCCTAGGTAGCATTCATTGGTGAGAAAATTAGAGAGAGTAAACAAAGATGGTTTGGACACCGGCATCTAACATAGAGAGTCAAAACAGAAAGATTGGTTATAATACAATGCAAGAGAGGAGGAACAACCAAACAAGATTAAAGAGAAAGAATTAATGTGTCTTACCCCATTTATATAGTATTAAAGCAAAAATAATGATGATGATAATGATAAGAGTTAGTTTAACTTTCTATTTGCACTTATGTTGAAAATTTTAGAAGTTTTTCAATCTTCTTTACAACATAAGTTTTCTAGTGGGCCTATTATTATTATTATTATTTATGTTAGTGGCCTATTTATTTTTATTTTGTTGGGGTCTATTTATGTTTGCTTATTTATTCTATTTAATTGGGCTATTATGTGATTTATTGGCTCTATTTAATTTGACTATTACAAGAACTTAGCTTTGCCTACATTAGCTTAGTTCTCCTGTAGAAATTTTAGCTTCTATCCCTCCTCGGTTAATAGGCTTTATTTTTTATTTTTGGACAATAGTTAGATTCCCGCAAGGTTACGAGGCAGGAGGGAGAAATGTCATTCACTCCACTCTGTCAGTTTATAATGATAAATTATAATTTTGTTCTTATATTTTATTTTATATTCAATAATTTTATGTATATATTGAGCAAATTTTAATTTATTCTATTTCAATCACTAAATATATATTTTTTTGTATTATTCTTATTGGAAAACTTCTATGTATTATTTTGGTGTTCTTATAATAAAATTAAGTCTCAAGTTTGTATTAAGAAGTTGAATTTTGCTTTTATCCGCATAAGAGAAAAATAATTATTACTATAATTAAAATTTGGTTTCATTATTTACTTTCATTATATTCTTAATACAATGACAAAAGCACTCTAAAAACTCACCCGTTCTGTTTTCATCCCTAGATTCATCCTCATCACATTTATGGAACAATCCTTGTTATTTGTTAAATAATAGTAGCATGTATTTATAGTTTACCATTCTTCCTAATTATATAACAAATTACTTTTATTGTTTTTCTTTTGCAGGGAGAATCTTTATGCTGCTAGATGCGTTGCAAACTTCAACAAAAATTACTTTGAAATTTTATCACTATAAACTTCACCATTTTGAATTTAAAAAATTTAAATGGTGAATTTATCATTTTTATGGACTTAAACACCATAATCTTCACCATTTTTAAAATTTAAAATAATGAATTTTACCATTATGAAAGTAGCGAAATTTAACATTACAAGAACCAAGATAAAAAGTTATAGAAGAGGATTTCGATTCTATGTTAGGCGAGGAATTTTCTATTTTACCATTATGAAAGTAGTAAAATAGCATGAACACTATTAAAAGATAAAAGAATTTGAGTCAAACAAGTCACAAAAAATTAAATTTTTATATTTATAATTTTTTTAAAAAAAATTATCTTCATATTCAATATTTTTTATTCTTCAACAATGCTTCCACAAAAAAAAATTCTGAATTCTTGACTGATGTCATGTTAGAAGTTCCTTGGCTTCCATTAGGTGCAAATTATGTATGAGTTGAATTATCAGATTTCTCATCCTCATTCCCGCAACTTTTTGTCCAACTTAGTGCCCAAACGGAAGTTGATTGTCCAAACCTTTTTTTAACGGTCCAGATCTTAAATATTCGGTGTAATTCAGTCTTGGTCGTCCATAATGGAGCAATCATTGTCAAGAAATTAAAGACTTATTTGGTTTGTAACTTTAAAAACAGTTCTAAAGAATTTAGAAAACACAAAACAGTTTTCTGAAAATAGTATTTTTTATAATTGAATTTTTTTATAAAAAAATTTAAAAAATTAAATCAAACAGAATTTTTTGTATAATTTATAATTTTTAAAAAACAAAAAACTGTTGTCAAAACAAGGCCTAAATAGTTGGAATGGTATCCAATTTAGTTTGTGTGTATGCCTGTGCAAGTCATGGTTTGAAAATGATTAATGGCATAAAATAATACATCGTTGATGTTTTATGATACTCCAACGACACCCACCCCCACATGTGATCTTTTCTGAAAACAAAAACTGTTCTCAAAACATGGCCTAAATAGTTGGAATACTATCCAGTTTAGTTTGTCTGCATGTGTGTGCAGATCATGGTTTGAAAATGATTAATGGCATAAGAATAATAATAATTCATGGTTGATGTTTTATGATACTCCAACAACCCCCACCCCACATGTGATATAGTACGCTAATCCAATCCCTCACATACTCCGATGACATCATGCAACTAACTCAACGAAAATTTCGCAAATTCAGTTTGACTCGCCCCAAATTTGCAGTATAATTATCATCTACCGTAGCTAAGAAAGGTTGTTAAAAAATCACTTTTCAATTTTGCAATATAAATCAATCCAAATTTATCTGTATAATACATACATATATATATATATATGTGTGTGTGCGCAAGTTATATTTTTATACAGGGGTGGCAAATTTTAACATGATCCGCCAACACGACATAAGTTAAACGGGTTTGAATTGATCGTAAATGGGTTCGGATCGTAATGGGTCGCCAGACTCGACACAATTAACTCATTCGTATTTGGATTAAGGGGTTCAACTCATATAATCCGTTTATACACATTTAACTATACGTGTCATAAATAAATTTATATTTAAATTCCAAAATTAATATATAAAATTGTGTCTAATAATTTATTTTTTGTAAACTAAAAACTATTTAGTAATTTAGTGGGATTAAAACTTATATTTTTCTTTTTCTTTTTTCTCTTCTTATTCATTTTTTATTCACTTATTCTAATGTATTAATTTTACACTATTATATCTTCGGACTGTTTGAAAATAAATTTTTTTGTCAGTATTAACATGTCCATTGAGCCAAATTTCTGGCTCCGCCTTTGACCATAACCAAGTACCTTTGATGGAATATAAGTGTTTTAATGTAAAACGATACGAATTTTGAGTTTTCCAATGCTATTTATATATATTATTGATTCAGGAGCCTCAAAAAAAGTGCAGGAGAGATATAAGTTAATATACCAGAAAGAGAAAAAAGGAGACCATTATTGATACTTTTTCTAAACGCTGCAAAATTTAAAACCAAAAAAGAGAAGAAGAAAATAATCAATTTAGAATTTAATCCAATTCAATTTTCTCTGTCTTTTTCTCAGTTTCGCATTATAATCCAATTCAATTTTCTCTGTTTGAGCTATATTTTATAGCAATTGTTCGCCTACAGTCCGTTAGCTTAGAATTTATTATTATTATTATTTTTTTTACCAATTTACCATGGAAACTTGATGTTGGTAAAGTAAATTATAGGTCTAAATA
Organism: Cornus florida; assembly: GCF_030987335.1. Taxonomy (NCBI): domain Eukaryota; kingdom Viridiplantae; phylum Streptophyta; class Magnoliopsida; order Cornales; family Cornaceae; genus Cornus; species Cornus florida. The sequence goes on from NW_026775574.1 coordinate 92,198,906, forward strand.
ATCCTATGTTAGATTACGTTTTTTTTGTAGTGGGAATTTTTGCTTAGGGTCAAGCGCAAAAAACACTATCACATCTTCACATACAAAAAATATCTTTAAAATTTTAATTTGGTGCAAATACATTCCTCTGACAAATTTAAATCTCAAGTTGACTAAATTTCCCTTATTGAACCATTTTATAAAATATATAAAAATAAATAATTTTGTAAAATGACCGAAAATGACATTAGTGGAGAACGCCCATCACATGCAAAAAACACCCATGAAGTTTCAAGTTGATACAAATAGGTCCCTCTGACAAATTTAAACCCTAAGTTGATTAAACTACCCTTATTGAACCATTTAATAAAATACATAAAAATATATAATTTTGTAAAATGACCGAAAATGACATCGGGCTTTGGAAATAGACCAACAAAGATAAAAATAGAAAATAAAAATAAAAGTATAAAAAAAGGAAAGATAAAAATAGAAAATAAAAAACACAAATAAAATGCAAACTAAAAAAACAAATCTACTCCAAACTTCGAAAACCATTGCATATTGATATATATATATATTTAACAGTGTTGGTACGAAAAATAAAAAATAAAAAATAATAGAATTAAATTGAAATATCAAAAAAATTCAAATCCTTGTCCTACAAATTCTCAAAGTTAAAAAAAAAAAAAGGGTTTAGAGATATATATATATAGAAAAAAGTTTTTTTAAAAAAAAACATATAAAAGTAATGTGCTCATAACACCCATATATTATGAGATTAGTAGCATATATACTTTTTTGGACATTTTCAAAAGAATAAAAGGGCAAACTAAGTATTATAACACTAATTTATGTCAGTTTTTGATTGAGGAGTATTTTTGTAAAATATGAAAAAATTAGAAATATTTTTTACATAATTTTTTAAATAAAAAATAAAAGTGATACGCAAAATATACTTTAAAATATTTTCGGCCCTAGTCCCGTTTGCTTACTCAAAATCGTTTTTGGATGAAAGTGAATTGTCCCACATTTGAAAAATAAGGAAAAGTGTGTGACTTAAGTGGCTCTACCACCTTGACATTGGGGTTTAGGCCCCAAGATACAATGCAATTTTGTGGACGGAGAGATTAACCCCAAGTTAGGTCTAGCCCATACGAAATCCAGATGGAATACACGTGTTAATTTCATCAATTTCAACCAATTGGCAATGGGGGTACTTTTCGTCTATAATAGGGACATTATGGGAACTTTCTTCAACTTTAAAGTTCGTCTTGATAAAGGGCATTATGGGAAGTTTGTTCAATTTTAATGCGTTCTACGTTGGCTAAGAAATTTATTATTATAGTTTCACTAGTGTTATTAAGGAGCCAAATGAGCCACTTCTCAATGTTGAAGCATTATATTATTTATTACATAACCAATCCAATGACTTTTTCATTCTTTCATGAGAATGAATAAATCAACTGCATCTCATATTTGAAACTTTTATTTAGCATCATCTAGGGGAAAAAAATGACAAGTATTTATTACATATCTTTTTTACAATAATAAAATTTGTAATATCTATTGTGTGTGTAAAATCACACATATATATAAATAATTTTATTTACCGAATGTAAATTCATTTTTAATCACATACACCACATATGCATTTTAGATAAAATAAGTTAAAAGAAATTTTATTAGTAAAATTATAAATGTTCTTTGCTCGATTTATTTTTTAGTAACCAAACTTACATTTTGCTTTTTTTCCACCTTTTCCTTAAGTAATCAAGACAAAATATTAATTTTTACTTAATTGTGTGTGGGAAATGTAGGATGCTCGTGTGGAGAAAAATTTTATTGCGTCATTTGTATTGGTGACATGGTATCACTAACTGATTAAATACTGATACGTAATGATATGACTAATTAAAATAAATTAATTTTTTTTTAAAAAAGATAATGATGGTACGAATGACAATTGGACTCCTGCTATCTTAGTTTCTTTTTATTTTTGCAAAATCTCAATTGAAAAATTCCATTCAAATATAACATATATTGCTTTAGAGACCGGAAGAGCACTAGATTGAGCATATGTGAGGGTGACAATATGCAGATTGAGCATATAAACCAATTCAATTTTCTATCTTCAGTTCTCAATTTTGCAACGCAAACCAATTCAATTTTCTCTATGTAAGCTACATTGTATAGCAGTTCTTTATTTGGAGTTACCAAAGAAAACATATATAGAGCACATATTTTTTCTTCTTAACAATTTATCAAAGTAATTAAGCAAAATTTGATCTAAAATGGAGTAAGTGTCACTGATAGTGATAGTAAGTGTACGTTATGAGAGTACAAGAACATAGTATATTTAGTTACTCGAAATTACTTTAGGTGAATGAGAAATTAGATACAAGATAGATATATTTGATCACGACTTAAAGTCATAAAAATAGGCTGTCCCACATTGAAAGAATAAGAAAAATTGCGTGCCTTAATATTTAGCTCCCAACAAAGTCTAATTGAACGCGCTCATCTTGACGCGCCCGCGTCCAACTTCATCACCCAAAAGAAGAAAAAATGACGATGAAAAAAAAAGTAAGCCAACCAGAACTTAGTAAAGATGCATAGCATCGCCAGAAGAAGACAAAATGAGCATAGCATCGGTGATTAAAAAAAAAGTCACATAGTTTGGGCTCCGTCATTTTGACTTGCTCTTCATCTCTCTCTCCAGCGTCGTATAAAAAAGCTCAATTCTATCCCCCTTCATTTGATATCTGAAAAGCGTCATATATAAGCCCAAGTTTTCTGAGCCCTCTCCCTTCATTTGATATCTGAAAAATGGTCTCCGGGCAGAGATTTCGGAGGAGAGACAGAGTTGTGTGGGTGACACGGAAGCTTCACAGCAGAAGGTTTATATTCTCTCCACCATTTCATTTTTTTTCTTTTTCTTTTACCTTTTTATATTTTGAACTAATTTATTTTTCAATGTGATAAATTCACGTGCAGGGATCAACAAGGGATCAAATTATCCTCACCATGCCATGCCATCTTCAAGTATCTTATTTCAACGCTAATTGCGCTGCTTGCTGTGCAATCTCAAGGCAAAACAATGAACCCATTTGATACACACACGTTGAACGTTTGGGTTTTTTTCACATCTATATGCATCTATTGCACGGTCTTGGGATTTATGAAAGAAATGCAATATTACGAGTGGGTAAGAGCGAAAGGGTACTCTAAAATCTTGGGCCATGTCATTCTTGCTTCGGGTACACTTTCTGTAGTGTCACTTGTAACTGTTTTTCTCCCGCTTTGGATTGGGTTGCTCTTTGTTATCATTTGGGCAATTTTGATGTCTCATCGCCTCATAGCTCATACTTGCCAAGTGATCTGGGAAAAGATCATGAAGGGAGTTTCTTATACGGTGGACATATACTTCCAGATCATTGCCAGCAAATCGATCGAAAAACATCGTCCACCAGTTTAATTCTCCTTTGATATTGGAGGACCAAGTTCGCAGCATATGTTTTTTTAGTAATTTTATGTTACTCGTATTCTATTTTGTAACACTTTGTTTGTGTACTTTTAGATAGGAAAAAAAAAATAATATGTTGCTCATAGGGATCCGTATAGGAAAAAAAAAATAGTATGTTGTTCATAGGGATCTATATGGTGCACATTTTGTTTTTCTGTTTTTGTTTTAATTTAAAATAAAATAGTGTTTTGTTGTAAAGTGTTTTGAATAGGAATGGAAAATATGCTGCTGGCAAAGTCCATTTGTTGTAAAAAATTTAGAAGCAAAAATATGAAAATATGTTTTGTGAAAAAGTTTTACAAGTTTGAAAAGTATAATGGTTAGTTTTGAAATGTAATTTAAGAGTTTTTCAAAAAAAAAAAATTATTTATTTTTTATACAATATCAATTGCTAACATGTAAAAACACTTATTTGGTATTTTGATTTTTTGCCACTATTCACGAAATATTTTGGTACGGTGTAAAAATAAACAATTCTCAAAAAATTATTTTTAGAAAATTATAAAAAACAATTTTATGAAAAAGATCTTTTTATTTCGATGAAATACAAAAATACTAAAAACAAAACGCATAGCATACCAAACATGCCCCTGACTTTTGTTTGATTTGGATATAATAAAACACCTAAAAGCAGTAAAAATTACTATCCAGAGACTGGCCTACACAATACAATTTTATAGTTACAACCAAGAAAAAGCATAAAAATAATAACTCTTAAAAGCAGTAAGAGCAGCCAAATATCAACAAAAGTGACTGGCCATATTAGCAATCAAATAGCCAAAAGAACTTGATTCAAGCAATCCATGGATAATTCAGAAGTAAAACAACAACCAACTAAACCACCAAATAATTTGTACAAACATTGGCCTATCACCACGGGCCCAAATGAATCATCAAAGTGGATCTAGTGTTTCATGAGGAAAAGCCCAAATAGACTGGTTTGACCACCAGAAGGATGAGATAGGGATGCACACGGTTCCGGTTGCCGGAACCGGAACCGTTCACGACGGTTCCTTTAAAACGGAACCGGAACCGGAACCGGAACCGGAACCGGAACCGTATAATTTGAAACCGAGCCGGAACCGAACCGTAGACAACTATTTTCTTCACAGGCTTGGTGGGTGTAGATCGGAGATGGTGTGTGGGTGTAGAATGTAGATCGGAGAAGCTGTGTGACCGTGTCGCACTTTTTTGTCATTGATTGACGAGAAGATGAGAGTATGAGATGGTGTGTGGGTCACTGGGTGTAGATAGGATCATCGGAGAAGCCGAGTGACTCGAGTGAGGAATGAAGATGAGGAAGCTTTGAGATGGGGGAGGGCGATGACGAAGCCTTGAGATGGGGGAGGGCGATGATGAAATTTTATCGCTCTGTACAAGGCAAAAGCCTAACCAAGAACCAGGAGATATTATTTCTAAAGTTCCACCACTTCCAAACAGTTTGTTAAAAGGTTTGGGCTCTATTAAAAGGAGAACCCTAAGCCGTTATCAAAATTTTAGGAAAACTTATCAAAAAATACAATTCAATAACCCAATTTGGGTCACATAATCAGGAATTCCTCTTTCTTTTTAAATAAGGATGTTTGATTTCACTGTTTTCTTTAACTATACTTACTTTTCACATATTTAAATTCATAATATCTCATGGATCTAAATAATGAAATATTATTCACATTTCCATGGTTGGATTAGCCCTACAAGCTTGCAGTCAAGCAGTCAATAATTTGCTCTACAAGAATACTTGCCTTAACCCAGTACCGATCCTTCCAACAGATGCTGCTATCATCCTGTGAATATACACCAAAAATTTAAAAGCATGGGTTCATAAACTATTTAACAGGGTAGGCTGCCAAAGTTATCTATATTCTTAGCCTGTCTAATTGCTAATTAAACTACTAAATCAAGATATAATTTAAGCTACCAAGAAAGTTATACCCTCAGCAATAAATGAGTATACACCTTTTTATTCCTTTCTTTAACACGCCTAAATTAGTGGTTGGAGGAGGAAAAACTCCTGAAATTCAGAAGTCCAACCAACTATAGAATGAATAATGACTTGTAAAATTTCAAATGCTAGTTTAAAAGATGATAAGTCTTAAAAACTGTAGAATCCTTCATCACTAGGCAATTGCATATTCCTAAGGTACAAGATTCAATGGTAGTTAATTTACGCTTGTTTGGTGTTCGGGAAAAGACATCTAGGAAATTAATTTATATGAAATGCTCACTTGATACTAGTCATCTATTTGATAAAACCGACTTTAGGACCACATTTTGAAGCAAATATGCTGGATATATTAATCTTTTCCATCTCATGCAATGCAACTACATCAATAACATAGAAGACGAATTAATAATCCGCAATGGATGCAGCCTAATCCAACAGCATGAACTCACTTCGTATTATTATGATGCTGTGATGAAGCCTCAAGGAGAAAAAGGTATCAAGAAAGAAGGAACCGCTGAAACCAGTCCCAAAAGCAGATACTCCAATTCCGTAAAGCTCTGCAAATCAAGAATGATCAAGTAAACTGACATTTTAAATAACGTCCAAAATATACGTGACCACACGGCGTGTGTGTGTGTGTGTGAGAGAGAGAGTGAAAGAGAGAATTTGTTTCCCAATAAATATATAAATAAATATGTATATTTGTATTCCAATAAATCAGTATATAGAGAGCACTACTAAAACCCATGAGTAAAAAATATTATCAATCAAAAAAGGAACGCTTTTAGATATGGTTGCAATCTATAACAGTGAAATTCAAAAGTTGACTGAATTAAGGAACCCTCATCAGTATTTACCGAAAAACAGGAAACCCACATCAGTGACTACATTACCATAACCACAAGCCCTTATTCAGTCCTATTTCTATAATATTGATTCTTGAGCCTTAAAAGTGCACAAGAGATAGAGTTCGGAACACTGAATATACAGGAAAGAGAAATGGAGACCATTATTGATCCTTTTTCAAAACCCACCAAAATTTAAAACCAAAAAAATAAAAATTAATTTATTAATTTCCTTGAAGCAAATCCGATAATTCTAAGAGTATTTCTAACAAAGCAATTAGCAATCACTATATTACCACATAAGTTTAATCTGCATTAGCTACAGAATCCAACTTTGGCAGTATACAAGCAAATACAATTACTTATCCGCATTACATCAATAATTCATTTTGTACTAATAGAGCTCAAAGTAAATCACTTTTCAATGAATAACACACATATGCAGATTGTATGTAACAAACCTCGTAGAGCTTGTACGGAACGACAATTCCAAGGCAGAGAGTGAGCCAAAATGGAGTGTAGAGAAGAAAAAATAACTCGCCCCATCTCTTGCTTGGATTGGGAGCAAACCACAGACTCGAACTACAAGAAGCTACTTCGTTACCTGTGAATATATACACATACACATATACATCATTGTATTTTGATCAAGAAATTGCTGAAACTATCGAGAGTGTCAAAGTACAAAACTCTAAGAAAACCCTAATTTGGAGGAAAATGAACTTACCTTCCATTTCGTTAATTGGGATCTAACGCTTTTCTCTCCGATGGACCTCAGACACAACCGAAGTGTGAGCGGAGAAGCCTCAAATGCGTTGACCTTATGAACATTTATTTTAATGTCAAAAATACCCTCTAAAATATATGGAATGACAAATTTTACCTTTAGCACATGACCTTTTTATGTGTTGGCATAGTTGTTAATTTAGGGGCATTGTAAATACATTGAAATTTGTTTTGAAAAGTCTAAATTGAGTGTAGGAAGAAATTTAACTAGTTAAATGTTTGGTTATAATAATTAGGGTAAAATACAGCCCACACTTTATGAGATTTGACAAAAAGAAAGGTAGATGAAAGTTACTCAGATTTTGGACATTTTTTTCATTTTTTCTCTTCTTCTATCACACGGTTCGTTTTAATATCTTTGCAGTCAGTTCTCTTACTAGCTTGGCCGCAACCATTCCAGTCATACCATCAATGGTATCACGTTGTGGGTTGAACTCAACCACATCTGCAGCAACAACATCAGCTTGAAGGTTGTGGAGTATGTTGAGAACATCACGGAAAGAGAGACCTCCTGGCTAAAGATGAGATACACTAGGAGCAAATGGAGGAGCAAGACAGTCTAGATCTAATGATATATATACACCCTTCACACCTTCTCCAAGTTTCTGCCATCGAATATAATAAACAACTGCGAATGAGGACACATCCATGGCTGCCCAATTTTCATATGCACACTTCTACACTATAGCTAATACCACCATCATATGATAAAAAGGACCTGGACAAAGTTTGGAATCTTAAACTGAAACTGGACAATCAGTGAGTATGATCGTTAAAATCTACATAACATTTCGAATTTCTTCCAACATTTGTGCAATTAAAGATTCCCAAATATAAAAAAACTATGAGGGCATTGAAACAAATAGAATGCTAATTACTAATCTAATTTTCCAGCTACTTCCAAAACTTCACAAATTTGAGAAGGATACTGCAAAAAATCAGGTCATTGTAAAGAAGTAATTTTACCACACCTACCCACACCGTTCTCCTGGAGTGGCGCCACTGCATCCCCCAACGACGACTACGACGAGTCGAGCTGGTCGTCCTATCCCTCCGCCACCGGATCATGGTTTGTATTAGTAGAAAGGGGTTGTGAATGGGTTGTGGATGAGACAAAAATGGGGTGTGTACACATATATATGTATCAATCTTTGCAAAATCTGGGTCAGATTCGAAGGATGAAGGCTATATGGGTCGACGGAATCGAAGGATGAAGGCCGTGGATCCATTAACCATTGCTGCCTGTATATATATGTGTGTGTGTGTGTGTGTGTGTATGTGTGTGTACTAGGGATGGCAACGGGGGCGGGTTTGGGTGGGTGTACCCTCCCCCGCCCCCGCCCCCGCCCCCGCAACCGTTTAAAAACCTTACCCCCGTCCCCACCCAAAACCGCAAAATGGGGGAACTTTCTACCCCATTCCTGTAACTGTTTAACATTTTTACCCCTGCGGGTACCTGCCCTGTCTCGTTTAAGATCATAATTTATTTATTGTTGAAATAGATTTGCTCATTTTTTTTTTTTCCCTTCATCTTCAATTCTTCACTATTGCAAATTTTCTTTTAATGAAATTCATTTGTTACTTTAATATTGTTATATAAGGTACTTAATATATAATGGGAAATATAAATATATATATTAATGAAATAAGAGTACCTAAGTAATTTGCTATCTAAACGGGGCGGGGTGGGGCGGGGTGACTTCCTCTGCCCGCACCAAACCCGCGCGAGTTTTTATTACATTGAACCATCCCCGCCCAAATAAGCAAAATGGTCCCCCAAAACCGCTAAAAACGGGGCGAGGTTGGGGTAGGTAACCGCGGGGGCGGGTCAAATTGTCATCCTAATATGTACATATATATGTGTGTGTGCGCGTGTGTGTGTCTGTTGGTGTTGGGGCGGAGGAAAAGAGAAAATAGAGGAGATAAGGTGAGAATAGTGACTTTAATCCGATGATGTTCCATAGCGGCAGGCATCGTCATCACCACCACCATACAAATGGGTTCAAGCACTACCGCCATGACAAAAATAATGAGGCGGCCAGTGGCGGTGACTGTGATACCCTTCGACTCCGAGACATGGGTTGATCAGGCCCAAACCCAAACCCGAGGGAATATCAAATAATTAATATTTAACAAACACGGAATACAAAAAAGAATTAAGAAAGAAATAAATAAATACGCTGAAAATAATTATTAAATATAAAATCCTCCAAAGTTAAAGATTAAAATAATATAACTCTCCAAAACCTCCAAGAGTACAACTCGGGAATCCATCCAGTGGACCCCTAAACAAAATCCCAACTAAAAAGTAATCAATTGAAGATAAAATCCAAATCTAAAACATGGAATGAAATCTTACGTCGTCGGTAGAGTGAATGACCGTCTCTGCTTAGCCCGAACAAGCCCTAAGATTGGAACCGTCCGATACCTGAAAAATATAAGAGTGGGTCAGGCCCACGAACAAGTTATATTCTAACTGCAATCCATACAGTGACCCGATATGCAGATATACTCTAGATATCTCAGCAATATCTATCTAGTCCATACATATATAAATATCCACACTAAGGGACGTTCACTGGACTACAACGGGGGTCTCAACCTGAATAGAAGACAACATACAGAAATCACCTGAGTGGGCATGAGTACCTAAGCCTAACAGGGTACACCTCAACCTATCGTAACCAGCTACGCATCCACTGCATATACGCACCCTAACCATCAACTCTGAGACTCAAGCTCATATCGTGGTACCATAATCATATATTTAAAGTCCGTCCAAAACCAGGGTATGTCAGTCAATCATTTGTTGAACTGACATAAGATTTATAATCCAGTTAGTCACTCAACTTATTCAGTTGATCTGACTTAACCACAAATAACAATTAATCCAGGTAGTTACTCAACTTACTCAGTTGATCTGACTTAAATATAATTAGGAGTCAATATTTTACAATTTATTCCTTTATTCCAATATGGTAGGTCTTAGCGTTTTGAGCTAAACCATCCCCAGTATGCCACCGTCCCATACCGGTGCATACAATCCATAACATTCAGGTAATTGACAGAATTTAATATAATAATTCCGCAATTAAAGTCCAACACAATAATCCATATAATTGACATAACATAGTTTAATAGTTCAGCAATCAATAACCAAAACATTTATCCATGTAATTGAGGAACAAAGTTTATTATATCAGCAATTAGCATCCAGAGTAAGCATACATCAAGTCTGATAAATAAATGACTCTGTTGTGCATCCAAAACAAGATTTATAATCATGCTATAGTCCGTTAAATTGTTAAAACAAACTTAAACAATTTAATCATTTCCATCCGTTAAACAGCATGCAAGGTTGATTACTTTCCTATTGTTCCATCCATTAGCTTAGAGGTATAAACTATGCCATAAGAGGTTTTAATATTACTTGAAACTGGTATTTAGAACCTCCCAATAAAGTCCCAAAACAATTCAGGAAAAACAAACTGTCCAAACCGAGCCAAAAAAATTCCAGAAAGTGATAACATAAGAGAGCCTGCTCTCAAAACTTGAGAGCAGGCTCTAACCATGCATGGAGTCGGCTCCATGCTCCTTGGAGCTGGCTCTAAAGGGGTGGGAGCTGGCTCTACATCTCCTAGAGCCGGCTCTTCACTTGGGGGAGCCGACTCCTTTTTCCATGGAGCCGGCTCTCTCCCTCTCTTAGAGCCCTGCACTGTTTTTCCTTCGTCTGCATCGTCTCCGGCCGTTTCTAACCCTTCTGTTCCTTCTTAATACTGAAACTAAGAGTCTAATTTACATCCAGTATCATTCCAGACCTTTATTTACAACAGTTTGAATTAAAACAACGCTGAAAACAGTTACTGATTCATTATGCTTTAAAAACAGACAATGATCTCCAAACTTACAAGAACAATTCCAGATTAAATTAAACACATACAGGCGATCAATTTAACATATACTAAGCATGCAAGATTTAGTTAATGTCCGATTAAAATCCTAGAGACCATCTAGGTATGCACAGAACACCCGCCAAGGAGAGAAAGAAAGAATAAAACTTGCCTGTGTAGTTTTGAATCAAAACCTTGTCGCCGTCTTCCTAAGTTTTCCGACGATGTCCGTTCACTATTAACTTCCTACTGCTCAACCTTCCCTCCTCCTAGGTCCCTCCTTTAATCCACAGCTGAAACCCCAAACGTAAACTCTCTGCTTTTTCCACACAAGTCTCTGTTCCGTCTCTCTGCCTTCATTGTGCTGTGAATAGGGTTCTAAAACCCTAGGCAGACTTATGACATATATTTATAGGCAAATATAAACCCCAAGTCTAATTAATCGTAGGCTAAAAACCTAATTAAATCTTAGTCGGCTAATACGTGAATAATAAAAGAATAAAACCATAATTTCACATTAAAATTAATAATACTAATTTAATCCAAGTAACTCAATTAAATAAACAAATAAACCATTTAAACAATTAAAACTCAATTAATCCACTTGAAGAAAATAAAAATACAATTAACTAAACAATTCAATTAAATAAAACAATTAATTAATTAATTAAAATAAACTGGCCAATAAACAAATAAACAAATAAAAATGCAATAAAATAATTATTTAAAATGCCGAGACTATCATTTTAAAATTAGGGGTATTACAATGACGGCGGCTGAGGGGTTTTTTGCATAGGGTGTCGGGCGGCGATTATGTAGTGTGTTTGTGTGTGTGTGTGTGTGTGTGTACAGAGAGAAAAGGGAAAAGGTTTGGGTTTGGGTTGGGTTTGGATTTGGGTTTGGGTTTGGGTTTGGATTTGGGTTTGATCCAAGGATATTTAAGTTAATTAAAATATCAATTTTATATCAAAGGGTAATAAAGTCAATTCACCATTGTTAGGGTCTCTTTGTCCATTTTTCAAACTTGAAGGGATGTCATTGTCCAAAAAATAAGTAACTTTCACCTGTGTGTTCTTTTGCCAAACCTCAGGGGATATGGTTGTACTTTATCCTAGTAATTATCATATAAATGTTTATTTTCTTTAATAACATAACAATATACATAGTAAAACTTTTCTTTCTTTACTTCTTTTTTCAAAAAAAAAAAAATATTGATCTATATCAAACATTTATTTATTTTATCAATTGGTGTCATGATTGAAAGGTGTGCGCAAAGCATACACACATATCATGATTCAACGTATCGATCAATACTCGATGTATCGTCTAGTTTGTAATCCTTAAAAAAGTCTGATATCGTTACATACTTCATAAACCGATTGGTTTACATCGATATTCATCCGAATCGCAACCGATACAGCGACTACAAACCAAGACACATACATAACATTTCTTTGGCAGCTTTTGTAATGGACCTTGTCTTTCCATTCAATGAGAGGGTCCCAGGTAATAGGAGGGGTTGAGAGTGTGAACATTTTTTTGGGACAAGCGTAACTTAGTTTAGAAGTGAAACAAACAAGGAAAAAAATTGCATAAAAGTATAATTTAGTGACATCTTTAAGAGTTAAGGGTTACAATTTCCTCTCTAGTACTTCGTGATTGAGTTTTATTTTCTTTTTTACAATCTATGATTTAGAAAAAAAAAAGATTGATTTTCAACTGGCATAAGAAAAATAAGAAGAAAAAGGAAAGAAAAATGAGAAATTTGAAAAGAAAAAGAAAATCAGAGAAATATTAAGAGCAAAAGAAAAAGGAAAGAAAATTTTAGAAGACAATTTTATAAATTTAAAATTTTAGGGAGGCATTATATAGAAAATTTCTTATAAATATACAAATTAAAATAAAAATTACTATATTTTATAATGGGCAGGCGGGGCAGGCCAATGTCATATTTTAAAAATTACTTTAAAATTTTACCATTATAAATTTCACCATTTTGAATTAAAAAAAAATTAAATGGTGAATTTATCATTTTTATGGACTTAAATGCCATAATCTTCACCATTTTTAAAATTTTAAAATTTAAAATAATGAATTTTACCATTAAGAAAGTAGTGAAATTTTACATCACAAGGACCGTGAGAAAAAGTTATTTCAGTTATAGCATCACTAGTGTTATCAAGGAGATAATAGTGTTATTAAGGAGACAACTAAGCCATCTATTCATAGACAATTTGTGAATGTTGTTGTATACGGTTGGCAATTTATTCTTTTATTAAACAACCTATCACATGAATTTTCATTCTTTCATAATGAATAAATTCATTGACCTGATATGATTCGTTTCAATTATTCCGCATCATTTTACAATAATAAAATTTGTATTATTTATCGTGTGTAATCTATATGTCATGGCCCCAGGGCATAGCGGCGTTGGCAGAGATTCGGAAGATAAATCTTTGAGGTCTCGCTTTCGAATCGCACTCCTAACTCATTATACGTATGTTATAGGACCAATACACATAAACAACATGTTACAACCGCACTCCATGTTAGAAGTTCCTTGGCTTCCACGCAAAGTAAAAATAAAAGTTGATGAGAGTTTTTGATATGATGAACATATTCTTTCAGATCATTCTCCTTTGATATTGGAGGATCAAGTTCGCAGCATATTTTTTTTTAGTAATGTTATGTTTTCATATTCTATTTTGTTATAAAAAATTAAAAAAAAAAAAAGAAAAAAGAAAGAAAAAGAAACAATATGTTGTTTATTGGGATCTGTATGATACGCATTTTTATTTTAACTCAAAACAAAATATTATTTTGTTATAAAATGTTTTGAATAGTAATTGAAAGCATGTTGGTAATGTCCATTTGTTGCAAAAAATTAAAAAAATACATATACTGTTTATTGATAAACAGCATACCTTTATAGTTTATACTACATTCAAACCATCCTGTATACTACACCGAAACCATCACCATCTTCCAATCCCTTTGTTCCAATTCCTAAATGTACACCTTTATACTACATTCAAACCATCACCATCCTCCAATTCCTGTATACCACACCGAAACCATCACCATCCTCCAATCCCTTTGTTCTAATTCCTAAATGTATACCTTTATACTACATTCAAACCATCACCATATTCCAATTCCTGTGTGCTACACCGAAACCATCACCATCCACCAATCCTTTTGTTTCAATTCCTAAATGTATACCTTTATACTACATTCAAACCATCACCATCCTCCAATTCCTATATACTACACCGAAACCATCACCATCCTCCAATCCCTTTTTTCCAGTTCCAAAATGTATACCTTTATACCACATTCAAACCATCACAATCCTCCAATTCGTAAATGTATACCTTTATACTACACCGAAACTATCACCATCCTCCAATCCCTGTTTTATACTACATTCAAACCATCACCATCCTCCAATCCCTATGAGGAAGTTTCCCATTACATATATGAGGAAGTAAATCCATCACGTTTGTCCATAAAATAGACTTGTTTTATACTTCAAAAACATCTGCCAAAATGTCAGGTATTGTTGCCGATAACAGGAGGTCTTTTATCTTCCATTTTGATTATTTCTTTGACCTTTATATTCATCTTCTCTGTTTTAATTTTCAAATATATGTAGTTGTAACTATATAAGCTCTTTTTTTGCTGTGGTGAATTTTTTTGAAATATAAAGTTGTAAACTAAGTCAATTTTCATTGTAATGAATGTTGTAGTGGTGAACGAAGGGTTTATATTTTCTCCACCGTGCTATGACGTCTTTAAATATTTCATTCCACCGGTGATTGCCATGCTTGTCATGAAATATTAAGGTGGAAAAACGAGCCCATTTGACACTCATCCACTAAACATGTGGGTTTTCTTCACGTTCGCGTACATTTATTGCGCGGTACTGGGATTTATGAAGGAAAGGCAAGGTCATGAATTGGCAAGAGCAAGAGGCTATTCTCAATTCTTTGACCACGTCATGCTTACATTCAGAATACTTTCTTCAGTACCACTGACAACTGTTTTTCTCCCACCCTGAGTTGGATGACTCTTTTTTTTGGTTTGGGCCATTTTGATGGAATGTTGCCTCTTACTTTGTAACCCAGTGTTCTGAAAAAAACCATAAATGCCCTTCTCTATGTGGTGAAGATGATTGGAGTCTGAGTTATGTAAACTCAAGATTCAATGGTTCAATAGTTATATTGATTTTGTACTACTCTTTGTATTCTTTAAGAGCAACTCCAATGCTCTCTCATTTGAGCCTCTCAAACTCAAAATATGAGAGTTGGGTAAAAAAGGGTCTCTCCAATGGGCTCTTATTTGTGCTCTCAAAATTTGAGATTCTCAAATTTCTTCTCATATATGGCAGCTGCCAAATTTTTTTGACAAGTCTCTCATTTCTCAAAACGGTGCCGTTTCTCACCAGTCATCACCCATTCGTATCTCTATATGTATATTATATATAAATTTTTGAAAATTATAAAAAAATTAATTTACAAATAGTGGTAAAAAAATTATAAAAAATTTATTTATTTTGGTTCTTTTTTGATCAGATATTTTAGATTTGTACTTCTTTTTAATTAGGTTTAATTTTAGTTTCCTTTTGATGTCTATAACTTGACTTGGAATGTGCTTAATATTAACATTACTGATACAATTATGAATGGTTATGAATGGTAGGAATGGTAGTTGAAAAAGAATAGTGATTATATTAAAAAATAGCATTTTGGCACTGTTGCACCTGTCAAAATATAAATTTGACATGCGAATATAGGTTTTACTATTGTAGATGCTCTAACAAAATGGAATTTCTTTTTTTCTACCTTCTCGTTTGTTGTGTGACAGTCAGTTTATTGTACTCTTTGTGTTCTTTAATAAAATGGAATTTCTTTTTTCTACCTTGTTTGTTGTATTTTTACATACTGCTATATTTTTGCACAGTTTATTAAAGTCAGCCGCCAATGGTATTGCGCATGATATAATTACTTCAGCCTATTTGGTAACTGCTGATATTTTTATCTTATTACTATTTTTTCTGCTGCAAAAATAAAATAAAAAAGAAAAACAAAAAGAAGAAACGACGGCATAAACTGCGCTTGGGAATAATTTATACCAGCCACACCACACGTTCCTTTCACTCCTCTCTCTCTCTCTCAGCTTGAGACAAAGTAGCCACTCCTCCCAGTTCTCAATTTTGCAATATAAATCAATCCAAATTTATCTGTAATATATATATATATATATATATATATATATATATATATGTGCAAGCTAAATTTTATACAGGGGTGACAAATTTTGACACGATTCGCCAATTCGACACGAGTTAAACAGGTTTGAAATGATTTTAAACTGGTTCGGATCATAAATGAGTCGACACGATTAATTTATTTAGTTAATCGTGTCGTATTTGGCTTGAGGAATTCAACCCGTATAACTCATTTATACACGTTTAACTATACGTGCCATAAATAAATTTATATTTAAATTCCAAAATTAATATATAAAATTGTGTCTAATAATTTACTCTTTTGTAAACTAAAAACTATTTAGTAATTTAGTGGGATTAAAACTTATATTTTTCTTTTTCTGTTTTCTCTTCTTATTCATTTTTTATTCACTTATTCTAAATGTATTGCTTTTACACTATTATATTTTCGGACTATTTGAAAATAAATTTTTTTGTCAGTATTAACATGTCTCTTGAACCAAATTTCTGGCTCCGCCCTTGACCATAACCAAGATACCTTTGATGGAATATGTGTGTTTTAATGTAAAAAAATACGAATTTTGAGTTTTCCAATGCTATTTAAATATATTATTGATTCAGGAGCCTCAAAAATGCAGGAGAGATATATGTTAATATACAAGAAAGAGAAAAAAGGAGACCATTATTGATACTTTTTCAAAACGCAGCAAAATTTAAAGCCAAAAAAAAAGAAGAAGAAAATAATCAATTTAGAATTTAATCCAATTCAATTTTCTCTGTCTTTTTCTCAGTTTCGCATTATAATCCAATTCAATTTTCTCTGTTTAAGCAACATTTTGTAGCAATTGTTCGCCTACAGTCCGTTAGCTTAGAATTTATTATTATTATTATTATTTTTACCAATTTACCATGGAAACTTGTTGTTGGTAAAGTAAATTATAGGTCTAAATAATCCTATGTTACGTTTTTTTTGTAGTGGGAATTTTTGCTTAGGGTCAAGCGCAAAAAACACCATCACATCTTCACATACAAAAAATATTTTTAAAATTTTAATTTGGTACAAATAGATCCCACTGACAAATTTAAACCTCAAGTTGACTAAATTTCCCTTACTGAACCATTTTATAAAATATATAAAAATAAATAATTTTGTAAAATGACCGAAAATGACATTAGTGAATGACGCCCATCACATGCAAAAAACACCAATAAAGTTTCAAGTTAATACAAATAGGTCCCTCTGACAAATTTAAACCCTAAGTTGATTAAACTACCTTTATTGAATCATTTAATAAAATACATAAAAATATATAATTTTGTAAAATGACCGAAAATGACATCAGGCGTTGGAAATAGACATACAAAGATAAAAATAGAAAATAAAAATAAAAGTATAAAAAAAGTAAAGATAAAAATAGAAAATAAAAAGCAAAAATAAAATGCAAACTAAAAAAACAAATCTACTCCAAACTTCGAAAATCATTGCACACTGATATATATATATATATATATATATATATATATATATATATATATATATATATATATATATTTAACAGTGTTGATACGAAAAATAAAAAATAAAAAATAGTAGAATTAAACTGAAATATCAAAAAAATTCAAATCCTTGTCCTACAAATTCTCAAAGTTAAAAAAAAAAAAATGGGTTTAGAGATATATATATATAAAAGTTAAAAAAAAAAAAAAAAAACATATAAAGGTAATGTGCTCATAACACCCCTATATTATGAGATTAGTAGCATATATACTCTTTTGGACATTTTCGAAAAAATGAAAGAGCAAAATAAGTATTACAACACTAATTTATGTCGGTTTTTCATTAAGGAGTATTTTTGTACAATGTGAAAAGATTAAGAATATTTTTTACATAATTTTTTAAATAAAAAATAAAAGTGATACGCAAAATATACTTTAAAATATTTTCAGCACTAGTTCTGTTTGCTTACTCAAAATTGTTTTTGTATGAAAGTGAATTGTCCCACATTTGAAAAATAAGGAAAAGTGTGTGACTTAAGTGGCTCTACCACCTTGACATTGGGGTTTAGACCCCAAGATGCAATGCAATTTTGTGGACGGACAGATTAACCCCAAGTTAGGCCTAGCCCATACGAAATCCAGATGGAATACACGTGTTAATTTCATCAATTTCAACCAATTGGCAATATGCTGATGGAATACACATTAATTTCGACCGGTTGGCAATGGGGGTACTTTTCGTCTATAATAGGGACATTATGGGAACTTTCTTCAACTTTAAAGTTCGTCTTGATAAAGGGCATTATGGGAAGTTTGTTCAATTTAAAAGCGTTCTATGTTGGCTAAGAAATTTATTATTATAGTTTCACTAGTGTTATTAAGGAGCCAATTGAGCCACTTCTCAATGTTAAAGCATTATATTATTTATTACATAACCAATCCAATGACTTTTTCATTCTTTCGTGAGAATGAATAAATCAACTGCATCTCATATTTGAAACTTTTATTTAGCATCATCTAGGGAAAAAAAATGACAAGTATTTATTACATATCTTTTTTACAATAATAAAATTTGTAATATCTATTGTGCGTGTAAAATCACATACATATATAAATAATTTTATTTACCAAATGTAAATTCATTTTTAATCACATGCACCACATATGCGTTTTAGATAAAATAAGTTAAAAGAAATTTTATTAGTAAAATTATAAATGTTCTTTGTTCGGTTTATTTTTTAGTAACCAAACTTACATTTTGCTTTTTTTCCACCTTTTCCTTAAGTAATCAAGACAAAATATTAATTTTTACTTAATTGTGTGTGGGAAATGTAGGATGCTCGCGTGGAGAAAAATTTTATTGCGTCATTTGTATTGGTGACATGGTATCACTAACGGATTAAATACTGATACGTAGCGATAGGACTAATTAAAATAAATTAATTTTTTTTAAAAAAAGATAATGATGGTACGAATGACAATTGGACTCCTGCTATCTTAGTTTCTTTTTATTTTTGCAAAATCTCAATTGAAAAATTCCATTCAAATATAACATATATTGCTTTAGAGACCGGAAGAGCACTAGATTGAGCATATGTGAGGGTGACAATATGCAGATTGAGCATATAAACCAATTCAATTTTCTATCTTCAGCTCTCAATTTTGCAACGCAAACCAATTCAATTTTCTCTATGTAAGCTACATGTTATAGCAGTTCTTTATTTGGAGTTACCAAAGAAAACATATATGGAGCACATATTTTTTCTTCTTAACAATTTATCAAAGAAATTAAGCAAAATTTGATCTAAAATGGAGTAAGTGTCACTGATAGTGATAGTAAGTTTACGTTACGAGAGTACAGGAACATAGTATATTTACTTACTCGAAATTACTTTAGGTGAATGGGAAATTAGATACAAGATAGATATATTTGACCACAATTTAAAGTGATAAAAATAGGCTGTCCCACATTGAAAGAATAAGAAAAATTGCGTGCGTTAATATTTAGCTCCCAACATAATCCCTTGAAAACGCGTCCTAGTTCAACTTAAGACGCTGGGTGACTTCTATACATAAACGATACTTTCCTCTATTTGCTATAAACCGATGCCCCAACTCTATCCCGTCGGTAGCTCTTTATAAACTCTATGCTCTTCGGCCCTTAGATCTATATTTTTTGAGTTGTCTCCGAATGACCTCCGCGCAGAGAGTTCGGAGGAGAGTTGTGTGGGTGACATGGAGGCTTCACAGCAGAAGGTTTATATTACCCTTAGATCTATATTTTTTGAGTTGTCTCCCAATGACCTCCGCGCAGAGAGTTCGGAGGAGAGTTGTGTGGGTGACACGGAGGCTTCATAGCAGAAGGTTTATATTACCCTTAGATCTATATTTTTTGAGTTGTCTCCCAATGACCTCCGCGCAAAGAGTTCGGAGGAGAGTTGTGTGGGTGACACGGAGGCTTCACAGCAGAAGGTTTATATTCTCTCCCCCATTTCATTTTTTTTCTTTTTCTTTTTATATTTTGAACTAATTTAATTTTCAATGTGATAAATTCACGTGCAGGGATCAACAAGGGATCAAATTATCCTCACCATGCCATGCCATCTTCAAGTATCTTATTTCAACGCTAATTGCGCTGCTTGCTGTGCAATCTCAAGGTAAAACAATGAACCCATTTGATACACACACGTTGAACGTTTGGGGTTTTTTTCACATCTATATGCATCTATTGCACGGTCTTGGGATTTATGAAAGAAAAGCAATTTTACGAGTGGGTAAGAGCGAAAGGGTACTCTAAAATCTTGGGCCATGTCATTCTTGCTTCGGGTACACTTTCTGCAGTGTCACTTGTAACTGTTTTTCTCCCGCTTTGGATTGGGTTGCTCTTTGTTATCATTTGGGCAATTTTGATGTCTCATCGCCTCATAGCTCATACTTGCCAAGTGATCTGGGAAAAGATCATGAAGGGAGTTTCTTATACGGTGGACATATACTTCTAGATCATTGCCGGCAAATCAACCGAAGCGCAACGTTCACCAGTTTAATTCTCCTTTGATATTGGAGGACCAAGTTCGCAGCATATGTTTTTTTAGTAATTTTATGTTACTCGTATTCTATTTTGTAACACTTTGTTTGCATACTTTTAGATAGGAAAAAAAAAATAATATGTTGCTCATAGGGATCCGTATAGGAAAAAAAAAATAGTATGTTGTTCATAGGGATCTATATGGTGCACATTTTGTTTTTCTGTTTTTGTTTTAATTTAAAATAAAACAGTGTTTTGTTGTAAAGTGTTTTGAATAGGAATGGAAAATATGCTGCTGGCAAAGTCCATTTGTTGTAAAAAATTTAGAAGCAAAAATATGAAAATATGTTTTGTGAAAAAGTTTTACAAGTTTGAAAAGTATAATGGTTAGTTTTAAAATGTAATTTAAGAGTTTTTCAAAAAAAAAAAAAAATTATTATTTTTTTATACAATATCAATTGCTAACATGTAAAAACACTTATTTGGTATTTTGATTTTTTGCCACTATTCATGAAATATTTTGGTACGGTGTAAAAATAAACAATTCTCAAAAAATTATTTTTAGAAAATTATAAAAAACAATTTTATGAAAAAGATCTTTTTATTTCGATGAAATACAAAAATACTAAAAACAAAACGCATAGCATACCAAACATGCCCCTGACTTTTGTTTGATTTGGATATAATAAAACACCTAAAAGCAGTAAAAATTACTATCCAGAGACTGGCCTACACAATACAATTTTATAGTTACAACCCAGAAAAAGCATAAAAATAATAACTCTTAAAAGCAGTAGGAGCAGCCAATATCAACAAAAGTGACCGGCCATATTAGCAATCAAATAGCCCAAAGAACTTGATTCAAGCAATCCATGGATAATTCAGAAGTAAAACAACAACCAACTAAATCACCAAATAATTTGTACAAACATTGGCCTATCACCACGGGCCCAAATGAATGATCAAAGTGGATGTAGTGTTTCATGAGGAAAAGCCCAAATAGACTGGTTTGACCACCAGAAGGATGAGAGCCACTGTATTGGGAAAAAAAGATCCATGAATTCGACCAAAAACTATAGTAGCACTTTGCTTAAGACAATTGACCAGAACAACTAATATAGAAAAGGAGAGGTGGGTCACATCAAATATTAAACGACGTGGAAATTATTATTCTAATGTATATTACTTTAAAAATGAGAAGAGATTTTGTGAAGGTAAATCAGCAACAGGGTAAGAAAGTGCTTGTGTGAATATTCATTTGCAAACATCATTTAGAAACCACTATGTCTGCGCAGTCCATAAAAATAATTTTACTTTTTTACATCATATTCACTAGAACATGCTTGCCAACATTACTACTTTCTTTCCTCATCTTTATGGATTCTGTATATCACACATTAACTTTCATAATATCTGACGGATCTAAATAATGAAATATTATTCACATTTCAAGACCACGTGGCTGCCTTTGCCTCACCTGTATTAGTCACTTTAGTCTCCACTCTTAGTTACTTTTGACTTTAGTTTATTAGTTATATAACAAAATTAAATATATTATACATATATTATATATATATAAATATATAATACATATATTATACGGTTCCGGTTCTTACCGGTTTCCACGAGCTGGAACCGAAACCGTATGTTAACGGTTCCGAATTTAGGAACCGGAACCGAAACTGTGAGAACCCTGAAAAACGGTTCTGATTCTCACGGTTCCGGTTCCACGGTTCCGATTCTTTTATGCACCCCTAGATGAGAACCTCAAGGGCCGATCTGTATTGGGAATAAAAGGTCCATGAATTCTACCAAAATTATAGTAGCACATTGCTTAAGTGTTGGCATGACATCTCATTATTTTCTTGCTTTAAGTGTTGGCATGACATCTCATTATTTTCTTGGCATTCACTGGGGACTTCTCCCTTTCCTAAAAAGGTATGTTCTGATTTCATAACAACTCTATAACAAACAAAGTGGACTGCAGAAGATAAACCCTCACTGACTCATCACTTTGAGAAATTTTATTGGTCTGTACAAGGCAAAAGCCTAACCAAGAACCAGGAGATATTATTTCTAAAGTTCCACCACTTCCAAACAGTTTGTTAAAAGGTTTGGGCTCTATTAAAAGGAGAACCCTAAGCCGTTATCAAAATTTTAGGAAAACTTATCAAAAAATACAATTCAATAACCCAATTTGGGTCACATAATCAGGAATTCCTCTTTCTTTTTAAATAAGGATGTTTGATTTCACTGTTTTCTTTAACTATACTTACTTTTCACATATTTAAATTCATAATATCTCATGGATCTAAATAATGAAATATTATTCACATTTCCATGGTTGGATTAGCCCTACAAGCTTGCAGTCAAGCAATCAATAATTTGCTCTACAAGAATACTTGCCTTAACCCAGTACCGATCCTTCCAACAGATGCTGCTATCATCCTGTGAATATACACCAAAAATTTAAAAGCATTAGTACATAAACTATTTAACAGGGTAGGCTGCCAAAGTTATCCATATTCTTAGGCTGTCTAATTGCTAATTAAACTACTAAATCAAGATATAATTTAAGCTACCAAGAAAGTTATACCCTCAGCAATAAATGAGTATACACCGTTTTATTCCTTTCTTTAACACGCCTAAATTAGTGGTTGAAGGAGGAAAAACTCCTGAAATTCAGAAGTCCAACCAACTATAGAATGAATAATGACTTGTAAAATTTCAAATGCTAGTTTAAAAGATAATCACTCTTAAAAACTGTAGAATCCTTCATCACTAGGCAATTGCATATTCTAAGGTACAAGATTCAATGGTAGTTAATTTAGGCTTGTTTGGAGTTCGGGAAAAGAAATCTAGGAAATTAATTTTTATGAAACACCAGCACTTGATACTAGTCATCTATTTGATAAAATCGATTTTAGGACCACATTTTGAAGCAAATATGCTGGATATATGAATCTTTTCTATCTCATGCAATGCAATTACATCAATAACATAGAATACGAATTAATAATCCGCAATGGATGCAGCCTAATCCAACAGCATGAACTCACTTCTTATTATTATGATGCTGTGATGAAGCCTCAAGGAGAAAAAGGTAAGATAATCCGACAATTCACCTCTCCAACAACTAGCATTGGTATCAAGAAAGAAGGAACCACTGAAACCAGTCCCAAAAGCAGATACTCCAATTCCGTAAAGCTCTGCAAATCAAGAATGATCAAGTAAACTGACATTTTAAATAACGTCCAAAATATATGTGACCACACGGGGTGTGTGTGTGTGTGAGAGAGAGAGAGTGAAAGAGAGAATTTGTTTCCCAATAAATATATAAATAAATATGTATATTTGAATTCCAATAAATCAGTATATAGAGAGCACTACTAAAACCAATGCATATAAAATATTATCAATCAAAAAAGGAACGCTTTTAGCTATGGTTGCAATCTATAACAGTAAAATTCAAAAGTTGATTGAATTAAGGAACCCTCATCAGTATTTACCGAAAAACAGGAAACCCGCATCAGTGACTACATTACCATAACCACAAGCTCTTATTCAGTCCTATTTCTATATTATTGATTCATGAGCCTTAAAAGTGCACAAGAGATAGAGTTCGGAACACTGAATATACAGGAAAGAAAAATGGAGACCATTATTGATCCTTTTTCAAACCAGCAAAATTTAAAACCAAAAAAATAAAAACAAAATAATTAATTTCCTTGAAGCAAATCCGATAATTCTAGAGTATTTCTAACCAAGCAATTAGCAATCACCATATTAACACATAAGTTTAATCTGCATTGGCTACAAAATCCAACTTTGGCAGTATACAAGCAAATACAAAGAAATTTACTTATCCGCATTACATCAATAATTCATTTTGTACTAATCGAGCTCAAAGGAAATCACTTTTCAATGAATAACAAACATATGCAGATTGTATGTAACAAACCTCGTAGAGCTTGTACGGAACGACAATTCTAAGGCAAAGAGTGAGCCAAAATGGTGCGTAGATAAGAAAAAATAACTCGCCCCATCTCTTGCTTGGATTGGGAGCAAACCACAAACTCGAACTACAAGAAGCTACTTCGCTACCTGTGAATATATACACATACATATATACATCAGTGTAATTTTATCAAGAAATTGCTGAAACTTTGGAGAGTGTCAAAGTACAAAACTCTAAGAAAACCCTAATTTGGAGGAAAATGAACTCTCCTCCCATTTCGTTAATTGGGATCTAAGGCTTTTCTCTCCAATGGACCTCAGACACAACCGAACTGAAGTGTGAGCGGAGAAGGCTCCAATGCGTGGACCATATGACCTTTTATTTTAATGTCAAAAATACCCTCTGAAATATATGGAATGACAAATTTTACCTTTTATGAGTTGGCATAGTTGTAAATTTAGGGCAATGTAAATACATTGAAATTTGTTTTTAAAAGTCTAAATTGAGTGTAGGGAGAAATTTAACTAGTTAAATGTTTGGGAATAATAGTTATCATATGAATGTTATTTTTTTTAATAAAATAAAATAACATAACATAACATAACATTACATTGTAAGTAGTAAAACTTTTCTTTATTTTCTTCTTTTTTTCAAAAAAAATTATTGATCTATATCATATATCTATCTATTTTATCAATTGATGTCATGATTAAAAAGTGTACGCAAAGCATACGCACATATCATGATTCGTCATATCGGCCGATACGCAATATATAGTCCGATTTGTAATCATTTTTTAATAGTCTGATATTATTACACATTTCACAAATCGATTGATTTACATGAATATTCGTCCGAATTCGTTAGACCACGACCGCAACCAATACATACATATATAATACTTCTTTTTAACATGAGTACACACAGTAATATTGGGTATTAAAAGATCAAATTATTGGCAGCTTTTGGACTTGTCTTTCCATTCAATAGGAGGGTTTTTTTTTTTTTTTTTTTTTTTTAATATAGGAGGGGTTGAGGGTGTGAAATTTTTTTTTGGACAAGCCTAACTTAAGTTTAGAAGTGAAACAAACAAGGAAAAAAATTGCATAAAAGTATAATTTAGTGACATCTTTAGGAGTTAAGTGGTACAATTTCCTCTCTAATTCTTCGTGATTGAGTTTTTATTTTATTTTTTACAATCTTTGATTTAGAAAAATATATATATATATTGAATTAGAGGAAGTATCTAGTTTGTAATTTCTCTTTTTATTGTCTTTTATTTTTATTTTTTGAGGATATTATTGATTATGAAAGCGAGAGAAAAATTAGGTGCAGCAGTCTAGGAAGCACAGATACTTCTCTCAATGTGTCGTGGTGGTATCAGAGACACTTTTAGATTGATATTGTTCTGAAACGTGATGATACGACATGGCAACAAATACAAAATTAAATACAATTTAAAATTTATTATGGGTTAGTTAAAAAATAATCTAAAATTTAAGAAAACAAAATTAATTAAAAATTTACCTCTAAACTCCAAATTATTGATTTATTTATGATTCTACGAATAAAAAAATAAAAATATATATCCGTATTCAATATTCGTATTCGGGCGTCCTAGCTAGGTAGCATTCATTGGTGAGAAAATTAGAGAGAGTAAACAAAGATGGTTTGGACACTTAGATCTAACATAGAGAGTCAAAAGAGAAATATTAGTTGTAAAATAATGCAAGAGAGGAGGAACGACCAAAAAAAATTAAAGAGAAAGAATTAATGTGTCTTACCCCATTTATATAGGATTAAAGCAAAAATAATGATGATGATAATGATAAGAGTTAGTTTAACTTTCTATTTGCACTTATGTTGAAAATTTAAGAAGTTTTTCAATCTTCTTTACAAGATAAGTTTTCTATTGCGCCTATTATTATTATTATTATTATTATTATTATTATTATTATTTATGTTAGTGGCCTATTTATTTTTATTTTGTTGGGGTCTATTTATGTTTACTTATTTATTCTATTTAATTGGGCTATTATGTGATTTATTGGCTCTATTTAATTTGACTATTACAAGAACTTAGCTTTGCCTACATTAGCTTAGTTCTCCTATATAAATTTTAGCTTATATCCTTCATCAGTTAATAAGCTTTATTTTTTATTTTTGGACAATAGTTAGATTCCCGCAAGGTTATGAGGCGGGATGGAGAAATGTCATTCCCGCCTATGGAGGTTACGCCACACAGGCGACACGCAGACGCTGAGTAGGACGCTGCATGACATGGGAGTTTCTAGAGTCTTCTGAAGTAGTCTAGAGTTGTGTGAACGATTCTAGATATGCGTAGAAATGTGTAGAAATGTGTGGAAGGTTCTGGAGTTCTCCATAATTGTGTGGAGTAGTATGTAGAGTTCTAGAATGTTATAGATACTTGTGGATAAGTATGGAAGTGTGAAGAAAGTGGGAGAAGATTCTAGAGAATCAATCTCCACCATAGGTTAAAATGCATCCTAGCCATCCATTAGGGATGGGGATGCCTATAAATAGGAGTGGGACTTCATTTTGTAGACAACAAGTCCTATAGTGAGTCTTAAGAGTCTTGTAGAGAGTTTGAGTGCTAGCCTTGTACAAAGCATTCTTTGAAGTAATAGAAGTGTTCTTTCCTTGCCAACTTAAGTGCCTTAGTGTGTGTGAGTGTGCAAGCCAAGTGAGGAGAGGGCGAGGGCCACTTCAACACTAGTAAGCGCACGAGGGGAGTGTGTTGGCTAAGGTGTGCACGGGAGTTATGCTGACTAAGCACTTACGAGAGTAGAAGCAACGTCTTGGTGCCGCACGGGGGTAGCTAGAGTGGTGCTGAAACTCTAAACCCGTGACAGTTGGTATCAGAGCCAGGTTCGTCAAGGGAGCCTTGTGGAGTAGACATAGCTAGCGGAGGAGACCACCAAGTCCACGTCTTGGAGCAGAGCTTGGAGGAGAAGCTTGCCACACACTTGGTCTACACGGAGACCAAGTTTAATAGGCTCGAGAGAAAGATGGCGGAGCTCTACGGGCTGATTGATGGCATCGCAAGAGAAGGAAAGGGACTTGCAAGATCGGGTAGATAACTTGCGCGTGGAGATTACCGAGTGCAAGAAGGAGTTCTCCCAAGCGCGCAAAGTCGTGGTGAAGCCAAGAAAGAAGAAGGCGCCGGAGCCCAAGGAGTATGATGGGGTAAGGAATGCGCGCCAGATTGACAACTTCTTCTGGCATATGGAGCGATACTTCGAATGCATGGAAATCGAGGACGATGAGGAGAAGGCGCAGACACGCACTATGTACCTTACGGACACTTTCGCTCTATGGTGGAGGCAGCGCTCCACCGGTAGGGGCGTAAGAGCGGTTGACACATGGGAGGAGTTCAAGAGGCAGTTCTACTCTAAGTGCGTTGAGGACCTCGCCATAATCAACCTAAGGCGCCTGAAGCAGAAGGGTAACATAAGGGATTATGTGAAGGAGTACTCCAACTTGATGCTGGAGATCCCAGAGATGCTGGAGCGGCAACGCGTGTGCTTATTCATTGATGGGTTGCAGGCTTGGGTAACCACAGAGCTGAGAATGAGGGAGCCTAGAGACTTGGCATCCGCAATGACTATAGCGGAGCGCCTTGAACACTTTAGGCGTGATAATAAGAGGGCTACGTCTCCCAGGAGGGACCACGACAAAGGTGGGGGAGACCGGCGCTTCAAGAAAAGGGGCTCGCCCAAGTCCTGCGATGATGAGCACAGCGATGAGGAGAGACGCCCACGCCATGACTAGAGCAAGGACCATGGAGAGAGGTCCAATTCTAGTGGCAAAGGAGAGCGCCGCGACAAGGGCAAGTGGGAGCCGAAGTGACACTGTGCGATGGGCCGCACATATTGCGACACTGCCCCAATAAGAAAACCATGAACGCCTTTGTAAAGGATAAGGGCAAGGGTAAGGAGGACGATGCGGGTAATGATGAAGACAGGTGCATAGGGGCTATGCAGATGCTGAGTAGCATAGCGCATGACACCAAGAAGAAGAGCAAGGCAAAGAAGGTAGCCGGGGTGCGCCATGTGGATGCGCAGGTTGTGGCAAAATCGTGCAAGCGTTGGTGGACACAGGTGCCACACACAACTTCATTACCCCGAAGGAGGCGCAACGACTTGGCTTGGAGATACGCAAGACGGAGGGCTGGATTAAGGCCTTCAACTCCGAGGAGGCACGCGTGAGCAGAGTGTGCAAGGAGGTGGAGCTATGCATGCAAGGGTGGAAGGGCAAGGTCGACTTCCAGGTTGCAGAGATGGACGACCACGACATGGTGCTGGGGCTGGAGTTCATGGATGGGAACAACGCCGCGCCACTACCATGCCTTGGTGTGTCGATGATACTTAGAGGCGAAGAAGGCAAAGCCGCATGCATGGTGCCGCTCGTGGGCAGGAAGGAGAGTCTAGAGGTGGCAATCAACACGATGGAGCTCGTGAGGATCTCACATATCCCGAAAGGGCGCGCGCACATGTGGGCCAAGGACATATGCTCAAGTGTTGATGACCTACGAAAGGCTGGGTCAGCTAAAGAAACCGTGACGAGGGCGTCACGAAAATGGGTGGGGGAGAATGTCACACCCCGCCTATGGAGGTTACGCCACGCAGGCGACACGCAGACGCTGAGTAGGACGCTGCATGGCATGTGAGTTTTTAGAGTCTTCCGGAGTAGTTTAGAGTTGTGTGGAAGATTCTAGATATGCGTAAAAATGTGTAGAAGTGTGTGAAAGGTTCTGGAGTTCTCCATAATTGTGTGGAGTAGTATGGAGAGTTCTAAAATGTTATAGATACTTGTGGATAAGTATGGAAGTGTGAAGAAGGTGGGAGAAGATTATAGAGAATCGATCTCCACCATAGGTTAAAATGCATCTTAGCCATCCATTAGGGATGGGGATGCCTATAAATAGGAGTGGGACTTCATTTTGTAGACAACAAGTCCTATAGTGAGTCTTGAGAGCCTTGTAGAGAGTTTGAGTGCTAGCCTTGTACAAAGCATTTTTTGAAGTAATAGAAGTGTTCTTTCCTTGCTAACTTAAGTGCCTTAGTGTGTGTGAGTGTGCAAGCCAAGTGAGGAGAGGGCGAGTGTGATACCCTCGGATTCCCGAATGCGGGTTGGCCAGGCCCACACCCGAATACCTGAGGATATCAAAAACAAAATCGGCAATAAACGAACATAGAGTACAAAAGAATAAAGAAGAATAAATAAAATGCTGACAAGAAACTAAAATGATAATCTAATAATAAATCTCAGAATATATTTCTATTAATTAATAAACTCTTCTAATACAACTGATCCTCCAAAATACAACTCGGGAATCCATACTGTGTGGACCCCTAGAAAATCCAAGCTAAACAAATGACAGCAATAACTGTCTAAATCAAGAAACTAAATCATAAAGGAACTCCTATGTAGCATCAGAAGAATGAAGTAGACTGATCCCCACTTAGCACGAACAACCTCTACTCCTGACGAACACCTGAAAAATAATGGTGGGTCAGGCCCACAAACAAGTTCTACTCTACTACAGTCCAAACAGAGATCCGATACACGTATACATCCTAGTCAATCCAACAGTAACTAGTAATCCGTATATATATATATATATACACACTAAAGGAACTTCACTAGACTATAGGGTTGTCTAAACCTGAATAGTAGGCAACATGCAAAACGCACATATAGTGGGCATGAGTACCTAGACCTACCAGGGTACACAACTACACTATATCTAGTTACACATCCGTGACGATATACGCACCCTAACCACTGATCCTGAGACTCAAGCTCATATCATGGCACCATACTTATATACATAAAATCTAGTAACCATCCTATTCAGTATAAATTAATCCTCCATAAGTCATTCAACTTGTTAAGTTGACCTGACTTGAATATATGTAGAACTTAACATTTTAGTTAATCCATTCCCTTGTATAATAAATTAATCCTCCATAAGTTATTCAACTTGTTCAGCTGACCTGACTTGAATATAAGTAGGACTTAACATTTTAGTTACTCCATTCCCTTATATAAAATAGGTAGGACTTAACTGATAAGTTAATCCGTCCCTAGAATGCCACCGTCCCATACCGGTGCATTAAACGACACAATCCAACAATTAATGTAACGATTAAGGAAATACATCAAACAATCCAGAAATAACTATGATAATATGATATCAAGTTATTACAAAATAAGAATGACTTATTATTTATTTATGCTTCCTATATCATATGTCCTACATAAACTGAATCTTATACATATGATGATATTTTATTATACCGTCAAATAAGCATTCTCCATATCCAATTCATCCTACACATTTAATCTCAATTGTTAAAACATATTAAAAGATTAAATTCATTTGTTTATTTAAAACATTCAAATAGTAAGCATCATTATAATTGAGTCTATTTAAATTTATTTAAACCCAAACCTAGTTCCTATTTAATGTTCAGGAATCCTAGGCATGTTTCTACGTTCCATCATTCCACAGATATGAAAAATACATAATTTAAACATGTAAAAATTCACAATCATGCATTTATTAATTCATAACACAATAACAGATATAAATCAAATTCATAAAACATATATTCTAATCTAATTAAATATGCATAATTATTTAATTTTATGTGTTTAATAAATCCTGAAATTTCCTAGGCATGTACAGAAACACGAATCAAAAGGAAAGAGATAGAAGAAGAACTTGCCTTAAACTTTCGGATCGAAAGTTAAACTTCTTCTTCCTTGATCTGCTCTCTCCTTCCTTCATTTTCCTCCTTCCCTCTCTAACTCTCTCTCTCTAGAATATATCACGTGAATATTTCTAACCCCTTTTTACAACCTATAGCTATATATTTATAGGTTAAGTAAAATAACCCTAATCCTTTTCCTAATCCAAGTCAACTTAAAAATATATATATATATTAAAAAGGTAAGTAAAATATGTTACGTATATAATTTATGTATATGTTTATTAAATAAATAAATTATACACATTCCATTATTTATTAATAGATTATCCAATAATACTTAAGTTACCATAATATTATAAAGTAACTTAAAACATAACACGTATCAAATCTATGTATATTTTTATTATTTAAATATAAAACATATACATCAGATTAAATATTATTACCCAAGTTACCATAAAAGTAATTAATAAATTACTTTCCCTTTTATATATATTAAAAAGGTAAGTAAATTATGTTACGTATATAATTTATGTATATGTTTATTAAATAAATAAATTATACATATTCCATTATTTATTAATGGATTATTCAATAATACTTAAGTTACCATAATATTATAAAGTAACTTAAAACATAACATGTATCATATCTATGTATATTTTTATTATTTAAATATAAAACATATACATCAGATTAAATATTACTACCCAAGTTACATAAAAGTAATTAATAAATTACTTTCTTTTTTATATATGTATATAATATATATCTATATATATATACATACACAACTATCCATGGGTAATAATCCATACACATCCAACTTCCTATTCAAGTAGTTCATGAGACCCAATTGGTTAGCCCATTACTACTAACCATAACCATAAAAGAAAAATAAAATAAAATAATAAAAGAAAAGAAAACATTTAATTTACAGTTAATCAGAACACCATTTAAGCATATAATCCAATTAAACAATTAACACATAGACAAATACAAATAATACATAGACACATAATCAAATAATCAAGTAATACCTAATTCAATTAAACACATAAGCAATTAGTCAAATAATCAATTAAATAATTAAAAATACAATTAAAACAAATAAATAAATACCGAGACTATCCTTTTAAAATTAGGGGTATTACATTCTTCCCCCCCTAATAGAAGGAATTCCGTCCTCGGAATTCGCCCTTACTTTCTTCCATTATGCTTGGAAACTGTGAGCGAAAAACATCCTCCTATTCCAAAGTAGACACAACCTCACTATAAGGGCTCCACTTAACTCCAATATACCAAGTGGTATACAGGGTTCCTATATTTTAAGAAACACAATAATCATACGATGCGTAGATTGTATCAACGTAATCATCCCATGTCGACAAGGGAATGATCTACATACCTCCAAATGCCATAGAATATACGCACAAACTCCTATGCACCCAGCGCTAATAATTTGTTAACGCTAATTCAGAGGCGATTGCCTCAATTGTGAAATAGAATCCTCTAAAAGTCAATGTAATAAGTAAAATTGACCTTTCTCCAAAAATCACCTTTCTTCCTACATAGAAAACAGAACGAGCAAACTACTCCCTGATAGAAAAACTCTAGTATACGAGTTCAACTATTTACAACATCCCACTGTCGCCTCCCAACCGCGCGCAGTTCAATACAAAGGGAAGTATTTCTTTCCGGCACATTTTTAAATTTAGTAGAGGTCTGATTGTACAACCCTTACTTCCATTTTCAACCAACAAATGAGAGGTATGCATTGTGAAAGATACAAAACCTCCAAAGTTGTCACACAAATCTCCTTGTGCCAACAATATCGCAGACAAAATTCCGACAAGTGAAGTAAACACTTCCAACTGTCCATGAAAATCTAGGATATACGCCTCAAACATATCCTGTATGGTCTAATTTAATTTCTCGATTAATTCCTCCGTCTATAGATATGAAGTAAAGCTGATGCTCCAAAATCTTCATAAAGCTCATTCGAAATAGCACTTTACATCCACTAATATGGACATCCACATGCTATAACACCACTATCACTGAACTATAGAACTACTATGAAGTTCTAAAATAAGCATAACTCAAATTTATGTCCTCAAGCGATCTTTCTCAATCCATCACTCGGATTCCATATCAAAAATTGAAATTCCAAATCAATGTCGATCCTTCCCACTGACCGTCACTCCTGTTTACTTCAACTTCCATATTTGTTATAGGAAGTGGCTAAAGATTCGTATGATATCCGATGATCAACTTTCCACCTTTATAGCAGGTTTTACACTTAGGGCAATTATATACACGTTCTTATCCGTACCTGTTCACCAAAACTGACATTTAATGTCGTGATGTACCTTCTAACCATTTGGGTGTACTAAGAAAAATTATAAATTTCCATCTCAGTCGCCCGACCGTTATATCACTATTTACAGAAACTACTAACTCTCCTCCAGTACCTTAAACTCATTCTCTAGGGTCAGCTCCAATATTTAAAATTAACCTCCTGAACTACCTTGGTAATAACAAGTGTTATTATTACACCTGCTATACATTCAACTGATAACTCATCAACGAACCGAAAGATTTAAATATCTTATCGGTTGTTATAAGCATCCACTTCCATAATTGCTTCCACCAGACGGAACTTGATATAAAGTGTGAATTACCATTTCTATCTATCTAAACCGTCTCGTGATCCATTCTATTCGTATGAACTAAAGTCCTACCAGTTCAAAATAGACAAGAATTAAGCTGACCTAACTTATCAGTCAACCAATATCCCATCCAGAATCATGACCCTTGTACGAAATCAGCAATCCCTCAACTAAATCCGTGAAAAATGCTCTCTCATTTCCACTCCAATATAGGGAATAACTGTAAATGATCTAGTGATCTCTGATGGTCCATCTCTACTATCTAATAAAAATTACAATGGGAGACAAAATCACTATGTCCCCCCTCCTGCCTGTCCTCTAAACGTCTGCTTCATACCGTGAAGTATCATGTTTCCACTAGGATAAATAAAGAACTAAGAGTTGTGAAACTCAGTCCTTGCATCCTCTATCCAATTTGTCTGCAGAAAGTACCGTTAATCCAGTACCACCAGCTTTCGTCTGTACCCATTGTTTAAATTAGAGCATCTTCAAAAGCGAATTCTGCAACTAAATGTATCTATCACTGATCTGTGATAAACTTATCGATATTGAAAGTCAATCGGTAAATCCATTTATTAATAGTCAACTATGACTTTAACTCAACAATAGTCAACAAACTACGACATTTCTATACATACCATGCACCTCATCTTTATATAAGTGTTTGATCTCACCATCTTGTCTTTGACACACCCTGCTTCTTTAAGACAAGTTAATGACAATCCAACTTCTTTGTCTAACTTCAAAAGAATATGAAATCTTTCCATCCTCTACATAAGTCATCAATTTCCTTGCAACAGCTAATTGTTGCAAATTGTGACTAAAAAAAATAATTCCATATTATTTATGGATATGAAGAGACTTAGTTTCCTCCTCCATGTGCAACACCGGCAAATGTTAGTAAAATATATGGTTCATGTGACATTTAAGATATAACAAATCTTATACTAATATGTCATTAGATAATTAACAATATGCTAAGAAATCATTAATTAAATATGCAACTCTAT
This sequence comes from Cornus florida, assembly GCF_030987335.1. Taxonomy (NCBI): domain Eukaryota; kingdom Viridiplantae; phylum Streptophyta; class Magnoliopsida; order Cornales; family Cornaceae; genus Cornus; species Cornus florida. Next base: position 92,234,015 of record NW_026775574.1, read on the forward strand.
ATTTAATAAAATATGCAAAATAAATTAATAAAATCATAATAATCAATAAAGAACCTGGACCGAGGCTAGTATTGAATACTATGTCCTTAAGACAGATTCGCCCCGCTATGGTGCTAACGGACTCAGTGGCGTCTATCTCCCAGGATATAACGGTTTACATCCACCAGTAGCAGCACTACAAACTCGTGGATACGGCGAACCTCCTCTGTGTAATACTCTCTCTGACTCAAAAATGCATCTATGCTATATAAATGCTGAATTGGGTGCAATTCGAATCAAATGGTTCGGACCAATCTTAATATAGCTCGATGAAATTGGATTAGGGTCTAAGTGATTCGGACCACTTAACCTATGGTTTGAACCCACTTGGGTTGGGTTCAAGTCTAGAGAGGGAGATAGAAGAAAATGAAAAATGAACAACTTGCAAATGATCCAAAGGGGGGTATTTATAGAAACAGAAATGCCTTTTCGGATTGGGTGCGTCTCTTCATCATTGGACACAACCATTACAATAGGTTGCAATGGTTCACATGGTGTCTATTCACCACTAGACACATCTATTCCAATAGGTTGCAATGGTTCACATAGTGTCTGTTCACCAATAGACACATCCATTCCAATAGGTTGCAATGTGTCTTTTCGAGTGGGTGCAACCATGGGTCATGATGGTTTGAAAAAAGGTGTAACCTTTTGAAAAAACTAAAAAGTGGTTTTTTAATTTAAAAGGCGTAACCCTTTAGAAAAACTAAAATATGGTTTTTTTAATTTAAAAGGTGTAACCTTTTAGAAAAACTAAAAAGTAGTTTTTTTTAATTGAAAAAACCAACCACCCAAAAAACCCACTCATTTGTAAAACCCATTTAAATAAGCCCAGCCCAAAATTAGGCCCAATCTAAAATTCCAAAAAAGAATAATCTGGACTTTACAATTAGGCCCAAGTCCAAGCCCAAATCCTAAACTCAGCTTATTTAAATTTCAATTTGTTTCAACATTTTTTCCATGTGGGACAAACACTTCTCACATTTTGCATACCCATTTAGGCTTATCAAAACACCACACTTTGGAGCTAATTTCTCATTCATCCGGAAACGGATTTCAGAAAGTAAATATACGACGTTCATCTCCTTGCGGAGAGAAACGCGCTTGTCTAGAGATCCGTAAAAAATTATTAGCGGAGTCTATTCCAAATCTCATCCAAAGTTTATGTTTTTAATGCCCCCGTTTCCAACAGCAAATTCCTCCTAATGACACACCCTCTTGAATAAATTCTTGATTAAGAATTTACTGATGAATATTTATTCAGTCTCCTATCCTCACTCGGTGTCATTCCAATAAGTATTTAATCCAGTACTAAATCCTCATTCTGACTTGGTAACAACTTCTGAAATTTTCAAAAAGATGTTCAGGAAATCCAGTACCTCTGATATATAATCATGGCGTTACAGTGATCTTTATTTACCACTACCTCACGCATACCGAAACATTAACAATCACCAATATCATGACATTGTAATATGATACGAATCCATACCTAACGTAAAGTATATCAAACTAATCGTTCTATATTGTTTGACTCGTAGTGATGGTTTAATTATCCCATCCTAAAACACACCATAATGACACATGTCCAGGTCCAATAGATTGGTTAGATATATGTGTATCTACCAAATCCTACGACCGTATGTGTGACGTTTCCGATTTTCACCATTTTTATTTATTTATTTTTTTTTTCTGGAATTTTGTCGCCCCAAGGGCATTCTCGTCTTTTCATGTTATGTGTACGAGATTGTGGTTGGGTCCGTTTGCATTGTGTACATTTTAAATTATGTGGATTAAGTAGTATTTGCATGTGGTGCACTTGTGTGTGTATGTAGTTTAAAAATTAAAGCAAAAAGAAAATGAGATAGTGGCGGGACCCACCACTAACCTATTCCTTGTCTTGAGACCACATTTTTGGTCTCTCAACTCTCATTCTCCTGTAGCTCTCTTCCTCCCTTCCATTTCATTTTCCTTTTGTTTTGCCTCCAATCTTTGAGGCTTGATAACTTCTTCAACACTTGGTATTTTGGAGTGCCGTTTGCGGCAAAACGGAGAGCACGGCGAGCTCTACGCATGGGTACCAACAATTTCAGTCTTTGTGCAGCCTAAGGAGTCCGAAAATCATGACCCATTTTGAGGGTTTTCACATTTTAAGAGGTAGGGGCTTCCTAATTCACATTATTCATACACCTTTGTGAGTTAATCTACATGAATTGTGTTATAACATGCTTATTTGTGTTAATTGTAGCCTAAATTGTCTTGGTTGTATATATGTGAATATGTGAAGACATGTCTTGATTATGCTATATGAGAAGTATGCTTATATAATGAGTTTTATACCTATGGTATTGTTCACATGCTGTAAATAGTGTATGAATGCATGCCCTATTGTATTTTGTGATAATTCATTATTGTTTAAATATTAAAAGTATGTTTAAATATTAAAAATATGAGAACATGCTTACTTGTGTGGTGTCAAATTCCTCATTTTCATAGTACTGAGATCGTGAAACATGCATATACACCATTGGGTTGCTGTGATACCCCCGAATTTTCGAATGCGGGTTGGCCAGGCCCACGTCCAAATACTCGAGGATATAAAAACAAATTGATAATAAACAAACACATAGTACAAAAGAATAAAGAAGAATAAATAAAATGCTGACAAGAAACTAAAATGATAATCTAATAATAAACCTCATAATATATTTCCATTAATTAATAAACTCTTCTGATACAACTGATCCTCCAAAATACAACTCGGGAATCCATAATGTGTGAACCCCTAGAAAATCCAAACTAAACAAATGACAGTAATCTAAAACAGGAAACTGAATCATAAAGGAACTCCTATGTAGCATCGGAAGAATGAAGTAAACTGATCCCTGCTCAGCACGAACAACCTCTACTCGTGACGAACACCTGAAAAATAATGGTGGTTCAGGCCCACAAACAAGTTCTACTCTACTACAGTCCAAGCAGAGATCCGATACACGTATACATCCTAGTCAATCCAACAGTAACTAGTAGTCCGTATATATATATATATACACACTAAAGGAACCTCACTAGACTATAGGGTTGTCTCAACCTGAATAGTAGGTAACATGCAAAACGCACATATAGTGGGCATGAGTACCTAGACCTACCAGGGTACACAACTACACTATATCTAGCTACACATCCCTGGCGATTTATGCGCCCTAACCATTGATCCTGATACTCAAGCTCATATCATGGCACCATACCTATATATATAAAATCTAGTAACCATCCTATCTAGTATAAATTAATTCTCCATAAGTCATTCAACTTGTTTAGCTGACCTGACTTGAATATAAGTAGGACTTAACATTTTAGTTAATCCATTCCCTTATATAATAAATTAATCATCCATAAGTCATTCAACTTGTTTAGCTGACCTGACTTAAATATAAGTAGGACTTAACATTTTAGTTATTCCATTCCCTTATATAAAATAGGTAGGACTTAACTAATAAGTTAATCCATCCCTAGAATGCCACCGTCCCATACCGGTGCATTAAACCACACAATCCAACAATTGATGTAACAATTAAGGAAATATATCAAACATTCTATAAATAACTATGATAAATATGATATCAAGTTATCACATAATAGGAATGACTTATTATTTCTTTAAACTTCCTATATCATATGTCCTACACAGACTGAATCTTATACATGATGATATTTTATTATACCGTTAAATAATGATTCTCTATATCCAATTCATCCTACACATTTAATCTTAATTGCTAAAATATTTTAAAAGATTAAATCCATTCGTTTGTTTAAAACATTCAAATAGCAAGCATCATTCTGATTGAATCTATTTAAATTTATTAAAACCCAAACCTAGTCCCTATTTAATGTTCAGGAATCCTAGGCATGTTTTTACGTTCCATCATTCCACAGATATGAAAAATACATAATTTAAACATGTAAAAATTCACATAATAAATCAAATCAAAATCATGCATTTTATCAATTCATAACACAAGAACAGATATGAACCAATTTCATAAAACCTATATTCTAACCCAATTAAACATGCATAATTATTTAATTTTATGTGTTTAATAAATCCTGAAATTTCCTAGGCATGTACAGAAACACGAATCAAAGGGAAAGAGATAGAAGAAGAACTTGCCTTAAACTTTCGGATCGAAAGTTAAACTTCTTCTTCCTTGATATTCTCTTTACAGGGTTTTTCTCCTCATTCCTTCCTTTTCCTCCTTCCCTCTCCAACACTATCTCTCCAGTATATATCACGTGAATATTTCTAACCCCATTTTACAACCTATAGCTATATATTTATAGGCTAAATAAAATAACTCTAACCCTTTTCCCAATCCAAGTCAACTAAAAAAAAATGAAAATAAAAATATTAAAAAGGTAACCAAAATATGTTACGTATATAATTTATGTATATGTTTATTAAATAAATAAATTATACATATTCCATTATTTATTAATGGATTATCCAATAATATTTAAGTTACCATAATATTATAAAGTAACTTAAAACATAGCACGTATCAAATCTATTGTATATTTTTATTATTTAAATAAATATATACATCAGATTAAATATTACTACCCAAATTACCATAAAAGTAATTAATAAATTACTTCCTCTTTTATATATATATTAAAAAGGTAAGTAAAATATGTTACGTATATAATTTAGTCCATGTTATTAAAACAATAGTTAGTTGATCACACACTTGTGTCCCCAACTAAACCACATATCAAATCCCGAGTAATTAACAAAAAAAATAAAACGCGTATGATAAACACAATAAAACAAGATATACTCCTACTTAGGATATCGTTCTTTCTAAAAAAAAAAAAAAAAGTCTCATTTGAAATCAACCTTACTAGATTTTTTCAACATTTCCTTTTATAATTTCATAAATAATCATCTAATCTCGAAACATATCCTTTAAAACATAGCTTAAAAACACAAATGTTTGCCTAAGTAAATACCAAGGGCTTAACCCTCATCCTTCTTATATGCGGAATGTAAACTGTCTAATTTGGCTTTTTAAAGCAAATTAGAACGTCACAACATAATACCAATGCCCTCTTGTATGTGATTTAAAAATTATGTATTTCATTCTGATAAGAACACATCCGATCCCCAAACTCCTTAACAATACTTTTTATATACCTCTTTTAGAGATGATAAGAAAGCTTAATTATTTGTAAATTGATCAACCCCAATTCTACTAATAACATTCGCTATACTACTAGCTATTCAGATCACCTCGCGCGATCATCCATCTTCAAGATTTAGTACTCTCTCTATTGGATGCTCATAAATCTCCTCCATTAGGATCCTCTTCGGCTTCTACTCCTTACTTGTCTCTTTTTTGAGATCAACTGAAGTCGTATTGGCCCTGATATGCGGTGACCTATCACGTACACCTAAATCCTTCCTTGACTTATACTTTTAAAGTAATGCCAAATGAACCTAAACCATCGATCCCTAACTCTACCTTCTGGCAACGAAATCGATAACGTACTCCTTTACTACTTTGGGTCTTTATCGCTTTCGCCTTGAACTCATCATTTTACTAGTGCCAATCATTCTATGAATACAGAATATAATTGACATCAACTTCTCCTAACAAACCATAAATAGAGTACAACGAATCATAATACGGGCTCTAAGTTTTAAGAGACGCAATGCGGAAGTTACATAACGAAAGACACTCCTAAGGACACTTGAACTTGGAGTGCTCTGATACCAATTGTGATACCCTCGGATTCTCGAATGCGGGTTGGCCAGGCCCACACCCGAATACCCGAGGATATCAAAAACAAAATCGGCAATAAACTAACACAGAGTACAAAAGAATAAAGAAGAATAAATAAAATGCTGACAAGAAACTAAAATGATGATCTAATAATAAACCTCAGAATATATTTCCATTAATTAATAAAATCTTCTGATACAACTGATCCTCCAAAATACAACTCGGGAATCCATATTGTGTGGACCCCTAGAAAATCCAAACTAAACAAATGACAGCAATAATTGTCTAAATCAGGAAACTAAATCATAAAGGAACTCCTATGTAGCATCGGAAGAATAAAGTAGACTGATCCCCGCTTAGCACGAATAACCTCTACTCGTGACGAACACCTGAAAAATAATGGTGGGTCAGGCCCATAAACAAGTTCTACTCTACTACAGTCCAAACAGAGATCCGATACACGTATACATCTTAGTCAATCCAACAGTAACTAGTAGTCCGTATATATATATATACACACTAAATGAACCTCACTAGACTATAGGGTTGTCTCAACCTGAATAGTAGGCAACATGCAAAACGCACATATAGTGGGCATGAGTACCTAGACCTACCAGGGTACACAACTACACTATATCTGGCTACAAATCCCTGGCGATATACGCACCCTAACCACTGATTCTAAGACTCAAGCTCATATCATAGCACCATACTTATATATATAAATCTAGTAACTGTCCTATTCAGTATAAATTAATCCTCCATAAGTCATTCAACTTATTCAGTTGACCGACTTGAATATAAGTAGGACTTAACATTTTAGTTAATCAATTCCCTTATATAATAAATTAATCCTCCATAAGTCATTCAACTTGTTCAGCTGACCTGACTTGAATATAAGTAGGACTTAACATTTTAATTAATTCATTCCCTTATATAAAATAGGTAGGACTTAACTGATAAGTTAATCCGTCCCTAGAATGCTACCGTCCCATACCGGTGCATTAAACCATGCAATCCAACAATTAATGTAACGATTAAGGAAATACATCAAACAATCCAGAAATAACTATGATAATATGATATCAAGTTATCACAAAATAGGAATGACTTATTATTTATTTAAGCTTCCTACATCATATATCCTATATAAACTGAATCTTATACATATGATAATATTTTATTATATCGTCAAATAAGCATTCTCCATATCCAATTCATCCTACACATTTAATCTCAATTGCTAAAATATATTAAAAGATTAAATTCCTTCGTTTGTTTAAAACATTCAAATAATAAGCATCATTATGATTGAGTCTATTTAAATTTATTTAAACCCAAACCTAGTTCTTATTTAATGTTCAGGAATCCTAGACATGTTTCTACGTTCCATCATTTCACATATATGAAAAATACATAATTTAAACATGTAAAAATTCACACCGAAAATTAAATCAAAATCATGCATTTATCAATTCATAACACAAGAACAGATATAAACCAAATTCATAAAACCTATATTCTAATTCAATTAAACATGCATAATTATTTAATTTTATGTGTTTAATAAATCCTGGAATTTCCTAGGCATGTACAGAAACACGAATCAAAAGGAAAGAGATAGAAGAAGAACTTGCCTTAAACTTTCGGATCGAAAGTTAAACTTCTTCTTCCTTGATCTTCTCTCTACAGGATTTTTTTTCCTCCTTCCCTCTCTAACTTTCTCTCTCTAGAATATATCACATGAATATTTTTAACCCCTTTTTACAACCTATAGCTATATATTTATAAGTTAAGTAAAATAACCCTAATCCTTTTCCCAATCTAAGTCAACTCAAAAAATATATATATATATATTAAAAATATTAAAAAGGGAAGTAAAATATGTTACGTATATAATTTATGTATATCTTTATTAAATAAATAAATTATACACATCCCATTATTTATTAATGAATTATCCAATAATAATTAAGTTACCATAATATTATAAAGTAACTTAAAACATAACACGTATCAAATCTATGTATATTTTTATTATTTAAATATAAAACATATACATCAGATTAAATATTACTACCCAAGTTACCATAAAAGTAATTAATAAATTATTTTCCCTTTTATATATATTAAAAATGAAAGTAAAATATGTTAAGTATATAATTTATGTATATGTTTATTAAATAAATAAATTATACAAATTCCATTATTTATTAATGGATTATCCAATAATACTTAAGTTACCATAATATTATAAAATAACTTAAAACATAACACGTATCAAATCTATATATATTTTTATTATTTAAATATAAAACATATACATTAGATTAAATATTACTACCCAAGTTACCATAAAAGTAATTAATAAATTACTTTCCCTTTTATATATATTAAAAAGGTAAGTAAAATATGTTACGTATATAATTTATGTATATGTTTATTAAATAAATAAATGATACACATTCCATTATTTATTAATGGATTATCCAATAATACTTAAGTTACCATAATATTATAAAGTAACTTAAAACATAACACGTATCAAATCTATGTATATTTTTATTATTTAAATATAAAACATATACATCAGATTGAATATTACCACCCAAGTTACCATAAAAGTAATTAATAAATTACTTTCCTTTTTATATATGTATATAATATATATATATATATATATATATATATATATATATATACATACACAACTATCCATGGGCAATAATCCATACACATCCAACTTCCTATCCAAGTAGTTCATGGGACTCAATTAGTTGGCCCATTACTACTAACCATAACCATAAAAGAAAAATAAAATAAAATAATAAAAGAAAAGAAAACATTTAGTTTACAATTAATCAAAACACCATTTAAGTACATAATCCAATTAAACAATTAACACATAGACAAATACAAATAATACATAGACACATAATCAAATAATCAAGTAATACCTAATTCAATTAAACATATAAGCAATTAGTCAAATAATCAATTAAATAATTAAAAATACAATTAAAACAAATAAATAAATACCGAAACTATTCTTTTAAAATTAAGGGTATTACAACGAGGACCACTATAACACTAGTAAGCGCATGAGGGGAATGTGTTGGCTAAGGTGTGCACGAGAGTTAGACTGATCAAGCACTTGCGAGAGTAGAAGTAACGTCTTGGTGCCGCACGGGGGTAGCTAGAGTGGTGCTGAAACTCTAAACCCATGACAATTAGCTTAGTTCTCCTGTATAAATTTTAGCTTCTATCCCTCCTCGGTTAATAGGCTTTATTTTTTATTTTTAGACAATAGTTAGATTCTCGCAAGGTTATGAGGCGGGATGAAGAAATGTCATTCACTCCACTCTGCCAGTTTATAATGATAAATTATAATTTTATTCTTATATTTTATTTTATATTCAATAATTTTATGTATATGTTAAGCAAATTCTAATTTATTTTATTTCAATCACTAAATATATTTTTTTTGTATTATTCTTATTTGAAAACTTCTATGTATTATTTTGGTGTTCTTATAATAAAATTAAGTCTCAAGTTTGTATTAAGAAGTTGAATTTTGCTTTTATGGCATAAGAGAAAAATAATTATTACTATAATTAAAATTTTGTTTCATTAGTTACTTTCATTATATTCTTAATACAATGACAAAAGCACCCTAAAAACTCACCTGTTCCGTTTTCATCCCTAGATTCATCCTCATCACATTTATGGCACAATCCTTGTTACTTGTTGAATAATAGTAGCATGTATTTATAGTTTACCATTCTTCCTAACTATATAACAAATTATTTTTATTGTTTTTCTTTTGCAGGGAGAATCTTTATACTGCTAGATGCGTTGCAAACTTCAACAAAAATTACTTTGAAATTTTATCACTATAAACTTCACCATTTTGAATTTAAAAAATTTAAATGGTGAATTTATCATTTTTATGGACTTAAATACAATAATCTTCACCATTTTTAAAATTTAAAATAATGAATTTTACCATTATGAAAGTAGTGAAATTTTACATCACAAGAACCAAGAGAAAAAGTTGTAGAAGAGGATTTCGATTCTATGTTAAGCAAGGAATTTTCTATTTTACCATTATGAAAGTAGTGAAATAGCATGAACACTATTAAAAGATAAAACAATTTGAGTCAAACAAGTCACAAAAAATTAAATTTTTATATTTATTTTTTTATTTTAAAAAATTATCTTCATATTCAATATTTTTTATTCTTCAACAATGCTTCCACAAAAAAATTTCTGAATTCGTGACTGATGCCATGTTAGAAGTTCCTTGGCTTCCATTAGGTGCATATTATGTATGAATTGAATTTTCAAATTTCTCATCCTCATTCCTGCAACTTTTTGTCCAACTTAGTGCCCAAACGGAAGCTGCATTGTCCAAACCTTTTTTTAACTGTCCAGATCTTAAAATATTAAGTGTAATTCAGTCTTGGTCGCCCATAATGAAGCAATCATCGTCAAGAAATTAAAGATTTGCTTGGTTTATAATTTTAAAAACAGTCCTAAAGAATTTAGAAAATATAAAATAATTTTCTAAAAATAGTATTTTTTATAACTAAATTTTTTAAAAAAATTTTAGAAAATTAAATCAAATAGAAAATTTTATATAATTTTTAATTTTTAATTTCTTAAAAACAAAAAATTGTTCTCAAAACAAGGCCTAAATAGTTGGAATGGTATCCAGTTTAGTTTTAAAAATATTTAGAAAATTAAATCAAACAGAATTTTTTATATAATTTTTAATTTTTTAAAAACAAAAATTTGTTCTCAAAACAAGGCCTAAATACTTGGAATGGTATCCAGTTTAGTTTGTGTGTCTGCGTGTGCATGTCATGGTTTGAAAATGATTAATGGCATAATAATAATATATCGCTGATGTTTTATGATACTCCAACGACACCCACCCACATGTGATCTTTTCTAAAAACAAAAATCTGTTCTCAAAACAAGGCCTAAATAGTTGGAATAGTATCCAGTTTAGTTTGTCCGTATGTGTGTGCAAGTCATGGTTTGAAAATGATTAATGGGATAATAATAATAATGTATGGTCGATGTTTTATGATACTCCAACTCCAACAACCCCCACCCCACATGTGAACGCTAATCCAATCCCTCACAAACTCTGATGACATCATGCAACTAACTCAACCAAAATTTCGCAAATTGAGTTTGACTCACCCCAAATTTGCAGTATAATTATCATCTACTGTAGCTAAGTAAGGTTGTTAAAAAATCAGTTCTCAATTTTGCAATATAAATCAATCCAAATTTATCTGCATAATATATATATATATATATATATATATGTGCAAGCTAAATTTTATATAGGGGTGACAAATTTTGACACGATTCACCAATTCGACACGAGTTAAACAGATTTGAAATGATTTTAAACGAGTTCGGATCATAAATGAGTCGACACGATTAATTTATTTAGTTAATCGTGTCGTATTTGGGTTGAGGGATTTAACCCGTATAACTTATTTATACACGTTTAACTATACGTGCCATAAATAAATTTATATTTAAATTCCAAAATTAATATATAAAATTGTGTCTAATAATTTACTCTTTTGTAAACTAAAAACTATTTAGTAATTTAGTGGGATTAAAACTTATATTTTTCTTTTTCTGTTTTCTCTTCTTATTCATTTTTTATTCACTTATTCTAATGTATTGTTTTTACACTATTATATTTTCGGACTGTTTGAAAATAAATTTTTTTGTCAGTATTAACATGTCTCTTGAACCAAATTTTTGGGTCCGCCCTTGACCATAACCAAGATACCTTTGATGGAATATGTGTGTTTTAATGTAAAAAAATACGAATTTTGAGTTTTCCAATGCTATTTAAATATATTATTGATTCAGGAGCCTCAAAAGTGTAGGAGAGATATATGTTAATATACCAGAAAGAGAAAAAAGGAGACCATTATTGATACTTTTTCTAAACGCAGCAAAATTTAAAACCAAAAAAAAGAAGAAGAAAATAATCAATTTAGAATTTAATCCAATTCAATTTTCTCCGTCTTTTTCTCAGTTTCGCATTATAATCCAATTCAATTTTCTCTATTTAAGCAACATTTTATAGCAATTGTTCGCGTTAGCTTAGAATTTATTATTATTATTTTTACCAATTTACCATGGAAACTTGTTGTTGGTAAAGTAAATTATAGGTCTAAATAATCCTATGTTACGTTTTTTTTGTAGTGGGAATTTTTGCTTAGGGTCAAGCGCAAAAAATACTATCACATCTTCACATACAAAAAATATCTTTAAAATTTTAATTTGGTGCAAATAGATCACTCTGACAAATTTAAACCTCAAGTTGACTAAATTTCCCTTACTGAACCATTTTATAAAATATATAAAAATAAATAATTTTATAAAATGACCGAAAATGACATTAGTGAAGGACGCCCATCACATGCAAAAAACACCAATAAAGTTTCAAGTTGATACAAATAGGTCCCTTTGATAAATTTAAACCTAAGTTGATTAAACTACCCTTATTGAACCATTTAATGAAATACATAAAAATATATAATTTTGTAAAATGACCGAAAATGACATCGGGCGTTGGAAATAGACAAACAAAGATAAAAATAGAAAATAAAAATAAAAGTATAAAAAAAGTAAAGATAAAAATAGAAAATAAAAAGCAAAAATAAAATGCAACCTAAAAAAACAAATCTACTCCAAACTTCGAAAATATATATATATATATATATATATCAGTGTGCAATGGTTTTCGAAGTTTGGAGTAGATTTGTTTTTTTAGGTTGCATTTTATTTTTGCTTTTTATTTTCCATTTTTATCTTTACTTTTTTTATACTTTTATATATATATATATATATATATATATATATATATATATATATATATATATAACAGTGTTGATACGAAAAATAAAAAATAAAAAATAGTAGAATTAAACTGAAATATCAAAAAAATTCAAATCCTTGTCCTACAAATTCTCAAAGTTAAAAAAAAAAAAAAAAAAAAAAAACATATAAAGGTAATGTGCTCATAACACCCCTATATTATGAGATTAGTAGCATATATACTCTTTTGGACATTTTTGAAAAAATAAAAGCGCAAAATAAGTATTACAACACTAATTTATGTCGGTTTTTGATTAAGGAGTATTTTTGTACAATGTGAAAAGATTAAGAATATTTTTTACATAATTTTTTAAATAAAAGATAAAAGTGATACGCAAAATATATTTTAAAATATTTTCAGCACTAGTTCCGTTTGTTTACTCAAAATCGTTTTTGTATGAAATTGAATTGTCCCACATTTGAAAAATAAGGAAAAGTGTGTGACTTAAGTGGCTCTACCACCTTGACATTGGGGTTTAGACCCCAAGATGCAATGCAATTTTGTGGACGGACAGATTAACCCCAAGTTAGGTCTAGCCCATACGAAATCCAGATGGAATACACGTGTTAATTTCATCAATTTCAACCAATTGGCAATATGCTGATGGAATACACGTTAATTTCGACCAGTTGGCAATGGGGTACTTTTCGTCTATAATAGGGACATTATGGGAACTTTCTTCAACTTTAAAGTACGTCTTGATAAAGGGCATTATGGGAAGTTTGTTCAATTTTAAAGCGTTCTATGTTGGCTAAGAAATTTATTATTATAGTTTCACTAGTGTTATTAAGGAGCCAATTGAGCCACTTCTCAATGTTAAAGCTTTATATTATTTATTACATAACCAATCCAATGACTTTTTCATTCTTTCATGAGAATGAATAAATCAACCGCATCTCATATTTGAAACTTTTATTTAGGGAAAAAAAATGACAAGTAATAAAATTTGTAATATCTAAAATCACATACATATATAAATAATTTTATTTACCAAATGTAAATTCATTTTTAATCACATGCACCGCATATGCATTTTAGATAAAATAAGTTAAAAGAAATTTTATTAGTAAAATTATAAATGTTCTTTGTTCGATTTATTTTTTAGTAACCAAACTTACATTTTGCTTTTTTTCCACCTTTTCCTTAAGTAATCAAGACAAAATATTAATTTTTACTTAATTGTGTGTGGGAAATGTAGGATGCTCGTGTGGAGAAAAATTATATTGCGTCATTTGTATTGGTGACATGGTATCGTTAACTGATTAAATACTGGTACGTAGTGATAGGACTAATTAAAATAAATTAATTTAAAAAAAAAAAAAGATAATGATGGTATGAATGACAATTGGACTCCTGCTATATTAGTTTCTTTTTATTTTTGCAAAATCTCAATTGAAAAATTTCATTCAAATATAACATATATTGCTTTAGAGACCGGAAGAGCACTAGATTGAGCATATGTAAGGGTGACAATATGCAAATTGAGCATATAAACCAATTCAATTTTCTATCTTCAGTTCTCAATTTTGCAACGCAAACTAATTCAATTTTCTCTATGTAAGCTACATTTTATAGCAGTTCTTTATTTGGAGTTACCAAAGAAAACATATATGGAGCACATATTTTTTCTTCTTAACAATTTATCAAAGAAATTAAACAAAATTTGATCTAAAATTGAGTAAGTGTCACTGATAGTGATAGTAAGTTTACGTTGCGAGAGTACAAGAACATAGTATATTTACTTACTCGAAATTACTTTAGGTATATATTTGATCACGATTTAAAGCGATAAAAATAGGCTGTCCCACATTGAAAGAATAAGAAAAATTGCGTGCCTTAATATTTAGCTCCCAACAAAATCGTTTGGAAACGCGTCCAACTTCTGACGTTAAAATCTCGAGAGATTAAAAAATAGGCTGCCACTGTCCTAAGTTTCTGACGCGACCCAGGCATGGAAAGTTCTCGTCCCACCTATCCTGAGTTTCCAGGTGGGCATGAGAAGATCCATTTTGCCTCTATAAAAAGTTACAAAAAATAGGCTGCTCTTCAACCCTTGGATCTATATGCTGCTGGTTGAAGTTTTCTGAGTTCTCTCCCTTCATTTGATATCTGAAAAATGACCTCTCCTCAGAGAGTTCGGAGGAGAGTTGTGTGGGTGACACGTAGGCTTCACAGCAGAAGGTTTATATTCTCTCCCCCATTTCTTTTTTTTTTTTTTTTTTTTCTTTTTCTTTTTATATCTTGAACTAATTTACATTTCATTTTTTTTCTTTTTCTTTTTCTTTTTCTTTTTATATTTTGAACTAATTTAATTTTCAATGTGATAAATTCACGTGCAGGGATCAACAAGGAATCAAATTATCCTCACCATGCCATGCCATCTTCAAGTGTCTTATTTCAACGCTAATTGCGCTGCTTGCTGTGCAATCTCAAGGTAAAACAATGAACCCATTTGATACACACACGTTGAATGTTTGGGCTTTTTTCACATCCATATGCATCTATTGCACGTTCTTGGGATTTATGAAAGAAATGCAATATTACGAGTGGGTAAGAGCGAAAGGGTACTCTAAAATCTTGGGCCATGTCATTCTTGCTTCGGGTACACTTTCTGCAGTGTCACTTGTAACTGTTTTTCTCCCGCTTTGGATTGGGTTGCTCTTTGTTATCATTTGGGCAATTTTGATGTCTCATCGGCTCATAGCTCATACTTGCCAAGTGATCTGGGAAAAGATCATGAAGGGAGTTTCTTATACGGTGGATTTATACTTCCAGATCATTGCCGGCAAATCGACCGAAGCGCAACGTTCACCAGTTTAATTCTCCTTTGATATTGGAGGACCAAGTTCGCAGCATATGTTTTTTTAGTAATTTTATGTTACTCGTATTCTATTTTGTAACAATTTGTTTGTGTACTTTTAGATAGGAAAGAAAAAATATAATATGTTGCATATAGGGATCCGTATAGGAAAAAAAAAATAGTATGTTGTTCATAGGGATCTATATGGTGCACATTTTGTTTTTCTATTTTTGTTTTAATTTAAAATAAAACAGTGTTTTGTTGTAAAGTGTTTTGAATAGGAATCGAAAATATGCTGCTGGTAAAGTCCATTTGTTGTAAAAAATTTAGAAGCAAAAATATGAAAATATGTTTTGTGAAAAAGTTTTACAAGTTTGAAAAGTATAATGGTTAGTTTTAAAATGTAATTTAAGAGTTTTTCAAAAAAAAATTTTTTTTTTTTTTTTTTTTATACAGTATCAATTGCTAACATGTAAAAACACTTATTTGGTATTTTGATTTTTTGCCACTATTCACGAAATATTTTGGTACGGTGTAAAAATAAACAATTCTCAAAAAATTATTTTTAGAAAATTATAAAAAACAATTTTATGAAAAAGATCTTTTTATTTCGATGAAATACAAAAATACTAAAAACAAAACGCATAGCATACCAAACATGCCCCTGACTTTTGTTTGATTTGGATATAATAAAACACCTAAAAGCAGTAAAAATTACTATCCAGAGACTGGCCTACACAATACAATTTTATAGTTACAACCCAGAAAAAGCATAAAAATAATAACTCTTAAAAGCAGTAGGAGCAGCCAATATCAACAAAAGTGACCGGCCATATTAGCAATCAAATAGCCCAAAGAACTTGATTCAAGCAATCCATGGATAATTCAGAAGTAAAACAACAACCAACTAAATCACCAAATAATTTGTACAAACATTGGCCTATCACCACGGGCCCAAATGAATGATCAAAGTGGATGTAGTGTTTCCTGAGGAAAAGCCCAAATAGACTGGTTTGACCACCAGAAGGATGAGAGCCACTGTATTGGGAAAAAAAGATCCATGAATTCGACCAAAAACTATAGTAGCACTTTGCTTAAGACAATTGACCAGAACAACTAATATAGAAAAGGAGAGGTGGGTCACATCAAATATTAAACGACGTGGAAATTATTATTCTAATGTATATTACTTTAAAAATGAGAAGAGATTTTGTGAAGGTAAATCAGCAACAGGGTAAGAAAGTGCTTGTGTGAATATTCATTTGCAAACATCATTTAGAAACCACTATGTCTGCGCAGTTCATAAAAATAATTTTACTTTTTTACATCATATTCACTAGAACATGCTTGCCAACATTACTACTTTCTTTCCTCATCTTTATGGATTCTGTATATCACACATTAACATTCATAATATCTCACGGATCTAAATAATGAAATATTATTCACATTTCAAGACCACGTGGCTGCCTTTGCCTCACCTGTATTAGTCACTTTAGTCTCCACTCTTAGTTACTTTTGACTTTAGTTTATTAGTTATATAACAAAATTAAATATATTATACATATATTATATATATAAATATATAATACATATATTATACAGTTCCGGTTCTTACCGGTTTTCACGGGTTGGAACCGAAACCGTATGTCAACGGTTCCGAATTTAGGAACCGGAACCGGAACTGTGAGAACCGTGAAAAACGGTTCTGATTCTCACGGTTCTGGTTCCACGGTTCCGATTCTTTTATGCACCCCTAGATGAGAACCTCAAGGGCCGATCTTTATTGGGAATAAAAGATCCATGAATTCTACCAAAATTATAGTAGCACATTGCTTAAGTGTTGGCATGACATCTCATTATTTTCTTGTTTTAAGTGTTGGCATGACATCTCATTATTTTCTTGGCATTCACTGGGGACATCTCCCTTTCCTAAAAAGGTATGTTCTGATTTCATAACAACTCTATAACAAACAAAGTGGACTGCAGAAGATAAACCCTCACTGACTCATCACTTTGAGAAATTTTATTGGTCTGTACAAGGCAAAAGCCTAACCAAGAACCAGGAGATATTATTTCTAAAGTTCCACCACTTCCAAACAGTTTGTTAAAGGTTTGGGCTCTATTAAAAGGAGAACCCTAAGCCGTTATCAAAATTTTAGGAAAACTTATCAAAAAAATACAATTCAATAACCCAATTTGGGTCACATAATCAGGAATTCCTCTTTCTTTTTAAATAAGGATGTTTGATTTCACTGTTTTCTTTAACTATACTTACTTTTCACATATTTAAATTCATAATATCTCATGGATCTAAATAATGAAATATTATTCACATTTCCATGGTTGGATTAGCCCTACAAGCTTGCAGTCAAGCAATCAATAATTTGCTCTACAAGAATACTTGCCTTAACCCAGTACCGATCCTTCCAACAGATGCTGCTATCATCCTGTGAATATACACCAAAAATTTAAAAGCATGAGTACATAAACTATTTAACAGGGTAGGCTGCCAAAGTTATCCATATTCTTAGGCTGTCTAATTGCAAATTAAACTACTAAATCAAGATATAATTTAAGCTACCAAGAAAGTTATACCCTCAGCAATAAATGAGTATACACCTTTTTATTCCTTTCTTTAACACGCCTAAATTAGTGGTTGGAGGAGGAAAAACTCCTGAAATTCAGAAGTCCAACCAACTATAGAATGAATAATGACTTGTAAAATTTCAAATGCTAGTTTAAAAGATGATCACTCTTAAAAACTGTAGAATCCTTCATCACTAGGCAATTGCATATTCCTAAGGTACAAGATTCAATAGTAGTTAATTTAGGCTTGTTTGGTGTTCGGGAAAAGAAATCTAGGAAATTAATTTTTATAAAACACCAGCACTTGATACTAGTCATCTATTTGATAAAATCGATTTTAGGACCACATTTGGAAGCAAATATGCTGGATATATGAATCTTTTCTATCTCATGCAATGCAATTACATCAATAACATAGAAGACGAATTAATAATCCGCAATGGATGCCGCCTAATCCAACAGCATGAACTCACTTCTTATTATTATGATGCTGTGATGAAGCCTCAAGAGCTTGTATGGAACGACAATTCCAATGAATAACACACATATGCAGATTGTATGTAACAAACCTCGTAGAGCTTGTATGGAACGACAATTCCAAGGCAAAGAGTGAGCCAAAATGGTGTGTAGATAAGAAAAAATAACTCGCCCCATCTCTTGCTTGGATTGGGAGCAAACCACAAACTCGAACTACAAGAAGCTACTTCGCTACCTGTGAATATATACATATACATCAGTGTAATTTTGTCAAGAAATTGCTGAAACTCTGGAGAGTGTCAAAGTACAAAACCCTAAGAAAACCCTAATTTGGAGGAAAATGAACTTACCTCCCATTTCGTTAATTGGGAGATCTAACGCTTTTCTCTCCGATGGACCTCAGACACAACCGAACTGAACTGTGAGTAGAGAAGGCTCAAATGCGTTGACCTTATGACTTTTATTTTTAAAGTCAAAAATACCCTCTGGTATATATGGAATAACAAATTTTACCTTTTAGCACGTGACCTTTTTATGAGTTACCTTTTAGGGCATTGTAAATACATTGAAATTTGTTTTGAAAAATCTAAATTGAGTATAAGAAGAAATATGAATGTTTATTTTCATTATAAAAGTTTTCTTCTTTTTTTCAAAATATATATATATATATATATATATATATATATATATATATTGATCTATATCATACATATATCTATTTTATCAAATGATGTCATAGCATGATGGGAAGGTGTGCGTAAAACATACACACATATCATGTTTCGTCGTATTGGTGGATATGAGTTGTACGGTCCGGTTCGTAATCTTTTTTAAATAGTCTGATATTATTACACACCACCATAAATCAAGTAATTTAAATTGATATTCGTCTGAATTCATTACACCACGATTACAATCGATGTTGAACTGCAAACCATGGCTTATATATAACACTTCTTTTTAGCATGAAAAAGAATGCAAGAGTACACGTATTAAAAGATCAAATCATTGGCAGCTTTTGTAATGGTCCTAATGGACCTTGTCTTTCTATTCAATAGGAGGGGTTGAGAGTGTGAACATTTTTTTGGACAAGCGTGAGTTAGTTTAGAAGTGGAACAAATAAGGAAAAAATGCATAAAAGTATAATTTACTGACATCTTTAGGAGTTAAGTGGTACAATTTCCTCTGATGTTCTTGTGATTGAGTTTTTATTTTCTTTTCTACAATCTGTGATTTAGAAGAAAAAAAAGATTGATTTTCAACTAATCTAAAACTATAATTTGCATAAATGTATTAGAGAAAGTATATATCTAGTTTGTAATTTCTCTTTTTATTGTCTTTTTATTTTTTGAGGATATTATTGATTATAAAAGTGAGAAAAAAAAATTAGGTGCAACACTCTAGGACTCTAGGAAGCAGATACTTCTCTCAAGGTGTCGTGCTGGTATCAGAAACTTAGACACTTTCTGATAGTGTCCGGATACCTGATGATATGACATGGCCAAAAATATAGAACTAAATACAATTTAAAATATATTATGGATTAATTAAAAAATAATCTAAAATTTAAGAAAACAAAAATAATAAAAAATTTACCTCCAAATTATTGATTTATTTATGATTCTACAATTAAAAAATATATATATTATTTAAATATATAATAATATATTATATTACTATTAATTTTTGAGGTATTTATGCCGTATCTGTGTGTCCATATCGTGTCGTATCCGTATTTAATATCCATATCGTGTCGTATCCGTATTTAATATCCATATCCGTGCTTTCTAGGTAGCACTCATTGGTGAGAAAATTAGAGAGAGTAAACAAAGATGGTTTGGATACTTGCATCTAAGCTAGTGAGTCAAAAGAGGAAGATTAGTTATAATATAATGCAAGAGAGGAGGAACGAAAAAAAATAAAAATAAAAATTAGGGTAAATTACACTTAGACTTCATGAGGTTAAGTCATTTCTCACTTAAATGGAGATTTTGGTTTTAATTTTCACTCATATTTAAAAGAGTGATTTCGTATTTTACTTAGGGCCAGTTTGGTAGGAAAGTAATGGAAGGAAAAGAAAAGAAAGGAAACGGAGGGTGATGGGATTTTGTGTTAGGGTGAAATATGAGAAAGAAAAGAAAGAAACACAGGGAACGGAGGGATTCAATTTGGTTCCACAGTAATTTTTGTTATCCTCCCAAAATTGGGAGGAAACGGAAGGAAAGAGCAACAAAATTTTGTAACTACCAACTTGTCCAAATTGATTTGTTGAATTAAAAAAAAAAAAAAAGTTAGTAGTTGGAGAGAGAGAGAGAGAGAGAGAGGGGGGGGGGGGGGGGGGGGTTGTAAGGTTGAAGAAGACAATAGCTGAAGCTTACGAACGGCGAACCCAAACCAGAACGGCGAACGGCGATGGAAACTGAAAGATATGGGTTTTGATTTTTTGAACAATCTGAAATGATATGCCGATATGGGTTTTGAAATTTTGATTCTTGTAGACAGATAGATAAACTGAAAGATATTGGTTTTGATTTTTAGAATAATCTGGAATGATATGCCGATTTGATTTTTATAGATTTTGTAGGTTTGCAGTTGGGCGCCGAGGGGGGCTAAGAATATTAATATTTTTATATATTACATAATTAAAATTTTAAATTTATCTTTTAAAATATAAAAGTGTATACTAAAATATTTTCCTTTCCTTCACTAATCAACTAAGGGTTAAAATTATCCTTCCATTCCCTTTCCCTCATAACTAATGTTATCCTCTCTCTTGAAATTCACCGTACCAAACATAGCCTTACATCCTAAATGACAGTACTTTTTAGGTATAAAATGACTATTCTTGACTTTAAAAAATGTATTTTAACTTTTCATGACAAAAATACCCCTCAAAACTTCTCTTTCATCAACCCTACCATCCACTCAACATTCACATCCTGTGATCCTCCAATCCAAACGAATCCCAACAAAGCCGAAGGCTTGTATTATCCAACCCAAAATCATCCTCTGCGTTCAAATCAATCCCAAGAACTTCACTTTTATCCTCTTCCGAATCCGACCCGATCCCAACAACCCTCAGATCACCCACGAATTGATCAGCGCCACCGCATAGGGCCGATGACTCGCCGGATTCAGACGCAGAGCCTCTCCTCGACATAAAGAAATCATCACCGCAATCGGCAACCATAAACCCACAATTACCATCAGCATTTAGCAAACCATTCCTATCCATACCAAACCCTAACCCCAAACCAAGATCTAGCTCCAAATCATTCGAACCCATTTCCTCATTCCCTTCAATAACCCCAAAATCCGGATCCAAATTCAGATCCGACGATGATTGCTCAACGCGTTAATGAAACAAGTCTATAACAAAGTAGTTTTTGCGGTCGACGAAATCGACGTCAGTTATCGAATCCATCTCTGCCGTCTCTGTAAAGCCGTTCAACACTCGAAGTCGATTGGAGACCTGTTGATGACGTACTGTGGTGGTTTGTTGGTTGAGATTTGCGGATGGGGATTGGAAAAAAAATATTTAAAGCAATTCGTGAAAAAATTTTAATTTAAATTGAAAACTCATAAAACAATTGTAATTTTGACAAGCGATCCCAAAAAGGGAAGGGTTTAGTATAAATAGATCAAACAACGCGCAATTTCAGTGTAATTTTGCATCAAATTAAACGCTAATTACTCTCATTTGAGTAGTTAATAGGTAGTAGAAATTTCACAAAAACAGGCAAAAGCTCTCTCTCTCTCTCTCTCTCGCTCTATGTAAACCCAAGCAGAAGCTTTTGGCTCACTTCGCGTCTCTCTCAAACAAAGAGACCAATGTGGTTAACGGTCTGGTATCTCACTCGTGATCATCCAAGCTTCTCTACTTATCTTTTTAATTCGACATGCATGTTCGCTTTGTGGGTACGGTGTATCCATTTAAAAAAAAAAAAAAAAACCAGTCACGTTTGTTTGGGATGTCACGTGTCTTCGACATGCTTTTTTAAAAAATCTAAAATATGCTTTTTAATTTGACATGCAAGTTTGCTTCCCGTCTACGGTGTATCCATTTTTTAAAAACAATAATTAAAAAAAAAAAAATCAGTCCACTGTGGTTTTGGAATGTCCAACAGGTGTCAAGCTGTGTCTCACTTTGACTTTTTCGGTTTGTCCGTGCTTTCTAGGTGGGGTTTCATACTAATGCTAGCTTTAGGATTTCTATTACCTCATAACTCGTCCAAAAAAGCCTATCAATTATAATTTACTATTATAAAATTATACATACAGAAATTATTTATGCAAAACTCCACCAGCTTCAAACAAGGTTGGTTTATGTTTTTTCATTCATTTTTATGCACTATGTGTATTTAACCTCAAAAGTTTCTGGGAATGTTTTTTTTTTTTTTTCGATAATTAAAAAGAGAGGTATTTTAGAATACCTCTTATAGAGAGAAGGGAAAGGTTTGGTTTGCTGATACCAAGGTTCGAACCCACACAACCAACAAAGATCCACAAAGACCCTGCCAACTGCGGTACTCGTAACCACGGTGTTTCTGGGAATGTTTGAGCAATACATTGTGTTTCTTTTTGCTTATAAACCTTTAATCTCTTCTTAGCAGCTTGTTGTAGCTTCAAAATTAAAGAAGACATAAAGCAGGAAATGGCTTGGAGTTGGATGGGAAAAGTGATCCAAAATCGCAACCCCGGCCTCTCGAAACGAATGGCAATGAGAGGGAAACTAGGAGCAACAAGTTGAAAAAAACAAGAAAGGCTGATGAGACTGACAATTCATTAGAGATCAATAGGAATGATGGTGCATCTACACATAAGGCAAAGGCACACAGAAGAGATGATGTTGGTCAGTTAGTTAAAATGAATTCTGACGTGAAGGCTTCGAAGAAAAATCAGACAGGACCAATCAAGGTAGAACACAATGAAACAGAAATAGCAAATAATGCTGCAGGCAAGCGTAAGCGCGACAGCAAGAAGAATATTGTGGAAAAGCAGAGCAAAGGTTCCTCAAATCAAATCTCATTGCCTCTTGGCATTGAATTAACAAATGTTGCTAACATTGACATGCCTGCTGAGGATATCGGGGATGCCTTGCAATTCCTAGAATTTTGTGAAGCTTTTGGACAGGTTAAGTGCAATAATTAGACACTGACCTTTGCATCTATTGAACTTCGATGTTTTCTTTTGTATTGAGTTTCATCTGTGGATGTCTGTCCAAGTCTTAATGCAAGCAACTTCCAATTTTTCTGGATTCTGTTTGTTACTCTTTAGGCTCTTCATCTAAACAAAGGTCAGCCTGAAAGCTTACTTCGAGATTTAGCTGGTGGGAGAAGTTCACGTCGAAGAGAGGATTAATCAATTGTTAGGTTTCATATCAAATTGCTCTCTATGATACAAAAGGATTCAGGGAAAGTGTATGTACGTTTACTTACATTACTTGGCAAATTCTATAGGCTTTTCTATCCTAAACACAACTTTTTGCAGATGTCCCTCAAAAACTGGAGTTGGAAATTCATGGTTGCAACATCTTAGTAAATTTATCTCCGAATCCCAGTGTCCATCTAAAGAACTCCTGTTGGATAGTTGGAATGTGGACGCCAATGGATATGAAGAGTTGAACTCCTCAAGAAGGCTCAGACTCCTTAATTTTCTATGCGATGAAGCTCTTGGCACAACGTAAGTGATAATTTGCTACTATGAAATTTGTTTGTATTTTTCTCTTTCAATTGAAGAAAATACATAAATAATTTCATGATTTTTTCTTTAAGAGAGTTAAGAGCTGGATTGATGAAAAAAACTCGGAATTTGTTGAAGAAGAGAAGAAAAAAGCACTTGCTGAGAAACAGACGGTAATTAAATTATCCTGACGACCATCTTTGGGAGAATATGGTTGATATTAAACTTGATATTGGTGACATTATGGGTATGGTGCTTTATGTAGGAAAAGAACATGAAGAAGAGACTGCAGGATGAGGTGGCTAGAGCTATTCTCCTTAAAAAGGGTGCTCCTCTTTCCATTTCTGAGAATGATAATCTTATCTCAAAAATAAAAGCAGAAGTGGCTCAAACTCTTGCAGAGACACTAGAAGCAACAACCATAGGGATGAAGAGTATGTTCTGGTTCCCTGATTCATTAAGGACTTTGAGAATAATTATTTGAAGCAATGTAGGGTATATTTGTTCAAATGAAGCAGCATACATGCAAATGTCTTAAAATTTTGGTACTTTTCATTATAGAATTTTCTAAATTCTTCTGATAATTCTTTTATTGATTCATATAGCTTGGTGTTCCATTTATAGCTATAGAGGTCTTACTATAAATTATGTCTTTGGACTTTTTTGGCTTTCCTCTAATCTATTGGTTTCAGTCAATATCTGTAAGATACCTGTGTTTTAACTGAAAGTGTTTGTTTTTTCTTTAACTAGGATATGTTTTTATTAGTGTCTAGGATGCTCTTAACCATACAGTAATAATTGGTTGATTGACAGGATTTCAACCAATCATTTTGGCCATGGAAACATATCATCATCCTATGGGGAACCCCAACATTTCTGCTGTCATTTTGTTTTGTTTTGTTGTTTCATGCTTTTACCGTGCTTCTTTTAGCTTCGCATTTCATGTGTTAAATCTTTTCACAGTTAGGCTTCATTTCGTTATTACTTTTCTTTTTTCTTTTTTTAAAAATGCTTGTGAAGCAAGGAAAAGAGTGAGTTCATTTTTCTCTTTTGGAAATTGTTATGTAGAAATAAATAACTATGAAGGAAAATGCAGGAGAAGAGTTGGCTGCAAAGCCGGTATTGGTGGACTGCTTCTAGAGGCTGTGGCATCAGTGGAGCAGCAACGATGGGGTTGAGGTGCTGCCAAATATAGAGATGTTCAGGGGTGGACCTAGAAAATTGTATTTGAGAGATGAAGGGGAGTGAGGTGTATAAAATCTTTTTGGTGAGGGCACTGAAACAATGTGTAGACTGGGGAAGGATGTAGTTGTCCAATTCAGTCCTTTTAGAAAAGGCATCCATATGAAAAGCTACAAGCCTACAAGTCACATTGCGTTTCTTTTTCGTTCTTCTTTTTCTCTTTTGAAAAAAAAAAAAGAAAAAAAGAAAAAAAAGAGGAAGGAAAGAGCAATGGAAGAACAAAAAACACACGATGAGCATATATATATATATATATATATATATATATATATATATATAGTTAAAAACAACTAAAAAAGAGAAAAAAAAGAACAAGGTAGGTAAGCAAAGAAGAATGAAGATTATATATATATGAGTAGTGATCTCTTACTCCCTATGGAGTAAGAAAATTCTTCCGCACCTTTTACAGTGACCATTAGATTTATCTATTATCCTCTGTATTTACAAAACCTAACTAACTGCAGTTGTACCCATCATGAACACATACTCGGTAGTACTTCTTCTGTGGTTCACCTCACCAGCAAAGTCTGAATCTACATAACCATGTAGCTTCACTTCGCCCCTTCTGAAACAAAAGCATTTGTCTGTGGTACCCTGTAGATATCTCAATATCCACTTTACTGCTTCCCAGTGTAGCTTGCCCGGATCCTTCATGAACCTGCTTACTGCTTCCACTGCATATGTAATGTCCGGTCTTGTGCACACCATGGCATACATCAAACTTCTAATGGCTGAGGCATATGGAATTTTAGCCATGAAGTTTTTCTCATCCTCTATCTTCGGACACTGATCTTAAGATAATTGGAAGTGATTAGCTAAGGGAGTACTCGCCGCCTTAACATTATTCATTTTGAACCTCTTCAGAACCCGTTCAATGTACTCACCCTGAGATAACTGCAAAATACATTTCTGTTTGTCTCTGCTAATTCTCATCCCAAGAATCTGCTTCGTTGCACCAAGATCCTTCATCTCGAATTCACTAGACAACTGCTTCTTCAATTTGCTAATTTCTTCAAAATCAGAACCTGCCACTAACATGTCATCAACATAAAGTAGAAGGATAATGAAACTTGACTTCAAACTATTGAAGTAGTAACAATGGTCAGTATTGCACTTGCTGTAGCCATGTCGCTTCATAAAACCATCAAACTTTTTGTACCACTGCCTCGGGGCTTGCTTTAAACCATACAAGTTTTTCTTCAATTTGCACATTAGTTTTTCTTTCCCTTTTACTGAGAAACCCTCCGGTTGTTGCATGTAAATCTCCTCTTCTAGGTCACCATGGAGGAAAGCAATTTTGACATCTAACTGCTTAATGTGCAACCCCTCTGCTGCAACAATGTCTGTATAGTCAATGCCTTGCTTTTGTTGAAAGCCTTTGACCACCATTCTCTCCTTGTATCTCTTGGAGACATTATGTTCCTCTTTCACCCTGTACACCCATTTGTTGTGAAGAACTTTCTTCCCCATGGGCAACTTGGCTAGTTCCCATGTTTTGTTAGAGATAAGGGACTTCATCTCATCTTCCATTGCAAGCTCCCACTTGCTAGCATCTTCAACTTGACATACTTCATCATAGCATTCAAGAAAGGAACAATAGGGTTTTCAGAACCTCTCCTTCTTCGCAATCATCTGTGTTGAAGCTCATATGTAATTCAATTGCGGATGCCCTAAGATCTCACAATAATGAAAGCTTCTCACAATTAGCTATGGAATGGGTTTACTCTCCAGCTGCAGTTCGTCCGCCGCCACTTAGGTCAAGCCTCAGTTTGGCTGGAACCAGCGTTGTCACCGGAATTTGCTGTTGATGGTTTTGTTGGGACATCCATTCCTAACCGCTACAGTTGTTAGCAACGGCTATCTCTCACAAATTGTTGAGCCATTCTAGCTCGGTGTTGGCCTCCAATGCTCAGTCTTAGGTTGGGGTTTTATGTACTGCTACTTCCCTCAATGGGCCGTTCTTGGGCCCAACTGTACATCTTATTATTAATCAATATATTTGCTTTATCGCTCTCTCTCTCTCTCTCTCTCTCTCTCAAAAGAAGAAAAAAAAAAAAGAAAGAAGAAGAAGAAGAAGAAGAAGAAGAAGAAGAAGTGGTGGATCCCAACCTCATACCCAACTTATCCCAATGGACTAGACATAAAAAAGGTTGAAAAGTGATAAAAAAATATATATATATCAGATTTATGCAGCCAAAAGGACTTATATTTTTTGCAATCATTATTTCCATGAATCCCGACTATTGGTAGTAGTCTATACAAGCTTGATATCGCTTCAAGAGCCATAACTATTGCACGCAAGTGAAATCTGGTTAGTATCAATATTAGCAAAAAATTTATTAATAATTCCAAAATTTTAATAAAATATTTGTCACTTACAATTTCTTTAAGAACATTAATTCTTTCTTGGAGAACTGTTAACTGATGATGTAATTATTGTACTTTTTATTTTTTATTTTTTTGTATTTTTGATTGCAAACAACTTTTATGTCATATTCTCTCAACTGAATTCAGGCTATTAGTATTAAATGAGAATGCCAGAAGTAAATTATTGATGCTATATTTGTACAAGAACCATGGTATTCCCACCAATGGAAGTATAACAGAAACCATGAGCTGATTGTGATCCATACGTGTGGGAATCGTTTTTCTTTGTCCAAAATAATAAAGCTCAATCTAAGATGTTTTTTCTTTTTTTCCTTTTACCAAGATGTTCGTAATTAATGTTCATGGTACTTATACATAACCAAAACTGTGCAACAGAGAAATTATTATACGGTCTCGGAATTTTCAAAAAATAAAACAATAATCATAAGAACCTAATTACTTGACGAAAGAGAGACGATTACTTTAGTGTGGGAGTTTTTAAAATTTTAATAAAATATATAGACAGTAATACAAATAAAAAAAAAAAAAAAAATTAAATAATCGCAACCACTAAGCCTATGCTAGGTCCGTGGCTGTCCGAACAAATCAAGTACAGACGGTAAGGTTTTGGTGAATGGATAACTCCATAAATTATTTGACCGTCATTACGTGCGCGTGTGCCATTTGTATTGTACTGCTGCATTGGCGTGTGTGGGCCCTCGTATTTATACTTAGGACGTGGTTTGCGATACTCGCAATCACATAAGAGTGTAATTTGATAACAACAAGGCATATGATGCAATTATTGGTATCCAACAGAGTTCCTAGTCTCCTCTGAGCTCAATTGAAACGTGAGATTCTAGAACTGCCTAATCTCCTCTGAGTTTGTGGGCTAATGCTAATGCGATAAAAGATGGATGACCACCAATTTCAATACAGTTCCATGTCCATTTTGCATTGAATTATGCTAATCAATTAACTAAAAATGTAAAATCACACTTGACGTACTGAACCAAGGCAACATATATAGTTTAACCAAAAGAAACACTTGAATTTTGAATAAAACGCATCAATTTCCAGAGCTCAAAATTCATTGGTCAAGGTCTTAATTTATGGAAGCAAAACAGCGAGATTGATGAAGATAATATCAGAGAAAGCAAGAATAAAGCACACAAATGGGTTAACCTGACAGAGAGTTGGGAATTGAATTTGAACCTTCTTCATTTGGTAGAAGTTACAAATTCAATATTTTGATAAAAATTTCTTTGGAAGTTCAAGCAAACACTCACAATATTGCTCCAAAAGGGCTCTAAGGAGAGATCATGTCATCTGGGCTAATATTGGCCATTTGGTCAATATTTTGATTCTTAATCATCCACTTTTTACTATATGTAACACTAATTAAATGACATAACAAAAAAGTTACAATGTAAATCTCTTTTATCACCCATTTACTTGAAACATATTTTGCATCAATTTCAATAAATTCCAAGAACCCAAGTTCTAATTTGCAACACGCTGTCACACACACAAAAACAAACACAAAGAGAGCAAATGATGATGAATATATATATATATATATGATATACCTCTGCGAATGAAGAGAATTAAACTGCAATCAAGGTCCTGAGGGATGAAGAGACTTTTGGGTTCCATGTTGATGAATCCAATATGCATAGGCCTTTCCACAATCCTCCCTCCATAACCCCTCACCAACCTCATGTCCCCAGCATCAGTCCTCACCACATGCTTTGAGTCCCTCAACAAGAACAGCCCTTCTCTCTCTCTCTTCCCCTCTTCTCTCTCTCTCTCTCTCCCCTCCCTTCAGGATCCTCAAAGTAGCCACCAACTGTGGCCACTGCATAGCACATCACTAACACTACTAGCAACAAACCACTTCTCTTTCCCATCTCTTGTAATGCACTCTCTAATTGACACTCTGTTTTTTTGGGTTCTGAAACCACCACTTAATTGTGACTTGTTGAAAAGTGGTGAGGGAGAGAGGAGTTTATATAGAGAAAGAGGGAGAGGCCCATTCTTGGCCGATTCTCACCTCACCTCAAGATTGGAATTGTAATTTCCCAACATCTTTCTCTTTTATTTGTTCATTTCTCATTGATTTTGATTACTTTCTGTTTGGCCACTGAGAAAGCCCGTGGCAAATGAAATGAATGGATGAATGAATATTTTTTTTAAGTTGTCGCTTTATATTTTTACATGACCTCACACCTTCACTTGATTCAAAAGTATTACAGTGATCTTGGTTTTTAAATGAAGTTTCTGATTTACCTCTTTAACTGGTTACTGATAAAAATAAATGTAAATGGTGATCTTCTTGTTTGAACAGTTGAACTGATTTTCAGGTTGGCTTGCCAATTGTTGGTAAATAGACTTTTAACACGCTTGCAAAGTTGTCAAAACCCAAAGACAGATTTTTGAGAAAGATCAAAAAGGAAGAGAAGAGGGGTGGGGTCCGTGAGTGTGTGCACAAGAGAAAATAGAAAACAACTCTCCAATTAGTAGAGATTTAGGGACCTCAGTCCACATCAACATTGGATCGATATTGGTGAAACATCGCAATCAATGCGATGTCAGGACGAAAGTTGACCCATGTAACATGATGTAGTATAATTAATTATCTCCGTCATGAACCCTCTTCTTTTTTTCTTTTTCTTTTTCTTTTTAACATATATAAGATGGAGAATCAAATTTAGCCATTTGGCCAAAAACACTAACGTCTTCACGCCTTGAATTTTTTCCACTTACACAAATTTAGCAATTTTCACAAACACTAAGGGCATCTCTAACCCTAAAATGCTAAATTTAAATGTCAAATTTATATTTTGATAGTATTATAGTGTCAAAATGCTTACATATTAGCAATTCTACTCTAATGATATATTTCATGCAAAATGTTATTTTTTGACACAAACACCATTCTTTTTCAACTACCATTCCCATCATGCAAAGCTCCAATTTTTTTTTGAAGCAACTCAATCCATACCATCAGTTAATATCACTGAGTTGTTGATGGTGTGTTGGAAGTTTCAAATTGTAAAGAACATTTTAAAAGAAACAAAAATTAAACTGCTAATGCAAATGCTTTTATTTAAATTATATTTGCCATACAGAGAAGACATTGACCATTATAATTATTCATGCAACTGGTTTCAGACCTTCCCATTATAAAATGCACACCCATCTCAGAAACCAAAAACCAAACCAAGATTCATTGTACAGGACTACAAAAAAATAAAATAAACAATTTCTAATCAGACTTCTGAGTTATGAGTAATCCAAATCTGTTACTCGGAAACAGCAAATTTAAAAACTTTATGATTCGGTTCAGCCCCTGATCACTTATCATTTCAAATTCTCTCTTTTGTTCTAGCCAATCTTGAAGCTCTAAAAAAAAAATACAGAACTGAAGATAAGAAGATCCAAAAGATATCAACCCATATCAGATAACATTTTGATATAAAGTATACATAATGATAACGATATGGTGGTTCAGTGAAATTGAATGAACGTAGAAGTTCTGCAGAAGTAGAGAGCGTTGTTTAAAAACATTAGGGAATATACACGTATATGTATAGAGAGACAGAGACAGAGACAGAGGTGAGGGAAGAGTTTTAGAGAGAGAGAGAGAAAGAGAGAGGTACCTCTAATTCGTTGAGCAACGCTCTCTATCTGTTCTCGATCTGCCGCTGCAAATGCACACGAGGGGGTTCGGCGAGTGGACTGTGTTTCCCCAATTTCGATGGATTATTGAGTCTAACCATAAAAGGGGTTTATGAGTCTAACAACGATGAGGAAGAACAATGGATTGACGGTGACCCGACGACGAATCGGAGAGACAACGATGAGGAAGAGATTAACTTTTTTTGTCACTAGTGGCCGGTTTCTTCCGTTTCTGTTGCCACCGTTCTCCTCTCTCTCTCTCTCTCTCTCTCTCTCTGTTGTCCTAGACAAATACAGGCAAAATTAGAGCCGTCCCTTCTTTTCTGTAGCCCAGCCCATATAGCAATTGCTATTTGTTTTGTTACAATTGGCATAAAAAATAGCAAAGTTAAAAAATAACGGCCCAAATAGTATTACATTAGAGAACCTAATTTTAAGCCCACCTGTCATATTTTGAATTAACAGCCCAAATAAGAGGAGGGTTGGAGATGCTCTAACGCCCTGCCAATTAACAGTACATGCTTTATGTACTGAAAATTCCAAAAGTATAAAAGCATTCGCAAAGTGGTCTAATTAGACCACTCGGATACAAAAAGTTTATTATTATTTTTACTTCATCATTTTGAGTAAAGGCTTTGAAGTTGTAAAATTGTACCTCAAAGAACCGCGGGAAAAAGTCGATGCCTTTTGTTTGTTGTAGACAAAATGCAACCACATTAAATGCTTAGGAGACTGGTAGGTGCAAAAGTCACAGAAGGTTTCTTGTGTGGGTCGGTAATTTTGTTTGTCAAGAATGGGATTGGATTGGATTAGGCACTAACCCGAATTCAATTAGCTACCAACGAATTGAAAGTATTTGAATTTGTTATTGATCTGTGATCGGATCAAATTCATTGTATGATGAATCGAATCGAATTAAATTTGCAAATTGGAGTTTTTCTTAAATAGTCTAATATTATTTATTTTTTAATTATAATTTAATAAATTAAATTTCAATTTATCACCATTAATTTATATATTTAAATAATCATTAATTCATACATTCTTAGAGTCCATTAAATGATCATAAATCATTAAATTAACTAATACATTCTTTGAATATATAAATCTCACAGATCGGATTGGACTCTCGGATTAAATTTTTAACAATTCAATTTGTAATCTGATCTGTGAGTTACGAATTCGATGTTTTAGAACCCGCCACCGATCCATTAGTGTAACAATCCAATTCCATCAATTCACGGATTATTTGTCCACCCTTAATTTTCAAGCTGAATAAAGCCTACAATTAATATAGATATTATGAAATGTAATAGCAAAGAAGTAAATAATTTGATTCATTTGAAAGTAGTAAGCATGAGTGTTAGTAGAAAATTGTATCTTTTGCTTTATCATTATATGCCTCTGAGCTTTATTTTGAGGTTCTACTTCTTTTAAATGACAAATAATTTTATCTAAATTATTTATCAAAGTGTTTTATGTTGTAAAATTACAAAAAGAAATGGTATTAGTTTTACCCGAGCCAGCATCTGTTACATTCAAAGTCCATATTTTAATTATAAATTTTTGAGTTTGGAATAGGATACAAAAGGTTATGGATTTAAGTTTTTATAACTGCAAAAGTAAGTTTAAGTTTTTGTAACTGCAAAAGTAAGTTTATAAGTTTATCGCCACGGAAAAAAAAAATAATAATAATAATAATAATAAATTAATATAAATATAAATAATATAAAGTAGATCTAGTTTATATTATTTTAATATAAATAATAATAATAAATTAATATAAAGTTAAAGAAATTGAATCCAATCTTTTAATCAAGTAGATCTACTTTATTAAATTGTGCTGGATTATTTTCCTTTTACGTGCAAACTTTAGTAGAAACATTGAATGATTTTGCAAATAGTGCTGCTATTTATAGCAAGAGAAAAGGTCAAGTCAAACGTCAGTTTCACGCATGGCTGGATATGGAAAGTTCCAAGCAATTGGATATTTTTTTATTTTATTTTTTTGCACCGATTCTTGCCCAACTGCTCAAGTAGCCAATTTAAATCCCAAGACTCACCAATCATTACTGATTGAAATAAAAGTTTATTCCATTTCCAAATTATTATTTTTTTTATAAAGTTCAAACAACCATTCACACGCTCACAATATAATTTCTAACTATGTTATGTAACTCTCTTTGCTAACCCACCGTTTAAGCTAATTTTCATTTCAAATGATATTTAAATCATTGAAGAATTGGTTGTTAATGTTTATAAGTAGTAATTAAAAAATAAATATATTTTTTTTAGAAGTCTTTAGTAATAACTGATATACTTAAAACTTTATCCCATTTTAAGTAGCACTTGTCATTTTTAGTGATATTCAAATTGCGTTATCAAATTGTAGTGTCATTCCAAATTAATTGCTAAATTGAGTTATCAAACAGTTTCATGGACGTATTTTATCAAAAAATTCTAACTAGCCTTGAGTTTATTGGAGTTGATGTTGGGAAAAGAAAATATCAACTCTGGCTGCGTTTAGTAACGAGAAATGTTACTCGTTTTCTGTTGTCAACCCCTAAAAAGGCAAAATGAAAACAAAAATCGTGTTCAATAATATGTTTTTTGTTTTTCTATAACAGAAAAAGTTTTCATTTTTTGTGGAAAAAAAGAGAAAAATAAAAAAGATGTTTCTTATATTTTCAGCACTTTAGCGCATAAACGTTTTCACTATTGTTACTACACACACACTATTCATTTCAAATAAAATTCATATTATTTGTGTTATATTCTAAGCTGCATATTAAATGTTAATAAAAAATTACATTTTTAATATAGAATATATTAAATAGTGTACATTATTTTTTATTTGATAAAAATATATTTTAATATATAATATATTAAATAATAATGTAAATTATTTTTTGTGACAAAATAATTTTTGATATAGAATATAATGTTGTCAAATTATTAAGCAATAGATATTTTATACTATTATATACCATATCGATATTATATTATATGTAAATATTAAATTATAATTAATTTACAATATTATAACGCAGTATATATTTTATTACATATAAGATACATTATTTAACATTTTTTATTCATAATAAATCACGATATGCTAAATATATTATATATGACATAATAAATGTATACATCATGCATATACATGTATGTATATACATAATTGGTGGGACTGTTTTTGTTTTGGTATATCTAATTTTGTATTTATGATGTATTAGGTATTATTAAGATTTGTAATTTTAAATTAGATTGTAGATTTATGGTTTTTTAATACTAATGGAAGCAAGTGTCGTGCTTGAGTGATTGAGCCGTGTTCGAGATTCTGTATTCAAGTCATCCCACTCCCACTCCCCTCTTTAATAACTAACCCCTAAAATTATTGTTTTGAAAAAAATAAAATACAAATGAAAAAACTAAAAAATAAAATTTAAAAATATTATATACATTTGGTAACATATATGTATTATTAAATACTGTTATTGTTTTATGTTATCAAATTTGTGGCAATAATAAGTGTTAACCACTTGTTTTTTAAGATTTAACTTTTATTTAGCATCATCTAGGAAAATAATGACAAGTATTTATTACATATCTTTTTTACAATAACAAAATTTGTAATATATATTGTGCGTGTAAAATCACATACATATATAAATAATTTTAGTTACCGAGTATAAATTCATTTTTAATCACATGACCACATATGCATTTTAGATAAAATAAGTTAAAAGAAATTTTATTAGTTAAATTATAAATGTAACGGGTTGGTCTTTGTTTGATTTATTTTTTAGTAACCAAACTCACATTTAGCTTTTTTTTTCACCTTTTCCTTGAGCAATCAAGATAAATATTATTTTTTACTTAATTGTGCGTGGGAAATGTAGGATGCTCATGTGGAGAAAAAATTTATTGCGTTAGTTGTATTGGTGACATGATATCATTAACTGATTAGATATTAATATGTAGTGATAGGATCCACTAAAATAAATCATCTTTATTTTAAAAGGATTTAATTGATTGATGACACGGATAATAATTAAAATGAATAAAATGAAATCCTACTATCTTAGTTTCTTTTTATTTTTGCAAAATCTCAATTGAAAATATTGCATTCAAATATAGCATATTTTGTGGTAGAGACCGAAAGATCATTAGACTGAGCATATCTGAGGGTGACAAATAGCCGATTGAGCATATTAATCAATTCAATTTTCTATCTTCAGTTCTCAATTTTGCAATGTAAACCAATTCAATTTTCTCTATGTAATTTACATGTTATAGCAATTCTTTGCTTGGAGTCGTTACCAAAGAAAACATATATATATATATATATATATATATATATATATATATATTCTTGTTAACAATTTATTAGCGAAATTAAGCAAACTTTGGTCTAAAATGAAGTGGGTCTCACTCATAGTTCGTCTACATTCTGAAAGGAAATGAACATAATATATTTATTTACTCAAAATTGTGTCGGCTGAATGAAAAATTAGTAACAAAATGATATATTTGATCATCGGAGATAAAACTAAAATGTTCCACGTTGAAAGAATAAGGAAAGATGCTAAATGAGAAATTAGATACAAAATGATACAATCAGTGTTCAAAGATGGTAAATGTGAACTTGATATGATCGTCAATGCCCTGGACCCATGTATGAAGCTTCCTTGAGAGGAGAAAACAATATAAAAAAAATACCATATTTTCGAAAGCACATAAAAATGATGACATTTGTTGAGGTTTAAATTTTCCATTCCAAAGTTTTTACCCCCTTTTTTTTTTTTTTTTTTAAATCTTTTTCGTCGATAAGCATGACAAATATTCTTTATTACTACTTAATTGGGTGGATAATGCAGGATGCTCCTATGGTGTGAACTCTGACTTCAAAAATAAATTTAAAAGAGGTAAAATCTATTTAAAATTAAATTAAACATGATCTTCTGATATCTTTAATTTCTTTTTATTTTTGAAAAATCTTAATTCAAATATATTGGGTGGGTAACATGTTGAATTATTGTGATTTGTGAATCCTGATATCCAAATTAAATTTAAGAGTGAACAAATTTTAAAACGAAATTAATCATTCAATTTACTTGAAAAGTCTCATTCAAGCATAACAAGTAACAAATTAGTATCCTCAAATCTCACCAACCATCCCAAATTCCACCAGTGACCCTAACATGCCCCTCCATATAAGTAAAAAATTTAATAAGGAATTTTTCTTAATAGTCCTATTTTTGAAATGGAAAGACAATTAAGTCCTAAATTCTAAAAGTCTTACTTTTACAATTTATTTTCAAATCAGTTCAAATTTATTTTATTTTCCAGCATTACCCTTATATGGCTACTGCCCTTCCTTTTTTATTCTCTCAGTCTCTCCTCTTTCCTCTCTGTTTCGAGGAAGAAGAGACCGAGATGCGCTGATTATATTAGTTGTTGATTGTTAATTTGATGAGACGGGGGTTCTGAGTAAGGAAGTATGGATGGGTGGAACCAGAAAAGTAGATCAGTATACTTGTTTGTCTACTCTTCTCCTGATGCTGCTGCTCTTATAGTTGGAGATTAGTCCATGTTTGGCAATTTGCTTTAACAAATTCCACCATAGATTTTTTGTTTCGTTTTATTTACGTTAGTACTCTATTTTGTAACACTGTTTGTTGTATCCCTTTCAAAAAAAAAAAAAAAACCCTTTGTTTTATTTTAGTATTCTATTTGACCAAGGATCTTTTTTTGTTTGAATATAATAATAATAATAAATCTACTTTCTGGTCTACTTGAAAATACGTTTTTCTTTTCTTTTCTTTTCTTTTATATTTTGTGTGTGTATATATGGCAAGGGTATTTGTGTAATTTTAATAGCCTGGTGCAGGAGTTTTTGAAAAGGCTGTGTTAGCCAATATCCACACTTTCTACTTTTTGTTGATCGACAAATATTATTATATTTTATATTATTATTATTATTGTTAGTATGGAAAGAAGATGAAGAAGATTCCCCAGAAGAAAAGAAAGCAAGGCTTAAGTGATTTTGTTAACCCATGAACAGTCTCTTGATTGGATCAAGGTTCACTTTTACCAATCTTGAAAAGCTTCGAGTAATGATATTAGAGGGCATTCTCATGGAGGATATATAGGGCACATTATAGTTGATTGTGTTGTTCGTGTATAACATAGACAATTCTAATTCATGATAAGCTTATGGTGTTATAAGATCTAATATTACTTGATTATTAATAATATTCATTCTTTTTTGGTTAAGATTATTATATATTTTTCTCTGAAAATCTAAAAAATTATTAGAATAAAGATTAATTTTATTAGATATTGTAGGTGCAAAATTTCGCTCAACCAATAATGATTAAGAAAAATAAAACAACTCACTCAATCAATAGTAAAAATAAACAAGAACAATATATCTCGAAGCGTAGAATTGCTTGATCCTTTTATTGAAGGTCTTAGCCTCTATTTATATACAAAAGATTGTAAAATTATGGTAGGACTCGCGTTACTTGCTCTCCAATTCTTTCTATATAAACATTCCTTACTAATAGAGTTCTTTCCATTGTCTAATTTTCCATACATAGAACTTGCCTTGTACAGAACTTCCTATCTGAGAATTTTCCTTCTACAGTAAATCCTTCAACTGGTAGGACTTGTGCCTTCTTGAATAACTGGGCTGAACATATTTTGATCCGGCTGGGCTTGAGTAACGGACCGGATATTAAATATTAACAAGCTGGGCTGATGACCTCTTGATTCGGTCTTGATGGAGGTTGGAGGACAAATAACAACGGTCTTGGGCTATAAATACCCTTAATTTGGGCTTAAGCATGATGGGCCTTATATGTCATTGGAATGTAAATATGTGTATTGATGACGTGTGCGCTTTTTATTGGAGGGAGTTTTTTTCCCTCCACACTTTGCCCCAAAT
Source organism: Cornus florida (assembly GCF_030987335.1). Classification (NCBI taxonomy): domain Eukaryota; kingdom Viridiplantae; phylum Streptophyta; class Magnoliopsida; order Cornales; family Cornaceae; genus Cornus; species Cornus florida. Next base: position 92,272,549 of record NW_026775574.1, read on the forward strand.
TTCATTTTTAATTGAGTGACGGCTCCTATTAAAGAGGAAATTGAAACCGGTTTTTAACTTTGCTTCAGAAACGGTTCGAGGTCTTTCTTTATTACTTCGTCATACAAGATTTTGCAAGAGTTACATTGTAATACCCCGTAATTTTAAAGAATGTATTTAAATTAATCTGGTGTTAGGTTAATTAATTTTATTTATTTGTGCATACTACATTATTATATTAAGTTCATTTAATTGTGCATGTAAATTAATTGTGTATGTTAAAATAGTAAATTTATTCATTTAATTATGCATGTATTATTAATAATAATTTCATTTGTTGGTTATGCTTAAATTAATCATTATTAGTTAATTAAAGTATTATATTTGTGTTATATAGTATTATGATGATATAATGTATTATTTTGTAATAATAATAATTATATTAGTTTAATAATAATAATAATAATAATAATATAATAATAATAATAATTATTATAAAAGTTTATTAATAATAATCTTAGTAATAATAATAATAATATTTATAATAATAATAATAGTATTAAACCAAAGTCATGATGAAATTAGAGATTAGGATAGGATTGCATCAATGGTTATGGTTGGAATTAAAGCCATATAGGTAGGAATATGAGAAATGGGTGAGAAGTTATTATAAATTAGATATTTGTAATATTTATATTATATATTTTGTCTATAAATTAACTAGCTTGCCTTAGAAAAAAATAAAAGGGAGTTAGAAGCAAAGTATAAATTCTAGAGAGCTATTTTATAAGAGTGAAAGGAAAAGAGAAAGAGAAAGAAGCTTGGACCGGTGTAGGCAATTTTACCCGACTACGCGCAGACCGGCGGATTTATTTTAAATCCAAAAAGGCAAGTTATTATCTACTTTTCCCCTTTGAATTAATAAATTAATTGTTTAGCTTATTTTTATGCATAGAGCCAAGGTTTGGAGGTTAATAAATTATTAATTTTATTTTATTAAATTAATGGAATTTTAATTATATAGGATGGTATATATTTCTTTAATGTCCTATGAAATTAATAATGGCTAAAAATAATTAAATAAGACTTTAGGGATTTTTCTAGAATTTTCTAGATTTTTCCGGGCATTTTCTGCAATTTCCGGCGACCTTCCGGCGAGTTTTCCGGTCGCCGGCAGTGGGGGAGACGACCGGAGTGATCCGGTGCAACGCGGCGCACCATAGAAGGGTGTACGCGCGCATCCTGGCCATTAGTGGAGTCTGATTGATCCGGTGCATCGCGGTCCATGATACCGCGGTACACCCGGATCTGTGGGCGTTGGATGGAGGGAAGATAGGGTGAGATGATCCGGTGTGGCGCGCATGTAGGAAGGATGATGCAGCCAACCAACCGGAGAACGCCACGTCAGCAGGAAGCCATCAACGCGCGCGTGGCAGCGCGTGCGCGCGCGTGGGACTCTCCAAACGCGCGTGGGAGCGCGTGTGCGCGCGTGGCTGACGCCAGACGCGCGTGGGAGAGTGGGAAAGCTTGGCGGCGCGTGTGGGGAGCTCTGGGAGGCGCGTGGGGGCGCGTGAAGGGCCTCTGCGGCTGCTGGAAAAGTCCAGAATACCCCTAGGGACTGTTTTGTCATTACCAGGACCTTCACTATACATTTTGGGGCCTCGGGTTGGCATTTTTGGAATTAACGGGACATTATATTATTATTTTATTTCTCGTTAATTATTATAATTGTCCGATTAATATTTCTAAATATTAATTGTATCAGTTAAAGTGCGAATCGCTAGTAAACATATGTAATTGATTTAACGACTATTAATGGTATTATTTTATTAAACTGTAATAACCATTAATGTTAAATTAATTAGTGCTTGGTTTTCTTCATATAAATAACCCATTATATATTATGGAATATTTATACTGTTAATCGTATATAAACCATGATTATTATGCTGTGTGCATTTCAGGGAATAAATGGACTGTTTATTATGTCGCATTTATATTATATGGATGTGTTGCCATATAGAACCATGTGAGCTGACTAATAAGTTTAGACTCATTTATACCTTATGCATTCGTTGCGATAGACAGATGTGTGGCTGTCGGGGTATGTGGTTTAATATTATTGGCATGTGTTGCCTAATTGACATACTCGGTATATTTATTAATATTATTGGCATGTGTTGCCTAAATTGACATTCTCGGTACATTTATTAATATTGTTGGCATGTGTTGCCTAATTTATATGCTCAGTATATTCATCAGTACTTTGCGAGGTGTTATCACTGTGTAGTTCGTTATAGTCTGTGTTGTCAGTACCGTACACCATGTATAATAGCTGATTTCCCGGGTAGGGAAAGGCGACACTTGACCACCTAGTGTGAGTCTAAGTGATCACCGTCTATTCTGGTTGAGGTCATGTTATACATCGGATAGTTCCCGTAGGATGTATACAGATATAGCACTCATCCGATTCATAATGATTAATTTATTTGATTCTCTGATTTGGGTCATAGTAGAGAGGACTTGCTCGTGGGGTTGACCCACCATTGTTGTTATTTCAGGATACGGTCAGTATCCGTTTCAAGGCTGAGGTTAGCAGTGTGGGACCATCATCCGAACTCATCTACTCCTACGATCCAGTGCAGGGTAGAAGTTTTATGTAGTATTTCAGTTTCAGTTTTTATTTACTTTTGACGTTGAACTCTCAGGGTTATATTTAGGGATCCCTGACGTAGGATTTCCAAGTTGTAATGAAGTACTGTATTAAATAAAGGATGGATGGATGTTGTATTATTTAATGTTTCTTTCATGTCTAAATTCTTTTATTTCCATCATTTTGTATTCCATGCTTATATATTGCCAATTGTTTTTGATATCCCTCGTTTTTCGTGTATAAGCTTGATCAACTTATGCGTGGAAAATGTGGGGGTGTTACAGTTGGTATCAGAGCATTCCAGGTTCGAGTGTCTTAGGGATCTGTGATTACTATACTTCCGCGTTGTGTATTCTGATAATTAGAGCCTAAGTATTAGGGTTCTTTGTATTCTTTTAGTCGGTCCATGATAATGTACTGACGTTAGATTCTTTCTGAATTTAATAGAAGGATGTCTCGGCGTGGGACAAGGAATGCGAACCGTCATCGCAGTATTTCCCCAACTCAAAATGAGAATCAGGAATTTTCTCCTCAAGTTGCTGATATCATTGCACGAGCGGTGGCAGCAGGAGTAGCATCTGCTCTACGAAACCAGCAACCTCCTCCGATAGTACCTGTTCCTGAACCAGTGGCACAGCCAATGTCATGGGACAAAGTTCGTCACTCGTTCATCCGGGGAAATCCACCGACATTTGCGGGGTCCACAGATGTCTTGTTAGCATATCAGTGGAAACAGGAGAGCGAGCGTCATCTTCGGATGGTAATCTGTACCGAAGTGCAGAAACAGATGCTGGCTACGTTTATGCTGATAGGCCATGCATTGCAGTGGTGGGAGTCTGTTACTACTGTCGAAGACAGGACCAGATTGACGTATGCTGAATTTCAGACTCGCTTTGACGACAAGTATTTTCCTATGTCAGTAAGATCAGCGATGAAGACCGAATTTCTGGATCTGCAACAGGAAGATATGACTGTGGCTGAGTATGAACAGAAGTTCATAAATTTGTCATTATTTGCACCAGAGGAGGTCAATACGGAAGAAAAGAAGAGAGACCGCTTTGTGAAGGGGTTAATATGGCCGATTAAAGTGGTGATCTTAGGTAGTCCAGCATATACTACTTATATCCAGGTGGTTAATGCCGCCTTACAGCACTGCCAGATGAGGAGTGATTACCGGAAGTCCAAGGGAGATAAGCGGACTAACCGAGACTACCAGACAGTGGAGAAAGGAAGCAGCAGTGGTACCAGGTCCAATGATCGGGGCAGATTTCAAGGACATCAACCTTGGAAGAAAAACAAAGGAAACCTAGATGTGCAGAGGGATGGAGTCCCTAATCAGGGTAGACAAGGTGGGATACCTCAGACCGGACAGGAACAGTGGTCGGGAAATCAACAGAGAAGGCAGGCAGGTCCTTTTACGGGACGTTGTTATCACTGTAGAGAGATTGGGCATCCGGCCAAGATGTGTCCCAAAGCTAAGCAGGGACAGTATGGGCAGCCGAGACCTAATCAGCCGTTACCTCTACCGGTCCCACCGATGCCACGTGGGCAAGTTCAGAATTTTCCGGCACTTCCAGCACCACCATTTCCTCCGGGACAACCTCCACAGCAGTTGCATCATGGCAGAGTTTATAACTTCATGCCACATAATACGCAGGCTCCTCAGGCTATTGAGGGTATGTTTTCTATACATGGTAGAACTGCTCGTATACTGTTTGACACTGGTGCATCACATTCTTTTGTGTCTAGATCTTTTGTTATCTTATCTGGTATGACGACTCAGTTATGTGACCAACCTCTTAATATTTATACACCATTGGGAGTTGGCGCAATTTTACGAGAGTATAGCGGTGATATCCTTATAGATATGGGCCGGCTTCGATTTCTTGCAACTTTGTTAGTGTTAGATATGCATTCGTATGATGTTATACTTGGGATGGACTGGTTATCTCAGTACCATGCTCAGGTTAACTGTTACGAAAAGTCTATTGTATTTTCCATACCAGGACAGGAGATGTATCTTCTTGTTGTACCACAACCTGATAGAGGGCCTAGCACTTATTTGTTCGTTCTTGAGGAGGACTCACAGGAAGCGACTGCGGTATCTCTTGACAGCATCCCGGTAGTACAGGAATTCCAGGATGTATTCCAGGAAATTCCAGGCTTGCCACCGAGTCGAGAGATAGATTTCGTTATTGATTTAGCTCCAGGCACTACGCCTATTGCTAAGGCGCCGTACCGAATGGCACCAGTGGAGATGCGAGAGTTGAAAGATCAAATTCAACAGTTGCTCAGCCAGGGATTTATTCGCAGGAGTACTTCACCATGGGGAGCACCAGTACTGTTTGTAAAGAAGAAGGATGGATCTCTTCGTCTTTGTATTGATTACAGAGAACTGAACAAGGTCACTATTCGCAACAAGTACCCGTTGCCCAGAATTGATGACCTGTTTGATCAGTTGAAGGGAGCTACTTACTTTTCAAAGATCGATTTGAGGTCTGGTTATCATCAGCTACGAGTCAGAGAACAAGATGTTCCAAAGACAGCATTTCTCACGAGGTACGGATCTTATGAGTTTCGTGTTATGCCTTTCGGTTTGACGAACGCTCCAGCTGTCTTTATGGACTTGATGAATAGAGTATTCAGAGAATACTTAGATCAGTTTGTCATTGTTTTCATTGATGATATTCTGGTTTACTCTAAGTCGGAGAAGGACCATGCCAGACATTTACGCACAGTATTGCAGACACTTCGAGAACATCAGTTGTTTGCGAAGTTTGAGAAGTGTGAATTTTGGCAGAAAGAGGTCAAATTTCTGGGACATGTAGTGTCAGAAGAAGGATTAGCAGTAGATCCAGCCAAGGTTGCGGCCGTTATGGAGTGGGGACAGCCTACCTCACCGACAGAGATTCGCAGTTTTCTGGGATTAGCGGGGTATTATCGCCGGTTCATCCAGGGATTTTCCAAAATTGCGGGTCCACTTACTCATCTAACTAAGAAGAATGTACCATTTGTATGGGATGATTCTTGTCAGACTGCTTTTGCTGAATTGAAGAGTAAGTTAACTTCTGCACCTGTCTTAGCCACACCTCAGAGTGGAATCGAGTATTTAGTATTTACCGACGCTTCTCTGAAGGGTTTGGGTTGTGTGTTGATGCAAGAAGAGCGACCAGTTTCTTATGGGTCTAGGAAGCTTAAGCCTCATGAGCTTAATTACCCGACTCACGACCTAGAGCTCGCCGCAGTGGTTTTTGCCTTGCGTATTTGGAGACATTATCTTTTGGGGGAGACTTTTCGATTGTTTAGCGATCATAAGAGTCTACAGTATTTGTTCACACAGAGGGAACTGAATATGAGACAGCGCAGATGGTTGGAGTTCGTGAAAGACTATCATTTCTCTATTCAGTATCATCCAGGGAAGGCGAATGTTGTAGCAGACGCACTCAGCCGCCGACCCTATGTCAGCCTTTCAGCTTTGTTTACAACAGAGTGGGATGCTTTGAAGACTGTTGATGAGTTAGCAGACGCTTTTATGGCATGTGTGGTAGTAACTCCTTCTATCATTCATCAGGTCATTCAAGCGCAACTCTCAGATCAACAGTGTATTGATCGGGTTTCGGAGTTAGCCTCCGGAGATGTTCCTTTTTATTCTATAGGGACTGATGGAGGATTGAGGTACAAGGGACGTTTAATTGTGCCTTCAGCTGATAATTTGAGAAATGTTGTGATGAGAGAGACACACACTTCTCAGTTCTCTGTACATCCAGGGGGAGACAAGATGTATCAGGACATGAAACGCCAGTTTTGGTGGGCCGGCATGAAAAGAGATATAGCTATCTTTGTCTCTAAATGTAGCACCTGTCAGATGATTAAGATTGATCATCAGAGACCGCCAGGATCGTTACAGCCACTTCCCATACCAGAGTGGAAATGGGAGAGTATTTCCATGGACTTCATAGAGGGATTACCTACTTCACAGCATAATCACAACTCTATTTGGGTCATTGTTGATAGATTGACCAAGTCCGCTCACTTTCTGCCTGTTCGGTCAAACTTTACGTCAGAACAGTATGCTAAGCTGTATATTGCAGAAATGGTGAAACTTCATGGTGTACCATTGTCCATCGTATCAGATAGAGATCCGAAGTTTGTATCAGGATTTTGGAGGAGCTTTCAGCAGGCTTTGGGTACAGAACTATATCTTAGCACTGCTTATCATCCTCAAACAGATGGACAGACTGAGCGAGTTAATCAGATTTTAGAAGACATGTTGCGGGCATGTGTTCTTGATTTTAAGGGCAATTGGGAGGAATATTTGCCGCTTTCAGAGTTTGCTTATAACAATAGTTATCAGAAAACTATTGGTATGGCACCATTTGAGGCTTTGTACGGTAGACCGTGTAGGTCTCCTGTCTGTTGGCTTGGAGTTGGTGAGAACAGCTTTTTGGGTCCTGAATTTATTAAGGACACGTCAGAAAAGATCGCTATCATTAGGGATCGGATGCGTACAGCTCAAAGCAGACAGAAAAGTTATGCTGACCGTCGAACTCGTGCTTTGGAGTTTAAGGTTGGTGATCAGGTTTTGCTTAAGGTTTCTCCTATGAAGGGAGTAATGCGGTTTGGGTCAAAGGGTAAGTTATCGCCTCGTTTTGTGGGTCCTTTTATGATTACAGATCGGATTGGGGCAGTAGCTTATCGTCTGGCTCTACCAGATAATCTTCATAGGGTACATAATGTTTTTCATGTATCTATGCTGCGAAAATTTCTACGGGACGAAGATCGATATCAACACATTGATGTGGGTGAGATTGAGTTGCAACCTGATGCAACCTATTTGGAACAACCTTACTGTATTCTCGATCGTAGGAATCAGATACTGCGCACGAAGACTATTCCATTAGTACGTGTACAGTGGAGTCATCATAGTGCTACAGAGTCTACTTGGGAACGGGAAGATATTATCCGTGCCAAGTATCCAGAACTTTTTACTACAGGTATGTAGTGAATTTCAGGGACGAAATTCCTTTATTAGGGGGGGAGAATGTAATACCCCGTAATTTTAAAGAATGTATTTAAATTAATCTGGTGTTAGGTTAATTAATTTTATTTATTTGTGCATACTACATTATTATATTAAGTTCATTTAATTGTGCATGTAAATTAATTGTGTATGTTAAAATAGTAAATTTATTCATTTAATTATGCATGTATTATTAATAATAATTTCATTTGTTGGTTATGCTTAAATTAATCATTATTAGTTAATTAAAGTATTATATTTGTGTTATATAGTATTATGATGATATAATGTATTATTTTGTAATAATAATAATTATATTAGTTTAATAATAATAATAATAATAATAATATAATAATAATAATAATTATTATAAAAGTTTATTAATAATAATCTTAGTAATAATAATAATAATATTTATAATAATAATAATAGTATTAAACCAAAGTCATGATGAAATTAGAGATTAGGATAGGATTGCATCAATGGTTATGGTTGGAATTAAAGCCATATAGGTAGGAATATGAGAAATGGGTGAGAAGTTATTATAAATTAGATATTTGTAATATTTATATTATATATTTTGTCTATAAATTAACTAGCTTGCCTTAGAAAAAAATAAAAGGGAGTTAGAAGCAAAGTATAAATTCTAGAGAGCTATTTTATAAGAGTGAAAGGAAAAGAGAAAGAGAAAGAAGCTTGGACCGGTGTAGGCAATTTTACCCGACTACGCGCAGACCGGCGGATTTATTTTAAATCCAAAAAGGCAAGTTATTATCTACTTTTCCCCTTTGAATTAATAAATTAATTGTTTAGCTTATTTTTATGCATAGAGCCAAGGTTTGGAGGTTAATAAATTATTAATTTTATTTTATTAAATTAATGGAATTTTAATTATATAGGATGGTATATATTTCTTTAATGTCCTATGAAATTAATAATGGCTAAAAATAATTAAATAAGACTTTAGGGATTTTTCTAGAATTTTCTAGATTTTTCCGGGCATTTTCTGCAATTTCCGGCGACCTTCCGGCGAGTTTTCCGGTCGCCGGCAGTGGGGGAGACGACCGGAGTGATCCGGTGCAACGCGGCGCACCATAGAAGGGTGTACGCGCGCATCCTGGCCATTAGTGGAGTCTGATTGATCCGGTGCATCGCGGTCCATGATACCGCGGTACACCCGGATCTGTGGGCGTTGGATGGAGGGAAGATAGGGTGAGATGATCCGGTGTGGCGCGCATGTAGGAAGGATGATGCAGCCAACCAACCGGAGAACGCCACGTCAGCAGGAAGCCATCAACGCGCGCGTGGCAGCGCGTGCGCGCGCGTGGGACTCTCCAAACGCGCGTGGGAGCGCGTGTGCGCGCGTGGCTGACGCCAGACGCGCGTGGGAGAGTGGGAAAGCTTGGCGGCGCGTGTGGGGAGCTCTGGGAGGCGCGTGGGGGCGCGTGAAGGGCCTCTGCGGCTGCTGGAAAAGTCCAGAATACCCCTAGGGACTGTTTTGTCATTACCAGGACCTTCACTATACATTTTGGGGCCTCGGGTTGGCATTTTTGGAATTAACGGGACATTATATTATTATTTTATTTCTCGTTAATTATTATAATTGTCCGATTAATATTTCTAAATATTAATTGTATCAGTTAAAGTGCGAATCGCTAGTAAACATATGTAATTGATTTAACGACTATTAATGGTATTATTTTATTAAACTGTAATAACCATTAATGTTAAATTAATTAGTGCTTGGTTTTCTTCATATAAATAACCCATTATATATTATGGAATATTTATACTGTTAATCGTATATAAACCATGATTATTATGCTGTGTGCATTTCAGGGAATAAATGGACTGTTTATTATGTCGCATTTATATTATATGGATGTGTTGCCATATAGAACCATGTGAGCTGACTAATAAGTTTAGACTCATTTATACCTTATGCATTCGTTGCGATAGACAGATGTGTGGCTGTCGGGGTATGTGGTTTAATATTATTGGCATGTGTTGCCTAATTGACATACTCGGTATATTTATTAATATTATTGGCATGTGTTGCCTAAATTGACATTCTCGGTACATTTATTAATATTGTTGGCATGTGTTGCCTAATTTATATGCTCAGTATATTCATCAGTACTTTGCGAGGTGTTATCACTGTGTAGTTCGTTATAGTCTGTGTTGTCAGTACCGTACACCATGTATAATAGCTGATTTCCCGGGTAGGGAAAGGCGACACTTGACCACCTAGTGTGAGTCTAAGTGATCACCGTCTATTCTGGTTGAGGTCATGTTATACATCGGATAGTTCCCGTAGGATGTATACAGATATAGCACTCATCCGATTCATAATGATTAATTTATTTGATTCTCTGATTTGGGTCATAGTAGAGAGGACTTGCTCGTGGGGTTGACCCACCATTGTTGTTATTTCAGGATACGGTCAGTATCCGTTTCAAGGCTGAGGTTAGCAGTGTGGGACCATCATCCGAACTCATCTACTCCTACGATCCAGTGCAGGGTAGAAGTTTTATGTAGTATTTCAGTTTCAGTTTTTATTTACTTTTGACGTTGAACTCTCAGGGTTATATTTAGGGATCCCTGACGTAGGATTTCCAAGTTGTAATGAAGTACTGTATTAAATAAAGGATGGATGGATGTTGTATTATTTAATGTTTCTTTCCTGTCTAAATTCTTTTATTTCCATCATTTTGTATTCCATGCTTATATATTGCCAATTGTTTTTGATATCCCTCGTTTTTCGTGTATAAGCTTGATCAACTTATGCGTGGAAAATGTGGGGGTGTTACAGTTGGTATCAGAGCATTCCAGGTTCGAGTGTCTTAGGGATCTGTGATTACTATACTTCCGCGTTGTGTATTCTGATAATTAGAGCCTAAGTATTAGGGTTCTTTGTATTCTTTTAGTCGGTCCATGATAATGTACTGACGTTAGATTCTTTCTGAATTTAATAGAAGGATGTCTCGGCGTGGGACAAGGAATGCGAACCGTCATCGCAGTATTTCCCCAACTCAAAATGAGAATCAGGAATTTTCTCCTCAAGTTGCTGATATCATTGCACGAGCGGTGGCAGCAGGAGTAGCATCTGCTCTACGAAACCAGCAACCTCCTCCGATAGTACCTGTTCCTGAACCAGTGGCACAGCCAATGTCATGGGACAAAGTTCGTCACTCGTTCATCCGGGGAAATCCACCGACATTTGCGGGGTCCACAGATGTCTTGTTAGCATATCAGTGGAAACAGGAGAGCGAGCGTCATCTTCGGATGGTAATCTGTACCGAAGTGCAGAAACAGATGCTGGCTACGTTTATGCTGATAGGCCATGCATTGCAGTGGTGGGAGTCTGTTACTACTGTCGAAGACAGGACCAGATTGACGTATGCTGAATTTCAGACTCGCTTTGACGACAAGTATTTTCCTATGTCAGTAAGATCAGCGATGAAGACCGAATTTCTGGATCTGCAACAGGAAGATATGACTGTGGCTGAGTATGAACAGAAGTTCATAAATTTGTCATTATTTGCACCAGAGGAGGTCAATACGGAAGAAAAGAAGAGAGACCGCTTTGTGAAGGGGTTAATATGGCCGATTAAAGTGGTGATCTTAGGTAGTCCAGCATATACTACTTATATCCAGGTGGTTAATGCCGCCTTACAGCACTGCCAGATGAGGAGTGATTACCGGAAGTCCAAGGGAGATAAGCGGACTAACCGAGACTACCAGACAGTGGAGAAAGGAAGCAGCAGTGGTACCAGGTCCAATGATCGGGGCAGATTTCAAGGACATCAACCTTGGAAGAAAAACAAAGGAAACCTAGATGTGCAGAGGGATGGAGTCCCTAATCAGGGTAGACAAGGTGGGATACCTCAGACCGGACAGGAACAGTGGTCGGGAAATCAACAGAGAAGGCAGGCAGGTCCTTTTACGGGACGTTGTTATCACTGTAGAGAGATTGGGCATCCGGCCAAGATGTGTCCCAAAGCTAAGCAGGGACAGTATGGGCAGCCGAGACCTAATCAGCCGTTACCTCTACCGGTCCCACCGATGCCACGTGGGCAAGTTCAGAATTTTCCGGCACTTCCAGCACCACCATTTCCTCCGGGACAACCTCCACAGCAGTTGCATCATGGCAGAGTTTATAACTTCATGCCACATAATACGCAGGCTCCTCAGGCTATTGAGGGTATGTTTTCTATACATGGTAGAACTGCTCGTATACTGTTTGACACTGGTGCATCACATTCTTTTGTGTCTAGATCTTTTGTTATCTTATCTGGTATGACGACTCAGTTATGTGACCAACCTCTTAATATTTATACACCATTGGGAGTTGGCGCAATTTTACGAGAGTATAGCGGTGATATCCTTATAGATATGGGCCGGCTTCGATTTCTTGCAACTTTGTTAGTGTTAGATATGCATTCGTATGATGTTATACTTGGGATGGACTGGTTATCTCAGTACCATGCTCAGGTTAACTGTTACGAAAAGTCTATTGTATTTTCCATACCAGGACAGGAGATGTATCTTCTTGTTGTACCACAACCTGATAGAGGGCCTAGCACTTATTTGTTCGTTCTTGAGGAGGACTCACAGGAAGCGACTGCGGTATCTCTTGACAGCATCCCGGTAGTACAGGAATTCCAGGATGTATTCCAGGAAATTCCAGGCTTGCCACCGAGTCGAGAGATAGATTTCGTTATTGATTTAGCTCCAGGCACTACGCCTATTGCTAAGGCGCCGTACCGAATGGCACCAGTGGAGATGCGAGAGTTGAAAGATCAAATTCAACAGTTGCTCAGCCAGGGATTTATTCGCAGGAGTACTTCACCATGGGGAGCACCAGTACTGTTTGTAAAGAAGAAGGATGGATCTCTTCGTCTTTGTATTGATTACAGAGAACTGAACAAGGTCACTATTCGCAACAAGTACCCGTTGCCCAGAATTGATGACCTGTTTGATCAGTTGAAGGGAGCTACTTACTTTTCAAAGATCGATTTGAGGTCTGGTTATCATCAGCTACGAGTCAGAGAACAAGATGTTCCAAAGACAGCATTTCTCACGAGGTACGGATCTTATGAGTTTCGTGTTATGCCTTTCGGTTTGACGAACGCTCCAGCTGTCTTTATGGACTTGATGAATAGAGTATTCAGAGAATACTTAGATCAGTTTGTCATTGTTTTCATTGATGATATTCTGGTTTACTCTAAGTCGGAGAAGGACCATGCCAGACATTTACGCACAGTATTGCAGACACTTCGAGAACATCAGTTGTTTGCGAAGTTTGAGAAGTGTGAATTTTGGCAGAAAGAGGTCAAATTTCTGGGACATGTAGTGTCAGAAGAAGGATTAGCAGTAGATCCAGCCAAGGTTGCGGCCGTTATGGAGTGGGGACAGCCTACCTCACCGACAGAGATTCGCAGTTTTCTGGGATTAGCGGGGTATTATCGCCGGTTCATCCAGGGATTTTCCAAAATTGCGGGTCCACTTACTCATCTAACTAAGAAGAATGTACCATTTGTATGGGATGATTCTTGTCAGACTGCTTTTGCTGAATTGAAGAGTAAGTTAACTTCTGCACCTGTCTTAGCCACACCTCAGAGTGGAATCGAGTATTTAGTATTTACCGACGCTTCTCTGAAGGGTTTGGGTTGTGTGTTGATGCAAGAAGAGCGACCAGTTTCTTATGGGTCTAGGAAGCTTAAGCCTCATGAGCTTAATTACCCGACTCACGACCTAGAGCTCGCCGCAGTGGTTTTTGCCTTGCGTATTTGGAGACATTATCTTTTGGGGGAGACTTTTCGATTGTTTAGCGATCATAAGAGTCTACAGTATTTGTTCACACAGAGGGAACTGAATATGAGACAGCGCAGATGGTTGGAGTTCGTGAAAGACTATCATTTCTCTATTCAGTATCATCCAGGGAAGGCGAATGTTGTAGCAGACGCACTCAGCCGCCGACCCTATGTCAGCCTTTCAGCTTTGTTTACAACAGAGTGGGATGCTTTGAAGACTGTTGATGAGTTAGCAGACGCTTTTATGGCATGTGTGGTAGTAACTCCTTCTATCATTCATCAGGTCATTCAAGCGCAACTCTCAGATCAACAGTGTATTGATCGGGTTTCGGAGTTAGCCTCCGGAGATGTTCCTTTTTATTCTATAGGGACTGATGGAGGATTGAGGTACAAGGGACGTTTAATTGTGCCTTCAGCTGATAATTTGAGAAATGTTGTGATGAGAGAGACACACACTTCTCAGTTCTCTGTACATCCAGGGGGAGACAAGATGTATCAGGACATGAAACGCCAGTTTTGGTGGGCCGGCATGAAAAGAGATATAGCTATCTTTGTCTCTAAATGTAGCACCTGTCAGATGATTAAGATTGATCATCAGAGACCGCCAGGATCGTTACAGCCACTTCCCATACCAGAGTGGAAATGGGAGAGTATTTCCATGGACTTCATAGAGGGATTACCTACTTCACAGCATAATCACAACTCTATTTGGGTCATTGTTGATAGATTGACCAAGTCCGCTCACTTTCTGCCTGTTCGGTCAAACTTTACGTCAGAACAGTATGCTAAGCTGTATATTGCAGAAATGGTGAAACTTCATGGTGTACCATTGTCCATCGTATCAGATAGAGATCCGAAGTTTGTATCAGGATTTTGGAGGAGCTTTCAGCAGGCTTTGGGTACAGAACTATATCTTAGCACTGCTTATCATCCTCAAACAGATGGACAGACTGAGCGAGTTAATCAGATTTTAGAAGACATGTTGCGGGCATGTGTTCTTGATTTTAAGGGCAATTGGGAGGAATATTTGCCGCTTTCAGAGTTTGCTTATAACAATAGTTATCAGAAAACTATTGGTATGGCACCATTTGAGGCTTTGTACGGTAGACCGTGTAGGTCTCCTGTCTGTTGGCTTGGAGTTGGTGAGAACAGCTTTTTGGGTCCTGAATTTATTAAGGACACGTCAGAAAAGATCGCTATCATTAGGGATCGGATGCGTACAGCTCAAAGCAGACAGAAAAGTTATGCTGACCGTCGAACTCGTGCTTTGGAGTTTAAGGTTGGTGATCAGGTTTTGCTTAAGGTTTCTCCTATGAAGGGAGTAATGCGGTTTGGGTCAAAGGGTAAGTTATCGCCTCGTTTTGTGGGTCCTTTTATGATTACAGATCGGATTGGGGCAGTAGCTTATCGTCTGGCTCTACCAGATAATCTTCATAGGGTACATAATGTTTTTCATGTATCTATGCTGCGAAAATTTCTACGGGACGAAGATCGATATCAACACATTGATGTGGGTGAGATTGAGTTGCAACCTGATGCAACCTATTTGGAACAACCTTACTGTATTCTCGATCGTAGGAATCAGATACTGCGCACGAAGACTATTCCATTAGTACGTGTACAGTGGAGTCATCATAGTGCTACAGAGTCTACTTGGGAACGGGAAGATATTATCCGTGCCAAGTATCCAGAACTTTTTACTACAGGTATGTAGTGAATTTCAGGGACGAAATTCCTTTATTAGGGGGGGAGAATGTAATACCCCGTAATTTTAAAGAATGTATTTAAATTAATCTGGTGTTAGGTTAATTAATTTTATTTATTTGTGCATACTACATTATTATATTAAGTTCATTTAATTGTGCATGTAAATTAATTGTGTATGTTAAAATAGTAAATTTATTCATTTAATTATGCATGTATTATTAATAATAATTTCATTTGTTGGTTATGCTTAAATTAATCATTATTAGTTAATTAAAGTATTATATTTGTGTTATATAGTATTATGATGATATAATGTATTATTTTGTAATAATAATAATTATATTAGTTTAATAATAATAATAATAATAATAATATAATAATAATAATAATTATTATAAAAGTTTATTAATAATAATCTTAGTAATAATAATAATAATATTTATAATAATAATAATAGTATTAAACCAAAGTCATGATGAAATTAGAGATTAGGATAGGATTGCATCAATGGTTATGGTTGGAATTAAAGCCATATAGGTAGGAATATGAGAAATGGGTGAGAAGTTATTATAAATTAGATATTTGTAATATTTATATTATATATTTTGTCTATAAATTAACTAGCTTGCCTTAGAAAAAAATAAAAGGGAGTTAGAAGCAAAGTATAAATTCTAGAGAGCTATTTTATAAGAGTGAAAGGAAAAGAGAAAGAGAAAGAAGCTTGGACCGGTGTAGGCAATTTTACCCGACTACGCGCAGACCGGCGGATTTATTTTAAATCCAAAAAGGCAAGTTATTATCTACTTTTCCCCTTTGAATTAATAAATTAATTGTTTAGCTTATTTTTATGCATAGAGCCAAGGTTTGGAGGTTAATAAATTATTAATTTTATTTTATTAAATTAATGGAATTTTAATTATATAGGATGGTATATATTTCTTTAATGTCCTATGAAATTAATAATGGCTAAAAATAATTAAATAAGACTTTAGGGATTTTTCTAGAATTTTCTAGATTTTTCCGGGCATTTTCTGCAATTTCCGGCGACCTTCCGGCGAGTTTTCCGGTCGCCGGCAGTGGGGGAGACGACCGGAGTGATCCGGTGCAACGCGGCGCACCATAGAAGGGTGTACGCGCGCATCCTGGCCATTAGTGGAGTCTGATTGATCCGGTGCATCGCGGTCCATGATACCGCGGTACACCCGGATCTGTGGGCGTTGGATGGAGGGAAGATAGGGTGAGATGATCCGGTGTGGCGCGCATGTAGGAAGGATGATGCAGCCAACCAACCGGAGAACGCCACGTCAGCAGGAAGCCATCAACGCGCGCGTGGCAGCGCGTGCGCGCGCGTGGGACTCTCCAAACGCGCGTGGGAGCGCGTGTGCGCGCGTGGCTGACGCCAGACGCGCGTGGGAGAGTGGGAAAGCTTGGCGGCGCGTGTGGGGAGCTCTGGGAGGCGCGTGGGGGCGCGTGAAGGGCCTCTGCGGCTGCTGGAAAAGTCCAGAATACCCCTAGGGACTGTTTTGTCATTACCAGGACCTTCACTATACATTTTGGGGCCTCGGGTTGGCATTTTTGGAATTAACGGGACATTATATTATTATTTTATTTCTCGTTAATTATTATAATTGTCCGATTAATATTTCTAAATATTAATTGTATCAGTTAAAGTGCGAATCGCTAGTAAACATATGTAATTGATTTAACGACTATTAATGGTATTATTTTATTAAACTGTAATAACCATTAATGTTAAATTAATTAGTGCTTGGTTTTCTTCATATAAATAACCCATTATATATTATGGAATATTTATACTGTTAATCGTATATAAACCATGATTATTATGCTGTGTGCATTTCAGGGAATAAATGGACTGTTTATTATGTCGCATTTATATTATATGGATGTGTTGCCATATAGAACCATGTGAGCTGACTAATAAGTTTAGACTCATTTATACCTTATGCATTCGTTGCGATAGACAGATGTGTGGCTGTCGGGGTATGTGGTTTAATATTATTGGCATGTGTTGCCTAATTGACATACTCGGTATATTTATTAATATTATTGGCATGTGTTGCCTAAATTGACATTCTCGGTACATTTATTAATATTGTTGGCATGTGTTGCCTAATTTATATGCTCAGTATATTCATCAGTACTTTGCGAGGTGTTATCACTGTGTAGTTCGTTATAGTCTGTGTTGTCAGTACCGTACACCATGTATAATAGCTGATTTCCCGGGTAGGGAAAGGCGACACTTGACCACCTAGTGTGAGTCTAAGTGATCACCGTCTATTCTGGTTGAGGTCATGTTATACATCGGATAGTTCCCGTAGGATGTATACAGATATAGCACTCATCCGATTCATAATGATTAATTTATTTGATTCTCTGATTTGGGTCATAGTAGAGAGGACTTGCTCGTGGGGTTGACCCACCATTGTTGTTATTTCAGGATACGGTCAGTATCCGTTTCAAGGCTGAGGTTAGCAGTGTGGGACCATCATCCGAACTCATCTACTCCTACGATCCAGTGCAGGGTAGAAGTTTTATGTAGTATTTCAGTTTCAGTTTTTATTTACTTTTGACGTTGAACTCTCAGGGTTATATTTAGGGATCCCTGACGTAGGATTTCCAAGTTGTAATGAAGTACTGTATTAAATAAAGGATGGATGGATGTTGTATTATTTAATGTTTCTTTCCTGTCTAAATTCTTTTATTTCCATCATTTTGTATTCCATGCTTATATATTGCCAATTGTTTTTGATATCCCTCGTTTTTCGTGTATAAGCTTGATCAACTTATGCGTGGAAAATGTGGGGGTGTTACATACATTCACCCTTGCTGCACTTCTGCACTCTTCATTCCATCGCTTTGTCACGTTAGTTTTTTTTCGCATCTTTCTCTTCAATCTTTCATTATGAGTACTTCATCTACTCCCGAACGTATAGACATTGGGGATTCTGAATCCACACCTTCATCTTCCCCCGTTCGCATTAGGGTTCCCCCTCCTAGGGTTTCTACAGATCGTGTTTCTTCGAATCCATTAGATACTTCCCCCCTTCCAGCCAAGACATCCATCTCAGGCTCTGATTATGTTCTTACTCATGAAGAGAGGAAAACAATCATCTCTATTCGCCGCATCAAGTTCTCTATTGCTTCGGTAATGGCAGAATTTGATATTCCTGAGGGAGTAGAAATTGCAGAATATCCCGAGGGTGCCGATTTTACCTCCGGCGAGGGAATTGAAGAGAGTGAATTGCTTCTTTCGGTAGGGCATCTTAATGCCCTCCGATTCCCTCTTCATCCCTTCTATCATTTAGTTTTCAACAAGTTAGGTCTTGCCCCCCTTCAGGTAAACCCTAATTTCTTTCGCATCCTTTCGGCACTGTTGGTGCGCCGGAAATTAGAGGCTTTGGATTTGACCCTTGTCGACCTTCTGCTTACTTACAATATATCTAAGCATGGGACCGAGCCTGGTCGCTTCTTTTTTACCTCTCCCCTTCATCAGAGGATATGCACGAACCTTCCTTCATCCGAAAAGAAGTGGAAAGAAAAGATGGTTATAGTTAAAGGAAAATGGTTCGTGCCCCAATCAATTACGCTCCCCATCCCGCGCAAGTTCGGGAAATTAGGTATAGAATACTTAACCTCCCTTCATACCAAGTGTTCTGGCTGTTTTCCTTGCCAAGTCTTAATGTTTCGCCATACTTATGAGTTTCTTGGTGTTTTTTCAGCTACATTCCCATCCTCCGCAGCAAGGAACAGACTTTCTTTTCTTGAGGAACGAGTCTGGAGTGACCCCTCGCCTATCGAGGACCTGCTAACTTCTTCAAACCTCAAGGATATTGCCTCCAGTGCTGTTGCTGCAGACCTCATGGATCTGTCTCTACCATCCTTTGACAGTTTCCCCATGCCTGAGGAAGAGATACGGAGGGCTGAGGCTTTAAAGAAGAAAGCCGAAGATGCCCAACCCTTGGTCGTTATTAGATCTACTGAGGATGAGGTGGAGGCTGAGGAACCACCAATGAAGAAATCTCGCCTCAACCCCCCATCCTCTGGCAAGGGCAAGGTCCCTTCTAAAAGCAGAGGGAAAAAGGCTGGAGAGGCCGAACCTGAAGATGAAGTCAGGGCCTTTGTTCTGGCTGAGACTGGGGCTCCTTGGACTCCTTCCTTCTCCAGGGCTGATAAGTCAGTCCTGCACTCAGGGGATTCTGTGATTACAGACCCTTCAGCTGCACTGGCGGTGGCTCGAGGGATGTGGCTCCCAAAGGACGAGGAAACCATCAGCCAAATGGGGTTGGAACAACTACTCCCCTCTGCCCCGGTCCGGGCTATAGAGGTTCGCATTGCTCCTTCAAAATTATGTTACTCCTGCTTGCTTATGTTTCCATTTATGCTCATATTTGTTCCTCTGTTATAAAGAGTCTATACCACACCATGGCCCTCTGCGCCACTGCTGAAGCCTAATCCCTCTCCATCAAGAAGCTGGAAACGGATCTTGACAATGCAGAGAAGAGAGCCGCCACTGCCTCTACCAATCTGAAGATAGCTTCTGAAGCCAATGATGCGTATAAGAGGCAGTTGGCAGCCTCTGAGGCTAAGGTGGCTTTTTTTCAAGCCGAAGTTCAACGCCTGACTGAGGCTCTTACTACTTGCTTCAAGGCGGGGAAGCAAATGTAAGGGCGCTACTCCTGTCTGGCACACCTGGCTAATGCTAAAGCGTTCTGGTCTGGCTATAATCAGGGATCAGGCCCTAGGACGATGGATCCGGACGCTTTTGACAAGCAGGTGGGGGTGCACTTCCCATATGATGAAGGGCCAGAGGCTTTGGAAGCTGAAATCCATTTTGCCGAGATGGTGAAGGCGCACCTGAAGGGTACTCCTAGCTCTTCTGCCCCTGCGGCTTCAATTCCTCCTACCCCATGTCCTACTGTAGTGGATGCCTTTGAATCTACTCCCTTCGATCCGAAGAGGAAGTAGAACTATGTATTTTGTTTTTATGGACAACATGTTTGGGATAATGAATATAATTTTTTGTTTTAGGCTTTCAATACCTGATTTGTTTTTGCTGTATGCTTTTGATACTGTTCATATTTTTCTGACTGGTAATGTGTTTAAACAAAACACATTGTCTTTATGCTTCGGATTTATGCTATCCGAGAAAAAATAAGAATGGTGGGAAGAAGGAGATCCTTTTAACAGTTTAGTTGATATCTCAGGATGATTCATATGGACAATGATTTCATTGTTAAGTGAACTCTCCTTGCCTTTTACTTGCCTGTAGTAGACGTATACATACTCTTTCCTTCTCGTGTGTTCCTGATGTGGGGTGGATCATGATGAACTTATGATATATCCACATCCACAGGGTAGTAAACACTTGGATTCCGGAGGAAAGAGTTCTGATCCAGGCATCAGAGGTCTGAAGCGAATTATTCCTCAGCACTGAGTGTGGAGGAATATTGTTGAATAGGACACTTAGGGTCCGAAGCTGTCTCGGATACTTAGGATTCGAGGCGGATTGTTCCTCGGCACTGAGTCGTGGAGGAATAGTGCTGAATAGGACACTTAGGGTCCGAAGCTGTCCCGGACACTTAGGATCCGAGGCGAATTAAACACTCCCTGGCGCGGAGCCGGAGGGGAGGTTTTGCCGAGCCCAACACTTAGGGCCCGGAGCGAGATTTTTGTCGAGCCGAACACTTAGGGTCCGAGGCGAGATTTTTGCCGAGCCGAACACCTAGGGTCCGAGGCGAGATTTTTGCCGAGCCGAACACCTAGGGTCCGAGGTGAATGATCTATTCCCCGGCGCTGAGCCTGAGGGGAGGTTTAAATAAATTATCCCCCGGCGCTGAGCCTGAGGGGAGGTTTTGCCGAACCGGACACTTAGGGTCCGAGGCGAATGAACTACTCCCCGGCGCTGAGCCTGAGGGGAGGTTAAATGAATTGCTCCCCGGCGCTGAGCCTGAGGGGAGGTTTTGCCGAACCGGACACTTAGGGTCCGAAGTGAATGAACTACTCCCCGGCGCTAAGCCTGAGGGGAAGTTTGTTTCTATCTTTTCTCAAACAACTTATCATGAGGCCGAGGATTCAAAAATGATGAGAGGCCAAGAAAGCGAGTAACAGTGGCTATGAAGTTTCCTATTTGTTGACTTTGGAGACTTTCCTCCTCCACTGATACTTCCTTCTTGGCAACCAAATGTTGTGAACCACGCATATATGAACCATATTTCTTTTCTATTTCTATCCGATGTGGGATATAGACTAAATTTTGTCAAAAAGGTCGGTGTAAGGAATGCCTCTGGTATCGAGCTTGACAGCCTTAAATACCAGTGGGCCCTCTTTACACCGTAATTAACTATTTGAATATTCCCATATATAACAGAATGTAGCACATACTTTTTTGTCGATGTGGGATAGAAAGTTTTAAGCACAGGCCATAACTCATGTTTTTTTTTTTTTTTTTTTTTTTTTAAATCATTGTGACGAATGCTTTTTAGCAGCTTGCTTCTAATTGCATAAAAATTGCATAGTGCGACTTGGCATGCATAAAAATTGCCTAATGCGATGCATGTATAAAAGTTGCATAATCATAGAGTAGTATGGCCCCCCATTTTTATAAAAAGAAACAACAATAGAGGAGAGTTGTACTGAATATAGAAGCAAAATAAAAAAAAGTTTGGCTGACTGTGGACATACTCAGCCTTATTTGTGAAGAATTTGTAGCAAAATTGACAAACTTAACTAATGAAAATACCTTTTCAAGTGTATTGCGTTTCAAGGACGCGCAATGGGACGTCCGCCAGCTTCGCCCAAACGATATGCTCCTTTCCCCACTACCTCGGTAACCCTGTAGGGTCCGGTCCAATTAGGTTCCAGTTTCTTTACATGAGCTGTCTCCTGCTTCAAAACCCAATCGCCTACCACAAAGCTCCTGAATCTGACGCGTTTGTTATAAGTGTTACACACCTGCTGTTGGTATGCCGCGAGCCGAATTGCTGCTGCATCTCTCCTTTCGTCCACAAGATCAAGGCTATGTTCGAGTTGTTGCTCATTGTTCCCTTCCAGTACCAAGGATGTCCGAAGGGTTGGGATTATGGACTCGGTAGGAATGACAGCTTTGGATCCATATGCCATAGCAAATGGGCTTTCTCCCGTGGGTCGTCTTGGAGTGGTTCGATAGGCCCAGAGCACTTGAGGGAGATTCTCGTACCACTTTGTCTTCAATTTCTCCAATTTTTTCTTTAAGCACCCGAATATCGTGCGATTAGTTATTTCAGCTTGCCCATTGCCTTGTGGATGACTAACTGCAGCCAATTTTTGCAGGATTCCATGTTCGCTAAAGAACTTTCTTGTACTTCTGTTATCGAGGTTTTTACCATTGTCCATTACGATGACTTTTGGTACCCCAAACCGGCAAATAATGTTGCTCCAAATGAAATGCTTTACTTCTTCGTGGGTGACGCTAGAGAAGGCTTCAGCTTCCACCCACTTGGTGAAGTAATCCGTAGCCAGAAGCACATGCTCTTTTTTTTCCATGGTTTTGGGTAACGGTCCTACTATATCAATCCCCCATTGGGCGAACAGCCATGGATTAGCCAAGGCGTGCAAACCTTCGGCAGGTTGATGCTTTATTGGACCATGGCGCTGACACTTGTTACATTTTCTTGAGTATTCCTCGGCATTCCGAGCCAAGTATGGCCAAAAATAACCTTGGGTTAGAATTTTGTGTGCAAGGGATCTTCCTCCCGAGTGGTTTCCACAATCTCTTTCATGAATTTATTTTAGAATTGTGAGAGCCTTAGTAGGGGTTAAACACTTGAGATAAGGACCGGAGAATGACCTTCGGTACAACTGGTTATTGATGATTGAGTACTTAGCCGCGATAAGCCTAATCTTCCTTGCCTCAGCTTTTTGATTTGGGAGAACTCCTTCCTTGAGGTAGGCCTCGATTGGATCAATCCAGCAGGGCTCGCGTGGAACTTTCGGGATCACCATCACCTCTTGCCGGGGATTAATGCTGGGTTCTTCGAGAACATCGATTGGAACAAGCCGAATCAACTCTTCGTCTGAAGATGATGCGGCTGCGGCCAATCGATCTGCTTCGGCATTTTCATCTCGTGGTACCTGATGGAACTCGATTTGATCGAACTCCCGGATAGCACTCTTTACAGCATCTTTGTATGACTTCATACGTTCCTCCTTGGGAGAATAGTGCCCTGTCACTTGATTGATCACAAGCTGTGAGTCACTAAAAACTTTTAAACATCGTACATGTAGCTGTTTAGCTAGCCGAAGTCCGGCGAGCAACGCCTCATACTCGACCTCGTTATTAGTAGCTGGGAAATCCAGCAAAATTGACTGCTGCAGCTCGGTACCCTCGGGTGTTGTGATGTCAATCCTGGCCCCTGCCCTTTTCTGGTTGGAAGAGCCATCAACCCGTAACTCCCAGTACGGCTCTTGAAGTGTCGGTTCCTCAGGTTGATCTTCATACTCTAGTAGGAAATCCGCTACTGACTGCCCCTTGTGAGATACCTTCAGTGCATAGGTGATGTCAAAAGAGCTAAGTTCAATAGCCCATTTTGTAATTCGACCAGACAAGTATGGTTTAGCTAGGATAGCTTGTATAGGGTGATTTGTAAGTACCACTATGCTGTGAGATTCGAAGTAATGTCGAATTTTCCTCTTGGTATAAATTAACGCCAGGATAACCTTTTCCGTCTTGCTGTACCGTGTCTCGGCATCCGTCATCGTTTTGCTTGTGTAAAAGATTGGGTGCTGAACCTTGCCTCCTTCTTTAATCAACACTGCGCTTGTTGCTACAGCTGATACTGCCAAGTACAGGATGAGAGTGTCTCCGGGCGTTGGAGCGGAAAGGATTGGGGGTTTTATCATGTAGCTTTTCAATTGATTGAGAGCTTCCTGCTGCTGAGGTCCCCACATATCTTTGTTTTTGGATAGAATAGCATCAAAGAAAGGTTTATACTTATCAGATAATCGGGATATGAACCGGCTGAGAGCCGCAATTCGGCCGGTTAGAACCTGCACTTCCTTGCGGGTTTTTGGCTCTTGGTTCTGTATGAGTACCTTTGCCTGAGCTGGGCTTACT
The DNA here is from genome assembly GCF_030987335.1 of Cornus florida. Classification (NCBI taxonomy): domain Eukaryota; kingdom Viridiplantae; phylum Streptophyta; class Magnoliopsida; order Cornales; family Cornaceae; genus Cornus; species Cornus florida. The sequence continues at coordinate 92,296,839 of NW_026775574.1, forward strand.
TCTATTCCTCTTTTATTTATAATGTGTCCGAGGAATTGTCCTGACGAGACGGCGAAGGAGCACTTGGTGGGGTTCAGCTTCATATTGTACCTCTTGAGAGTATCAAAGACCTCCTGGAGGTGTTTCGGGTGGTCCTCTGTCCGTATACTTTTGACCACCATGTCATCGATATAGGCTTCAACTGTATTCCCCAGTAGATTATTGAAGATTTTATTGACAAGTCGCTGGTAGGTGGCTCCGGCGTTCTTTAGACCGAAGGGCATCACTCTGTAGCAGTAAGTGCCCATCTCTGTAATGAAAGTGGTTTTCTCCTCTTCTTCAGGATTCATGGGAATCTGATTATAGCCGGAGTATGCATCGAGGAATGTGAGCCTCTCATAACCTGTCGTAGCATCCACCATTTGATCAATCTTGGGCAGAAGGAAGTTATATTTTGGGCAAGCTTTGTTAAGGTTGGTATAATCTACACATACCCTCCATTTCCCATTCTTCTTTTGAACGACTACTACATTTGAGAGCCATTGTGGGTATTGCACCTCTCGAATGAATCCTGCTTGTAATAGTTTATTTACTTCCTCGGCTATTATGCGATTCCGTTCAGGTGCAAACCGTCGGTGCCTCTGCTTGACTGGCCTGAATTCTGGGTTAACCCTCAAACTATGGCACGAGACCGTAGGATCGATCCCTACCATGTCTGAGTGATCCAAGGCAAAGATATCCGAATTACGCCGAATGACCCTGATCAGTGCTTCCTTCTCTTCGGCTATGCAAGATGAGCCAATGTAGGTGACTTTCTGGGGTCTCCGAGGACTACCTCTATAGTTTCGAGGGATTCCTCGGTAGGTGCTTCAGCCTCGGCTTCTTCCTCTGCCTTGAGATACTTGGGCAGAGGATACTGTAACTGCTATTTGATTGCGTCTTCGGGATTCGCCTCTAACGGAGGTGATTTCGACGCCTTCTTTGCCTCATGTAGCGTTAGCATGTAACATTCTTTTGCAGCCACCTGGTCTCCCCAGAGGTCGATGACTTCCCTGCCATCTGGGGATAAACACCTCATTACTTGATGAAGGGTAGAGGGGACTCCGTTCATACGATGGATCCAACCTCTCCCCATAATGAGGTTATAAGATGGATGAATCTCCGTCACGATAAAGTTCTCCTTCAGAGTCCTCTTTGCTGCAGTAACGAATAGATCGATCACCCCAAGCGGATTCACCTTAGTACCATCAAATCCCATTAGGGGGCTGGAAGTTGGCCTGATGGACGATGGTGAAACCCCCAACTGATCAAAAGTTATTTTTGTAATGATGTTGGCGCTACTTCCCGGATCTATCAGCACCCTCCTGATCATATAATTCGCTACCAGGAGGCTAATGACCAAGGGGTCCTCATGCGGGCGCTGGACTCTAGACAGATCATTGTTACCGAATCCAATGTTTATGCTACCTGGTGCAACCATGTTTACCGAAGACAATCTTCGTAACTTATGAGCCTCTCTCAGCCTGGATCTGTACAACTCTTCAGACTCTTCATCATCCTCTGACCTTCCGTGTATAGCATGGATAACCTTTACCTGATCGCCCTCTACCCGTCGAGGGTTAACCTCCCAGGGTTTTACGTACTCCTTCGTGGCGAGATACTCTACCAACTCTCCTCTCGCTATCATGTTTTCTACCTGTCGCTGAAGGGACCTGCAGTCATTGGTGGTATGCCCATAGTCTCTATGGTAGGTACAATGTTTGCCTTTGTCCCTCTGCTCCAAGGGTTGTTTCATGGGCTGAGGATTTGCGAACCTCGTCTTATTATCTTGGAATAGGCGCGCTAAGGTAGTACGGAGAGGGGTAAGCCTGTCCTCTGTCCTTCGCCTCTTCTCAGGCGCTTGGGTGACTTGTGTGGTGGTATGAGGAACCTTCTGCATCCTTGTGCTCTCTCGAGACTTGTTTTCCACTGTGACGAGGGTAGCGTGCTGTGCACGGTGGGCTACGTTTTCCTCCAACCGAATGTAGATTTGTGCCCTAGCGTTTAAAGTCTGCATATCCGGGGGGGAATATTTGACCAAGGATGTGTGAAACTTGGTTCCCTGGATCATTGCCAACTTAAATGTTTCGATTGCCGTGGCAGGGTGGCAATCTGCTATCTCCGAGGCTTCCATGTTAAACCTGGATAAGAAATCTTGCAGAGTTTCTCCCTTCCTTTGCCTTATGGTGAAAAGGCTGGCGATACTTTTCTTCTGCTTCTTATTTCCGCAATACTGGGCTAAGAACATAGTGCACAAGGTCTCATAATCAGGGATAGACTTGTGTGGCCTATTCCTGAACCATTCTAACGCTGCTCCGGTTAAACTAGTAGGAAAAACCTTACACATCCACGGATCGTTATGATCATCCAGTGCCATCTTTTGCGCATAATGATCGAGATGCCGAGAGGGGTCTCCTGCCCTATCGAACTAGGTGAAGGATGGCATAGTGAACTTCTTTGGTCTCTCCACAAGGTACACATCGTCAGTAAAGGGGGTCTTGACCAAGGAGTTCTTATGCTCTCTAGCCATCTCGGCTGGTGTCTGAACTCTTAATAGCTTCTTTTCGTCGAAGGCATCTTGTACGCGTGCGCCATCTGGAACGCCATTGGACCATACCGTAAGCCTATGGCTGCACTCGGCCTGTTCGTCCTGTGTGCGACACGGGAGATTATCCGAAGCAACCGCCTCGGACCTCGTCCCTTGCTTTTGCTGAACCTCATTAGGTCGAGCCCCGTTGGGTGGTGTCCCGTTGGCCGGAGGCTCGTGAACTGGAGGTAAATTCTGGGTGGGGGGTGGTGCTGCAGCATCGCCTGGTGGTGGTTGTGGCGTTAGCCTGGCCATTGCCGTGTGCAGCGTATGAGTCTGCTGCTGAAGCGCAGCTATCTGGGCGACACTCGTATCGTTTGATTGCCGGAGTGTCTCAAATTGGTGCAAGAACTCCTCTCGCATCTTTTGCATCAATTCTATCTGTTGATTCATTGCTGACTCTCCGTTTGACATTCCAGATACGACTAAGGATTTGATTTGAAGAACAAGTGGGAGTATATTTTTATACGATTCCCACAGACGGCGCCAAAGTGTAGGTGCAAAATTTCGCTCAACCAATAATGATTAAGAAAAATAAAACAACTCACTCAATCAGTAGTAAAAATAAACAAGAACAATATATCTCGAAGCGTAGAATTGCTTGATCCCTTTATTGGAGGTCTTAGCCTCTATCTAATTCTTTCTATATAAACATTCTTTACTAATAGAGTTCTTTCCATTGTCTAATTTTCCATACATAGAACTTGTCTTGTACAGAACTTCCTATCTCAGAATTTTCCTTCTACGGTAAATCCTTCAACTGGTAGGACTTGTGCCTTCTTGAATAACTGGGCTGAACATATTTTGATTCGGCTGGGCTTGAGTAACGGACCGGATGTTAAATATTAACAAGCTGGGCTGATGACCTCTTGATTCGGCCTTGATGGAGGTTGGAGGACAAATAACAATGGTCTTGGGCTATAAATACCCTCAATTTGGGCTTGAGCATGATGGGCCTTATATGTCCTTGGAATGTAAATATGTGTAGTGATGACGTGTGCGCTTTTTATTGGAGGGAGTTTTTTTCCCTCCACAGATATTTTCTTCATTCATTTTTTTTATATAATTTTGAGCATCTTCTTCATTACCATATAAATCTTCTACAGGCATTATTTGTTTGGCTTTTCTAAGAATAATGGCCATTCTTTATATAGTTGAAATAGTTTACTCGCTTGGTGCTTTTAGTCGAGAAATGATTAGTTAAAATTTTTTATTTTATCTGAGAGTTCAGCTATCTCTTTAGAAGATTCTCTAGGAATACTCTCTTGTAATACCTCTAATTTTTCTTGAAATTTATTAACTTTTTTTGATAACTGAAGTAATAACTGGATAAAAGCGTTGTTTTGTTTAATATATATATTGGTTGATTTTACGTCTACAATAAAATTTGTAAATCCTATAAATTCTTTTTCAATTTTATAAAGCTCAGCTAATGCTTGTAGGTAATCAGGATTACTAGTGCTCATAAATTATTGCAATAACCTTTGGATATCTTCTTTTAATGATTTTAAATAATATATAATTATTTTTTAATTTTCAGCAATATCTTTTATATCACTATTTATATCTTTAATGGCGGAAACTTAAATTTTATTATCTAAGTTTCAGGGACTAGACTTTTGTTCAACTGTTGTTTTAATATAATCTAAGTTTTCTCCGAGTTGTTTTATTGAGGTGTCTAAGTTATTAAACTATATTCTGTTCATAAACCTAATTAAAATCTTTGTTGTCTAACTTCTAGATCGAATATTTTATATAAGAATAATTCTAGATCTAAGTTCTTCTATTCTTCCTTGAAGATTACGAGTTGTATTTCCGGATTCTAGTGAAGAGTAACAGTTGCTAAATGCTATTTGAAAATATTCTAGAATTCCTAAAAGTTCTTCTTTGGATAGATTGTGCATAAAATAAACTTTAGAGGTGAAAATATAATTTAAGCTTATAAAAGGGGTTCAATTAGAAGGTCTCCACTTTTGGTTCATGATATAATAAATATGCAAACTACGCTCATGATTTAGTAATATACTTTTGTTATCACCACTTATATAATATATATATATATATATATATATATATATATATATATATATATAATTTGTGTAAGTTATATTTTTTAGCAATTGTCTCTTTGGAGACGCTACCTAAAAAAAAAATACATAGGTATATAAATTTTTTTAAACAATTTATAAGTGAAATCAAACAAACTTCGGTCTAGAATGAAGTTGTTCTCATTAATCTTTTGAGGTGGATCTATGTTGAAAATGAGTTCAAGCTAAAAATAATTGAACTTAGTATATTTATTTACTCAAATTTTTTTGAGTTTAAATGAAAAATTAGATACAAAGTGAAACATTTGATCATGATTTAAAGAGATAAAAATGATTTACCCACATTGAAAAAACAAAGGAAAAATGTGCACTTAATATGTAGCTATCTACCTTAGTCAAATGAAATCTCCAATATGCGCCAAAACCCATTTCTTAAGTATTTTTTTTTTTTTTTTTTTTTAACACCAAACAAGAGAACAATTTATTGAGAAAAAGCAAAATTACAATCAAGAGAAAGAGCATCCAGAAGCCATTTAGGCCAGACACTCCACTCCAGATCACTACTCTTAGCCAACAAAGCCGATTTGCTCACTAAATGAGCTACACCATTGACACTCCTAGGAGCCCATGCCAAAGAAGATCCCTTACATACAGAGAAAAGATGAGATACATCAACAAAAACAACATATAAGGACTCAATTGAAGATTTAAGCTTCATCACTGGCTGGCAATCCCCTTCAACAATAACATTTGAATAGCCCCAAAGATGGATCAGTGAAAGACTTTCACGGAGGACAAGGCCTTCAGCCTGAGAAGGACTGCCCACATGAGAAAAGAAAACGAAGGCCACTTTCACAGGATAACCAAAATAATTTCTGAGAATTAAACCACCGCCGCAAAACTGCCGAGCTGGATTAAAAGCAACATCAATGTTAAGTTTGAAAAACCCCATAGGCGGAGGGCTTCATTTCAAAGGATGTTGAAATGTTGGGGATAACGGAGGCAGGAAAGAAAGTAACTGAGACTGCCGATTGATCTCTTGAAATTCAAAAAAATCTGTAAGAGCTTTTTGAGAGGCCTCAAACGGATCCCAATGATGATGATTAAAAAGAAGATCATTTCAACATTTCCATGGAGTCCAACAAATAAACGCGGCAAGACTTGGGCACTGCGTAGGACAGGAAGACTGATTCCAGTTCTTGGTTAAATCCACCCACCGCTTGGGCCAAAATGTAGGATAACAACCCCCAAAATCCATCCTCAACGGACTTAATTTCTAGACCATGCAAGCAAACGGACATGTACAGAGAACATGATCAACAGTTTCAGCAGGATTGTCGCAAAAAAGGCAGGAGGGAATCACAGAATCACAACACAATGAAAGAAAAAAATTAACTGGGATGCGCTCGTGAAGACTCTGCCAAAGAAAGAAAAGAATCTTTCAGTGCGCCTGAATTTTCCAAAGAGAACGCCACATAAAAGATTTGGAAGCATCAAAGCTACGGCCAATAGGGGAAGAGACAACAGATTTTCTGTTCAAAAAAGAGAACGCAATATAATAAGCGCTTTTAACAATGAAAGACCCATCTGGAGAAGCGCCCCAAACCTTACAATCCTCCCCCCCTCGGATGGCGATGGGAAGTTGATAAATAAGGGCGCGATCGTGCTAATTAAAATGACGCCCAACTAAAGAAGTATTCCAACAATGTAAGGAGGGAATAATTAGATCAGCGACGGATGAAAACGGCACCCCCACAAGATTTGAGGTAACAGAAGGATTAGAGGCATTGGGCAGCCAGTTATCAGTCCAACAATTTATTTTCGAATCATCACCAATCTGCCATTTCAATCCTTTTTGGATTATTTCCTTTGCTGGCAAAATACTGCGCCACACCCGAGAGGAGTTGCCTTTGGGAGAAGCATGAACAAAATCACAATTCTTAAGTATTACAACGTCGTCAAATCTCCAATATGCGCCAAAAGTCAAATCTCCAATATGCGCCAAAAGTCAAATCTTAAGTTGTCAAATCTCCAATATGCGCCAAAACCCATTTCTTAAGTTGTCAAATCTCCAATATGCGCTAAAACCCATTTCTCAAGTATTACAACGTCGTTAAATCTCCAATATGCGCCAAAACCCATTTCTTAACCATTACAACGTTGGCCCACTATATTCCCTTCATTTCACACTTTTTTTTTTTTTTTCTCTCTTTTTTTTTTTCCAAATAAAACCCACATGAGTCCTCCTTCCCAATCCATGCTCTCTGACAGTCACAGCTGCTGAGATTGTCTTCTATCTCTCACGCCATTTCTCTTTATATACGCATAGTTGCATCTTGCAACAAAAAGACCTCGACACGAAGGTCGGCTACCATGTCGTCAGTTATTGTTGATAACAGGAGGTACTGTGCTCTTGCTCTTTCTTTGCTAGTGTGATTAAATTTTTTATAATCTAAAATTGTAAACTAATTCAATTTTCATTGCAATGAATGTGCAGTGATGAACAAGGGTTTAAATTTTGTCCACCGTGTTATTACGTTTTCAAATATTTCATTCCATCGGTGATTGCCGTGCTTGCCATGGAATATCAAGGTAAAAGAACAAGCCCATTTGACACGCATCCACTAAACATGTGGGTTTTCTTCACGTCTATGTGCATCTATTGCCTGGTACTGGGATTTATGAAGGAAAGGCAAGGACATGAATGGGCAAGAGAGAGAGGCTATTCTCAATTCTTGAGCCATGTGATAATCATATTCGGAACTCTTTCTCCAGTATCACTTGCAACTATTTTTTCCCCTCCCTGGATTGGATGGCTGATAGTCACGGTTTGGGCCATTTTGATGGGAGGTCGCCTCTTAGTTCTTACTTACCGACTGCTCTGTAATGCACTTGTTTATGTGATGACCATCTACAACCGGATGATTGAAGGCCAAGTGACGGAAGGACAAGCTTCAATGGTTTAATTCTCCTCTGATATTCGATGACCTTCTAAAGTCTAAACCATGTCTGCACCTTGATTTACTATTTTATGTTTTTTTTTGAAAATTTTTATGTTATTATTCTACTTTTTGTAATATGAGCTCCATGTTGTTTCATGTCTTGTCTGTTGTGAGCTCTTCTTCATGTACTTGTTCTTCAGGTGTTTATAAATCAGTTTCTTTGTCAGGAAAATAAATAAATAAATAAACAAATAAAGGGGAAATTTTGTTTCTTTTTTTTAGCTTCTCCTTTGTCGTAAATTTTGTTTTTTGTTTTTTAACACAGTTTGGTGTAGTTTTGTATCTATGAAATTGGTAGTATATTGAATAATGCTGTATAATAACTTTGGCCTAAACAGTACTGCTGTTATTTTCTTTTTATTTGCTACAAAAATACTCCATAAAAAACTACGTTTCTTTCGCGCGACAAAGTAGTCCAGTCTCCTCAGATCTCCACTCCCACAAATCTCTCTGAACAATCCGCCAACGAGGGAAGCTTCACCAACACTGAACGACCGGAGAGACCAAACCGCTTCACGAACAGTACCTTTCATTTCATTTTGAATTGTACATGGCCATTCTCCTTATATTTTCTACTGTTCCTTTCATTTTGATGGGATGTGTCTGATAACCCTTTGCCCACTATTCTTACACTTGCTTCATCATTTTTCGATCTGCTATTTCTTCCTATTATTAGTTTGTGATTGTTTCTCAATTTTAATATAAACTTCAAGAAAATACTAAATAACATAGCTGGCAATTTGGTTAGGATCTTAGATCACTTTAAACATGGTCTTTGAGTGAAAACAGAAAATAGGATTTTTAAATTTAAGTAATAGTTGTTCCATCCATGTCATGTAATGCTATATACAGTTCAATAACGTAATGTTATTGTTGATGATCCTGCTATTTTTTTGTTTTTGTTTTTGTCCACTTTTAAATTTTAGAGTTAATTTCACCTACACCCCCTGACGTTTGCCTATATTCCACTTACACTCCCTCTACGTGTCATAATTCCACCTACCTCCCTTAAGATTTTAATTTGTATAGCAACTTACCCCCTGCCGTTAAGCAACTCACAGTGTGTGTTGATATCAGCATCAGCAAATTGTTAGAAAGTCAAATTTGCCCTTCTAATGTCTAAAATGATATCTTAAACCTCGTTCACCAATATGCAATTGCCCTTAATTTGTTAACTCAAGTATACAAAAATGCCCTTCCTTTCACTTCAATATATATATGTTCATATATCATCTTCTTCCTTCCACACACACACACACAGACCCATGTAATTTTATTATAGGGTCAGAGATTGGTTATATCATTGTTTTCTCTCTACCCTTGAAGCAATTGTGGAGCCCAAATTGGTCCTTCATTTTGCTGGCTTCAAGCCCTCAATTGCTGTGTTCTTAAAGTGGTTTGTCGACTAAGAGAGGCCAGAGTTTCAGTTTGCCCAAGGGTCGAGGATTATGTAAGCTAGAAAGTCACAGTTGAGGGTTTCGGCGCCGACGGTGGTGATCAACAGTGCAAGTTGGAGAGGCTGTAAGGGCTGGGTCCGGCCCTCCCGTCGGAGCACGAGACACTGATTTTCGCCGCCGATTAAAACACCATCGAGCCTGTAATCTGACGTCCCGCCGCCGAGAGACATTGATTGCCATACCGTAGAGGTTGTAATCCGAAACCTGCCGCCGACATCAACTTGGGCTTCAGCGTCGTCTTCTGCAATCGACTTTGCCTTCGATTCTTCACCATCGACGTCCATTTCGGTAGTGGTGGCGGCGGAGGAATTGACTTCGCTTTTGATTCTTCGCCATCGACGGCGTGAAGAGGACGGCGGGCATGCTTCAATGGAGGACACCGATGAGACTATTTGGTGGAATGAAATGACCGGCATGAGATGGATTGTGACAAGGCTGGTGAAGCTTGCAGTTTTGAATTGGGTTTCACCGAGGTGGGTTGAGGAATCGCTGCTCGCCGGACTGAATTGGGTTTGGTCGAACTTAGTTTTTTCTAGCTTTAAGAATGACTGAATCGCTGAACTGGGTTTCGTATGATTGAATCGCTGCTCGATCACCGGACTAAAAAGGAAAGGGTTTGAGAATCGAATTGGGGGTTTGAATTGCTACTCGTCGTACGCATAGTTTCTTCATCGCCCGTAGATCTGTCTCTGTTGCGCCGTGGGTTTGTTAATATCACCGGCGGTGGCCGTTTGGGGTGTGACCGGCTTCTGGTGGGTGCTCCGGCGAGTGAATTCGTCTTTGTCATGTGAGGCAGAAGCCGCTGCTCTCTGAGCTTCTATACGGCGACGCTCCTCCGTCTGTGAAGAAGCTCTGAGCCAACATGACCCAGTCGGCGTCAAGCTTCAGCGAATGGATCCGACCAACATTACCTGTACACGAAGTTCAGTCCGTCCATGGCATGCTCACCGCAACTGCATCACCTGTACTGGTTGTATATGCGTATATATTTGTATATGTCAGCAGGGTGTTTTAGTCTTTTTCATTCAACTCTAAATTTTTATAAATATTAGTAATATATCATTGATGGGCAAAATTATAAAATTACACAATTCCGTTAGTATAGTTAACCGCCATCATAGTGAAAGGAGGTAGGTGAAATTATGAAACGTAGAGAGGGTGTAAGTAAAATATAGGCAAACGTCACGAGGTGCCTAAATTGTATTTGATGATCCAGATATTTTTTTTGTTATTTGTTATATATATATATATATATATATATATATATATATATATATTTCTTTGAGGGTTATCAAATATGTTTTCTGCTTCCTGTTTTAAAAAATTTAACAAAAGATATACCTTACCAATGGTGTTGTGCTTTTGACAGGAATGACGGCTCTGCTTCCACTTATCACAAAATTGAAAAAAATAAAGGAACAAAAAAAAAAAAAAAAAAAGAAAAAAGAAAAAAAGAAGAGGTTATCAAACACAGACTTCCTACGTTTTTGCTTCTAATTCTTATTTTAATTTTTTTCCTTAAAATTCACACACCCTCGAGGCCTGAGCTTTGCCTCGTGTTGCATCCGGATGCAGACGTAGCGTTGAAGCAACAGTCAATTGATTTGTCCTAATAGTGGGCTTGTTTTGAATGGAAAATATACAGCTTCTGTTTGGGCTTTATTTTGGGCCGGTCTTCCAACCAGTTTGAGTTGTGTGTTTGGACAGTGTCTCAGAGTCTATTCTCCACCGTTGTAAATTTTACACATATATACCAACTAACTTAGACAACTCATACTTGCTTGAATCACAGGGGTGGGTAACAACAAGAATGGTTTTCCAAGTTGGAGGAAAACAGCCCAAAAGGCCCAAACCAAGCCAGAGCAACCCAATCCCAAGGGGTAGAAAATTAGTAAAGAGTTCCTTAAGCGGGAATTACATGATCCAAGATGTGTGAAAAGAGCCCTCATGTCTAGTGGGTGTGTCAATTTGATTTATTGCTTTATCCTGATATTTCACAGCAATTAGAGTCGGAATGAGATATTCGAAGATGACATGGCATGGTGGGGATAAATTGATCCTTGCTGGTCACTGTACATTCATTATAGCAAAAATTGACTTTGTTTATATTACAAAAAAAAAAAAAGAAAATCTAATAATTGTGTTGGCTACTCTCAAGATTTAATTAGTTCATGATGTCATGTTGTCACTATATTCTTTTTTGGTTAGACAAGTGATATTTTGTAATTTAACCCAATTATGAATGTGCAGTGATAAATAAGGGTTCAATTTACTCCCGACATGCCATCCATGCCATTTATGCCATGGGAGGTAGATTGATGGGAGTACATGATTTACCCGTTTAATTCTTCTCGAATGCAGCCAAGTTTGTGTGTGTGTGTGTTTTTTTTTTTTAATCCAAGGAGTACAAGCAAACATATCCTCAGGACTTGTTCCAGACAAGACTCCAACTCTTGATTCACTGGTGGTAAGATAAGATTTTGTTAATTCATAAACCATCTATTGTTTGTACATATTGCAAGAGCCGGCTCAACCCTTAAGCGAGTTAGGCGATTGCCTAAGACCCCAGTCATTAGGAAGGCCTCAAATTTTATTTTATTTTTTTAAATTTCTTTATATTATATCCTTCCTAAAATTTTTATTTCCTTTTTATTATCAGACTCTAGCTAAACTATCTATTGTTTGGTTCAAGGGTTCACTTTGACCAGTATTGAAAAGTTCAATATGTTGTTTGTGCTTGTATATATTTCTATCCACATTTGTGAAAAAAATAAAAATAAAAATAAAAAATAAAAATACTATACTTTGTACATATTGCAAGGGCCGGCTCAACCCTCAAGCGAGTTAGGTTGTTGCCTAAGACCCCAGCCAATAGGAAGGTCTCAAATTTTTTATTTTTTATTTCTTTATATTGTATCCTTCCTAAAATTTTTATTTCTTTCCTATTATCAGACTCCAGCTAAATAGAAAGGTCTGAAAATTATTATTTCCTTATATTATAACTTTCAAAAAAAATTTATTTGTTTATATTATAAACTTCTTTAAAAAAAATTTCCTTCTTGCCTAATAAAAAGGCCCCAAATTTTTTTATTTTCTTGTTAACCTCCTTAAAATTTTTATTTGTATCTATTATTAGACACTGACCAGATTTAATAAGGACCAAATGAATTCTATCTTTATCTTACCTTTTTTTTTTTTTTTTTTTTTTTTTTTTTCTCCTTCTTATTTCTTACATATTTTTCCTCCTTTTTCATTAAGTATAAGTTCTATAACTTTAAGATGAATTATATGACAACAAGGATTAATTAGATTGACTATATATTAGATATTAAAAGGTCACTTTTATATTTTTCCGCCTAGGCCTCAAATTTTATTGAGCCGCTCCTGCACATTGCTCTATAAAATATCACATTTTGTTGTAAAATGTCTAATGCTTGAGGTATTTTTATTGAATTGCACTTAATTCAATTTTCTTATTAAAATAAATTATGAAACAAATCCATACCATTTTGATAATATATTTTTCATGAAATTTGCATAAATTTATCTTTAATTATCAAAATTAATTGTTTAAATAAAAATTTTAAGTAGAAAAAATTTAAAACAATTTAAGTAATTTCTTTATTTTTCAAAACTATACTACATGAAGAATAATGTATTTTTTTAAAAAATAATTTATTAATTTTTTACTATAGAAAAGTTTAAACCCATTAAAATAAGTTTTAATATAAATATAAAATTTTAATAATAAGTTAGTCATTTTAAAAAATGGTAGTTAGAACTCTATTTATTTTTTTCACTGTTATGATAAATTGATAATAATAAGAATAATAAAATTAAGATAAATGATATGATTAATATTTATATAAGAGGAAAAGATAATAAAGATGATTGAAGAAAGAACAAATTTAATAAAAATGAGTAAAATAGTCTTTTGTAATGAATGTCCTTAATTCCAACAAATCAGTGATTCTTGTAAATTACTTTCTTATTCTTTTATGTACTTGTAATTGACATAATCTGCTACTATGCCCCAAGACTAAGAGATGAATAGTCTTAACTTTTTCATAATTGAAATAACTGAAGAGATATATATATATATATATATATATATATATATATATAAAATTTAAAAATAAAAAATATATAAGAAAATACATTAGAATTTGAGTTTGAGTTCGTTGGGCTCGGGTTACTGGCACGTCAACCCAAAGTAAGGTTACGATTTTCAATGCACCTAGAACTAACCCTAATTGTAACAATAATTGATGAAGCTTGTGAAAAATTGGACTGATCCCGAGTTGAATCGCTTGACAGCTTTATATGTGTTTTGAAATGAGGAATGATTTACACACTAAGTCACACAATTTTTTTTTAACAGTTGTTGCTCTCGCTCGCACACTCCACGTGTGCTTTCGCTCTCGTTCTCACTTTGTATAATTTAAATTTTGTCGCTCTCACTCTATGTGACTTAATTTTCATTGAGACAGTAATATCAGCTTTTCAAAGTTGAAAGATTATTCATGCTTCTTATTACTAATTATTTTTCCCTTTGTAACGGACACTGAACTATTTGGGCCAAAGTCATGCTTTGAATTTATTATTAATGTCACAAAAATAGTTGATGTTTTACTATACTACAAGCAAATTCAATCATTTTTGTAATGGAACTTGTCTTTCTATTCAACAGGAGGGGTTGAGAGTGTGAACATATTTTTTGGACAAGCGTGACTTAGTTTAGAAGTGAAACAAACAAGGAAAAAATTGCATAAAGTATAGTTTAGAGTCTAGTTAAGTGGTACAATTTCCTCTCTTGTTCTTCTTCATTTAGTTTTTATTTTATTTTATTTTTTACAATTTGTGATTTAGACACAAAAAAAATAAAAATAAAAATAAAAAATAAAAAAAAGAAGAAGAAGAAGAAGAAGAATGATTTTCATCTGATCTAAAACTATAATTTGCATAATTGTATTAGAGGAATTATCTAGTCTGTAATTTCTCTTTTTATTGTCTTTTTATTTTTTGAGGATATTATTGATGATGAAAGTGAGACAAAAATGAGGTGCAGCACTATAGGAAGCACATATACTTCTCTCAAGGTATCGTGGTGGTATCAGACACTCAAACACTTTTCGAACTGATATTGTCCGGATACGTGACGATACGACATGGCCAAAAGTATAGAATTAAATACAATTTAAAATATATTATGGGTTAATTAAAAAATAAAAAAAAATTTAAGAAAACCAAAGTAATTAAAAATTTACCTCTAAACTCCAAATTATTGATTTATTTATAATTCTATGAATAAAAATATATTATTTAAATATAATAATATATATTATATTATTATTAATTTTTGACGTATTCATGTCGTATCTGTGTCCATATCGTCTCGTACCTATATTCAATATTTGTATCCATGCTTCTTAGGTAGCATCCATTGGTGAGAAAATTAGAGAGAGTGAACAAAGATGGTTTGGACAGTTGCACATAACCTAGTGAGTCAAAAGAGAGAGATTAATTATAATAGAATGCAAGAGAGGAGGAACAACCAAAAAAAAATCGAAGAGAAATAATTCATGCATCCCATCCCATTCACATGGGATTAAAGCAAAAATAACGATAATGATAGCTAATAGAGAGTTAGTTTAACTTTCTTTTTGCATTTATGTCGAAAATTTGAGAAATTCCAAAATTCTTTACACTATAAGTTTTCTATTGGGCCTATTTTTTATTTTTTTATTATTATTATTTTTTTATGTTAGTGGCCTATTTATTTTTATTTTGTTGGGTCTATTTATTTTTGCTTATTTATTCTATTTAATTGGGCTATTATGTGATTTATTGGCTCTATTTAATTTGACTTAGCATTGTTTACATAAGCTTAGCTCTCTTGTAGAAATTTTAGGTTCTATCCCTCCTCAATTAATAGGCGTTATTTTTTATTTTATTTTTGGACAATAGTTAGATTCCCGCCAAGGTTATGAGGCGGGATGGGGAAATGTCACCCACTCCACCTTGCCGATTTACAATAATAAATTATAATTTTGTTCTTATATTTTATTTTATTTTTAATAATTTTAAATATATATTAAGCAAATTCTAATATATTCTATTGCAATCACTAAATATTTTTTTGTATTATTCTTATTTGAAAACTTCTATGTATTATTTTAATGTTCTTATAATAAAATTAAGTCTCATGTTTGTATTAAGAAGTTAAATTTTACTTTTATTTGCATAAGAGAAAAATAATTATTACCATAGTTAAAATTTTGTTTCATTATTAACTTTAATTATATTCGTAAGACAATGACAAAAACACTCTAAAAAGCTGTTCCACCTCACCCCGTTTTCGTTGCCATCCCTAGATTTATTCTAATCACATTTATGGCACAATCCTTGTTACTTGTTAAATAATAGTCGCATGTATTTATAGTTTACCATTCTTACTAATTATAACAAATTACTTTTATTGAATTTCTTTATGCTGCTGGATGCGTTGCAACTTCAACAAAAATTACTTTGAATTTTATAAAATTTAAATGGTGAATTTATCAAAATTCATTTTTATGAACTTAAATACCATAATCTTTACCATTTTTAAAATATTAAAATATAAAATAATGAATTTTACCATTAAGAAAGTAGTGAAATTTTACATCCCAAGGACCGCGAGAAAAAGTTATAGAAGAGGATTTTGATTCTATGTTAGCCGAGGAATTTTCAATTATAGAGTCACTAGTGTTGTTAAGGAGACAATTAAGCCATCTATTTACAAATAATTTTTGAATGTTGTACACGGTTTGCATTTTATTCTTTTATTACATAATCTGCAGAATGAATAAATTCATTGACCTAATATGATTCTTTTCAATTATTTCATATCATTTTACAATAATAAAATTTGTATCATCACGTGTGTAATATACATGTCATGTTAGAAGTTCATTGGCTTCCATTAGGTTCAAATTATATATGAGTTGAATTTTCAAATTTCTCATCCTCGTTCCTCAGTAGCGCGACTTTTTGTCCAGTGACCAAAAGGAAGCTGCATTGTCCAAACCTTTTTCTTTCCTGTCCAAATCTTAAAATATAAATTAGGTGCAATTCAGTCTTGGTCGCGTAATGAAGCAATCATTGACAAGAAATTAAATGGTTTGAAAATGATTAATGGGATAGTAATAATTTATGGTTGATGTTTTATGATACTCCAACAAGCCCCACCCCACATGCGATCTATTACAAATTCTGATGACATCATGCAATGATGCAACTAACTCAACCAAAATTTCGCGGAAGCGTCATACACGGTTGCTATGAAGCATTGGGATTTATGAAGGAAAGGCATGGTCATGAATGGGCGAGAGAGAGAGAGAGAGAGAGAGAGAGAGAGAGAGGCTATTCTCAATTCTTGGGCAATGCCATGCTCACCTCTGGAAATCTTTCTTCAGTATCACTAGCAACTGTTTTTCTCTCACAGTGGGTTGGATGGCTCTTATTCTTGATTTGGGGCATTTTGATGGTAGGTCGCCTCTTATTTAATATTTACCAAGTGCTCTGGAAAATAATTTGGAATGCACTTCTTTATGTGGTGAAGATGATTGGAGGCCAAGTCATGCAAGCTCAATATTCAATGGTTTAATTCTCATGGGATGACCACACTTCTACACCATGTTTGGGGCATTTTGATGGGACGTCGCCTCTTACTTCATACTTACGAGAGAGAGAGAGAGAGAGAGAGAGAGGGGGGCTATTCTCAATTCTTGGGCAATGCCATGCTCACCTCTGGAAATCTTTCTTTAGTATCACTAGCAACTGTTTTTCTCTCACACTGGGTTGGATGGCTCTTATTCTTGGTTTGGGGCATTTTGATGGTACGTCACCTCTTGCTTCATATTTACCAAGTGCTCTGAAAAATAACTTGGAATGCACTTCTTTATGTGGTGAAGATGATTGGAGGCCAAGTCATGCAAGCTCAAGATTCAATGGTTTAATTCTCATGGGATGACCACGCTTCTACATCATGTTTGGGGCATTTTGATGGGACGTCGCCTCTTACTTCATACTTACAAGTGCTCTGAAAAAAAACTATGAGTGTATTTCTTGACGTGGTGAATACGATTGGAAGCCGAGCCATGAAACTTTAAGATTCAATGGGTTAATACTTATATTGATTTTGTACTACTCTTTGTATTCCGCATAATATAATAACTTTGGCCTTGGTAACTGTTGATATTTTTATTTTATTACTGGGTATTATTTTTTTCTGCTGCAAAAATAAAAAAGAAAAAGAAAAAGAAAAAAGGACAGCAAAAACTGAGTTTGGTAAATATCCTTTAATTTATACGAGCCACACCACACCACACCGCACCACACGTCCCTTTTACTCCTCTCTCTCTCTCTCTCTCTCTGCCACGACGGACGGCTGACACCCACCATACGAAGCTTCACGAACGCCGACGCCGGAAATACCTAATTAGATATATATTTTTTCACCGATTGAAGGTAGCTCTGAGACTCTTTTGTTGTTGTTGTTGTCGTTGTTGATGATGATTAATGATGTTTCAATTCCATGAGAAAGAAAGAAGAGAGATACTGTTGGGTTTGAAAGCATAGAATCGGTGTCTTGGAGGAAATTCATTTAATTCCAAATCCAATTCGCAATTTTGTGCTGCCAAACATTCATTCTCTTTCTTTTGTTTTCAATCAATGGTTTTTTTATTACTCGAGACAAAAAGAGGTTTTTTTTTTTTTTTTACTTGGATAAAAAAGATGCAGCAAATAATTTACTCTG